>NC_138989.1:55770779-56970779 GCF_964341445.2 Mesoplodon mirus | reverse complement strand
CAACTGCTTCCCACTAGCTATCTATTTTACATATGATAGTGTATATATGTCCATGCCACTTTCTCACTTCATCCCAACTTACCCTTCCCCCTCCCCATGTCCTCAAGTCCATTCTCTACGTCTGCATCTTTATTCCTGTCCTGCCCCTAGGTTCTTCAGAACCATTCTTTTTTTTTTTTTTTTGCTTTTTTTTTTGCTTTTTTTTTTTAGATTCCATATATATGTGTCAGCATATGGTATTTGTTTTTCTCTTTCTGATTTCACTCTGTATGACAGACTCTAGATCCATCCACCTCACTACAAAAAACTCAATTTCGTTCCTTTTTATGGCTGAGTAATATTCCATTGTATATATGTACCACATCTTCTTTATCCAATGTCTGTCGATGGGTATTTAGGTTACCTTCATGACCCAGCTATTGTAAATAGTGCTGCAATGAACATTGGGGTGCATGTGTCTTTTTGAATTATGGTTTTCTCTGGTTATATGCCCAGTAGTGTGATTGCTGGGTTGTATGGTAGTTCTATTTTTACTTTTTTAAGGAACCTCTGTACTGTTCTGCATAGTGGCTGCATCAATTTACATTCCCACCAACAGTGCAAGAGGGTTCCCTTTTCTCCACACCCTCTCCAGCATTTATTGTTTGTCGATTTTTTGATGATGGCCATTCTGACCGGTGTGAGATGATATCTCATTGTAGTTTTGATTTGCATTTCTCTAATGATTAATGATGTTGAGCGTTCTTTCATGTGTTTGTTGGCAATCTGTATATCTTCTTTGGAGAAATGTCTATTTAGGTCTTCTTCCCAATTTTGGATTAGGTTGTTTGTTTTTTTGATATTGAGCTGCATGAGCTGCTTGTATATTTTGGAGATTAATCCTTTGTCAGTTGCTTCATTGGCAAATATTTTCTCCTATTCTGAGGGTTTTCTTTTCTTCTGGTTTATGGTTTCTTTTGCTGTGCAAAAGCTTTTAAATTTCATTAGGTCCCATTTGTTAATTTTTATTTCCCTTTCTCTAGGAGGTGGATCAAAAATGATCTTGCTGTGATTTATGCCATAGAGTGTTCTGCCTATGTTTTCCTCTAAGAGTTTTATAATATCTGGCCTTACATTTAGGTCTTTAATCCAGTTTGAATTTATTTTGTGTATGGTGTTAGGGAGTGTTTTAATTTCATTCTTTTACATGTAGCTGTCCAGTTTTGCCAGCACCACTTATTGAAGAAGCTGTCTTTTCTCCATTGTATATTCTTGCCTCCTTTATCAAAAAATAAGATGACCATATGTGCATGGGTTTATCCCTGGGGTTTCTATCCTGTTCCATTTACGTATATTTTGGGTTTTGTGCCATTACCATACTGTCTTGATTACTGTAGTTTGTAATATAGTCTGAAGTCAGGGGGACTGATTCCTCCCCTCCGTTTTTCTTTCTCAAGATTGCTTTGGCTATTTGGTGTCTTTTGTGTTTCCATACAAATTGTGAATTTTTTTGCTCTACTTCTGTGGAAAATGCCAGTGGTATATTGATAGGGATTTCATTGAAAGTGTAGATAGCTTTGGGTAGTATATTCATTTTCATAATGTTGACTCTTCCAGTACAAGAACATGGTATGTCTCTCCATATGTTTGTATCATCTTTAATTTCTTCCATCACTGTCTTATAGTTTTCTGCTTACAGGGCTTTTGCCTCCTTAAGTTGGCTTATTCCTGGGTATGTTATTCTTTTTGTTGCAATGGTAAATGGGAATGTTTCCTTAATTTCTCTTTCAGGTTTTTCATCTTTAGTGTATAAGGAATGCAAGAGATTTCTGTGCATTAATTTTGTATCCTGCTACTTTACCAAATTCATTGATTAGCTCTAGTAGTTTTCTGGTGGCATCTTTAGAATTCTCTATTTATAGTATCATGTCAGCTGCAAAATTGATTGATTTGTGTATATTGAAGAATCCTTGCATTCCTGTGATAAACCCCACTTGATCATGGTGTATGATCCCTTTAATGTACTGTTGGAGTCTGTTTGCTAGTATTTTGTTGAGGATTTTTGCATCTATGTACATCAGAGATATTGGCCTGTAGTTTTCTTTTCTTGTGACATATTTGTCTGGTTTTGGTATCAGGGTAATGGTGGTCTTGTAGAATGAGTTTGTGAGTGTTCCTCCCTCTGCTGTATTTTGGAAGAGTTTGAGAAGGGTATGTGTTACCTCTTCTCTAAATGTTTGATAGAATTCACCTGTGAAGCCATCTGGTCCTGGGCTTTTGTTTGTTGGAAGATTTTTAATCACAGTTTAAATTTCAGTGCTTGTGGTTGTTATGTTTACATTTTCTATTGCTTCCTGGTTCAGGCTCAGAAGGTTGTGTTTTTCTAAGAATTTGTCCATTTCTTCCAGGTTGTCCACTTAATTGGCATATACTTGTTTGTAGTAATCTCTCATGATCCTTTGTATTTCTGCAGTGTCAGTTGTTACTTCTCTTTTTCCATTTCTAATTCTGTTGATTTAAGTCTTCTCCCTTTTTTTCTTGATGAGTCTGGCGAATGGTTTATCAAATTTTTTTATCTTCTCAAAGAACCAGCCTTTACTTTTATTGAACTTTGCTATTGTTTCCTTCATTTCTTTTTCATTTATTTCTGATCTGATACTATGTTTTTTCCTTCTGCTAACTTTGGGTTTTTTTTTGTTCTTTCTCTAGTTGCTTTAGGTGTAAGATAAGGTTGTTTATTTGAGATTTGTCTTGCTTCTTGAGGTAGGATTGTATTGCTATACACTTCCTTCTTAGAACTGCTTTTGCTGCATCTCATAGGTTTTGGGTCATCGTGTTTTCATTCTCATTTGTTTCCAGGTATTTTTTTTTTTTTGATTTCCGCTTTGATTTCTTCAGTGATGTCTTGGTTATTTAGTAGTGTATTGTTTAACATTCATGTGTTTGTATTTTTTACGTTTTTTTTTCCTGTTATAGTCTTGTAGCATTGTGGTCCAAAAAGATACTTGATATGATTTCAATTTTCTCAAATTTACCAAGGTTTGATTTGTGACCCAAGATATTATCCATCCTGGAGACTCTTCCATAAGCACTTGAGAAGAAAGTGTATTCTGCAGTTTTTTGATGGAATGTCCCATAAATATCTATTAAGTCCATCTTGTTTAATGTATCATGTAAAGTTTGTGTTTCCTTATTTATTTTTATTTCAGATGATCTTTCCATATGTCAAAGTGAGGTGGTAAAGTCCCCTACTATGATTGTGTTACTGTTGATTTCCCGTTTTATGGTTGTTAACATTTGCCTTATGTATTGAGGTGCTCTTATTTTGGGTGCATAAATATTTAAAGTTGTTATATCTTCTACTTGGATTGATCCCTTGATCTTTATGTAGTGTCCTTCTTTGCCTCTTGTAATAGTCTTTATTTTAAAGTCTATTTTGTCTGATATGAGAATTGCTACTCCAGCTTTCTTTTGCTTTCCATTTACATGGAATATCTTTTTCCATCCCCTCACTTTCAGTCGATATGTGTCCCTAGGTCTGAACTGGGTCTTTTGTAGACAGCATATATGCGGGTCTTATCTTTTAACCATTTAGCCAGTGTACGTCTTTTGGTTGAAGCATTTAATCCATTTACATTTAAGGTAATTATCTATATGTATATTCCTATTAACATTTTCTTAATTGTTTTGGGTTTGTTATTGTAGGTCTTTTCCTTTGTGTTTCCTGCCTAGAGAAGTTCCTTTAGCATTTGTTGTAAAGCTGGTTTGGTACTGCTGTTTTCTCTTAGCTTTTGCTTCTCTGTAAGGGTTTTAATTTCTCCATCAAATCTGAATGAGATCCTTGCTGTGTAGAGTGGTCTTGGTTGTAGGTTTTTCCCTTTTCTCACTTTAAACATGTCCTGCTACTCCCTTCTGACTTGCAGAGTTTCTGCTGAAAATCAGCTGTTAACCTATGGGGGTTCCCTTGTATGTTATTTGTTGCTTTTCTCTTGCTGCTTTTAATATTTATTCTTTGTATTTAATTTTTGATAGTTTGATTATTATGAGTGTTGGCATGTTTCTCCTTGTATTTATCCTGTATGGGACTCCCTGCACTTCCTGAACTTGATTGACTATTTACTTTCCCATAGTACTGAAGTTTTCAACTATAACCTCTTCAAATATTTTCTCAGTCCCTTTCTTCTTCTCTTCCTCCGGGACCTGTATAATTTGAATTCTGATGTGTTTAATGTTGTCCCAGAGGTCTCTGAGACTGTCCTCAATCCTTTTCCTTCTTTTTTCTTTATTCTGCCCTGTGTTATTTATTTTCATTCTTTTATCTTCCAGGTCACTTATCCATTCTTCCGCCTCAGTTATTCTGATCTTGGTTCCTTCTAGAGAATTTTAAATTGCATTTGTTGTGTTGTTCATCATTGTTTGTTTGCTCTTTAGTTCTTCCAGGTCCTTGTTAAAAGTTTATTGCATTATCTCCATTCTATTTCCAAGATTTTGTATCATCTTTACTATCATTACTCTGAATTCTTTTTCAGGTAGACTGCCTATTTCCTCCTCATTTGTTTGGTCTGGTGAGTTTTTCCCTTGCTCTATCTTCTGCTGTGTATTTCTGTCTTCTCATTTTGCTTAACTTACTGTGTTTGGGGTCTCCTTTTTGCAGGCTGCAGGTTCGTAGTCTCCACTGTTTTTGGTGTCTTCCCCCAGTGGGTAATGTTTTCTCAGTGGGTTGTTTAGGGTTTCTGGTGGAGGGGGCTGGTGCCTGTGTTCTGGTGGATGAAGCTGTATCTTGTCTTTCTGGTGGGCAGAACCATGTCTGGTGGTGTGTTTTGAGGCGTCTGTGAACTTATTATGATTTTAGGCAGCCTCTCTGCTAATGGGTTGTGTTGTGTTCCTGTCTTGCTACTTGTTTGGCTTTGGGTGTCCAACACTGGAGCTTGCTGGTCGTTGAGTGGAGCTGGGCCTTAGCATTGAGACAGAGCTCTCTGGGAGATCTCTTGCTGATTGATATTATGTGGAGCCAGGAGGTCTCTGATGGACCAATGTCCTGAACTTGGCTCTCCCAACTCAGAGGCTCAGGCCTGACACCTGGCCAGAGCACCAAGACCCTGTCAGACACAACTCAGTATAAAAGGGAGAAAAGAAAAAGCAGAGAAACAAATAAAATTAAAAAAATAAAGTTATTAAAATAAAACAATTATTAAAATAAAAATTTAAAAAAAAATTTTTTAAAAGAAGAGAGCAACCAAACCAATAAAAAATCCACTGATGATGACAAGCACTAAAAACTATACTGAGAAAACCTGGACAGACAGAACCCTCGGACAAATGGTAAAAACAAACCTATACAGAGAAAAATCACACAAAGAAACATACACATACACATTCACAAAAAGAGAAAAAGGAAAAAAATATTTATATATATCTATATATAAAAGGAAGAGAGCAACCAAATCAATAAACAATCTACCAATGATAATAAGCTTTAAATACTAAACTAAGATAAACATAAAACCAGAAACAAATTAGATGCAGAAAGCAAACCGCAAGTTTACAGTTATTCCTAAAGTCCACCGCCTCAGTTTCGGGATGCTTCGTTATCTATTCAGGTATTCCACCGATTCAGGATACATCAAGTTGATTGTGGAGATTTAATCCACTGATCCTGAGGCTGCAGAAAGAAATTTCCCTTTCTCTGTTTTGTTCGCATAGCTCCTGGGGTTCATCTTTGGGTTTGGTTCCACCTCTCCGTGTAGGTCACCCTCTGGAATCTGTTCTTCACCCAGACAGCAAGGGATTAAAGGAGCAGCTGTTTTGGGGGCTCTGGCTCACTCAGGTCAGGGGAGGGAGGGGTATGGAATGCAGGGTGAGCCTGAGGTGGCAGAGGCCAGCGTAACATTGCAACAGCCTGAGGCACACTATATGTTCTCCTGGGTAAGTTATCCCTGGATCGCGGGACCCTGGTAGTGGTGGGGAGGGGAGGTGTGGATAGTGACCTGTGTTTGCACCCAGGATGGTTGGTGGCTTCACAGCAGTGTTAGCATTTCATGCCCATCTCTGTTGTCCACACTGATAGCCATAGCTTGCACCCATGTCTGGAGATCATTTAGGTGGTGCTCTGAATCCCCTCTTCTCGTGCATCCCAAAACAGTGGTCTCTTGATTCTTAGACAGTTCCAGACTTTTTCCCAGACTCCCTCCCGGTTAGCTGTGGTGCACTAGCCCCCTTTAGGCTGTGTTCACGCAGCCAACCCCAGTCATCTCCCTGGGGTCTGACCTCTGAAGCTTGAGCCTCAGCTCCGAGCCCCCACCCACCCTGGCAGGTGAGCAGATAAGCCTCTCAGGCTGGTGAGTGCTGGTCGGCACCTATCCTCTGTGCAGGAATCTGTCTGCTTTGCCCTCTGCAAGCCTGTTGCTGCACTCTCCTCCATGGCTTCAAAGCTTCCCCCCGCCCACACACCCATCTCCATCAGGTTCCAATGAAGGGACTTCCTAGTGTGTGGAAACTTTTCCTCCTTCACAGTTTCCTCCCAGAGGTGCTGGTCCCATCCCTATTCTTTTGTCTCTGGTTTTCCTTTTTTTCTTTTGCCCTACCCAGGTACGTGGGGAGTTTCATGCCTTTTGGGAAATCTGAGGTCTTCTACCATGGTCCAGTAGGTGTTCTGTAGGAGTTGTTCCACATGTAGATGTATTTTTGATGTATTTGGGGGGAGGAAGTTGATCTCCATGTCTTACTCCTCCGCCATCTTGAAGGTCCTCTCTAGGTTTGATTTTAGAGTCATACTTTGAAAAACACTGTTAGGCCATGGAGAGCCACTGCCATTACATCTGTAAGAAGCTCTCACTGTTTGAGGGAAATCTATTGAATAATGTTATTGATGTAAAAATATAGACAAACATTTTGTTTCACATAAGGAGAAAGTGTTGTGTGTAAAAGTGAATTTGCACAGCACCACTAGACTTACCATTTCAAATTTAGTGCTTGGATTATGGAATCAAGGTAATTTGATAAAATTAATTATTTTCATGTCTCCTCTCTTCACTTTGGTGTTATGAAGATGAATTTTATATTTTGGAGCCATCTCAGGCCACTTTATAGAGAAACTATACAATAGCATTTGACAGTTTGTGGTTGACTTATTCAGAGTCTTTGCTGTGCATGGCAGGGGTAGCCTCAGCATCACTGTTCAAATCAGAGAACAGCAGGTTGAAATGCTGCTTTCCTGGAGGAGTCTCCTGATCAGAACCTAAACTTCCTCCCTTGACCACTCCTTAAGAGTGGGACGTAGACTGAGGCCAACACCGCACATGGCAACTTGGTTAAATTTGTTGACTTTGCAAATAAGAAATATGAATTTAATTCAGCTTTCTTTTCTCAACCAAATAAGTGTACTGGATAATGCAAGCTAACTCTATGAAGAATAACAATCATCATTATTAAGAAAATGGCATGTCCATTTTGTTGATGTTTTACTTTGTCAAAATAATCACTTTGGAGTAGAAATCTAAAAGCTGAGTGTGTTGGGGGTCTCATTACTTCATTGTCACATCCAATGATGTTACCAGAAGAAAGTGTTTTCTGTAGCTCTTGGTTAGAGTGATTCACTCTGCTAATAACAAGGGAGGATCAAAATTGCAGCCTTAGATTGGAATTTACCCTGTGCTTACACTGGATGTTCTATTGCCAGAAGTTGGAAAAGCTAAGATTACCATATCATTCTGTTCCTTAGCCAAATTGCTTGCATTTCTGTAAATATCAGGGTAGTGTTGGAAGTACATTTGATGAGGAGTTAGATCCAGAAGTAGTCCACTTCCTGCCATTTAGGAAGTATAATCTTGAGAAAAAGCCTTCCTCAATTTAACTCTTATTTACAGTAGCAGCATTTAAGAGCATTAAGTTTTGATTCAATAGAACTAGATTCAAGCCACACTTTCTCTTAAGTTGCTTTTGAGAAAATACCTCAAATTCTTAAAGCCACAGTTCATCTATAAAATGGGGATAATAATAGTAGCTACCTCTCAGTGCTGTTGAAATGATCAAATTATCCAATATATGTAATGTGCTCAGAAAATTGGCTGACATAAAGTAACTTTCAGCAAAATTTAGCTAGTAGTGGCTATTTCAGTGGTTATAGCCTCCTCTGTAAACATGGAATAATAAAACCCCCTTGCTTAATTTCCTTTTTGGTTTATATAAATAAGGAATTACATAAGTAAATGAGTTTTGGAAAGAGTAAAGAGCTGCATCATTGCTATTTTTTATTTTTAGTATTAGTATTGGAGCTGCTTGGCAGAAGTAGCCTTGTTGCAGATTCTGTGTATCTCCCCAAGAGAGAAAAATGTATTAACTCTTCAGTTCCATTAGAGCCTAAGACAAGAATATGAATACCCAGAAAGCAATGGGCAAGGGAACATCTGATATGAGAATGGCATATAGGTTAGTGTCTACTTGACACTACTGCTGGAGGAATTCACAGTGGTCCAAGGGGTGATCAGAATGATGTTCCTGGATAGAGAAGAGGGATAAGGGGAGGGCTCAAATGAAAAGGAGCCATGGTAAATGACAGATGTTTTCTATGGAGATTGCTGGTATAGATCTTCTTGACCTATTCTGAGCTCCTACCAGCAAAATTGTGCCATCATAATAGTCTGGTTTTCCTTCTTTCTAATTTTCAGTTACTACACTTATTCCCCTCCTTCCAAAGTCTATTTCTTTTTCCTTGTCTAGCCTCCCTGAATCCTCTTAATTTGAGGTTTAGAGGAAGTTACCAATACCTTAGTGGGGAAATTAGATCTGTGTTTCTAGGAGTATTAGCAATTTAAAAGCTTCTCTAAGGGTAAAAATTTCCAAGGACTGAATTAATTATGCTAACATTTTAAGAGATAATGATAACCAGTTCTGAGTACTTTACTGATGCTGTTCAAATCATAGGTATCCAGAGAAGTCTGTGTTATTTACGCCAACGACCAGCTTTCTTTAGAGCAGAGGGAAAATTAGAACAGGAAGCTTTAGCACTAAGTGGGACTTTGGGGATCTTTTGTTATTACTGATCAATAAATAAGGTCAAAGTTACTCATTTAAAACAAATTAAGGAACCGTGAAAGGGGAGCCGTAGGGAGGGGCCAATTTCAACGGCGTCACAATCGAATTCGACCACACAATTGCGTTTTTGCTGAACCAGCCACTACGACTCTTAGATCCCACTCTTACAGTTTGTACTTTAAGCAATTTTGAAGTCGATTTTGACCGCGATCCTCTCACTGCGTATGCGCCGGTCCGATTCTACCAACCCTTGGTGAGAAATGATCTCGACGGCGGAAGTGGTGGAAGCAGAGGAAAGGGAGGTGCTAGGCCGCTAGGTCAAGCGCACGCGTTCGGAGGCCAGGAAGGAGGCGGAAGAGGGTGCCCCGGGGAAGAGGCTGAGCGAAGGGTAAGGCAGGATAGCCAATCAGCTGGTTTGAATTTTCTCGGAGAAAGACGGGCCGGCCACGAGGAGAAAAGAAACAAGCTGCAGCAACATCTAAGCCCTTGAAAGGATCCTGAGAGAGGGGGGAAAGGGAAAACAGCAGCCACCAGCCCAACCACTTGTGTCTTCTGCCCCTTCCCACCTATCTTGCCCACCCCACCAGCCCACGCTGCCTGGGACTTGAAATCTGTGGCCGAAGGACCGTCACCACATAACTTCAAAAATAATCAACCACCCTCCCTTCCCAAACCCACCCAAATTCACTCATCCAGCGTTTACTTTTTTTAATCCACTCAGAACTTTTTTTCTAAGACCCCCCTCCCTACATGGAGTTGGGTGGGGGGGGGAATGAATACTGAGGTGGCCTTTATTTTTTTTAAGGAGACTTTTTGATCCAATGAGGCCCCCCAAATAATTGAGTTTTGGGTCCTGGTTGGTTGTTTTATTTTTTTTCTCCAAAATTTTAACCCCCTCCCCCCCTGAGCCCGAGGTGCTGACGTCGCAAAAAAATTGGATAAAAACCTCGATCATGGGTTCGGGTCCCATAGACCCCAAAGAGCTTCTCAAGGGTCTGGATAGCTTCCTTAACCGAGATGGGGAAGTCAAGAGTGTGGATGGGATTTCGAAGATCTTCAGTCTGATGAAGGAAGCACGAAAGATGGTGAGTCGATGCACTTACTTGAACATTCTCCTGCAGACCCGTTCACCAGAAATATTGGTCAAGTTTATTGATGTTGGTGGTTACAAGCTTCTTAACAATTGGCTGACATATTCAAAGACAACCAACAACATTCCCCTCTTGCATCAAATTCTACTGACCCTGCAGCACCTACCACTCACTGTTGACCATCTCAAGCAGAACAACACAGCCAAACTGGTGAAGCAGCTTAGCAAGTCAAGTGAGGATGAAGAGCTCTGGAAATTGGCCTCAGTCCTTGTCAGCGACTGGATGGCAGTGATCCGCTCCCAGAGCAGTACCCAGCCTGCTGAGAAAGATAAGAAGAAACGGAAAGAAGAGGGAAAGAGTCGAACCACCCCTCCTGAGCGACCATTGACTGAGGTGAAGGCTGAGACTCGGGCCGAGGAGGCCCCGGAGAAGAAGAGGGAGAAGCCCAAGTCCCTCCGAACCACGGCGCCCAGTCACGCCAAGTTTCGCTCTACCGGACTAGAGCTGGAGACCCCGTCTTTGGTGCCTGTGAAGAAGAATGCCAGTGAAGTGGTGGTTTCTGACAAGTACAACCTTAAACCCATCCCCCTCAAGCGTCAGAGTTCCACACCTGCCGCAGGAGATGCTGTGCCCCCTGCAGAGAAGAAATACAAGACACTCAACACAGTTGCCACCAAAGAGATCAAAGTGAAGATCATCCCGCCACAGCCTATGGAGGGCCTGGGCTTTCTGGATGTGCTCAATTCAGCCCCTGTTCCAGGCATCAAAATTAAGAAGAAGAAGAAGGTGCTGTCACCCACAGCTGCCAAGCCAAGTCCATTTGAAGGGAAAACGAGCACAGAACCGAGCACAGCCAAACCTTCTTCCCCAGAGCCAGCACCTCCTTCTGAGGCTATGGACACAGAATGTCCAGGGACCCCAGTTCCCCCTGTTGAAGTCCCAGAGCTCATGGATACTGCCTCTTTGGAGCCAGGAGCTCTGGATGCAAAGCCAGTGGAGAGTCCCGGAGATCCTAGCCTCCTGACCCGGAAAAGCAGGAAGAGGAAAGCTGTGACCTGTCCTGAGGAGGGCAAACTGAGAGAGTATTTCTATTTTGAACTGGATGAAACTGAACGAGTGAATGTGAATAAGATCAAGGACTTTGGCGAGGCAGCTAAGCGAGAGATACTGTCAGACCGACACGCGTTTGAGACGGCCCGGCGTCTGAGCCACGAAAACATGGAGGAGAAGGTGCCCTGGGTGTGCCCCCGGCCCCTGGTGCTGCCCTCGCCTCTTGTCACCCCTGGAAGCAACATCCAGGAGCAGTACATCCAGGCTGAGTGGGAGAAGGGGATCCTTCAGGAGCTCTTCCTGAACAAGGAAAGTCCTCACAAGCCTGATCCTGAGCCCTATGAGCCTATCCCCCCCAAACTCATCCCCCTAGATGAGGAATGTTCCATGGATGAGACCCCATATGTTGAGACCCTGGAGCCTGGGGGAACTGGTGGCTCACCCGATGCGGCGGGCGGTTCCAAGTTGCCTCCTGTTCTGGCCAATCTTATGGGAAGCATGGCTGCCGGGAAGAGCCCCCAGGGTCCTGGAGGAGGAGTCATCAATGTGCAGGAGATCCTCACCTTCATCACGGGTAGCCCTAACAGTCATCCCTCAGAGGAACTGCTGAAGCAACCAGACTATTCAGACAAGATCAAGCAGATGCTGGTGCCTCATGGACTCTTAGGCCCTGGTCCCATAGCCAATGGTTTCCCACCGGGAGGCCCTGGGGGCCCCAAGGGCATGCAGCACTTCCCCCCTGGGCCTGGCGGACCTATGCCAGGTCCCCATGGGGGCCCTGGGGACCCTGGTGGGCCAGTGGGTCCACGTCTCCTGGGTCCCCCACCCCCTCCCCGGGTGGGTGATCCCTTCTGGGATGGCCCAGGTGACCCCATGTGGGGTGGCCCGATGCGTGGGGGACCAGGTCCGGGGCCATACCATAGAGGCCGTGGTGGCCGAGGTGGGAGTGTACCACCTCCTCCTCCTCCTCCATTCCGAGGGGCCAGAGGAGGTTGCTCTGGAGGAGGACCTCCAAATGGACGAGGGGGCCCTGGTGGGGGCATGGTCGGAGGTGGTGGGCATCGTCCCCATGAAGGCCCTGGTGGGGGCATGAGCAGTGGCAGCAGACATCGCCCCCACAAAGGCCCTGGCAGTGGCATGGGCGGTGGGCATCGCCCCCACAAAGGCCCTGGCAGTGGCATGGGTGGTGGCCGTGGCCATCCTCATGAAGGCCCTGGTGGAGGAATGGGTGCTGGTGGTGGACATCGGCCCCATGAAGGCCCTGGACATGGGGGGCCCCATGGCCACCGGCCTCATGATGGCCCTGGTCACCGAGGCCACGACCATCGAGGGCCACCCCCTCATGAGCACCGTGGCCATGATGGCCCTGGCCATGGCGGAGGGGGCCACCGAGGGCATGATGGAGGCCACAGCCATAGAGGAGACATGTCAAATCGCCCTGTTTGTCGACATTTCATGATGAAGGGTAACTGCCACTATGAGAACAACTGTGCCTTCTACCACCCGGGTGTCAATGGGCCCCCCCTGCCCTAGGGACCACCTGCCCACCCCGCCCACACTCCTGTGGACTGCAGCCTTGCTCCTTCCACCCTTTTATGGCTTCTGTGGGGCCCATTTTCCCCTTTCCCCAGCTGATGAGGAACCAGCCCCCTCAGTGCCTACCTGCCTGGGTTCCTGGGGGTTTTCTGATCACTGGTGCGCATTGATGTACATATTTTCCTCCAGTATAGGGAGGAGAGAGACTGGACACATTCTGTACCCTGGACTGCTGAAGAGGAGACCCGGTTGGCTTCATTTTTTGAGGAGATTTGCCCTTTATGCCAAGTGCCTCTCCGGTATTACCCTTTATGCCTAAGAACCTAAAGCTGGTTATCCTGGAGAACACCTCTACTCTCCTCTTGTGGGTCCTCCACACGCACACAGAACCCTGTCACAGGATCAGCTGCACTTATGAAATCATCCCCGCCAAATTCATGCTTCCTCGTGGGGTGGGGAGATGGTAAAAGGGGTATTGTGTATCCCACTGCACCGAGAGGACTCAATCAGGCTGGATTTGAGTTCTGGAACACATCATCCCCACTCCTCCCCTGTCACAGGCTTTACATTGAGTCCTTTCTCAAGTAAGGCATTGCAGTCTTCCGTGAACACCCAAGTTTGCATCATGGGTATGCTAGGTTCAATGATGGCAAATTCACATTGGCATCCGGTGAAAAGTTTTAGCTGGCATAGGTGAGGCCACTGGTGGTGGTCCACCCTTGCCTGCAGCTCATTCTGGAAATTAAAACACTTCAGTGAGACCAGCTTTTCAACTGAAGCCCGGTGTGCTGGGCATGCCAGTCACACTACATGCACTGCCTCTGGGAGTTAGCGTGCTCCTGGCCCCCACCTGGAACTTTGTGGGTGTGAGGCCTCCAGCTCCCTTGTCCTGTCAGCCACCTCTGAATCCCCACCAGGTGCCTTCCTGGGTGGATTCGATAAGATGACCTGCCCTCTCCCAGCCCTCTCCTTCACCTGTCTCAGCATCAGTTGTTTTCTATGAAAACAGTGGATTGGCTGGGTTTTGTGCAGGGTCTTGGGTTAGAGCCACAATGGATTTGAGGATGAGTATTTTCTTTTTTCTTTTGGTTTTGTATATTTTGTACATTAATAATAAACAGTGGAAAGAGAAGTATTTAAAAAAATAAAAATAAATAAAAATAAAACAAATTAAACTCTCATGTAAATTCTGGTAAACCTTGCTATGAGACTCATTGCATTTTCCCTCATTCAGAATTCTTTTTCTTCCATACCTATATTTGATTTAAATTAAAAAAAAAAGGCAGCTTGCTTAATCTTTCTCACAAACTGATACAGTGTATATCTGAGTGAATGGGACAATTTTCCTTATAAATTATGTATAAAATCCTCAACTGCTGCCTCTCTCTCAGAGTCTCAAAGAAAATTCAATTTCTCTTAGCTTATTTTTTCATGGTTCTTGGGATATTCATTTCAGATTTTCCATTCATTTTTATAAATGTCTTATTTATTCAAGTTCTTCATAGAGGATAGTAATACTGCACATGGCTGATTGTATTACTCTGGACAGGTTACAATATCTCTTCCGGAGCCAATACACTAATTGATTTTAAAGTTTCTGTAAATGTGAGGAGGTCTTCTTACCACACAGTGAAGAGGGGGACATGTGGTCCAGTGGGAAGACCCTGGTCCTAACTGAGCCATGGGACACTTTGATTCTAGTCTGTCCTCCATACTTCCTCACCCTGGGGATGTCTCTGGGCCTAGGTACCTTCATCTACAGCATGAAAACACCTTTACTGCCCTAAGGCAGCATGGGGTGGGCACTGGAGCTAAAGATCTCAATGTCTCTTTTAGTCTTACAGTGTAGGGTTTCTTCTAGAAAATTCTTTTGTAGTTCCTTTAGATCTCTTTTAGATGTTTGTCATGATTCTGCTCATAGATACCCTAGACAGACACTGTTTTAGTCAGAATCCTCAGCCACAAAAGTCAGAGATGAGAAGGGTAGCAAATTGATATCCTTTGCCTTGGTAGCAAAATGTCCTTCAACCATGGTTTGAGGTCATGGGTGACTCTGGAGGAGGGAATCCGGGCTGGTGTGAAGGACTGTGTGATGAATATGTGGAGCTATAGGTCAGTATTTACTGGGCTATCTTCATCTCAGTTTGTGGCCATAGCTGACTTTGCTTTCATTTTCCTCACTGAAATATCTTGTTATTTTATATTTTCTCTCATTACCAAGCTCCTTTGGAAAACAAAAACAAAACCTAGTTCTTATAATCAGTGCCTTTTCCTGACTTTCTTGGCAATATCTTTTTGTTTTTAATTCATGATCTAGATTTTTATATGCTGATGAGTGAGAATCGTTGACTTGGCTGTTGTTTAGTTTTCCAATGCCTCTGAAACAAATTCCAGATCATTTTTCTTTTTTCTTTTTCTTTTTTTTTTTTTTTTTTTTGCGGTACGCGGGCCTCTCACTGTTGTGGCTTCTGCCGTTGCGGAGCACAGGCTCCGGATGTGCAGGCTCAGCGGCCATGGCTCACGGTCCCAGCCGCTCCGCAGCATGTGGGATCTTCCCTGACCGGGGCACGAACCCGTGTCCCCTGCATCAGCAGGTGGATTCTCAACCACTGCGCCACCAGGGAAGCCCCCAGATCTTAACATTTGTCTTGGCCAACCTCTGTTACTTGCTTTCAAGACATTTCATAACATTAACTGCACAGCTGCTTAGATCCAAGCCCACTTGGAGATGCTGTGCTCTGCTCCTGTCTATTGTCTTGGTCTAGCGGTTCCAAAAAAATCCTGGCTGATTGTTTCACCAAGCTAGCCTGTCTATGAATCCCCTTGTCTCACCCCCACCTTCCTGCAAAAACAAACAGATATAGAGCAGTTGGCAAGTTGTGGCCATGGAAGTTGTGAATAATTTTCCTAGTCCTATTTGAATTATTTGAGGTCAGTAGGGTATAAGACATGTCTTTTCATGGAGAACCTAGGAAACTTGAGACCACAGAAACTTGTCAAGTTAATATACTGATTCACAGACATATCAAGGCAAGAAAGCTGAAAAGAGGAATCTAAGGAAGGTGATTCTAGAGTTGGGATTTAACGGCCAAGAAGAGAAAAAGAGATGAAGAAACAGGTTTCAAACCAACCTAAATAAACTTGAACTTAAGTCTCAAAGAAAGTAAAAAATCCATTCAGCAGATTATTTTTGCCTTTCCATGCTAGACAACTCATAATTGTCTTAACTTACAGGGTGGAATGGAAAAAGAGCAAAAGAAACTAATTTGGAGTCTGTGGGGCTACCCTTTCTCCACAACCAGCATGCCTCAAAGGAGAATGCGAGCCACTGTGCAGATGCCCCAAATTCCCTAGGGCACAGTCCCCACTTGAGAAACAGGAGGAACTTGAATAGGGAGGGAACCATTCTCTGCAGTTCTTTGAGCTCTGATATTCCCTCATTCTTTTATTTTCATGTGCTCACTGTGTGGAGAAATTCTGCAATTGTATTCCTTAAATCCAGAAGTCCTTTTCTACTTATGAATCTGCAAATATAAACATAGTCATAAAGAGGAAACAGGTTATTCACTTTCCTATGAACCAAAGATGAGAAGAAATAATTTGAGATTTAGTATGGAGGCAGTTAAGTCATATTTTAGGGAAGGTTTTCCTGACAGAATTCCATGGTATGAAATAGGTTTTTCCAGTGCAGCTGGAAAACAACAATATATGGTTCATCTGCCTGGGACATTCAAGAGACAGACCTACTGAAGGTAGAAAAGTGGAGGAGATGGATGTCCGGGTGAAGGACTAATAATTCATAAGCCCAAGAAAAAGCAAAATCAAAAACGAAAGCCAGCTTCTGAAATAACTCATGTTTTGAAGATGGGGACCATTCCTTCTGTTTTGGAGGGTCTCAAGCTTCTCTCTCAGGACTTGACGTGCACATAGTAAGTATTTTTAAATGATGTTTTGAATTTGAATTTATTACCAGAAACTGTCAATGATAAATTACATCACATTAGACCAAAAAAAAAAAAAAAAAAAGAATCCAGGAAATGTGTCATGGATATCTGAGGCTTTTTGCGGGGCCCCTCCTTTTCCTTTGCAGGGTCCTCTTCTATAGGGCCGCTGGTGGAAGGCTACAGCTTTAACGGCCTCAGGCCATTTCCTCAAGTTTCAGCTTCTGTACCATCTCTGATGAATGCGCCTGGACTGGGGCAGGAGGCTCAGCAGGGTAATGGCGCTAACATTTCTCTGCCACCTTTTAAGTCATAGCTAGGTGGTGTTGCCCTTTCTTATTTCACGGATTTTCTTTCTCTATTTGTTCTTAGTTGATTAGGAGATTGCTGAACACAGAACTTTTCCTTGTCTATAAATATCACCCAAGTTACGCAGCATGGGGAGAGAGCTGCTATTTGTTTGGTTCACCGACTTCGGGACTTTTTGAAAATTAAAGGATTTGAGGGGATCTAATATGGCCATATCCTCAGATAAATCTTTAGGGTCTTCTCCCCTCGGTGTTTTCATTCAAGTTAGTGTAATAGAAGGTGTACTCGGGCATCCAAGGACAGGAATTAGTCCTCTCTTAGTAACCAGATGCCACTGCATGGGGGATGAGCCTCATTTCTGAGTGTGGAGACTTGCTTTTTGTATTTCAGGATTTCAAATTGTTATGCTCTGCTGTGAAACATGTTTCACTTCCTAGAGAACTTTAGAAAAGGAATTGCTGTTTTTATCATCACTCCTTATCTGACAGATAGTGGGCTTTTGAGATGTATCTGGATTTCAGGTTGATATTTGGGATGGATGAAATTGAGTAAGTCTAATGAAAAATTTGTTGCATGCTCTCTGTGTAGTCTCAGGTCTGTATTGGGTTTTTTGAAGATGGGAAAAGTCCCTCTATGAAAGAAAGTTAAATTTTAGTTAGAAGCAAAATCCTATGTATGGGAAACCAAAAAGAAGGCAGAAGTAGTCACAGAGGTGCTTATCTATGTGGTCACAGATGGGAGGGATCACAGGAATCCAAGAAGCACCATGATTAGGCTGGGGAAGTGACCACTAAGGAATTAGTTATATTTTACACATTTCCAGCTGATTGATAGCCCACATATTATAAGAAAATAAGATTATCTAAAATTCTGAAACCTTTTTCTAATTGTACCCTTGCAACTAGAACCATTTGAAGTTCTTCAGAAGCTTTATCTCCTTTACAAAGACTTTGTCTTGAAAAATTAAAAAAAAAACTCTGTTTTTTCCCCTTCCTAAGAGTATCTTATGGTTTGTTTCTATACATTTAGGCTTTTGTTTCAAGAAGACAATCTGTGTAAAGCAGATGAGTGTTTGACTCATACCAAATTTCTGTAGTCTCCACTGTTATGATTTACTAATTTCTTCTTGGTAAATTATTGATTGTGGTATTATTTTTGCCCATGCAGATCAATACCTATTTATTGTTTCTACTGAAGGAGCAGTACTTTTCTAATCATAAGGAAGTACACAAAAAGTGCCATCAAGGAGTTTAATGGGGAAGGAAAAATAATGGATGTAAAAAAATTGACAGATAAGTAGTTAGCTATTTGAGTAAATAGAGTCCAAAGTGTTCTTGGAGACAGTAGAAAATAGTAAAAGCCATAATGACTAGAGAATTAAAGAATGAGGACTTTGCTGAACTTTTAAGTGTTGGTAGAATTTAGAGAGGCAGAAGGGGTATGGCATGTGACTCCAGGTTTTAGAAGACAGCTGGGCCTGTCAACAGTATTCATTAAGCATCCAGAAGGCACACTGGTGAGCATGATGACAAGAAAAACAAACAGGGAGAGTGAGAAAGGAGAAAACATTTATTAATTAGGAGTTGGGTGGAGTTATTCCCATTTTACAGAAAAAAACAACTGTGGCTCAGAAAGAATAATGGCAGAGTTGGTTTCAAAACTGAATTCCTAGACCTTTGAAACCCTGCTTATTTTGCCCCCCGTGCTGCCTCCCAAGACATTCTGGCACACCCTGTGGACCATAAAAATAAAATGGTGTTTCAGATTCAGACAATCCTGCACTTATTCACCTTTGGGACAGAAGATGCAGACATAGAAAATTACCTCACAAGGCAGCCCATTATAGTCAGAATAGAAGGTTAGACAGATTCATGGGTCCAGGGTCATCAAAAGAGGTAGGAATTTGGTTAGGCAGCAAGGAGATGGAGCTCAGAGGATGACTTAGGACCAGACTAGATTTTAACACATTTTATCTCATCCCAGAATGGTGGCCAACACAGGAATTTATGAACTTTAGTAATCCAAGTGTCCTGTACAGAACAGCCAGTCTGCTGCTCTTGGTCTTCCAACTACGAGCCTCAGATAAAACCCAAACAAATAAGTTTAGGTAATGCAGGAGAAAGCAGTAAAATAAGTTTAGGTAATGCAGGAGAAAGCAGTACACTTAGGAAAAATCCACGTGCCCAGAAAACAGATGCTTGAGAGCCTGTTTATCTGCCCTAATCAGGTCTGGAAGAGGGAGGGGATTGCTGTAATGGAAGTAAGTAGAATAGGCAGTTTTATGCCTTAAGTATTTATATCATCTATTAAAAATATTGCTATAGTCCCTTTTCAGTGATTTGCTGGGCAGTTAAATTCAGACCTCAGTTCAGTTTGAAACCCTGAAGTGGTTGTTTTACATAATTTATGTCACCAGGATTCTTTTTGAACTACAATCTGACCTTCACAGGGTGAGGCAGAGACTGCAGTCTGAGGCCTACCTTGGTTCAGTGGGGCCCCTATAGGAAGATAACCAGGCCTGGTTTCTTCATATTGAAGTGTCAACCCCAAGCCTAGGGCTGCATTGAAAAGGCAGATTTATTTGGAGTATTGAACTTGGTCATGTGTTAATGTTAGCATTCATCACTAGACAGCTTTCTATGTGTATATGTCTTGTCTCTACAGTTAGGCTATGAACTTCAAAAAGGTGGGCACACATCCTATGTCAGATCAACTGGGTTAGTTTTTGTGCTCATCAGATCTTCAACAAAGCTTTTCTTGGTTCATCTTGTAAGGACAACAGGTGCGAGAGGTACCAGGAAGAGAAAATGTTACACTATGCATACTTAGATTTTCCTTTATAATTAATCTGTTTTCCTCTCACATCCTCCTTCCCTCCCCAAACATACATAGCATTCTCATCTACCCCATTTAACTGTCTTAGTCCATTTGAGCTGGTATAACAGAATCATAGACTGAGTAGCTAATAAACAACAAATTTATTCCTCCCAGTTCCAGAGTCTAGGAAGTCCAGTCAAGGCTCCAGTAGATTTGGCATTTGGTGAAGGTCTGCTTCCTGGTTCATAGATGGCCATCTTTTTGTTGTGTCATAACATGATAGAAGGGCAAGTGAGTTCTCTGGGGTCTCTTTTATAAAGGCACTAATTACATTCACAAGGGCTCTGCTCTTATGAACTAATTACCTCACAAAGGTGCCACAATCAATACCATCACATTGAGGATTAGTATTTAATATATGATTTGGGGGGGTGTCACAAACATTCAGCCTATGGCATAACTTTATTCATATAGTACATATATACTTTCTTAGCTTTCCACCCCTATCTTTCTGCCTATTCAAATTTCTTTCAGTTGTTTGAGCTGGTGGATATGTGTTGTTTGTGTCTGCTCAGGACCCCTCTTTTTATTAGTTGCCTTATTACTAATTGCCTGTTCTCCATCCCATGGGCTATGAGGAGACTCAGTCATATTGCCTCATCCACTCTTGGCTTCAGATATAAGCATTTGGCTAGGCTGTCGTACCCCAGCCCTCTGTCTGGTACTCTGTCCACAAGGTGATCTCACAGCCAGACAGACACAGTAGGCATGCCTCCAAGAGACTGGGTAGGTGGAAACAGGAGAGGGAAGATGTCTTTGTCTCTGGGGTCCTAAACATTAAGGACTGTGTGCTCAGAGATTGGACTGGTCCTCTTTCTGTCATATGAAGAGAGCTTCCAGAGAAAGAAACAAACTCTGAGGAAGTGAGTGCTGAGATAGAGATAGAGATGGAGAGTGTGAAAGTGTGACAAAAAATGAGGATATCATTTGAACATTTGGATCCGGACATGCTTGAAACCAGCAATATTCCTGGAGTTTTGGTTAACCAATAAATTCCTTTTTTAATTTGATTTCTATCATTGGAGACCAAAAGATTCCTGACCATTTGTGTCAAATTTTGTCTGTTTTCTCCTTGTAGCCTTCCCTGCTTATAAGGTTCCTTTCCTTTTCAGCTTGCTATCTTAATGGAGCTCTTTACTGTTTGTATTGAAATTGTCGATGTTTTCTACAAAATCCTCAAGTTCTAGGGACAGTGTTTTCTTGACTGCTTGTCTCAAGTCTGGTGCCTGGCATGGGGCAGGGTTATATAACGGGTGTTCAATAAAGATCTGGCTGTTTTCTGAAAGAAAGACATAGAAAAGTTAACAGTATTTCTAAAGTATTTTGTCAGTCTTTCTATGACCTAAGAATGTCAAAATCCACCCCTATAAGCCCTGGAACTGTGTGAAGTTGTGTGATGATGATGACTGCTCTCCCTTACTTCTTATCCTGCATTCTAGGTTTTGTTTTCTCTCCCACATGTTTGCCAGCAAGGTTTGATCCTCATGACATGATGGTGTCCCTAGATCAGACAGAGCAGGCTAAGCTACTAGCTTCATCAAACGAGTCTCACACTTGGGATTTCACACTAAGAGGAGGCTATCCTAAAATTCAAAACACAAGCAGAATGAAAACTTGGTCCTGTACAGTTATTTGCTTATAATCTAAGGAAAACAATTTGCTTTTTCCTTCTATATTACATTCCTTCCAGATACAAGCACAGAGCTGATACCCACTTTTATGCCTCTAAGCCATGATATTAACTAATCTTTAAGTGCTGGATTTTAGGGGACAGAGCATTTCACACGCAGAGTTGCCCAAGATAGGGCTGAGGTTCTATAAGTGAATAGGTCTTTCATTTCTCTCTTTCCCATGAGTCTCATGGAAAAGACTTTTTTAAAATGGTGGATTGAAGTGTTTCTCTCACACTTTTTAACTATATCACTGACAGGCATTGAACAAGGAGGGAGCAACTGAAATGTTTTGAAGGCATTTAAAGGCCCCAGAAATGCCTGCAAGACTATTCATGTAATTCAGGAAAATATGTCAATATCTTCTAGATTAATTTTTATGTAACACATTTTTACATTTTGGTGCATTTTATTTACTGGCACTCACCATCAGTCACTCCTCCACGCAGTTATACACTTCAGTGATTTGTGTGAAGTTTACTGTTTCAGAGTGCCATTGACTATTTATATGAATTAGCAGTACTGGTTAGAAATTTACTGTCGTATATTGATGAAATCAAGAATAAAGAGGTAAGGCAGTAGACAATATTACATAGTTGTTAACAAAGTGGGCTCTAAGTCAAACAAACAGACACAAAAAGCCACATATTGTATAATTTCATTTTTATGAATTGTCCAGAATAGTAAACTCCATAGAGACAGAAAGTAGATTGGTGCTTGCTAGAGGCTCTAGGTGAGGAGTGACAGCTAATGAGTAGGGGTTTTTAATGGTTAATGAGATGTTTTAAAATTGACTGTGGTTATGGTTGCAAACTTTAGTGAATAGACTAAAAAAATACTGTACATGTTAAATAGGTAAAGTGGATGGTATATGTATTAGTTTACTAGGGCTGCAGTAACAAAGTGTCACATACTGGGTGGCTCAGACAACAGAAATATATATTTTCTCATAGTTCTGGAGACTACAAGTTCAAAATCAAGGTATCACCAGAATTGGTTTCTTTTGAGGGCCATGAGGGATGAATCCATTCCAGGCCTTTCTCCCTGGCTTGTAGATGGCTTTCTTATCTTCCTGTGTGTCCGCATCATCTTCACCCTGTACCTACTTGTATCCAAATTTCCTCTTCTTATAAGGACAACAATCATATTGAATTAGGGCCATCCTAATGACAGCATTTTAACTTCATCTCCTTGATGAAGTCTTATCTCCAAATATGATCACACTCTGAAGTAGCAGGAGTTAGAATATGAACATATGAATTTTGGGGGAGAATATAATTAATCCCACAACAGTATGTGAATTATATTCCAAAAATGCTCTTAATAAAGAAAGGAAGGAAGGAAGGAAGGAAGGAAAGTCTGAAGTCAGGCATCCTGGGTTCAAAACCTGATTTTTTAAATGCCTAGTGACTTGGAGCATGTTACCAAGACTCTCTGTGCCATATTTTCTACATTAGTAAAATGATAATAATAGCAATACTTACATCAAATCAATACCCTTAAGATGCTTTAGAGTATTGCTTGGCACAGAGGAAACAACAAATACAAGCTAGCTGCAATTACTGCAAGTAAGGGTAAAGGTAAATTGAAATTATCTTATGAAGAAGAAAGAGAAATCTTATGGTTAGGGCACGAATATGCCTCTCTCCTGATGGTAGGTTATTTTTCTAAACTTATTTATGGAGGTTTGAAAATAATATCTTCTGATCTAGGGTTGGCAACCTTTGGGACTATCCATTAATTTATTCAACCTATATTCATCACACACCTATTAACTAAAGACTGTATTAGTGACACTTTAAACACGTTACATTTATCAGGACAGATATTATACTATTAGCTTTGCTTATCTTTTCTAACTCATTATATCTTTTTAGGATTTACTTTCTTCAGGTGTCAGTAAAATGCTTAAAATTGTGTTTTGTTTGTTATGGAGAATATGCATGGGAGGAACACTTTCTAGTTTTCTGCTAGAATATGTTTCTCAATCAAAATTTAGAAATTCCTTTCTGATTGATGGTCAGCAGTTGTGTTCTCACGTCTACCAGACTCCACTTCTGTCTGGAAGAAGAGCTGTGGGAATGAACAGAAATGTTTGAAATATTAAAAAGTCTCAAGGCAGCCTACTTGAGTGTATATTCATCAACTCCTTTCCCCAACACACCAGGGTTATATAGTCCTCACTCTCTTTGTTCCAGAGCACATGACATCATGGCCCCTCTTATTGATCCACTAGGTGCTCCTAACCCCACAAAAACCACATGAATCCAGCTTAAAGGCTATATTTTATTTCTCCCCATTTTCATATATCTTTCCCACAAGCTTACTGCAAAAATCTGCCCTCTTTTCCTACCTTCCTTTTTACCTCCTATTTTTGTTTCAAACACACTGTTATTTCCTTTCTAAAATTGTTCTCAAGACAATTCTAACACCCTAAAAGCAAACTTTTTGAAGTTCTGAAAATGTATATGGTGTGACTGTATGTATCCTAAGATCTGATTTAAAAGGACCTTCTATTTGGTATTTTAAACTACTTTATGTTAGTCTATTCCCATTTCAGCTTTGTGTTATATTTTAATTCATTAGTAAATATTAACAGAGTCTAGTACTTTGCTAGATATCTGTAGAGGAAGTAAATGTGCATAAAACACTGTCCCAATCTTTAGGGAGCTTACAGTCTAGTAAGGAAAATAAGAGAAATATATATAATACATAATATAAGGCATATGTGGGAGGTGCCATAAATGAGATATACAGGCATTTCTTTGGAACAAAACATCAAACCCTATCTAGTACACAGGAATAAAAGCTTGTTATGGACTGATCCATCCAAATGTACTCCTCTAAAACTCACTCCTACATCTCCTTTAATTTCCTATTATCTGGAACATCATCATGGAAGTAATAGGGATGTTAAGCCAAACTGTAGGCCTAATGAGAATAGAGATGAAATTATTCTTTGGAGTGAAATAAATAAACGACAATAAACCGATCTCCTATAAGAGAATGCCCCAGCAGGTAGCTTACTAATGAAAACAATGATTTCCAAGGGGTTGTGCATTTCAAAAGTTTTGGCAAAGTGCTAGTTTCTCAGAGGCTTTTCAATCGAAGAAGGAAACAATATGATTAGATGACTTCAGCCTTGCCTTCACCATCTGAAACCTAAGGAAACGATGAGGACAATTACCCACTCCCCACTGCACCCCTCCCCAAAAGTGAAAACTTGGCTGGGAGCAGTGTGGCACAAGCTTGATATAACTAATTGGGGCAAATATTCAGCACAAGGCATGGGAAATTAACCACCAGAGTCTCATTAGCGTTAATGGAAATTGCACAGCTAATTCCCTCCCCATTGTGCGCAATATTTACTTCATAATGTTTATCCTGACATTCTACAACTTCCAGCAGAAAGCAATGATTTAGGGGCATGGGGTTGAAAATTCTGTTGGGTCTCTTGTCAAATCCTCCTCACCCTTGTTCATGGACTGGGAGGATGACCTCTGGATGCTCTCTTTGGCTTAGTGTGTGTATATGTATATGTATTACCACACTGCAGGTATCCATACAAAGTTTGTTCTGACACTTTTTCTAGAAATCAAAGAATTCCAAATATAAGATATGAGCAGTCTGGAAGGAGTGGTTTGGCTGGAGTATCTGAAAAGACACCTGCTAGTATCCTTTCTGTCTCTCTCTCCATCTTCACATGCCACCCCACTGTGGTCAGAATCTCTCACGGCTACAACCTCTCCAGGCAACATCAAGCTCTCTGTCTGTTTCATTGCAAAGGTGTTTAGGGCACCTATGGAGTCATATTATCCAAATCTTTTATTTGTTAACTTACTACTTTCCCAATGAGTGGAAAGATTTTACATCTTTCTAACTCCATTTACTTCCCCCTGCCTACAAGTATCTTGTGTACGTGAGGCTTTGGGCCACACCATGTAGTTGCTGCTAACACTGTGGTCTGTGGTGAACACCTGGTTTGGTTTGCCTGGGACTTGGGGCCATCCTGGATCACTGTATCAGTTTGACCCATGGAGGGGCTGGAGTCAGTCATGCAGGCACTCCACGCCTACAAGACTAAATCCAATAAAAACCCTGGACACGTTGAGTAAAGAAGCCAGAATAAAAGAAGTACATAGAGTATAATTCCAGTTATATGAATTTCAAAATACAAATGAAACTAAATTGTAGTATTTAGAGACAGCATTCATGTAGTATTCATGCTTAAGATAAAAACTACAAATACACACAAAAATGTGATTATATTTAAATCAAGATAATGGTTACTAGAGACACAGAGCAGGAACTAGGAGGGATTGGAGAGGGCTTTCTTGACCTAGGTGGTCATTACATATTTATTTTGTAATAAATCTTTGATAATTGAAAAAACTTGTATACTTATTTGTATATTTATTTCACAATAAAAATTAAAATGTGAACAGTGAAATACATGAATACACAGACCTCTCCCTTTCTAGTTATTTTCTGATGACAGTTTTATGAAATGGTTATTATCACCATCTTAATTTTTCAAACCAGGTTCAAACCATCTTTTTCCATGTTTCTGTGTTAGTCCTACATGTGACCATGGTGGTAGAGAGAGTTTAATATGTTAAAATGAGTATAAAAATAAAACTTAATAAGTTATAAATAACTTTGATTCAGTTCTGGAAAAGTAGTAACATATCAAGTTTCCAGTCTTGCCTGGCAAGGTTTTTGCCAGAAGTATTTGATACCCAACCTGCCATGACTGAAGGACTCCTGCCTCTGTGATGATATTCTACTTACCTTGATCCGGCTTCAAGATTAGTACAGGAAATTCACTGGCGAGAGCTCTGCCAGAAGCATTTACTCTGAAATTGTAATATGAGTAACTATGTCCACACACTGAAAACTTGGACTCTTCTTATTAAAAACCCAGGCTTCCAAACCTTGCTTGTGTGTTACCTAATGAAAAGTGTGGCCTTTCACCAGCAGGGCACTTGCTGGTCTCTCCCAAGGGGTTTCCTGAGAGAACAAGCCATTGGCAATGCTGCCTTATTCAGTAGGCTTCAGAATAATAACAGTAACCATGTTTATACCCTGGCCTCATATACTGTCTTGTCTGTGAACCACCACAGTTGTTCTAAATCCACTCTCTCATTCCTCCTCCTTTGGGCACTCTGAGCAAAATGGTTTGTTTACCTCTATTTACATATAAGCATCAGAATGTGGCCTTAGTGGCCTGTGTAAGTTTTGACCTTCACTTACTGACTCTGTCTCACAATCTTCTCAGATAACTAGTAGCTCATCTCTGAACCATTCTTGAGTGTAAAAGTACTGCTAAAGCCCTTAAAAAAACATTAAAATACTGACACCTTAGGTTTTAGTAATAAAAGGGTATCAAACAAATATGTTACTTACAGATGAATGAGAAAGCTTTTTTTTTTTTTTTTTTTTTTTGCTAAAACACTTTCCAAGTAATCTAGGGCCATTGCTTTCCCTATCAGTCCCTCATGGTGACAGTTAATAGGTTTCTGACTTCAGGTTGAAGATCCTTCCAGGGCAGAGGCAATTAGGCTTCATTCAACCCAATTTGATATCATCAGGACACCATTAAACATGAGATTTTATGCCCGCAACCTGTAGATAGCAATAGGGAAGGATGAGGAGATGAGTTCAATTGATAAATATTCCACTTTTCATTGTCTTTCTCTTCCAAACTGAGTTTAGAAAAATCTAGTCTTAGTCTCTGAAGCAATCTAAGACTCAACTGCGTCCTTGCCCTCCTTTCAAATATCCTTCTGCAGCTCCTGGCTCAGACGTGGTGCCAACCTCCTTTGTCTGCATGAGGATACATGCTGTTTTATGAGCCACTGAAAGGATCAAAGTGACCCTGCACTCATGGAAGATTTATATCATTCATGCACATATTTAATAAAGGCTGGGATTTGATAGTTCTTGACTATTCTAGATTAACTATTGCATTCAAGTGTTTGGGCTTGAAGGAATAAAATAAAGAAAATGCTGGTGTTAACCCTTACATAGACCGGTTTCTACTACTTGGCCTAAATTCAGATGATTTCTTATTTTCTGTGACATACACTAAAGATATTGTTCATTCCTTACCATCCTATAGTCTTGTTCATATACTGTACTGATTTCTTTATTGAAAGTGTGTGTAGATGTTTAATATTTAAAAACTAGAACTCTTGTTTATGGTATACTAGATTCAAAGATTTAGAACCAAATATCTTGAATCTAGAAGAGAAAACTTTAATTTTAAATAAATGCTTATCTTGTGATTATTTTAGTGAAGACTGCATTAGCAATATTAGCTTTTACCTTACTATGAAAATGATGCATAATCATAAAGGTATGGTTAGTTGTCTAGTGGAGAGATTGTCCTCCCACTGATCTTCCTGGTATTTTTCTCAGAACATATGAATTAAAAACATCTCTGAAGACACAGAGTATCCCAGAGCCAAAGCATGCTTTCAGAAAGGGGAGAATTAGTCTTTTCTCAGCCCACTTATTAAAACTGGAGACTGGTCTGCTTACTAATTTCTAATCCTTCCTGTACCAGCAGCTATGTCTGTATGCAACCCTCAGGTGCCAAACTCATTGGGCAGAATTCCTTCTCCAAATTTCTTTTTTTGTAACTTCCTGTATTTCTGAGTGAGTAAATATGCAAATCTGGGGCAGAATTTGGCCACCTTTAACAGCTCTTGTAAAGGGATCAGATCAGCCTGCCTGGGAGGCTCTCTAATTGGAGGTTTATGGTAATGTAACTGTTTCCCACCTGCAAGGCAGCTCTCAGCACTCCAAGCATGCAAGAGGAGAGAAAGCCATGTTGATGGACAGGCAGTCCCAGCCCAACCTTGCCTATGTTGGAATGGCCTAAGGTCAGCCCATCTGGTGACCCCACAGTTCCAAATTGGTGTTGATTGCCATCAGTGCTGCTGCAAGAGGCTGCCAACACAGGAGCTTTGTTGTAGTCTTGGAATGTTGGACCCAATATCTTTCTCCAGATAACAGGGAAAAATGAGGAAAAGGCAAGCCAACTCAGGGCATGCTGAGGAGTAGCCTTTCTTTGAAATGATGTGGGGTGTGACTATCCAGGAGTTACTGAGGCCTAAGGAGAAAGTGATAAATGTAAATGTCCAGGCACTTAGAGGGGAGGACTCAAGTCAGGGGTTTTATCTCACTTCTGGTGTTAGGTAGCTATTACTGAGGAGTCACAGTATAGAGGGGTTTCACACATGAAATAGTCTTTGTTTTTCTAAATACTTCCTTCAACTGTTCTCTGTCTCAGCTCCCTTTCTGTTGGGTAGCAGATTCCCAAACTTTATTGTCACGTTAAATTATTAAAATTAATCCAGTCCAGTTTAAAACCCCAGTTTGTTCTTCTTTCCTCGCCTTCCCACTACAGAGTCTTGAACTGTGGCTCCGAAGGACTTCTGAGCGAGATGGGGAGGGTTTTCTCCAGTTTCAGTCCTAGCCCAGCTCTGAGTCTGTCTCTCTCCAGGCTGAGAACTTGGTAAAGAGATTGGAGAGGCTGATATTCCCTTCTGACATGGGTCACACAGTCAGAGGGGCAGAGACAGCTGTCTCTAGTGTGTTCTGAGTCTGTAAGCTCCTGTTGATTTCTTCAGGGGGAGACTTATGCCCATATGGTATATGTGGTTTCCAGGGAGAGGGGCCCAGTTTCACCCTGGCCCTTCTCACTAAATAATCCTATCAGAGACTTCCCTGGTGGTCCAGTGGTTAAGACTCTGAGCTCCCAATGTAGGGGACCCAGGTTCGATCCCTGGTCGGGGAACTAAGATCCCACATACTGCAACTAAGCCCACAGGCCTCAACTAGAAAAGCCCAAGAGCTGCAACGAAGACCCAGCACAGCCAAAGTAAATAAATAAATAAATATAAATCGAAGTTGTTAAAAAAAAAAACTAATAATCCTATCACAGAATATTGGCTTTTCTCCCTTTAATCTGTCTGTGCCTCCAACACAGCTCCTGCTAGGTGGTAGCTTTCTCCAACCCACATCTCCCTGGGTAGCGCCACTGGTCCCATATCCTTTATTAAGGTCTGTCCCTCTTTGCATCAGCTCCAGAAACCGCTGAGGAATTCTTTCGAATGCTCCACCGGCAAATGGAAATCTGAACGGCACTCTCTGCCTCTATTCCTTTCTTCTCATCTTCCAAATTCTCCAGAACAAAAGAAGGCACAGGTCTCAATGATTACATCCGCCCTCAGGCTTCAGGGACAACTTGCGAAGCTCTCTCTCAGGAATTTTTCCCCAAGTAAACCCCCACCCACTCTGCCCTTCAGCAATACAAGAGCAGACCCAAAGATGCACATTTCCTTTCTTGAAGGCACCCCGTTCTCTATGGATGGTTCTCTCTAGACTCCCTTTACTTGGTGTTTTTAAGAGGAGCCACCCTTCCAGGTTTACAATGAAAAATATGTCTTATCAGAATAAATGTGCTCAGTATCTTCAGAAGGGTGTTTCCAAAGGGTTGTCCAGGGTGCTATCTTCATCAGAATTCCATGATGACCTCGAAAAATGCAAATTCCTGCACAAGTCTGGAGATTTATCAGGGCTGTTTCAAGCCCTGGAATATTCATTTTTAACAAGTCTTACACTAGGAAGCTTTTCACCATAGTATAGTAAGTAAAAGATACAGAATTAGCATACCAGTACACCATTATCCTTGAGAACATGGAACACTGATTCTCATCTCTCACTTAACATTAGAATCATCCATGAGACATTTAAAATATATTTATGATTAATCAGGGAACATATTAAAGAAAATAGGTGCTATCATTCTCTTCTTCAAACCCACTTGCAATTGTTTTCATTACTTGTTCTTTTCTGAATTTCAGTGATTTTTGACTCAGGCTTCTCTCTCCTAGACTTTAATCTCTTAGAATGCAGAAGTAATACTATCTATTATTTATTTAACCATAATTTGTGAAACTTTCTGAGAAATTAAGTGACATCTGTTTGTTGGTATGTGTGTGTGTGTGTGTGTTTTTTTCTCTGTCTCTCTTTCTGTGTAATTATCACCTAAGAATGAAAATGTAATTTTCCTCTTTCACTTTATAAGATAAGCAGAAAGCCCTTTGAATCCTTGATTTCCGGGGCTTCCTTGACTCATGTAGCAGTTACCAGTTTTTTATACTACAGGGCAAATAGGAGGGCATCCTCCTATTTCTTTTCTGGTGGCAAAGGCTAATGATTGGATTAATATTGCTTTCTAGAGGATGTTTGGAGAGTAGTCATGGTATTTTTGACATTCAGTGATGGAGGTACAGAAATGTTAAATATCTGGAAATGGGCAGGGCAATCTTGCAAAATTAAGTTTGCCCTGTTTTCTGTATGACTTTCAGATGATCCACAAATTTAAACAAAACAAAACAAAAGAAAGCAAACCCTTGTGTGGAACCTAGAACCGCATAAATTTTAATTCTAAATGCTAAGTGTTTTTAAGGTACATAGAAATTTTGACTTCTTATTGTTTTCCTGGTTAATTGAACTGTGTTTTCTTAATCTGAAAATATCTTGGAGTGTTTGATCTAAACACTTGGAGTGTTTAGATCATTTATCTTTAATATAATTACCTGTATATTGAGGTTTAAATCTACAAACTTATTATTTGCTTTCTATTTTCTTGACATATGTTTCTTTCTTTCTTCCTTTTTTAGCCTCTCTTAAAAATGACTAAGAATCTATGTATTGTCTTATTAAATTCTAGTACAAATTAGCATTTTTTTCATTCTTGAGAAAATGCAGGGGATTTAGGATACTTTTACTCCAATTATATTCTTCTCATATTTTTCTATTATTTTCATGTAATTTAAAATTTTCAAAAATGTAGTTAAATTATTATATATAATGCGGTATATATTGTGTATATACATATCCATATATTTACCTTGTCCAGTGCTTTTTATTTCTTCTAAGGGGAATCACTTTTCTTCTGCTTTTAATATTTCATTTATGATTATTATACCAGTGACAAACTTCACAGTTATTGATTCTCTGAAAAAATTTACTTGGCCTTCATTTTCTTTTTTTTTTTCTTTTTTTTTTGCGGTACGTGGGCCTCTCACTGTTGTGGCCTCTCCCGTTGTGGAGCACAGGCTCCGGACACTCAGGATCAGCGGCCATGGCCCACAGGCCCAGCCGCTCCGCGGCATGTGGGATCTTCCTGGACCAGGGCACGAACCTGCATCCCCTGCATCGGCAGGTGGACTCTCAACCACTGTGCCACCAGGGAAGCCCTGGCTTTCAATTTTGAGGCATTAGTTTTTCTTCACTGGATATAGAATTCTAGATTGTCATCTTTTTTTTTTTTTAAATTTTTTCCACCACCTTGAAGATATCACTTCATTGTCTTCTGGCTTCTTTTATTTACTTGTTTGTTTATTTATTTATTTATTTATTTATTTATTTATTTATTTATTTAATTGAGAGGTCAGTTATTGCTCCCTTGAAATTAATAGGTCCTTTTTGTTTATATGCTTTTAAGATTATTCTCTTTCTGTTGTTTGCCTTTAAGCAGTGTACTATATTTATTATTATTATTTTTAGTTGTTTTGTTTAGATGTCATTATCTTGAGGTTTGTTATAATTCCTGAACTTTGATATTGTTTAGTTTCAGTTTTGGAAACTCCTCAGCTATTATCTCCGAATTTTGTTTCTTATCCATTTTAACTCCTTTTTCTTTGTGAGATTCCAATTATAAGCATGTAGACCTATAACAATAACTCATATGTGTCTTATGCTCTATTCTGTATTTTTCACCTTTCTATCTTTCTTTACTGTAGTCAGAATATTTTCTTCTGAGTTATCATCTAGTTCTCTAAATCTCTATCCAGGTAAGTCTAATCCTTTTTTAAACCAATTCTTCAAGTTATTGATTTCAGGTTTTTGTATTTTTTCTTTTTACTTTCAGCATTTCAATTTAATTATATTTCATAGTTTTAGGTCTTTTTCAACATTATCAATTTTGTATTTTAATTCCTGGAATATTGCAATTATAAAAATATATTAAGTTTCATTTTGGTGACTCTATTATTTTGATTCTCTATAGATCTAGTCTTATTTTCTATTTTTTTCTCTTCATTTGTGTTCATGCCATGTCTTCTAAATGTCTGTTTTGTTGTTGTTTTTGAGGGCCAGAAATTATGTATGAAAAAAGGTAGATTGATGTGCAGTTCTGGTTTCTGTTCTATTATTTGAGGTGGTTGTGGTGGTGGGGGTGACAAGAAGGTATAATATCACAGATCAACTGATATCAATCAAAGATTGAACTGATTGAAGGTAACTTCAGTCCCTGAGAAGGCTAAGCTATTTCTGATTCACTCATAACAGAAATATGGGGCTTTTCATTTTGACATTGCAATTGCAAACCTGGGGTGTTTAGCAGGGCTCCTCATCTTTGAAGGAGTTATCACTGTGATTTTTGTCCACTAGGTTATATGAGTTTACTGAAAGTTCTGCTTGGTTTCTCAGCTTCTCAACCTCTTCTTTCTAAATTGACAATTAACTTAAGGAGGAAACTGGCTCCAAGATGCTGGAGTCATTCCATAAGCTTCACTCCTCTCCTGGATCTTGGCTTCACAATTTGACTCTGACATGGTAGCTCTCTAATGCTTTCCAAATGATAGTTTTAATTTTTTCTTGTTATTTTCAACAGTAAATTTATTCTGAAACAAATCTATGCTGCCATTGCCAGAAGTAGATTAAACATAAAATATTTTCAATGATTTTTAATATTCACTGAATTTTCCAGTATCATAATCCAAAGAATTAGGCAAAGTGCACAATCTGAGTGAACAGTCTCCACAAGACTACCCTCCTGCCCTCACTCAGACAGCAACCACAAATTCAAGAGTCCCAGGACCACCTTCATTTCAGACTGGCTGGCTACAAATTTGGGGGTTCCCACAGACTCCCTCAGGTTTGACCACTTCATAGAAAAATTCTCAGAACACAGCAAAGTGGAATACTTATAATTATAGTTTTATTTTAGCAAAAGGATACAAATTAGAACAAGCCGAAGGAGGAAACACATAGGGCGAAGTCTGGGAGGGTTCCAGATGCAACGCTTCCATGTCCTCAGGGGTGCGTTACACTCCTGGCATCGATGTGAGACAACATGCACAGAGTATTGACCACCTGGAAGGTTCACTGTCAAGAGTTTTTATTGGGGTTTTATTATGTAGGCATAATTTATTGAATGATTGCCTATATCATTGAACTCAGTTTCCAGCCACTCTCTCTTACCCAGAGGTCTAGCTGATATCATGTGGTTCAATCCTCTAATCACATGGTTGGTCTTTCTGGCATGGGTTGCCCCATATGAGTCATCTCAGCATAAACTATCAGGTGTGATCCAAGGTGCCCACCATGAATAACAAAACACTCCAATCACTCAGGAAATTCCAAGGATTTAGAGGTAGAACTGGAGACAAAGGTCAGACCTCTCTTTGTGCTGAGATCAAATTCTTTATTACACAGTGAAGTATTGTGGGAATTGAGAGAGAATTTTAGTATATTTTCTTCAGAATGTTACCATTACTGATTAAAACTAAGCCTGAGGTATTTTTTTCCCAATACAATGCAGCTGTACCAGTCCACATTTGTGACTGGTAAAGTCATAATGATTCCTTGTGGTGGTCCAATCACCTGGATTCTTTCCTTGTGTTGTCTAGTGAAATCAGATTAAAACACTAAAGTATTAAAACATTATTTTATCATAAGGTATTTTTCCTCTCTCTTTTTTTTTCTAATAATACAAATAGGGCATTTCTTTCTTTCTCTTCCTTCCTTTCTTTCTTTCTTTCTTTCTTTCTTTCTTTTCTTTCTTTCTCTTTCTTTCTTTCTTTCTTTCTTTCTTTCTTTCTTTCTTTCTTTTGTTCATTCATTCTTTCTTTCTTCCCTTTCTTTTTTCCCTATTTTTTTAAATCACATGAATATGTAGGGTATAAATTTTATCTCAGGATAATAAATTATGCATTACCAAATATTTATTACAAAATTGATGCTATAGACTTGCTAGGGTTGTGAAACACCAGTTTAGGCCATTTTAGGTAGAGACAGGAGGGAACTAGATTATTGGAGAGGTGTTCAAGTACAGAGGGGAGTACTTATCTCCAGAAGCTGACTTTCTTAAGACTGAGAAAGGGAACTGGGATTTGTTGGTTCTGCTTGTGGTAGAGGTCCACTTTCATGTGCTGTGGACTGAATAAGACACTAGATGGGAGATGTTTGGACCTGATGAATGACCATGTGGCCAGACATAATTACTGTAGGCTTCATAACAGTAGAAGGGTTGCCTGCAGTCAACCTAGCACTGAGAGTTACAGCTGGTAACAGAGCCACTGGCCTTTGGTATCTAAAGAGGTTGATGACCAGAGTGTTTCCCCTATTTCCTGGACTTTTTAACCCTCTTGGTTTTATCTGGACCTCAGAGGGTAAAATCAGTTCATAGAACATGTCTGCTAATGGATCTTGCCAAGCAGGACAAATGAAAGCTTGAAGCCAGATTGACTTGAATTGGAAAAATATGGAAATGTAATAAAATGCTATGAATTTATTTGTGCCATTTATGTATCTCACTTTGGATTCATGCAGGAAGTGTGTAAAATATAAAGGAATTGATCCCTTCTCTCAGTGAAACTTAGTGTCCAATAGGAAACAGGATTATATCATATATACCTACCCTCTTCCCCCTCCACACACCCCTCCACACACTTTAAATGAACCAACATGGTATAAAAGAAGGTGTTGAATACAGTCTGAGTACAAAATAAGTAAGTAAGTAAGTAAGTAAATAAATAAATAAAAAGACCAAAAAACCCAAATCTGGCCTCATGTTTGCAAATTGGAATTTGGTGTTGTGTTAAAATTCAGTTTGAAATCTTCTAACATCTAGGTCATGGGCAGGAAGTTTAAATGGACCTGTTTTTATAAATCTTTGATTTTATTCCTATATACTTAGTATACAAGATACTGATTGAAGGAATGAGTGAATGAATGAAGGAACCATCAGACTTCCCATCTTCATTTGAAATTTCCTTATGTTGTAATCTCCATATATTACTTTAAAAAAAAAAAAAGATAATGATCCAGAATCTATTTAACTATAATCAAGGGAAAGTACAGATATTTATAACTGGGATGAATGAACAAAAATTGGGGGAAGGGAATATAGGCAATGTGGACAAACAACAACCCTGATGACAGGAGAAAAAACAAATCAAAAGAGAAAACTTATACATTTATGAGGTTTTCTTTCTTTCTTTCTTTCTTTTTTTTTTTTTTTTTTTTTTTTTTTTTTGCAGTACGAGGGCCTCCCACTGTTGTGGCCCCTTCCACTGCGGAGCACAGGCTGCAGACGTGCAGGCTCAGCGGCCATGGCTCATGGGCCCAGCTGCTCCACGGCATGTGGGATCTTCCCGGACCGGGGCACGAACCCGTGTCCCCTGCATCGGCAAGCGAACTCTCAACCACTGTGCCACTAGGGAAGCCCTATGAGGTTTTCTTGATGTCACACCTAGGCAAGCAATGCTATATAAAATATTAAGCAGCTCTAATGCTGACTGAGAAAATTTATGAAGTCTGAAGTACCTCTCTTAAATCATACCCACTGCTTACCTCTGTTTCTCAGTCTTTAACCAAGCTTCTCTGAGAGCTTAAGTTATACTTCCTTTTTTTTTTCTTTCTTCAGATTTTGTGTAAATGCTAAAATTTTCAAGAAATGAAGATCACCAGGGAGAAAGTATTAGACAGAGAAGATGGTTATTTCCATGAGAGTGTGTGCTCAAGTTGCTGTTGGTTGGAGCTATTTTAGATACTGAGCTTGTTATCATATGAAGAGAAAAGTACTTTGTTCCTTCATTCCCTCCCATTCGATTCTTCCATTTATTCTTTCAAAAATTATTTACTCAGCAACTCTTAGGTTGCAAATAATGTCCTGGAAGCCATGAGGGATGGAATGTTACAGGAAATATATTTTCAGTCTTCAGAATCTTTCATTGCATTTGGGAAAGATAAAAGCTGTATACAAAAAACTAATATACTAAGTTATGAGATAGGTGCTTATTTAATGAATTAAAGAGTCTTCAGAGAGAGGGAAAGGAGAGAATTGTCTTTTATTCATGACATCCTTTATTCAATCATCCATTAATTTCAGAAAAAAATATTGATTGAGTAACTATTATGTACCAGCCTTTGTTTAAGCAATTTCCAGGAATTTACATTCTAAAGGAGAAGACTATAACTGATAATAAATAGTATAATTTTAGATAATGATAAGGCTCTGAAGGAATGAAACAGGTAGGAAATTTGAAGATGGTCATGAGGGAAATAATTTCACTTGAGACAATCAGGGAAGACTTCTCTGAGAAGGTAACCTGTGAGTTGAAACTTAAGCCAGTGAAATAGCCAGCACTCACATTCTTTAGGAAGAACATTCCAACAAGTAGGGAGATGATAAACTATAATGAGGCTTCTCAGGTAGGAATGAACTTGGTAGATCAAGGAATGAGAAAGGAGAGTGGTGGGAGGTCAGGTTGGTTAGTCTGGATGGTAGGCAAAGCTTGATCACACAGGGGCTTGTAGCACAGAGGAGGGAATTTGAATTTGATTCTAAACATAATGGGAAGTTGGTGAAGGAATTTAAGAGGAATAATACAGGATTGGATTAGCATTTTTAATTGGTCATTCTGCCAGCAGTAAGGAAGGTGATTTGGAGGCAACAAAGAAGCAGAGAGATCAATTAGTACTTCAGTGAGAGATACTTGTTTTTTGGACAGAAGCAGCTACCATAGAGTATGAAGATTTCATGCATACTCTACAGCAGGAGTCTCCAGGATCTGGTGGAGATTTACAGGTTGGGAGATAGAGAGTCGGGAGGAGGCAATGTGACCCTTGCTTCTGGCTTGAACAACTTGGTGGCTGGAGGTACTGTTTAATGAGTTAGGAAAAACTGAAGGAGTTTATTTGCAGAGATGATAAGCTTTAATATTTATGTGAGATATTCAGTAAGAGCTGCTAGGTAGGGAGTGTGATATATGTGCTTGGAATTGACCAAAAATGTCTGATTTGAGATTAAAACATCTTCCATGGCATAAGCATATTGATGGCATTTAAAACCATGATAATTAAGCACTCTTTTAGGGGAAAAAAAAGTGTAAATATAAAGAGAAAAGAGCTCAAAGAAAATTCGTGGAGGGGAGGGGATGGAGCAGGCAAAGGAGCCCAAAAAGTTGCAATGAGGTAGGAGAAAAACTAGGAAGGCAGCTTCTTGAAACTAAGAGAAAAGTATATCTGAAGACAGAAGGCTTGATGAGTCCTATTCCTCATCCATTGGGTTTGGCACCTTGAATCTTCTTAGTCCCTTACTTCCTTGGCTCTTTTTGCTAAATGTTAGTCAATAAAGAGATTAAAATAATGATGTTTAAAGGTACACTTTTGGGGAGAATCTTTCCAATATTTGAGGCAGAAAGAGGGGGCATAAGAGTGTGGCAGCCATAGAGAAGAGTCTACGTGACCTGATACAGGGGTAATTGTCCATCTGGGCCCAGGATCCACCCCTCAGTGGTTATTTATTAAACTCCCCTCTGCTATTTAGTACTTCTAGAGCTACCTGCCACCTCCTCTCTTCCCCAGGGATGATCTGTATGGACTTAATCAATGAGCTGACTTGTGTGTGGCTTCTGACTTGGTCCAGCCAATGGGGAACCCTAGTAGGAAATCAGACAGTAGGTTTGGGATACTTATTCAACAAGCCACCTCTGTGGTATCATCTGGGTCTGATTTTATTTTTCTAGCAGAAGTCACAGATCCTTTAAAGGAAGTCCTCTATGTACAACTTTCTTTCCAGTTCTGTCAACTGCCCCTTACCCATCACTTCAGGCCTAAGGATGCAACAGAGCTATTGCTAACCCTGGTGTTCTTTTCTTTTCCCTACACCCTGTCTCCACTTTTGAAAATGTTGGGTTGGCAAAAAAAATTCATTTGGGATTTTCAGTAACATCTTACAAAAAACCCGAATGAACTTTTTGACCAAAGCAATCATTATTTTATGAAATTTCCTCAACTTATTCTGATTTAAATGTGCCATCTATTTCTTATTTGACACCAAAAAATACAGAATGTATGATCCAGTTGGACCATCCCATACTAACCAAGCTTGTGTCACAGATTCCTAGTGACACAGGAACTCAGAGAAAGGGGAGGGCAGGTAAGAGTGACAAGGATTGGGAGGTGAGGGAAAGAAGGCTTAGGTAGGAGGCGAGCTGAAACTGAGCCCTGAGGAATTGTTAACGAGGAGAGGGTATTAAACAGATATGGAAAAAGAATTCAAGTATGAATTCTCAAAGAAATACAAGAAAGATCACTAGGTAGCTGTAAGTATATATGTATATGTATAGCTGATTCACTTTGTTATAAAACAGAAACTAATACACTATTGTAAAGCAATTATACTCCAATAAAGATGTTAAAAAAAAAAGAAGTGGCATTTTAGGTCCACTCAAGGTAAAATTTCTAACCTGGTCTTAACCTGTCCTTGCCAGACTGTACAGACTGTGTCCAAGCATGGTATAATAAAAAATATATTTTGCCTTTTTTCCTGGTCCTGGCACAGAGCTCCTAAAATGCTTGTGATTTTCTGAATGATAGGAGTGTCTTCTTTGTTATTCATAACAAGTTCCTTTCACCACACCTGAGTTTCCACTAATAGTGACTCAGAGTAGGGCCTCTAGATGGCTTCAGCATAGAGGCTGGTCACCAGAAAGACCAAGCATGTGATTAGAGGGTGGGAAACTTCAGCTCTACTCCCTACCCTCTGGGATGGGAAGGAGGGCTGGAGACTGGGTTATAAAACTCTTGAACAGTTTCTGGGTTGGTGAACACATTGATGTGCTGGGAGGGTAGAATGCTTGGAGAGGCGATGGAAGCTATGTGTTCCTCATCCCCATACTTTGTCCTATGCATCTCTTACATTTGGTTGTTCCTGAGCTGTATCCTTTATAATTCTGTGCAAAGTACTTTCCTGATTTCTATGAGTGGTTAAATAATTATAGAACCTGAGGAGGGTGTTTTGGGAATCCACAAATTTGTAGTTAGCTGGTCTGAAGTGTGGGTCACCTGGGAACGCCACTTGTGGCTAGCATCTGAAGTCGGGGAAGTCCTGTGGGAGTGAGCCCTTTAACTTGTGAGATCTGTTGCTAACTCCAGGTAGATAAGATCAGAATTGAATTTAATTGTTGGACACCCAGTTGGTGTTAGATAACTGATTTTTGGAAAAAAACATACATTGAGACAAAGCAGTCACAATTTCTTTCTCTTTGCAACAAAGTACTCTGGATTCGAAAGAGTCACAGGACCCATTTGTGCAGAATTTTCCCATGTCTCTCCTGGGAGGCTTTGAGCAGCAAATCCATCTTCAGAGTCAGCAACGTGACCCGGCCTACAATGCTCCAGTCAGGCCATAAGGTCTGACCCTCCTCTGGACAGTGCATAACGCAGAGGCATAACTGCTCTGTGGGCTGGTCACTCCACAGCACACAAACCTACTAGGGAGTAATGGAAGTTTAATGAGGATGAACCTGGCAAGTGTTTTCTTTCTTCTTTCTTTCTCTCTTTCTTTGTAAACTGGGAGGAATTTAGCTAATGCTCCATAAAAAACGGTTTAATATACAGTTATTACAAAGCTTCAGATTTTTGACAGATTAAGTGCTATTAAATCACCTTACTGTGAAGGCACTAAAAGGTCACAAGATGAATTAGTTCAGGCCATCTTCTCTTAGTCTTCAGCAGCCAGCTCCTTTCAGGCCTGCCTTCCCTCACCAGGAAAAAGGAAGAAGAATAAAAGTAAAAAGAACAGGAAATTATGACCCTCTAAATGTCTTCAGGATGGGAGGCTGTGAAGAACGGCACTGCCTTGTCATGGGAGACAGATGGGTTTTTATCAGCTTGGAGGACAATTTTCTATTTTATTTTTTTTTCCCTCTTTGGTTGACTGTGATCCATAATGTTGCATTTTGCCCTTTAAGAAGAATTTTCCAGTTGACAGACTTGATAGCCATATCCTATCCCAGTGCTTGGGAAAGGCAGGAGAAAGGACTTAGCTGGATTCAATATTTCTAACAGTACAGTCACAGCTGATTTTTACAATTTATTTTCTTTCTGTTGTTGTTGCTAGGAGAACTAAACCTCAAATTTATATAGTAGATTGCTACTTTCATAAATGCAATTTTGAAGGTTCTGATTTAAAAAAATATAAGACAATGCTTCCTATACATTAAAGATTACTGGTAAGGAGGAAGTGTATGGAATACTGTTACTGAAGTGTGACAGGACAGATCAAGGATTACTAACAGCCATCGTAGTTGTTGTAATTTGAAAACAGTAGCAGTGTTTATTTTTCTGCCATTTTACTTGCCTGAATAACCCATTTACAGAAAAACCTCAGACAGGAAACAATAAAAGCCAGTCTGAGAAAATAAGAACATTATTTCTTACAATGGCAAATTTGGAAGTTGTTTTTTTCCACACAGGTGAAAATGACACAAAATTCTAGGCTATATCTTTGTCCTTAACTAACCTGGCCCCGACTCTTAGTCAGTAGGTGTCCTGTGTGGTTCTGGGCAGGGCTCTGCTAACTCCAGGGGCCTTGGTCAAATAGCTTAGCTACAGCTGTACTGAATGAGTCCTGGGGGCCCTCAGCGTACACTTACTATATATGTACTGCTTCATATTGATCTGCTCCCTGCAGCTAATTTTTCATCCAGATCTTACTAGGGAAATCACACACTCACACTCTTGAACTCAGTCAAACATGCACACACACACACACACACTCAAACTCATACAAACATAATTTTTAGTACTTGCTTTTTTGGCTCCTTCTTGTTCTTTTTTTTTTTTTTTTTTTTTTTTTAATCTTAAAGCTTCAGAAGCTGTGGCTTGTTAGCTTGGAGGAGTTTCAACAGAAGACCCATTCGGAGTGGGCTGGGTGACATCCTTATATGTCCTTATATGGCCAGGGGTGCAGATTTTGAGTAAGTGTAACCCTACATCAGAGAAAAAGTAGAAAGTTCTGGATGATAGGTTGTTTTGAAGCAAAAGGAAAGGCACATAAAATAAATATTTTATTGTCTCCCCTCATCCCATTCTAGGCCTGTCCCAGGTGTTCTCATTTAATGAGATTCAGAGAAATCTCATGATTATCCGCAGTCATACAATCCCAGTGGCAACCCAGTTTCTGAACCCAAGTTTCTCTGACTTAAAAATGCCACACTCTTTGTACAACAGCACCCTGCCTCTTTATACATTATTCACTTATTAAATTATAATTTTTACTTTCTTCCAATGTGTCAGAGATTGTGCCAGGTGAGCTCATGGAATCCTCACAAGCACACAGCTACCCCGTGAGATGGACAGCAGGCTGCAGCGCGCAGGTGGTGGCTGTCCACATTTTACACATGGACTAGCTGTAATCTTAAGAGGATCAGAGTTGGGAAGTGGTGGATCTAGGCCCCGAATCCACATCCTCCCATTCTCCATGCAGGGTGTCTTTAGTTGTAATTGGTGAATTAGTGGTTTGGGATTTTCTTAATTTATATTTTCTTTACTCTAAGTGTCTATGTAGTAGCTCTGTTTCTCTAACATTACAGCAGGGGAAAATAAAGTGCCCTATTTATTTACATGATTTCTTCTTCTTTTTTTTTCTATTGTGGATATCTTATCAATGATAAGAGAGGATGTTATGGGGGTTTATCCTCAAAGAAAGCCCTAGTGAAAAATGATCACTGATGGTTAGCTATGGCTCTAAACAGTATCATTTTTCTTCAGAGGGTTGGTGTAAATAGTTTTTTAAGAGAAGTTCAAGAGGTATAACTGTAATTAACTCTTTCACTTACTTTGAACAAAAATGATTCATTGAAATCTAACATATTTACCCTTAATAGTTCTAAGCAAAACTTCAGATATTCAAGAGACATCAAAGAAAATAGGAGAGAGGATACAGGAAGAATATAGAAGGCTGAAGAAGTGTATGCACAATTTAGGTTTTAATATCAAGCTCAACTTCATTGTTGTCAATTGCCAGATATTTTTAAACCTCTGTTTTGACCTTGGGTATAATCTGAGAAGGAGCATCTCCAGAACAAGCAGTCCTCAGGGCTTACCCCTGTAGCTGGAGCCAAGGGGGGACCTGCACTCTCTGCCTGGTGTTGATGCTGACAGTGGGACTTCTGAAGTGCTCAGTCTTGGTGGGAGTGTGCATCACCTTCTTCCTTTCTTACCACCTCACCAAGGCCCTCACTCAGGAAAGGAGAGATGAGGGCTCTGATGGGTTCTGTGCATTAAATAACACTTGCTATCAGCAGGAAGATGGCCTGCTATAGCCATCACATGCAAGCCTTTCTTTTTCCATTTCTGTTGCTTCTATCAGAAATGCCCTTATCCTAGGTCTCCCCTTGTTAACTCCTATCAATGCTCTAGATCAACTCAGATGCTTCCTCCAGGAGACTCTCCTATGCATTCTAGATAGTCCCTGCTTTCTACCTTCTCAATTGGAATACCTTGTCTGAACATGTCAGTCTTCTGACTCCATTCCAATACTTGGTCCCTGTTTATTGAATGGGTGAAGAGATCATTTCTTTCATTTGTAGGTAGCATTTTGAGATAAGACAGGTTGTAATACATTTGAGTTCTAGCTGGTTAGCTCTGTAATCCTTGAGAACTTGCATTATTCTCAATGTGAAAAATAAGCCCTCAACTGGGAAAACACTTTTACACATTCTCACATGCACAAGTTCATTTACACTTTCTTCATAACACCTTTCCCTGAAATACTAGCCAAAATCCAATTTCTTCTACAAACCTTATTCAGTCTACCCTCCTCAAACTCTTACCTCCTTATATCTGGGCCACTCAGTGGTCCTGTACATATGATATTGTACTTATAATTATTATTTTTTTGAAATGTTTTGTCTCCTCATCTGTGCTCTAAGCAATTGTGGGGTGGTTAGTTCTAAGCCATAAACCTAGGACATTTTCTTGATGATAACAGGCACAGGATAGTGCTTGTTCTTCCCGTTAAAGTCTACTTTGATCTTTTTTTTTTTTTTTTTTTTTTTTGCGGTACACGGGCCTCTCACTGTTGGGGCCTCTCCCATTGTGGAGCACAGGTTCCGGACGCGCAGGCTCAGTGGCCACGGATCACGGGCCCAGCCACTCCGCGGCATGTGGGATCTTCCCGGACCGGGGCACAAACCCGTGTCCCCTGCATCGGCAGGTGGACTCTCAACCACTGCGCCACCAGGGAAGTCCTACTTTGATCTTTGATATCCTCCTGCTGCTCCTTCCATTACATTTCCCTCAAGGAGATGATAATACCCGATCATTTCTATATGTGCCCTCTTTCTCCAGTTGAGGGCTAGTCTCTGTATCTCTCAGTGCACAGTTTGATGCCCTGTCTGCAGTAGATGCTCAAAAAATACTTGCTAATAAACTTATCTTCATGGATTTTTGTTTTGAACATCAAAAAAACAATATGCCTTTGAAAGTGATTTGCAATAACAAAAGTAAAATGTAAATGTAAGGGATTAATGCTGCTATTCAATTAACCATGTGATTTCATGGTGATGGTTTAAATCCAGTAGGTTAATATGCAATGAATACTTCTCAAATTCACTTCCCTTTAAAAGGCACAATATTATACTGGTTTATAACCTCAAGTTTCCTGGTTAAAAAAGTATATTTCTAGCTGAGTGTGTGTCATGCACTGGGGCCCTACACATCTAAATATTTAACAGGATTGCTTTATATACCTTGATGCCGATGTTGCTGATAATGTGATTTGGCTTCTGCCCAGTGGGTCCCTGGGCTTTTCATCATCCAGTGCATATATTGGCTGCAGCGTGCCTGGGCAGCAGGAATAGTGGGGTTGCTGAGGCATCGAATGCAATCAGAATGTTATTTAGAAAAACTGGCTTGGCAGCCAAGCTTCACATACATCTTTTATTACACTGTATCTTTGTGACATATTATTTCTGCTTCATAAGGTCACCTGACCCTGAATGGGACCTGTGGTCCATTGATAACACGGTTGGATGATGGCCATGGCATGAGTTAGGACTGGACACAGAGAAAGTTGAGTCTTCCGAAGTCCCAGCCTGCCTTGACTTAGTTCTCACACTTCTCTTGTGCTCTTTAGCTCTCTCTTTTCTCCCTGTTATTGGTGTGGAAGGGGGTTAGAAGCAACAGATGACAATTTAATCAAAAGCTTCTTTCCATGATCAGAGAATTGGGGGTGGGGCAGGAATCATAAGGAGTAGGTAAAACTCAACACTTTCTAGGCACGGATTTTAGTCCTAAAATGAGAATCCATGTCCCAACCTTTGGAGCAAGATTTGTTCCACTGGATCTATTTTTTTTTTTCTCTTCATATGTTTGGTTCTTACCACTGACCAGCTCTCATCTATGAATTCAGAATTCTACTATGAAACATTTGTGTATTCTTGGTGTTTGATCCCCTTCTACACAGAGGATGATTTGTTCTTTGACCAATTCACTCAACTGTTGTTTATTCAGCATCTATTGTGTAACAGACACTGTTCTAGTTGCTAAGGAGGCAGCGTCACTAAGACAGACGTGGCCCTTTCCCTCATGGTATTTATGTTCTAGTGGGGACAGATATAATCAAACATATAAATAAATAAATAATAAAATGTCACTAATGATAAATATTATGATGGAAGCATAAAGAGGTGAATTGATCTAATTTAGATTGGAGGTGGTGGGAGAGGATCTTTCTAAGGAAGTGACATTAGATTGAGATCTTAGGACAAAGTGCAAGCAATGCAAAGGTCCTGAGAAGGAGTGTCTCAGAAAGGACCTGACTGCACAGGTGAGCTTTCTGTGTTCTTGGAACTAGGCTGAGGTCAGTGATAGTGGAAGGCTAAGAGAAAGGAAGATCAAGGCAAAGGAGAGGGCAGCACTGGATCTTGCACATGCTTGGGGGTTAGATGAGGAACAAGGGTTTATTTCATGTACAATAGACTCTTGCTAAAGGAGTTAAAGCAGAGACATGTCATGTTTTGATTTATATTATTAAAAAGGTCACTCATTTGTTTTTCTTAATAGTTTTGCCACACATGTATATATTTCTAAATAGTATAGTTTAATTTTTTAACTTTTATGAATGAAGTTCATTTTATGAATCTTTTAGTGTCTTGCCACTTTTGTTCTACATTATATTTGTGAGGGAAAAAAGGACAGTTATTCCGCATGTCAGGATTATGCTTACCTTAACCTGGAAAGTGTCACACGGGAGCTTTTGAGGTGCTAGAAAAGATGTGTTTCTTAACCTGTATAGTGGTTACACTAGAGTTTGTTTCATATATAAGTGCTAAATAGTATAGCTAGGTGTATAAATACTTCAGAATGTATATTTCAAATAAAACTTTTTAAAAGAACTATTGTTCAGCACGACATTTAGTAAGTTTTTCCATCAAAGTTAAAAACAGTTTCCCTAGAGAGACTAATTATTCTTCCTCTCATAGTGGGCTTACCAGAGAAGCAAAGCAGAAAGATGGGGAAAGGAAGAAGGATTCTTACTGTGTAGGCAACAAGCAGAGAGTTTAGGTGTGTTGCAGGAGAGAGTGTCATGGTACACGGTGAAGACACGCTGGGAAGGTGGAGGAAGTTTGACTCAGCCTCACCTGGGTCACTAGCTGGCCTCGCATCTTCAAGAAGTCCTATATGCACTCTGAAATTTGTTTCAGCATCTGTGAAAGGAGAGATGATATAACGCATTTCTTGGCCCATAGGGGCTTATGTATACACATTTGTCTAGTTATCTACCTTGATTGTAACAGACCCTAACAGTAAACTCCTCCAACATTTCCAGCTTCTAGATTCTTTTACTCTGCAGACTAGGCTGGAATACCTGACTCAGAACATTTGGTTTCTTCCAAAAGTTTTTGAGTTAACGTAAAATAGATAGCTAGTAGGAAGCAGCCACATAGCACAGGGAGATCAGCTCAGTGCTTTGTGACCATCTAGAGGGGTGGGATAGGGAGGGTGGGAAGGAGGGAGATGCAAGAGGGAAGAGATATGGGGACATATGTATATGTATAACTGATTCACTTTGTTATAAAGCAGAAACTAACACACCATTGTAAAGCAATTATACTCCAATAAAGATGTTAAGAAAAAAAAAGTGTTTGAATTATCACAGTGTGATCTGACAGTCAACTTCGTACTCATGGATGGAATCCTGAGACTTCCACAAAGCCCTGAGCTCATGCTTGGCAAATGATCTTTAAGGCAAGGCTTCTCTTTTCAAGAGTACAGATTCTATAAGGTGAGTTCAACTGAAACATGGGTCAATGTCATTGATGTATTCTTATACTAATATATAGATTCAACATAATTTAGAGTCAGATAAAACTGAGTTCAAATCCTGGCTCTGGTTGGTAGCCAGGCAATCTGGGTCAAGTTCACTTCCCTGAGTCTATATTTTTTATATTTCTGCAGCTCTACAAAGAGAGCACCAGTATCCACCTTTTATTGTGTTGGCTGAAACGTTCAGTCAGGTTTTTCTGTAACATGTTAGTTTTGTGACAATCAGTGAGTACAGCACAGTGAGCCCTCAACACACATTAGTCTCCTCCCTCATCTACATCTCCTGAAATCAAATACAATCAGGAATTACAAGCTGAACTGGCCAAACATCTCCACCAGATCATTTTCACCATCAGCATCATGGTGATAAACCAAAATGTCACTTGCACTTTGGGGAAGGAGGCAGAGAGAGGGTCAGTGCATGAAAATAATATAATATACCTTTCCTTTCAGAAAGAAATGTGTTGTTTCACTAGCTGACAATACCATGCTTCTTTTGCAGCACTGGGCTGAAGTGTAACTATTTTTTCAAAAATATATTTTCCTGACCGTGTGGGTGTATTCTGTCAGGCAGGGCAGCTGCTGACAGCTAGGCAAGGAAAAGAGAGGAATTATGCAGACATTTGGCAGTGTAAATGTTAGAAAAACTCAACTGTATGTGCGTTCAGGAGAGTTCAGTAGCTTAGGTGAATGCAACTCCAGGAAATAAAGTGACAGCTTCCCCGTAACCACTATGCTAATGGATGGGGTGGAGGCGTTGTCTCTGTTAGAGCAGGCACTTGGGAGACACAACTTCTGGGATGAGATCCCACTCCCAACAACATCTCCCACTGTGATCCTGGGTGAGTTGCTGAATTTCACTGTACTTTATTTCTATTTATCCATCTACAAACCCAAGCTAATAATAGTTACTGCCATTGCAGGAGTGGTACAAATATTAATGAATTAATGAGCAGAATGTGCTGTGGAGAGAAGGCAGGTTATAGAAATATGATCATTTCCACAAATCTCTGATTTGCGCAGGGCAAATTCAGCAGCTTTTCTGAATGTTATGCTCATTCCCCTCTTCTTCACCTATAACGAACTTGTACATCCCATTTCTGCTCCTGCGAGATATGGATGCTCTTGTCCAGAAAGTGATGAGCTCTTCCACGGCCCCCAAGTCTAGGTGCAGTGTGAAAATGATAAGGAGAGAAAGCTTGAGTCACAGAATGATGGAAATTGGAGAAAGATATAAGCGATGAAAGAACATTAGCTTTAAAATAAATAAATAGCTTAACCATCTTCACAATTTTGCAGTTCTATCTGAGAGAACAATAAGCAGTGATGAGTGGGAATATTTTTACAAAATGAGTGCCACAATACAGAGAATATAAAATAGCTTAAATTAAATCTCATTTTCAGATTTATTCATGATGTGTTTTACCAAGAAGCAGTACGTTGTTATATATATATTAGGGTGTAGGGTAAGACAGTTCCCCTACTATAGTGTTTTGCATGGTTTTCTGCCCCCAGCAGAGGTCAGAGTTAAAAAAAAAAACAAAGCAAGACCACTAATATCAGGTGTAGATAAAAGCATCAGGCATTCAAATACAGTCTTAGACCTGGAGAAACAAAGACAAAGCCAAATAACCAATGGACAAAAACCAGTTTTCAGACCAGTGTACGGAAAATTTTTATCAAACAGTTGGGAAATAAAAATTACATTACATACATGATCCACGATCCCATTCATTGGTCTTCACCCTGGAAAGTATGATACATTTTGAAAACACTTTTTAAGGACAGAGAAACAGCAGTTAGTAGATTTAATAATCTTGCTCAGAGTTACAACGATAGAGTGGTAAGATGGGCTTTGAACCCAAGCCTCAGTATTTATGTTTCAACTGCCTTTCCCCAACTTTCTGCAGAGAACAGGACTTGTAGCTTAGGACAAATGAATTATCTGAGAGATATTATATGTATCTGTTTTGCAAATGCATCCAAACATCTATCCATTCATCTAACTGTCCTTCAAGTATTTGACCAACACCATCACGGTACCATGATCTGTGCTAACTTAAAGAACTGAGCCAGAGTAAAGAAGAATACATCCTTTCCCTGAGTCAAGCACACAGGACTCAGAATTGTAAAGGCAAAATGGTCAGCATGAGCATCTCAACCCACCAGAATTGGACACTTACCCTAGAGTAGTGGCTGCTTGAAATTTTCTGGGTGCAGTGTCTTTGGGACCAGAGACTTTGATCCCTTCAGAAGAGGTTTCCAGTTCAACCCAGCCCCATGTGGAATAAAGATAACAAGATAATATTGGAAGAAAGGTACAAAACATATACTCTACTGAGTGTCTGTTTCCATTTCTTTATCAAAAACATAAGCAGTAAAAGAAACTGTAGTCGGATGAAAGAAAGAAAACCAAGGGAACTTAGTTTACTCATACCCTGGCTAGAAAACCATCCCACTCACATTCACGCTGGTCCCCCACTGTTTAGCAGATCTGAATACCCTAGCCCTGCTATCATTTGCAAATGGGCCTGGAGATAGGAAACACCAAAAGGTAATATAAAGGACATGAAAAGCACACATTGCCTGCGCCCAGTTTCTCAGAGACAAACTGTGTGCTGTACCTACATAGTTTCCTATGCTATTCACGATCATCTCAGAGGTATTTGAGCATGGAGGAATAAAAAGAATGAAATCTTTATCTTTATGTATTTGAAACAGACTTCATTGCCTAAAATAATGAATGCAGATGACTCAATAAAATTCCTTCTACATAGATCTTACCAGCATGTACCAGTTTGCAACATCTTCTTCTCTCTTAAACTCATAGTGCTTTTTGACTGTTCTACTTACCTGATGTAGAATCAGGTACTCTCTTTATGATTCATGTATTTCCTCATTGATGTCTTAGTGCTGGTTGCTATAAGAAAATAGGGTAAGCTGGGTGGCTTAAAAACAACAGAAATTTCTTTCTCAGAGTTCCAGAAGTTGGAAATCCGAGATCAAGGAGTTAGTACGGTCGGGTTCTGGTGAGCATCATTTCGGGGTGGCAGATTGCTGACTTCTTTGTATATGCATGTGGTAGAAAGAGAGTGTGCTAGATTTCTGGCCTCTTCTTATAGGGATGCTAATTCCATTTTTGAGGGCTGCACCCTCATGACCTAATTACCTCCAAAGGGTCCCACTTCCAAATATCATCACAGTGGAAGCTGGCTTTCAGCATATGAATTTTGGGGAGACACATTCAGTCCATAAGAGTTGCTATTTCAAATCTGAGTAGTTCCTCAACTTTGCACTGTTATACAACTTGTATTTATACCTTATGATCCAAAAGCAAACTATGTGAACTTTATGTCAGAGATTGTGTCTTCCGTACCTCTGTTCCCCCTCACTCTCCTGGGTGCCTGTATACTATGTATCTTGAGTATTGAATATTTACTTATTAATGCACAGAACTAATGATTCTGCCTGATGCTGAGGCATGGTTTCATGTGAAATTCTAATACCAATAAAGTTTGTCTTTGGTGTTCTTTCATATTATTGACAAGTGCCTGTATTTTTTCACATAATTCTTCCAACACAGTCCTGGTTGCCAAGGTGCTGCCACCTGGTTGGAGCTGCAAGCTATTATGAAAACAATCCAATTACCATCTTAACATCTTTCTTATCAAAAGTTATGAGTGGTCTACTCATTTATCTATTCTTTCCTTCCTTCCTTCTTTCATTCATCAATAAATTATGTTTTGTTCATAAACAATTTAGTGCTTACTACCATGTGCTGGGCTAGTGCTAACTAGTTGGTCTGGGGATGCAATGTTTTGTAAGAAACAAAATCATTGCTTCTTTAACGGAGCTTATGCTCTTGTGGCAGAGGCTGATACTACACTTGCAAAATATCCATAAATAAGACCATTCCAGATGGGATGAGCACCATGAGCAAAATAAGGGGATAGACAAGAGACTTGAGAGGGCACAGAGGATCTCCCAAGGAGATGACACTTAGTTGAGACATAAATAACAAAAGGTGTGCCATGCAATGATCTGAGTGAAAATTATCACTAAAATCTCAGAATTGGAAAAAAAAAAAAGAAAAAAAGCAGGTGCAGCCAAAGTGTAATTGATGAATAGGGTGTTTCATTTGAAATAAGTTTGTCTGAAACAGCAGGAATCATAGCATGGGGACTTTGCAGGAGATGGCAAGGGGTCTTTATAATAGGACCAGAGAGGGCTGATGGAAAGGTTTAAGGAAGGGGATGAGATGACAGGATTTATAGCTTTAAAAGACGTTTCTGTCTGCTGTGTCCATGGGATCATTTTTTTTTTCTAAATTGCCTTATAAGAACTAATGGGTAAACAGAAAATTCAGTTTATAGAAATCTTTAAGGCCAGATTTGTTAACCTAATCTTTTGCAAAAAGTCAGAGAATCTTATCAAAGAAACCATTTTGCAAGTTCACAAGAACCTGTGTTGCAGATGTATGCATCTGGAATACTTCTGTATTCTATGCATGCCTATGACTTTTTAAGTTTGCTGTTTGACTTTGAGCACGTCACAAACTCTCTGGGCCTTAAAAATGAGGAAGTTTGAATGAGATGATTTTTAAGATCTCTTTCAGCTCCAATATTTTATGACCATGAAATTAGTGCATTAGAAATGGATTAAAATCTCAGAAGCTATAAAATATCCTTTCTCTTCAATCTTGTGAGTGAAATGAATCAGAGATATTGCTACTGCTCATGATGATCAACATGTATGCAGCATTTTACAGTCTGCTAAAGATACATCCATTGTACCTTTTAAAATTACATAATACTGAGAAGTAGGTCTTATTATTATTTCTGTTTTACAAGTGGTAAAATGGATGTTAAGAGGAATTGTTGTTGTAAAGAAGATAAACAACTAGCTAGTGGGAGAAGCAAGAACAGAACCAGATATTCACTGTATAGACAAATCAAGAAAATTGTACTTTATGTTTCCATATAGGATTTTGATGGCTATATAGGCTTCTCTAGCAATCAACTTTCTACCTCCTTAGCAAACAATAATACCTGGTTTATTTCTCTACTTACTTATTAACAGTTATTGAGAGTGACTCTAAGGTTGGTAACTCAGCCCTTTCTTATGGTTCAAAACATAAGAAAGTGTGGAATAATGATCAGTCACTTTATTACACCCACACTGTTGGTTAAGGTCTAACATACATGTTATATGTTGTTAATGTTAACGTGATTGATGACATTATTTAGACAATTGCCAAGGTTTTACTGTTTTCTCTGCACAGGAATATCTTTTGTGTGTAGGAAACAGATGTATATGTATCTGTTTGGAGGTTTTATTTCACTTGAGTGGCCCTACTGGCTTCCACCCCTCTGACATACGTTGGTGTGCACACACAGACACACCCTCCACAACCACCAGTACAGACTTTGTAAGCCCATGTGATGATGGAGGGCTGCCACTCTATTATCTGAGACACAGTCACTGCCTGTTGAAACCAGAGGATATTTTTTTTACACATTTTCCCTATCATCCCTCCTTCCTTCCGGATAGGCTTTTAAAATTCTGATGGCATTTCTTAGCTGAACTTTGGATACTAATGTGTTGTGTGCTAATACCTCATAAATGCCAATTTTTAAATCCTGTAGATCACATATATCATTATATATATGATGGATCCAAATCAGAAATCAAGCAAAGCAGCAGCCTCATGTAAAATCATACAAGGATTAAGTCCAAATTATATTAGAATCACCAAGAAGAATTTGGCAGCAGAAACATTTCAAAGATAAACCTGTTGAAATGGCATACTTTTGGCAGCCTTTTCTGGAAGTTCAGTGGCTTTCTCCCCCCCCACCTCCCTTTCCTTCCTTCACGTCAGACTGAGCCATGTTTGAAATTCCTGAGCCCACCATGCTCACGCAGTCTTTACATATGAACTCAGCTCTCCTGAGGAAAGATTTCAACTTCATGGCAAAACTGAAGAAAGCATGTCAGAATGCTGTCGGAGAGGGAACCTTCTTTTCTACAACTGTTTTTGGATGCCAGCCAGAATTTCCCTTTCTGGCTTTTACTCTTGACACTATTTCCCCATGGAGTAGAAGGGATATTTTAGCAACTGGCAGGTTTTAGCAGGGCTCCTCAATGCCAGCACAGGCAGCCCAGAATTCAGAGCTCTGACTCCATCTTCACGTTGATATTAAATAAGCATGCCGTTTAAAGACAACGCTGGCAACTTTTCTTTTGAGGCTATCTGGGGAGATTTTTAAAAATTTTATTTTATAAAGGGTTTTATATAAGACATCAAATAGTTATGAGAAATGTGGCTGTGCTTTTTATAACACAAGAAAGGTTAAGAGCAGAAATTTTTATAGACACTGTAAGAACTTTCAAGGGACTAAAAGGCTCAGTGGACTCTGAAGACAGATTTCACCTTCAGGAAGAGAATTCAAGTTCATCTGAGGAATCAGCAAGTTCCAAGGGTTGGGATCCTGGGCCGGGTCCCTGTTGTTGGTTGGGCTCTCCCTTTGAAAACCACTTTGCACTTAATTGAAAGAGAATTGTTTCATGTGAAAAGATTTTGTAACAACACAGCATACAAGTTGCTGGTGTCTGGGAATGGCCGAAAGATATGATTTAGACTCTGGATTTGCTGGAAAGAAAAACGTTACTGTATTTTGGTGGTTCTCAGTGCCCCAAACGAAGGTAACTCTTCTGTGTGTGCATAGAGGAATTTCATTAAGGAAGACTTTTTCTCTGGATCAATTTTTACCCTCCTGTAGGCTGGGGACTCTGTGTTGCACTGTGGGCTACATGTAGAAGAAAAATACTAGCTAGGTGAAATTCCCTGCAGAAAGAAGAGCTAGTTGCAGTGAAGACAATTTCCAAGAGAAAGGATGGGTTGGCCATGAAGGTGGACAAGTAGTGAAAGGCAGGAAATGGAAACTAAGAAATGCCATATGAGATTAAAGATTTAGATCATTACAATCAAACTGAATACAGTTAACTGGAATGTCTACTTCAATAAGCACATATTCTCAGAAATTAAGAATTACATGCTAATAATGTATCTTGACCGCAGCCTTCTGTCCAGCAAGAATTCAATTATAAGGAATGTTTGGCCTAAAACAATGGCTGCATGAGTAGCCTGTGATTTTGGCCAAGACACAAGCAAAGACTGAGTTAAATTAAGCTGAAATTATTGTTTATTCTATCCTTAGAATTTTTATTCTAAAGGAGGATCCATTTAGTGAGAGTTATCAGTACCTCTAAACCATAACTCCAGGAAGCTGATACAATTCTACCAGTTTTCCTAGATCCAAAACATCCAGACTGGAAACCAGATGGCTTAGATTGTTTTCTGGAAGGAAGAGAACTTGTAGAGAAGAGAAATATCCTACACATGTATAAAAGAAGGTCTCTGCACAGGAGCTGCCTGGCAGTATTGTCTTTATCAAATATGTTCTCAAATCCCAAGATTTTAACTTCTCTGTTTTTCAAAATCTCTCCAAGGACTTGGTTTTATTTCTAGCACAAGCCATACCCCAGTTAACTCCCACTCATGTTGACTTCTCTCTCTTCAAGTTCCTTATACTCACAGTCTATGTGTAATGTGTACCTGGAGGTTTTAATGTAGTAACTTTTTTCATTTCAACCAGAAATTAACCTATTTAGTTTGATATTGTACTTTGGCTCCAGCATAGAGATCCTATTAGTCTTGTTGGTAGCCACATCCCTCTCTTACCCCAAATAAACATGTTGCCTACTCATACTTAGAATGTTTCTATCAGTAATAATGTAATGATAAAAATAATATGTGAATATTTTAGAACACTTAAAAGTACTAAAAGATTAAAAATTATAAAAAATACAAAATAAAAAATTATTATCTTTCTGTAAAAATACAGAAAGATAAAAATTCATAACTATTTTCCAGATATAACTAAGTAAAAATTGTAATATATTTATTTCAAGTTTTTTCTATAAATGTGTTTGTTTCTATTTGCTATGTATGTGAACATACATATATCTAATTAATCTAAATATATAGAGCCATTATACATATAAGTTCTTAATAAAAACTAAACTAATAATATATCCTTTTATTAAAATATAAACATATATATTTTAACAAAATATTTAACAAAAATATTTAACAAAATATTTTTAAAATATTTTAACAAAAATACATTTATAGATATCTTTTTCCTACGTTTGTCTCGTTCTCCACTTATTTGCAGGCTCTCTGCCAGGCGGTACGTGGTCCAGGGTGAATCACCAGCCCTACCCACAGCGAGCTTGCAGTCTAGTGGTCAAGACGGCCTTGTCGACCACCAGGTGTAACACAAAGCAAATGCAGCCCGCGTAGAACCAGCGGCTCCAATCCAGTGCGGTGGAATAGTCAAAGCGACCACGGAAATAAGGAGAATTTCCTTTTATTGAACGCCTACTATGTGCCCATAATCCTTAATCCTCACAACAATTCTGCAAGAATGCAGACTTCCGGGTAAGATGGCGGAAGAGTAAGACGCGGAGATCACCTTCCTCCCCACGGATACACCAGAAATACAGCTACACGTGGAACAACTCCTACAGAACACCTAATGAACGCTGGCAGAAGACCCCAGACCTCCCAAAAGGCAAGAAACTCCCCACATACCTGGGTAGGGCAAAGCGGAGAGATCCGCACACAGAGGATCGGTGCCGAGCGGCACTCACCAGCCCGAGAGGCTTGTCTGCTCGCCCGCCGGGGCGCGCAGCGCTGGAAGCTGAGGCTCGGGCTTCGGTCAGAGCGCAGGGAGAGGACTGGGGCTGGCGGCGAGAACTCAGCCTGAAGGGGGCTAATGTGCCACAGCTAGCCGGGAGGGAGTCCGGGAAAAGTCTGAAGCTGCCGAAGTGGCAAGAGACTTTTTCTTCCCTCTTGGTTTCCTGGTGCGCGAGGAGAGGGGATTAAGAGCGCTGCTTAAAGGGGCTCCACGGACGGGTGCGAGTCGCGACTGAAAGCGTGGAGCCCAGTGACAGGCGTGGGACGCTGGGGCTGCTGCTGCCGCCGCCAAGAAGCCTGTGTGCGAGCGCAGGTCACTGCCCACACCGCCCTTCCGGGAGCCTGTGCAGCCCGCCACTGCCGGGGTCCCGGGATCCAGGGGCGGCTTCCCTGGGAGAACGCACGGCGCGCCTCGGGCTGGTGCAACGTCACGCCGACCTCTGCCGCTGCAGGCTCGCCCCGCACTCCGTGCCCCTCCCTCCCTCCCGGCCTGAGTGAGCCAGAGTCCCCGAAGAGGCTGCTCCTTTAACCCTGTCCTATCTGAGCGAAAAACAGACGCCCTCCAGCGACCTACACGCAGAGGCGGGGCCAAATCCAAAGCTGAGACCCAGGAGCTGTGAGAACAAAGAAGAGAAAGGGAAACCTCTCCCAGCAGCCTCAGAAGCAGCGGATTAAAGCTCCACAATCAACTTGATGTACCCTGCATCTGTGGAATACATGAATAGACAACACATCATCCCAAATTGAGGAGCCCGGAGTCAGTGCTGTGCCTCTGAGGTGGGAGAGCCAACTTCAGGACACTGGTCCACAAGAGACCTCCCAGCTCCACATAATATCAAACGGCGAAAATCTTCCAGAGATCTCCATCTCAACACCAGCACCCAGCTTCACTCAACGACCAGCAGGCTACAGTGCTGGACACCCTAAGCCAAACAACTAGCAAGACAGGAACACAACGCCACCCATTAGCAGAGAGGTGGCCTAAAATCATAAAAAGTCCACAGACACCCCAAAACACACCAGCAGACGTGGACCTGCCCACCAGAAAGACAAGATCCAGCCTCATCCACCAGAACACAGGCACTAGTCCCCTCCACCAGGAAGCCTACACAACCCACTAAACCAACCTTAGCCACTGGGGACAGACACCAAAAACAACAGGAACTACGAACCGGCAGCCTGCAAAAAGGAGACCCCAAACACAGTAACATAAGCAAAATGAGAAGACAGAAAAACACACAGCAGGAGAAGGAGCAAGATAAAAACCCACCAGACCTAACAAATGAAGAGGTAATAGGCACTCTACCTGAAAAAGAATTCAGAATAATGATGGTAAAGATGATCCAAGATTCTATTTCCCAGATCCAAAATCTTGGAAATAGAATAGACAAAATGCAAGAAACAGTTAACAAGGACCTAGAAGAACTAAAGATGAATCAAGCATCGATTAAAAACACAATACATGAAATAAAAAAATACTCTAGATGGGATCAATAGCAGAATAACTCAGGCAGAAGAACGGATAAGTGAGGTGGAAGATAAAATAGTGGAAATAACTGCTGCAGAGCAAAATAAAGAAAAAAGAATGAAAAGAACAGAGGACAATCTCAGAGACCTCTGGGACAACATTAAACGCACCAACATTCGAATTATAGGGGTTCCAGAAGAAGAAGAGAAAAAGAAAGGGACTGAGAAAATATTTGAAGAGATTATAGTTGAAAACTTCCCTAATATGGGAAAGGAAATAGTTAATCAAGTCCAGGAGGCACAGAGAGTCCCATACAGAATAAATCCAAGGAGAAATACGCCAAGACACATATTAATCAAACTGTCAAAAATTAAACACAAAGAAATCATATTAAAAGCAGCAAGGCAAAAACAACAAATAACACACAAGGGAATCCCCATCAGGATAACAGCTGATCTCTCAGCAGAAACTCTACAAGCCAGAAGGGAGTGGCAGGACATACTTAAAGTGATGAAGGAGAAAAACCTGCAAACAAGATTACTCTACCCAGCAAGGATCTCATTCAGATTTGATGGAGAAATTAAAACGTTTACAGACAAGCAAAAGCTGAGAGAGTTCAGCACCACCAAACCAGCTTTACAACAAATGATAAAGGAACTTCTCTAGGCAAGAAACACAACAGAAGGAAAAGGCCTACAATAATGAACCCAAAACAATTAAGAAAATGGGAATAGGAACATACATATCGATAATTACCTTAAATGTAAATGGAATAAATGCTCCCACCAAAAGGCACAGAGTGGCTGAATGGATACAAAAACAAGACCCATCTATATGCTGTCTACAAGAGACCCACTTCAGACCTAGAGACACATACAGACTGAAAGTAAGGGGATGGAAAAAGATATTCCATGCAAATGGAAGCCAAAAGAAAGCTGGAGTAGCAATTCTCATATCAGACAAAGTAGACTTTAAAATAAGGACTACTAGAAGAGACAAAGAAGGACACTACCTAATGATCAAGGGATCAATCCAAGAAGAAGATATAACAATTGTAAATATTTATGCACCAAACATAGGAGCACCTCAATACATAAGGCAAATACTAACAGCCATAAAAGGAGAAATTGACAGTAACACACTCATAGTAGGGGACTTTAACACCCCACTTTCACCAATGGACAGATCATCCAAAATGAAAATAAATAAGGAAACACAAGCTTTAAATGATACATTAAACAAGATGGACCTAATTGATATTTATAGGACATTCCATCCAAAAACAACAGAATACACATTTTTCTCAAGTGCTCATGGAACATTCTCCAGGATAGATCATATCTTGGGTCACAAATCAAGCCTTGGTAAATTTAATAAAATTGAAATTGTATCAAGTATCTTTTCCGACCACAATGCTATGAGACTAGATATCAATTACAGGAAAAGAGCTGTAAAAAATACAAACACATGGAGGCTAAACAATACACTACTTAATAACGAAGTGATCACTGAAGAAATCAAAGAGGAAATTAAAAAATACCTAGAAACAAATGACAATGGAGACACGACGACCCAAAACCTATGGGATGCAGCAAAAGCAGTTCTAAGAGGGAAGTTTATAGCAATACAATCCCACCTTAAGAAACAGGAAACATCTCGAATAAACAACCTAACCTTGCACCTAAAGCAATTAGAGAAAGAAGAACAAAAACATCCCAAAGTTAGCAGAAGGAAAGAAATCATAAAAATCAGATCAGAAATAAATGAAAAAGAAATGAAGGAAACGATAGCAAAGATCAATAAAACTAAAAGCTGGTTCTTTGAGAAGATAAACAAAATTGATAAACCATTAGCCAGACTCATCAAGAAAAAAAGGGAGAAGACTCAAATCAATAGAATTAGAAATGAAAAAGGAGAAGTAACAACGGACACTGCAGAAATACAAAAGGTCATGAGAGATTACTATAAGCAACTCTATGCCAGTAAAATGGACAACCTGGAAGAAATGGACAAATTCTTAGAAATGCACAACCTGCCGAGACTGAATCAGGAAGAAATAGAAAATATGAACAGACCAATCACAAGCACTGAAATTGAAACTGTGATAAAAAATCTTCCAACAAACAAAAGCCCAGGACCAGATGGCTTCACAGGCGAATTCTATCAAGCATTTAGAGAAGAGCTAACACCTATCCTTCTGAAACTCTTCCAAAATATAGCAGAGGGAGGAACACTCCCAAACTCATTCTACGAGGCCACCATCACCTTGATACCAAAACCAGGCAAGGATGTCACAAAGATAGAAAACTACAGGCCAATATCACTGATGAACATAGATGCAAAAATCCTCAACAAAATACTAGCAAATAGAATCCAACAGCACATTAAAAGGATCATACACCATGATCAAGTGGGGTTTATTCCAGGAATGCAAGGATTCTTCAATATACGCAAATCAATCAACGTGATACACCATATTAACAAATTGAAGGAGAAAAACCATATGATCATCTCAATAGATGCAGAGAAAGCTTTCGACAAAATTCAACACCCATTTATGATAAAAACCCTGCAGAAAGTAAGCATAGAGGGAACTTTCCTCAACATAATAAAGGCCATATATGACAAACCCACAGCCAGCATCGTCCTCAATGGTGAAAAACTGAAACCATTTCCACTAAGATCAGGAACTAGACAAGGTTGCCCACTTTCACCACTCTTATTCAACCTAGTTTTGGAAGTTTTAGCCACAGCAATCAGAGAAGAAAAGGAAATAAAAGGAATCCAAATTGGAAAAGAAGAAGTAAAGCTGTCACTGTTTGCAGATGACATGATACTATACATAGAGAATCCTAAAGATGCTACCAGAAAACTACTAGAGTTAATCAATGAATTTGGTAAAGTTGCAGGATACAAAATTAATGCACAGAAATCTCTGGCATTCCTATATACTGATGATGAAAAATCTGAAAGTGAAATCAAGGAAACACTCCCATTTACCATTGCAACAAAAAGAATAAAATATCTAGGAATAAACCTACCTAAGGAGACAAAAGACCTGTATGCAGAAAATTATAAGACACTGATGAAAGAAATTAAAGATGATACAAATAGATGGAGAGATGTACCATGTTCTTGGATTGGAAGAATCAACATTGTGAAAATGACTCTACTACCCAAAGCAATCTACAGGTTCAATGCAATCCCTATCAAACTACCACTGGCATTTTTCACAGAACTAGAACAAAAAATTTCACAATTTGTATGGAAACACAAAAGACCCCGAATAGCCAAAGCAATCTTGAGAACGAAAAAGGGAGCTGGAGGAATCAGGCTCCCTGACTTCAGACTATACTACAAAGCTACAGTAATCAAGACAGTATGGTACTGGCACAAAAACAGAAAGATAGATCAATGGAACAGGATAGAAAGCCCAGAGTTAAACCCACGGACATATGGTCACCTTATCTCTGATAAAGGAGGCAGGAATGTACAGTGGAGAAAGGAGAGTCTCTTCAATAAGTGATGCTGGGAAAACTGGATAGGGACATGTAAAAGTATGAGATTAGATCACTCCCTAACACCATACACAAAAATAAGCTCAAAATGGATTAAAGACCTAAATGTAAGGCCAGACACTATCAAACTCTTAGAGGAACACATAGGCAGAACACTCTATGACATAAATCACAGCAAGATCCTTTTTGACCCACCTCCTCGAGAAATGGAAATAAAGACAAAAATAAACACATGGGACCTAATGAAACTTAAAAGCTTTTGCACAGCAAAGGAAACCATAAACAAGACCAAAAGACAACCCTCAGAATGGGAGAAAATATTTGCAAATGAAGCAACTGACAAAGGATTAATCTCCAAAATTTATAAGCAGCTCATGCAGCTCAATAACAAAAAAACAAACAACCCAATCCAAAAATGGGCAGAAGACCTAAATAGACATTTCTCCACAGAAGATATACAGACTGCCAACAAACACATGAAAGGATGCTCATCATCTTTACCCATTAGAGAAATGCAAATCAAAACTACAATGAGATATCATCTCACACCAGTCAGAATGGCCATCATCAAAAAATCTAGAAACAATAAATGCTGGAGAGGGTGTGGAAAAAAGGGAACACTCTTGCACTGCTGGTGGGAATGTGAATTGGTACAGCCGCTATGGAGAACGGTATGGAGGTTCCTTAAAAAACTACAAATAGAACTACCATATGACCCAGCAATCCCAATACTGGGCATATACCCTGAGAAAACCATAATTCAAAAAGAGACATGTACCAAAATGTTCATAGCAGCCCTATTTACAATAGCCCGGAGATGGAAACAACCTAAGTGTCCATCATTGGATGAATGGATAAAGAAGATGTGGCACATATATACAATGGAATATTACTCAGCCATAAAAAGAAATGAAATTGAGCTATTTGTAATGAGGTGGATAGACCTAGAGTCTGTCATACAGAGTGAAGTAAGTCAGAAAGAGAAAGACAAATACTGTATGCTAACACATATATATGGAATTTAAGAAAAAAAAATGTCATGAAGAACATAGGGGTAAGACAGGAATAAAGACACAGACCTACTAGAGAATAGACTTGAGGATATGGGGAGGGGGAAGGGTAAGCTGTGACAAAGTGAAAGAGCGGCATGGACATATATACACTACCAAACGTGAGGTAGATAGCTAGTGGGAAGCAGCCGCATAGCACAGGGAGATCAGCTCGGTACTTTGTGACCGCCTGGAGGGGTGGGATAGGGAGGGTGGGAGGGAGACGCAAAAGGGAGGATATATGGAAACATATGTATATGTATAACTGATTAAATTTGTTATAAAGCAAAAAAATAAAATTAAATTAAAAAATAAATAAATAAATAAAACAGAAAAAAAAATACATTTATATATGCAATGATTATGTCCCATTTTTAAATTAGAATTACATCACATAAATATTTGTAGATGAAATTTTCCTCCTACTTATTACACATTAAAAAAAAAGAAAGACAAGATCCAGCCTCATCCACCAGAACCCAGGCACTAGTCCCCTCCACCAGGAAGCCTACACAACCCAGTGAACTAACCTTAGCAACCGGGGACAGACACCAAAAACAATGGGAACTATGAACCAGCAGCCTGCAAAAAGGAGACCCCAAACACAGTAAGATAAGCAAAATGAGAAGACAGAAAAACACACAGCAGACAAAGGAGCAAGATACAAACCCACCAGACCTAACAAATGAAGAGGAAGTAAGCAGTCTTCCTGAAAAAGAATTCAGAATAATGACAGAAAAGTTGATCCCAAATATTGGAAAAGGAATAGACAAAATTCAAGAAACACTTAACAAGGACCTAGAAGAAATAAAGATGAAACAAGCAATGATGAACAACACAATAAATGAAATTAAAAATACTCTAGATGGGATCAATAGCAGAATAACTGAGGCAGAAAAACAGATAAGTGACCTGGAAGATAAAATAGTGGAAATAACTACTGCAGAGCAGAATAAAGAAAAAAGAATGAAAAGAACTGAGGACAGTCTCAGAGACATCTGGGACAACATTAAATGCACCAACATTCGAATTATAGGGGTTCCAGAAGAAGAAGAGAAAAAGAAAGGGACTGAGAAAATATTTGAAGAGATTATAGTTGAAAACTTCCCTAATATGGGAAAGGAAATAGTTAATCAAGTCCAGGAAGCACAGAGAGTCCCATACAGGATAAATCCAAGGAGAAATATGCCAAGACACATATTAATCAAACTGTCAAAAATTAAATACAAGGAAAACATATTAAAAGCAGCAAGGGAAAAACAACAAATAACACACAAGGGAATCCCCATAAGGTTAACAGCTGATCTTTCAGCAGAAACTCTGAAAGCCAGAAGAGACTGGCAGGCCATATTTAAAGTGATGAAGGAGAAAAACCTGCAACCAAGATTACTCTACCCAGCAAGGATCTCATTCAGATTTGATGGAGAAATTAAAACCTTTACAGACAAGCAAAAGCTGAGAGAATTCAGCACCACCAAACCAGCTTTACAGCAAATGCTAAAGGAACTTCTCTAGGCAAGAAACACAACAGAAGGAAGAGACCTACAGTAACAAACTCAAAACAATTAAGAAAATGGGAATAGGAACATACATATCGATAATTACCTTAAATGTAAATGGACTAAATGCTCCCACCAAAAGACACAGAGTGGCTGAATGGATACAAAAACAAGACCCATCTATATGCTGTCTACAAGAGACCCACTTCAGACCTAGAGACACATACAGACTGAAAGTAAGGGGATGGAAAATGATATTCCATGCAAATGGAAACCAAAAGAAAGCTGGAGTAGCAATTCTCAAATCAGACAAAATAGACTTTAAAATAAAGACTATTAGAAGAGGCAAAGAAGGACCCTACATAATGATCCAGGGATCAATCCAAGAAGAAGATATAACAATTGTAAATATTTATGCACCCAACATAGGAAAACCTCAATACATAAGGCAAATACTAACAGCCATAAAAGGGGAAATAGACAGTAACACATTCATAGTAGGGGACTTTAACACCCCAATTTCACCAATGGACAGATCATCCAAAATTAAAATAAAAAAGGAAACACAAGCTTTATATGATACATTAAACAAGATGGACTTAATTGACATTTATAGGACATTCCATCCCAAAACAACAGAATACACTTTGTTCTCAAGTGCTCATGGAACATTCTCCAGGATAGATCGTATATTGGGTCACAAGTCAAGCCTTGGTAAATTTAAGAAAATTGAAATTGTATCAAGTATCTTTTCTGACCACAATGCTATGAGACTAGATATCAATTACAGGAAAAGAGCTGTAAAAAATACAAACACATGGAGGCTAAACAATACACCACTAAATAATGAAGTGATCAGTGAAGAAATGAAAGAGGAAGTAAAAAAATACCAAGAAACAAATGACAATGACACATGATGACCCAAAACCTATGGAATGCAGAAAAAGCAATTCTAAAAGGGAAGTTTACAGCAATACAATCCTACCACAAGAAAAATTAAAAATCTCAAATAAACAACCTAACCATACATCTAAAGCAATTAGAGAAAGAAGAACAAAAAAATCCCTAAGTTAGCAGAAGGAAAGAAATCATAAAAATCAGATCAGAAATAAATGAAAAAGAAATGAAGGAAATGATAGCAAAGATCAGTAAAACTAAAAGCCTGCTCTTTGAGAAAATAAACAAAATTGATAAACCATTAGCCAGACTCATCAAGGAAAGAAAGGGAGAAGACTCAAATCAATAGAATTAGAAATGAAAAAGGAGAAGTAACAACTGACACTGCAGAAATACAAAAGATCTTGAGAGATTACTACAAGCAACTCTATGCCAATAAAATGGACAACCTGGAAGAAATGGACAAATTCTTAGAAATGCACAACCTGCCAAGACTGAATCAGGAAGAAATAGAAAATATTTCAGACCAATCACAAGCACTGAAATTGAAACTGTGACTAAAAATCTTCCAACAAACAAAAGCCCAGGACCAGATGGCTTCAGAGTCGAATTCTATCAAACATTTAGAGAAGAGCTAACACCCATCCTTCTCAAACTCTTCCAAAATATAGCACAGGGAGGAACGCTCCCAAACTCATTCTAGGAGACCACCATCACCTTGATGTCACAAAGAAAGAAAATTACAGGCCAATATCACTGATGACCTTAGATGCAAAAATCCTCAATTAAATACTAGCAAACAGAATCCAACAGCACATTAAAAGGCTCATACACCATGATCAAGTGGGGTTTATTCCAGGAATGCAAGGATTCTTCAATATATGCAAATCAATCAACATGATACACCATATTAACAAATTGAAGGAGAAAAACCATATGATCATCTCAATAGATGAAGAGATAGCTTTCGACAAAATTCAACACCCATTTATGATAAAAACCCTGCAGAAAGTAGGCATAGAGGGAACTTTCCTCAACATAATAAAGGCCATATATGACAAACCCACAGCTAACATCGTCCTCAATGGTGAAAAACTGAAAGCATTTCCACTAAGATCAGGAATAAGACAAGGTTACCCACTCTCACCACTCTTATTCAACACAGTTTTGGAAGTTTTAGCCACAGCAATCAGAGAAGAAAAGCAAATACAAGGTATCCACATTGGAAAAGAAGAAGTTAAGCTGTCACTGTTTGCAGATGACATGATACAATACATAGAGAATCCTAAAGATGCTACCAGAAAACTACTAGAGCTAATCAATGAATTTGGTAGAGAAGCAGGATACAAAATTAATGCACAGAAATCTCTGGTATTCCTATACACTAATGATGAAAAATCTGAAAGTGAAATCAAGAAAACACTCCCATTTACCATTTCAACAAAAAGAATAAAATACCTAGGAATAAACCTACCTAAGGAGATAAAAGACCTGTATGCAGAAAATTATAAGACACTGATGAAAGAAATTAAAGATGATACAAATAGATGGAGAGATATACCATGTTCTTGGATTGGAAGAATCAACGTTGTGAAAATGACTCTACTACCCAAAACAATCTACAAATTCAATGCAATACCTATCAAACTGCCAATGGGATTTTTCACAGAACTAGAACAAAAATTTTCACAATTTGTATGGAACACAAAAGACCCTGAATACCAAAAGCAATCTTGAGAAAGAAAAACAGAGCTGGAGGAATCAGGCTCCCTGACTTCAGACTATACTACAAAGCTACAGTAATCAAGACACTATGATACTGGCACAAAAACAGAAAGATAGATCAGTGGAACAGGATAGAAAGCCCAGAGATAAACCCATGCACATATGGTCACCTTATCTTTTTTTTTTTTTTTTTTTTTTTTCCTGTACGCGGGCCTCTCACTGTTGTGGCCTCTCCCCTTGCGGAGCACAGGCTCCGGACGCACAGGCTCAGCGGCCATGGCTCACGGGCCCAGCCGCTCCACGGCATATGGGTTCCTCCCAGACCGGGGCACGAACCCGTATCCCCTGCATCAGCAGGCGGACTCTCAACCACTGCGCCACCAGGGAGGCCCCTGGTCACCTTATCTTTGATAAAGTAGTCAGCAAGGTACAGTGGAGAAAGGACAGCCTCTTCAATAAGTGGTGTTGGGAAAACTGGACAGGTACATATAAAAGTATGATATTAGATCACTCCCTAACACCATACACAAAAATAAGCTCAAAATGGATTAAAGACCTAAATGTAAGGCTAGACACTATCAAACTCTTAGAGGAAAACATAGGCAGAACACTCTATGACATAAATAACAGCAAGATCCGTTTTGACCCACTTCCTAGAGAAATGGAAATAAAAACAAAAATAAACAAATGGGACCTAATGAAACTTCAAAGCTTTTGCACAGAAAAAGAAACCATAAATAATACCGAAAGACAACCCTCTGAATGGGAGAAAATATTTGCAAATGAAGCAACTGACAAAGGATTAAGCTCCAAAATTTATAAGCAGCTCATGCAGCTCAATAACAAACAAACAAACAACCCAATCCAAAAATGGGCAGAAGACCTAAATAGACATTTCTCTACAGAAGATAATACAGACTGCCAACAAACACATGAAAGAATGCTCAACATCATTAATCATTAGAGAAATGTAAATCAAAACTACAATGAGATATCATCTCACACCAGTCAGAATGGCCATCATCAAAAAATCTAGAAACAATAAATGCTGGAGAGGGTGTGGAGAAAAGGGAACACTCTTGCACTGCTGGTGAGAATGTGAATTGGTACAGCCACTATGGAGAACAGTATGGAGGTTCCTTAAAAAACTAAAAATAGAACTACCATATTACCCAGTAATCCCACTAGTAGGCATATACCCTGAGAAAACCATAATTCAAAAAGAGTCATGTACCAAAATGTTCATTGCAGCTCTATTTACAATAGCCCAGAGATGGAAACAACCTAAGTGTCCATCATCGGATAAATGGACAAAGAAGATGTGGCACATATATCCAATGGAATATTACTCAGCCATAAAAAGAAACGAAATTGAGCTATTTGTAATGAGGTGGATAGACCTAGAGGCTGTCATACAGAGTGAAGTAAGTCAGAAAGAGAAAGACAAATACCATATGCTAACACATATATATGGAATTTAAGAAAAAAAATGTCATGAAGAACCTAGTGGTAAGACAGGAATAAAGACATAAACCTACTAGAGAATGGACTTGAGGCTATGTGGAGCAGGAAAGGTAAGCTGTGACAAAGTGAGAGAGAGGCATGGACATATATACACTACCAAACGTAAGTTAGATAGCTAGTGGGAAGCAGCCTCATAGCACAGGGAGATCAGCTCAGTGCTTTGTGACTGCCTGGAGGGGTGGGATAGGGAGGGTGGGAGGGAGGGAGATGCAACAGGGAAGAGATTTGGGAACATATGTATATGTGTAACTGATTCACTTTTTTATAAAGCAGAAACTAACACACCATTGTAAAGTAATTATACTCCAATAGAGATATAAAAAAACAAACATATCATTAAACATTATTCTAATTTTAATTTAATTTAACCAATTGTCCTTTCATTAGCAGATACAATCCTCCCATTTTTTTGTCTTTTGCTGGTACATATAATGCTATGATAAACAATCCAGTAGATGGATTTCACATGCACAGTATATTTTGAATTATTTTACTGTATTATTACTGGTAAGGTTAAATATGGTAATTTAGTTTTCAGTTTATTTGAATTTTTATAGGCTATTGTCTGTTCATGCCTTTCATCTACTTTCTGTTGTTGTTTTTTTTTTTTTGAATTGTTTGTACATGTCTTTAGCTCTTTATTTTTTATTTCGATTTCTAAAAAAAAGCACATGTATATTAAACATATCCTTAGTTATAATTTGTTTTCAATTTGGCTTATGATGTTTGATGAATTTCAGAACTGTCCTATTTTTGATACAGACATATTGATTGTTTCTCACACCCCCATATGACTTTCTTCCATAAATGTTATGCTTAGAAAAATCTTTCTCATCCTGGGAAAATATCAGTCTTCTCTGATATTTTCTCCTAGCTTTCTATTGTTTTATTAAAGAGAAAGGTTTAACACTTTGATATACCTAGTGTTTTCCTAATTCAAATTCTCATGACTGTTATAGTAAAGAATAATCCATCTTTTTTGCCATTGATTTGTAATGCGGTTGTTATTTTTCTTCAGTTATTACTGTTATTGTTTCTGACCCCCCCCTTTTTCTTTTTTGGAAGAAATCTTTCTCAACCAAAATATTTGTCAACCAAAGGTATGGCTATTAGTCCCACTCTATCAGCTTGAGCAGTGGCCAAATCTTTTGGAATCTTCAGTGGGAGTTTTGTGCATGTTACCAGCTCCTGCTCCATTCTTCTGCAGGACAGATTGTCATCCAGAGTTTTCCACTTTCCCCACTTCCTGGTTCATACTCTGAGGTATGTAAAAATCTATGCATTACAGGAAGTCTTTCTTCCTTTCTTTCCTTAGCTCATCCATCCATTTCAGTGCTATAACTGCAAGTCGATAGTTCTGTCCCTTAGGGATGCCAGTTGCAGCTGCCTGTACTTATCCTTGAAATCCTTCTCCAGGCTTTTCAGTCCCCCTTCACTACTCAGTGTCTGGTTAGTCTGGATCCTTTATTTATGAAACAAGAGTACCAGTAAGAAGAAGAATAGATATTGTTCTATTGTATTGACATGCACCCATTCTAGCTCTTTTTCATAAGGTATGGTGTAAAGCTATGGTATCCAATGTTGTAGCCTTTAACTCCACATTGCTACTAAGATCTTGAAATGTGGCTAGTCTGAATTTAGATGAGTTTTAAGTGCAAAATACACATTGGATTTATTTAAAAATGTAAAATATCTCATTAATATTTCTAATATAGATTATATCATCAAATAATTAATATTTTGGATACACTGAGTACTATAGACTGAATGGGTTTGTGTCCTGCCCAAAATTCATATGTCGAACCTAATGCCCAATGTGACGGTATTTAGAAGTGGGTCCTTTGGGAGGTAATTAAGTCATGAAGGTGGAGCCTTTATGAATGAGATTAGTCCTCATATAAAAGAGACCCGAGAAACCTCCCTCACCCCATTTGCCATGTGAGAACCCAGTGAAAACATGGTCATCAATGAACAAGGAAATGAACCTTCACCAGGCAATGAATCTTCCAGCAGCTTGATCTTGGACTTCTCAGCATTTAGAACTGTGAGAAATAAATTTATGTTGTTTATAAGCCACCCAGTCGATGATAGTTTGTTATAACAGCCTCAACCAAGACAATTAAGTTAATAAAATTTCACTTTAAAAACAAGCTTTACTTGTTTCTTTTCTACTCTTTTAATGTGGCTACTACAAAATTTAAAATCTCATGTGATTCACATTTGTGGATTGCATTATATTTTTATTGGATAGCACTCTATAGTTGTTTCACTACTTTCATTTTTAGTAACATGACTGTGTTGTTGCAATTAAGGGGAAATCTTCCCATGTTCTGGAAATAGATTGATTGCCAATTTTTGGTAGTCTGGGTATATTTTCTAAAACACAGGAGTCTTTATTCCCCTCAAGCATGTTCTTCTTAATGCTGGTTTCTGTTTTATTGGTTAAACAAAGTGGCTATGTGATTCTGCTTCTCTCTGCCTCTAATCAGGTGCTTAACATTGTGGGGGGGGTGTGCAAGTGTGTGTGTGTGTGCATTCTTTTATCATAATTTAAGCAGTGGAGAGAGGTGTCTTTTCAACCTTTCTCAAGTGGATGCCGAGTAACTGTGCAAAAATGTACATTCCTTGACGTGACATTTACTCAAAGTATGTATTCTCTCCTTGTGTATAACTAAGAAGTGGACATAACATGGTCTTTGACACCATGGAGTCCTGATATCAAGCATGACACCTTTGAGCTTTGTGGTCATTACATAATTAACTTTCTTTCTCTTAGCCTCTGTTAACCTATCTGCAATAGGGGGTAATCACAGTTTTATTGAAGGGTTCCATTACTCTCATCGCACCTGGCCTAGACCTCTCCACTCTCCTTCCTTCTCTAATTTCATGCATTTAGACCCACTTGGCACAAAGGTGAGTTGTCAGCAAACATGTATTGGCTGTGTGATACTGATGGTGGGGGTGTGTAGTGAGTGATTTGCTGAGGAGAAGGAGAGCCCTCATGGCTGTTAGATTAGGACCTAATTCCAAATGCAACTGTCAGAATTTTACATATTTTCATGCAATAGATTACAGAAAATAGCGATTCAGCATGCCAACCTTGGCATCAATAATGCCTACAGCCCGAGGGTAATGCCAATCCCTTTAAGAGATATGAGGAATGTATTTACCTTAAGCTTCTTTTTGAACGAGCCCAAGAAATTTCAAAGCTTTCAATTTTCGCCAAATAGAGCTAAGACTCTGTCTCTTACATGCCCTCATAAAAAATAGAATTTCAGCAAGACATTTGATAAATTATCATAAATGTATGACCAATAACTGCCTTAAACAAGAATAGCAGTCTCCTGCCAAAGGTGCAATGTGTACAGAAATGATTGCAGGGCAAGTGGTGGCAGACTGTCATGGCATGGGGCCATTTTGGAATGAGGAAATAAGTAATGACGGATGAATGGTAAAATGTTCTGAGTGGGTGGATAGCACCCAGAAGTTCTGATATTCTCCTTACCCATCTGAAGCCCAGTCTTTTGAATTCTGCCAAGTTTGTCTGGAAATCTGTGAGTTGACCATTTTGGGCTATTTATTAATGTCCAACAAGTTATAGGATGTCAGTAAAATGAAAAGAGTGTGGGGTGGAAAGGAGACTCTTCTTTAGCTTGGATTAAAGAAAAACTGTAAATAAATAAATAAATAAAACAAAAAAAAAAACTGAATCTTGTTGATTATGAGCTCCAAATACTTCTCTACTGATTAATACTTTAAAAGAGGCTAAAGTTTCCAATATTGGTTGGTGCTAGGGTATCAGAAGGTATTTCTGCTTTCTAGTTTTGGCATATTTATGTCCTTCTTGAGTTTCCATTGTTTATGATCTTTCTCTTTTGCTCTAGTCTCTGAGGATTAAATCCTATACCAGATCCAAAGTCTAAGGTATTTACATGGGAAGGTAACCAATTTAAGTAGCCCAAGGTGTGTGCACACACAAGATTTTCATAGTGTGAAATGATAGAATGTGAGGAAGGTCGGGGTGGTGTGGTGGGGCATTTTTTTGGGTTAGGGTTTAAATATGCTACAAAACAGCCCAACATTATTTTGCATTATTTGAATTATAAAGTTTCTAATATGTAATACACTCAAGGATTTGTAATATTTATATACATCTACATGCACTTATATGTATGCACTCTTTTCATCAGGCCAGTCTTTCACATAAGGTGGTTTATGTAATTGCCAGTTTGGTATGATTTGAGAACCACTGACAATGGGCTTCTTTTTCCAAGTGATAGTCTCCATTAGTTTGTTACTGAGGTCAAAGATTGTGCTTTGTTCAGAGAAGCAGCCCAACACAGTAGAAATAGCATGAGCTTTAGAACTAAGTAGAAATAGCATGAGCTTTAGAACTAAGTAGAACTGGCTGTGAAACCCATCTGTATCATTCACTAGCTGGGTGACCTTCTGCCTCAGTTACCTGTCCTATAAAATGGGGAAAATAACTGACTTGGAAATGTTTTACAATTCTTTGAAACAATTTATTGAATGCACTATGCCTACCGTATGGTAGTAGCTCAACAGATGGTATTTAATAGTATTAGTCACACTGCTAAATTGCAAACAGCTCAGTACAGGTTCTGTGGACCCCTGACAGTCATTCATCAGATGTGGATAATGGTTTGATGTTTGCAATTCCTTTATTTACCTTCTGTGCTGCTGAGCCTGAGTTTGGCCATTCACAAAGGAGGATAAAGAAAGGACATCAGCACAAATGTCCTTCCTGGATCAGACACAAGAAAGTCATCACAGAGTTGAACACAGGACACTGGTCCCCATACATCAGTATGTATGTTATCTGGTGACTTGATTTCTGTATGTGCTCCTATCCTACCCTTGACAGAAATTATATTCCTTTTACTTTTGGCTGATATGGAGCCAGGCTGTGAATTAAGTGATGGTCAGTGTCATCAACATTTTCCTGTAGTTTCATCCCTACTCTTAATATCTAGTCCACCATGGTCACCTGGAATCTTTATATTTATTTCCCTTCCACCAGTCAAATTTGCTATAGGAAAAAGTCTGGGACCTTTTTTTCCCCTTAGTGAACATGAAAGTTTACAGTTTACAGAAAACACTGTCCTGAGTCCAAAGAATCATAATCTTTCTAAGCAATTTCATACATGTTAGACACACACATTTTGTTGTGTTACAGGAGTCTTCTAAACATTGCCCACCATGCTGCTGGAATCTCCTCACCCAAGCTAGTTTATATGTATAGTTTATATACTGTAGTTATATATGGTACTGCTTTTATTATTGATAAACTTCCAGCAGGTAATAACTTTTATCTAGATTTTTTAATAGAAATTTTGAAGGACAGTTCTCAGCAGGTGAGAAGTTTGTGGATAAATGCAGAAATGAGCCCCATTTTATAGAAAGGCCAGAACATTATAAAGATAACTGCAAAATGATGAAATAGGACTTCTTAGGGGGTATTTTATTGTACTGAAACAGGGAAAGACTATGAATTAAATAATACATATGCCAAGGGTACATTTTAAGAGTTTCTATGTGTTCCCAAGAAACACACATTTTTTGGAGAAAATTTTCATATGATGTTTTATAGGCAGAAATAGAATACATTAAAAATATAGGATTAGAGGAACAAATCTCAGGTAACACATTTCTTGGAAATATATGAGTAATAGAAAAAGAATAAAGGGAAAAAGATTTCATAACCTTGATATTCTTGTTAACCTAAGAGAGTTAAGACCGGGGGTGGAGTTTGGGAAGAATTTAAGGCACAGGGGAAGAGTTTGAATTGTGGATAAAATGAGGAGCTTTGCATCTATATGTTTTCTAGGGTCATGGGCCTGCCACTTGTCAATCACTTCTACTGGCCTGGTCTCAATCAGCATCAATATACCCAGTGTTCATGATTGCACCTTGACTTTCTCTCTTCCTTCAAGGAGACCCTTGAAAGTGTCAGCAGTTCTCTGAGGGCATCTGAATATTTGAGCAAACAGTTTTCATCAAAGATAAACACGGTTAAAAAGTCAAATAGTTTTACTAACTGTAAAAAAAAAAGGCATCTCCCCATCCCCAATTCCTGCTCCCTCAAGGTAGTTCTTTTACCTCTTTCACCTGTATATTTTAGTGTTCATTTTCATGTTTACAGGTACCATTTTTATTCTGTTATTTCTAAATCTTCGAGCTAACCTTTGAAAAATGAATTCAGCTCTGTTACATGCACCACCCTCTGCATACACACATCAGCCCAGACCATTCCCTTTCCACCTCTCTTAATATAAATAAGGCATAATTTTTAGATCACTATGCAATATTTAGTTCATTATGACTGTGTAAATGTTATTTATAGCTAAGCCATATGGTATACTAGCTTTGTTTCTTTTCTTCAACAGTCCTTTTTTTTAAAATTTAATAATTACATATATTTATTTACTTGCTAGGATTTTTTATCTGCCAATACATAAATCATCCTTAAATAATCTGACAGTTGTAGAAACATCCTCTCTGTTGGTTCAAATGAAACATCTTCTTCTTTTTATTTTCCTTCCTCCCTCTGTCCCTTTCTACTTTGCAGGAATCTGGACTCACAGTTCTCCATGCTTGCTGTAATCCTGGACTCTCCCTTTATGGAAACTCACATGTTTGAAAGTTTCCTTCCATTTTACACTTGATCAATAATTTATTCTAGGTTGACAATCATTTCTTTCAGACTTTAGTAACGTTATAACTCTTGACCTTTGGTATGTAATTATTGTGCTGCCTCTTGGTAGAAATTTTGAGGGTTATCACTTTGTCCACAGTGTTGCGAAATTTCGTGATAATATGCATTGATATATATATATCTTTTACATCTATCATGATTAGCATTCACTGGGTTCTTTTAACTGCTTTCTAGAAATCTGTATTCTTTATTTCTGAGATATTTTTTGAATTTTTAATATGATTTTTTACCTTTAAGGTTATTTTTGTTTTTGTTTTTTTTTTGTTTGTTTTGTTTTTTTAAGATATTTATGCTTCTGGATTTTGAATTTTTCATTTTGCTATGATATTTTAAAATTTTAGGTTCTCTTTATTGACCACTCTATGTTCCTTTTTAATAAGCCTCTCTTTGTGTTTTATACATGCACTATCCATTTATTCATTGATTCAGTCAACACTCACTAACTTCTTTGCTATCCAGTCAGGGAACTATTCATGGAAAAGATGAATTTTAAATAAAGCTTTGATAGAATTGAAGAAAGAGTCATTCAAATAACTGGGGGAAACAAATGCCAAGAAATAGGTTTATCAAAGCTCCTGAGATGAGCTGTATGAATGATAGGCTAGGTTATTTGAGCCAACCCTACCATTACAAACAACCAAACATTCTGGATAAATACACTTTTAAATCTTCTTGAAAAGCAATAAAGAACTGACTTTAGGGAAAGAAATTTTGATGTAGAAATGTCATTTTCCACTAGAAAGAATGAGAAGATTTTGGAGAACTATAAGAATCCAGCTCTAAGGCTGGAAATATACAAGATGAGCCTGGAACATCTTGTCAAGTCTAAAAGCAAAGAAACTGCCAAAGAATTCCAGGTCTTGTCAAAAGGACTCAGGAAGCAACTTGAAGAGTTTTTGAGTATCAATAAAAACAGTAATTGTGATAGATTGTAACAGATCAATGACATATATGTGTATTCGTTTATAATGTTATTTAAGGAAAAACAAACCTCATTGATTATCTTTGGAGAATGCTAGAGAACCAACTTTTTATTGCGAAAATTTGTTTAAAAAGGTAAAAGTTAAGCACTTATCATGCCTTTCTTATCTATACAAATGTATCTTAAGAAAATCCAATATTTAATGATAAAAAGTTTTTCTTTAATAGAAGTAATCCAGTTACTAAAATGAATAAAAAATATAGAATTAAGATATTTTGCAACCTTTAATGAAACAATGCTACTCTTTCTAGACATTGATTTTTCAAAGCTCAAAATGTCATGAAAACGTAAAGATCCAGGAACTATGTCCTTCCTGACAGAAGTACATATCATCACCTATGGAGAATTCTTGCCCAAGTTTTGAACCTAAGTTTGGCTAAGTCTCTATATTTAATTACCAATAAATAGGAATTATCAAGATAGAGAAACATGTTTAATAATACCAATTAGATGCAATTAGCAAAATCCAGAGGGTGAAATACTCTATAAAACATGAAAAAATTTATTCAAAAAATAAATTGCAATATGTGTAAAAAGGGAGAGAGAGAGAAAGTAAGAGAAGGCTACAGATTAAAAGATGATTAGGGAACTACATTGACCATCACAATGCCACAATTTGGATCCTGATTTGAACAAAGCATAAATAAAATAAAATAAAGTAAAATAAAACAGAATAAAATAAAATATAAAAACATAGACAAATGGATAGATTTGAAATCAGATTTTTTTATGATATAAAGGAATAATTATTATTTTTTTAGTGTGCTAATGCTATTGTAGTTATATATATATTTAAAGTACTATCTTTTAGTGGTATGGCCTGAAATACTTATATATGACATGTTATTATTCCAAGATTTTCTTCAAAATAATAATATGGGATAGGAAGTGGGTGATGATTTAGAAGTAAAATAAATGTCCATAAGCTGGCTCATAGGTACACAGGATTCATTACACTGTCCTTCCTGCTTTAATATATGCCTTCAATTTTTATGATTATTATTTTTCTTTAAAAAGGGATTAGACTTTTTTTAACCACTGAGAATATTAATTATAGTGTTTTTCTAAAGTTTTCTTCTCTTGGCAAGGTTTTTCTTTTCTTCTAATTCCCTTTATTCTTTCTGTTTGAGTGTTTCTTTTGGAGGTTGTTCTATGCTCCCTGGAGACTCCAGGCTCTCTGTTCATAGCTGAGCTACTGAGACTCTGTGTGTAGAATGGGACTTACTAGTGGTGAGTTCCATTTTAAGGGCCAGGGCAGGCCCCAAGCCCCAACTGCCAGAATCTTTATAGATTTCTTATTGGATTTGTAAATTTTTTCCAAAGATTGTCTTCAAAATTTCTTCACCTAGAGGAAGTGAATGAGATGAGTTAGAGGGGATAGAAGCCTGGTTGCTGGTGTTCTGGAAGATAGAGAGGGATCTTCGTTTTTAGTATATAGACTTTCCCCTACTTTTATTTTTAAGTCTTTCTTTTCAGCATGAGCCCATACTCTTAACTTGGTCTAATATTCCTGAATGAAAAGTATGGGAGGCCTTCAAGATGGTGGAGGAGTAAGACGTGGAGATCAGCTTCCTCCCCACAAATACATCAGAAATACATCTACATGTTGAACAACTCCTACAGAACACCTACTGGACCATGGTAGAAGACCTCAGACTTCACAAAATGCAAGAAACTCCCCACGTACCTGTGTAGAGCAAAAGAAAAAAAAAAGAAAAAACAAAGACAAAAGACTAGGTATGGGACCTACACCTCTAGGAGGAAACTGTGAAGGGGGAAAATTTCCCACACACTAGGAAGTCCCTTCACTGGCAGAGATGGGAGGGGGGCGGGGGGGGAGCTTTGGAGCCATGGAGGAGAGTGCAGCAACAGAGGTGCAGAGGGCAAAGTGGAGAGATTTCTGCACAGAGGATTGGTGCTGACCAGTGCTCACCAGACCAAGAGGCTTGTCTGATCACCTACCAGGGCAGGTGGGGGCTGGGAGCTGAGACTCTGGCTTCAGAGGCCAGATCCCAGGGAGAGGACTGGATTTGGCTGCATGACCACAACCTGAAGGGGGCTAGTGTGCCACAGCTAGCTGGGAGGCAATCTGGCAAAATGTCTGGAACTGTCTAAGAGGCAAGAGACCATTGTTTTGGGATGCGTGAGGAGAGAGAACACTGCCTAAACGAGCTCCAGATACAGGTGCGAGCCACGGCTATTAGCACAGACCCCACACATGGGCATGAAACACTAAGGCTGCTGCTGCAGCCATCAAGAAGCCTGTGTGCAAGCACAGGTCACTATCCACACCTCTCTGCCCAGGAGACTGTGCAGCCCGACACTGCCAGGGTCCCATGATCCAGGGCCACCTCCCCCTAGAGAATACACAGCGTGCCTGAGGCTGTTTGCAACGTCACACCGACCTCTGCTGAGGCAGGCTCACCCTGCCTTCTGCGTTCCATAATCCTCCCTCCCCCTAGCCTATGTGAGTGAGAGGCCCCTAATCAGCTACTACTTTAACCCTGTCCTGTATGAGTGAAGAACAGACACCATCAGACAACCTACACACAGAGGCAGGACCAAATCCAAAGGTGAACCCCAGGAGCTGTGTGGAGAAAGAAGAGAAAGGGAAATTTCACCCAGCAGCCTCAGGAGCAGCAGATTAAATCTCCACAATCAACTTGATGTATGCTGCATCTCTGGAATACCTGAATAGACAAAGAATCATCCCAAAATTTAGGCGGTGGACTTTAGCAGCAACTGTAGACATGGGGTTTGCTTTCTGCAACTAATTTGTTTCTGGTTTTATGTCTATATTAGTTTAGTATTTAGAGTTTATTATCATTGGTAGATTTGTTTATTGATTTGGTTGCTCTCTTCCTTTTTTCATATATATATATATATATATATATATATATATATATACATTTTCTCCTTTTTCTCTTTTTGTGAGTGTGTATGTGTATACTCCTTTGTGTGATTTTGTCTGTATAACATTGCTTTTACCATTTCTCCCATGGTTGTGTGGGTACATTTTTTATTGTTTTGTTTTTAGTATACTTTTTAGAGCATGTTATCATTAGTGGATTTGTTTTTTGGTTTGGTTGTTCACTTCTTTTTGTTTTGTATTACTTGTTAATTTGTTTATTCTTAAGGTTTTTAAAAATTTTTAATAACTTTCTAATTTAATATATTTATTTATTTCTCCCTTTCTTCTGAGCCGTGTGGCTGACAAGGTCTTGGTGCTCCAGCCAGGTGTCAGGCTGGTGCCTCTGATGTAGGAGAGCTGAGTTCAGGACATTGGTCCACCAGAGACCTCCAGGTTCCACATAATATCAATCTGAAAGAGCTCTCCCAGAGATCTCTGTCTCAATCTTCAGAAGTAGCTCCACCCAATGGCCAGCAAGTTCCAGTGTTAAATGCCCCATGTCAATCATTTAGCAAGACAGGAACACAACCACAACCATTAGCAGAGAGGCTGCCTAAAATCATACTAAGTTCACAGACATCCCAAAACACACCACCGGATGTGGCCATGCCCGCCAGAAAGACAAGAGACAAGCCTTCACAACCAGAAAAGAGGCACCAGTCTCCTCCACCAGGAAGCCTACACAAGCCACTGAACCAATCTCACCCACCAGGGACAGACACCAAAAACAACAGGAACTACGAACCTGCAGCCTGTGAAAAGGAGACCACAAACACAGTAAGTTAAGAAAAATGAGAAGACAGAGAAATATGCAGCAGATGAAAGAGCAAGGTAAAAACCCACCAAACCAAAAAAATAAAGAGGAAATACGTACTCTACCTGAAAAATAATTCAGAATAATGACAGAAAGGTGACCCAAAATCTTGGAAAGAGAATGGAAAAAATATAAGAAATGTTTAACAAGGACTTAGAAGAACTAAAGAGCAAACAAACAATGATGAACAATATGATAAATGAAATTTAAAATTCTCTAGAAGGAATCATTAGCAGAATAACTGAGGCAGAAGAATGGATAAGTGACCTGGAAGATAAAATATTGGAAATAACTACTGCAGAGCAGAATAAAGAAAAAAGAATGAAAAGAATTGAGGACAGTCTTAGAGACCTCTGGGACAACATTAAATGAACCAACATTCAAATTTTAGGGATCCCACAAGAGGAAGAGAAAAAGAAAGGGACTGACAAATATTTGAAGAGATTATAGTTGAAAACTTCACTTATATGGGAAAGGAGATAGTCAATCAAGTCCAGGAAACAGAGAGAGTCCCATACAGCGTAAATCCAAAGAAAAACATGCTAAGACACATATTAATCAAACTATCAAAAATTAAATACAAAGAAAAAATATTAAGAGCACCAAGAGAAAAACAACAAATAACATACATGGGAATCCACATAAGGTTAACAGCTGATATTTTAGAAGAAACTCTGCAAGACAGAAGGGAGTGGCAGGGCATATTTAAAGTGATGAAAGGGATAAAACTAAAACCAATATTACTCTACCCAGCAAGGATCTCATTCAAATTTGATGGAGAAATTAAAACCTTTAGAGACAAGCAAAAACTAAGAGAATTCATTGCCACCAAAGCAGCGATAAAACAAATGCTAAAGGAACTTCTCTAGGCAGGAAAAACAAGAGAACGAAAAGACCTACAATAACAAACCCAAAACAATTTTTAAAATGGTAATAGGAACATACATATCAATAACTACCTTAAATGTAAATGGATATAGACTGGCTGAATGGATACAAAAACAAGACCCGTATATATGTTGTCTACAAGAGAACAAATTCAGACGTAGGTACACATACAGACTCAAAGGGAGGGGATGTAAAAAGGTATTCCATGCAAATGAAAATCAAAAGAAAGCTGGAGTAGCAATTATATCAGGCAAAATAGACTTTAAAACAAAGACTATTACAAGAGACAAAGAAGGACATGACAAAATGATCAAGTGATAAATCCAAGAAGATATAAAAAATTGTAAATATTTATGCACACAACATAAGAGCACCTCAGTACATAAGGCAAATGCTAACATCCATAAAAGGGGAAATTGACAGTAACACAATAATAGTAGGGAACTTTAACACCCCACTTTCACCAATGGACAGATCATCCAAAATGAAAATAAATAAGGAAACACAAGCTTTAAATGATACATTAAACAAGAAGGACTTAGGTGATATTTATAGGACTCCCCTTCCAAAAACAACAGAATACACTTTCTTCTCAAGTGCTCATGGAACATTCTCCAGGATAGATCATATCTTGAGTTGCAAATCAAGCCTTGGTAAACTTAAGAAAATTGAAATCATAACAAGTATCTTTTCCGACCACTGTGGTATGAGACTAGATATCAATAACAGGAAAAAGATCTGTGAAAAATACAAACGCATGGAGGCTAAACAATACACCACAAAATAACCAAGAAATCACTGAAGAAATCAAAGAGGAAATCCAAAAATACCTAGAAAGAAATGACAATGAAAGCATAATGACCCAAAGGTTTTAGAATGCAGCAAAAGCAGTTCTAAGAGGGAAATTTATAGCAATACAATTCTGCCCCAAGAAACAAGAAACATCTCAAATAAACAACCTAACTTTACACCTAAAGCAATTAGAGAAAGAAGAACAAAAAAATCCCAAAGTTAGCAAAAGGAAAGAAATCATAAAGATCAAATCAGAAATAAATGAAAATGAAGTGAAGGAAACAATAGCAAAGATCAATAAAACTAAAAGGTGTTTCTTTGAGAAGATAAAAAAAATAAATTGATAAATGATTAGCCAGACTCATCAGGAAAAAAAGGGAGAAGACTCATTAGAAATGATGGGGGAGAAGTAACAACTGACACTGCAGAAATACAAAGGCTCATGAGAGATTATTATAAGCAACTCTATGCCAATAATATGCACAACCTGGAAGAAATGGACAAATTCTTTGAGAGGTATAACTTTCCAATTCTGAACCAGGAAGAAATAGAAAATATAAACAGACCAATAACAAGTACTGAAATTGAGACTGTGATTAAAAATCTTCCAACAAACAAAAGCCCAGGACCAGATGGCTTCACAGGTGAATTCTATCAAGCATTTAAGAAGAGCTAACACCTATCCTTCTCAAACTCTTCCACAATGTATGGGAAGGAAGAACACTCCTAAACTCATTCTACGAGGTCACCATCACCCTGATACCAAACCAGAAAAGATGTCAAAAAAAAAAAGAAAACTACAGGCCAATATCACTGATGAACATAGATGCAAAAATCCTCAACAAAATACTAGCAAACAGAATCCAACAGCACATTAAAAAATCATACACCATGATCAACTGGGGTTTATCCCAGGAATGCAAGGATTCTTCAATATATGCAAATCAATCAATGAGATGCACCATATTAACAAATTGAAGGAGAAAAAGCATATGATCATCTCAATAGATGCAGAAAAAGCTTTTGACAAAATTTAACACCGATTTATGACAAAAACCCTCCAGAAAGTAGGAATAGAAGGAACTTACCTCAACATAATAAAGGCCATATATGACAAACCCACAGCCAACGTCATTATCAATGGTGAAAAACTGAAACCATTTCCTCTAAGATCAGGAACACAAAAAGGTTGTCCACTCTCACCACTATCATTCAACATAATTTTGGGAGTTTTAGCCACAGCAATCAGAGATCAAAAAGAAATAAAAGGGATCCAAATCGGAAAAAGAAGAAGTAAAGCTGTCACTGTTTGCAGATGACATAATACTATACATAGAGAATCGTAATGATGCTACCAGAAAACTACTACAGCTAATCAATGAATTTAGTAAGGAAGCAGGATACAAAATTAATGCACAGAAATCTCTTGCATTCCTATACACTACTGATGAAAAATCTGAAAGAGAAATTAATGAAACACTCCCATTTACCATTGCAAAAATAGAATAAAATACCTAGGAATAAACCTACCTAAGAAGACAAAATACCTGTATGTAGAAAAGTATAAGACACTGATGAAAGAAATTAAGGATGATACAAAGAGTTGGAGAGATATACCATGTTCTTGGATTGGAAGAATCAACATTGTGGAAATGACTATACTACCCAAAGCAATCTGCTGATTCAGTGCAATCCCTATCAAACTACCACTGGCATTTTTCACAGAACTAGAACATAAGATTTCACAATTTGTATGGAAACACAAAAGACCCTGAATAGTCAAAGCAATCTTGAGAAAGAAAAACGGAGCTGGAGGAATCAGGCTCCCGGTCTTCAGACTATACTACAAAGTTACAGTAATCAAGACAGAATAGTACTGGCACAAAAACAGAAATATAGATCAATGGAACAGCATAGAAATCCCAGAGATAAACCCACACACATACGGTCACCTTATTTATGATAAAGGAGGCAAGAATACACAATGGAGAAAAGACTGTCTCTTCAATAAGAGGTGCTGGGAAAACTGGACAGCTGCATGTAGAAGAATGAAATTAGAACACTCCCTAACACCATACACAAAAATAAACTCAAAATGGATTAAAGACCTAAATGTAAGGCCAGACACTATCAAACTCTTAGAGGAAAACATAGGCAGAACACTTTATGGCATAAATCACAGCAAGATCCTTTTTGACCCACCTCCTAGATAAATGGAAATAAAAACAAAAATAAACAAATGGGACCTAATGAAACTTAAAAGCTTTTGCACAGCAAAGGAAACCATAAACAAGATGAAAAGACAACCCTCAGAATGGGAAAAAAAATATTTGCCAATGAAGCAACTGACAAAGGATTAATCTCCAAAATTTACAAGTAGATCATGCAGCTCAACATCAAAAATAAGAATCCCAATCCAAAAATAGGCAGAAGACCTAAATTGACATTTCTCCAAAGAAGATATATAGTTTGCTAACAAACTCATGAAAAGATGCTCAACATCACTAATCATTAGAGAAATGCAAATCAAAACAACAATGAGGTATCACCTCACACTGGTCAGGATGACCATCATCAAAAAATCTACAAACAATGAATGCTGGAGAGGGTGTGGAGAAAAGGGAACCCTCTTGCACTGTTGGTAGGAATGTAAATTGATACAGCCACTGGAGAACAGTATAGAGGTTCCTTAAAAAACTAAAAATAGAACTACCATATGACCCAGCAATCCCACTACTGGGCACATACTTTGAGAAAATCATAATTCAAAAAGAGTCATGTGCCACAATGTTCATTGCAGCTCTATTTACAATAGCCAGGACATGGAAGCAACCTAAGTGTCCATCAACTGATGAACAGATAAGAAGATGTGGCATATATATACAATGGAATATTACTCAGCAATAAAAATAAATGAAATTGAGTTATTTTTAGTGAGGTAGATGGACCTAGAATCTGTCATACAAAGTGAAGTAAGTCAGAAAGAGAAAAACAAATACTGTATGCTAAAACGCATATATGGAATCTAAAAAAAAAAAGGTTCTGAAGAAACTAGGGACAGGAGAGGAATAAAGATGCAGACGTAGATAATGGACTTGAGGACACAGGGAAGGGGAAGGGGAAGCTGGGACGAAGTGAGAGAGTGGTATGGACATATATAGACTACCAAATGCTAAATAGCTAGCTAGTGGGAAACTGTCGCATAGAACAGGAAGATCAGCTTGGTGCTTTGTGACTACCTAGAGGGTTGGTATAGGGAGTGTTTGAGGAGACACAAGAGGGAGGAGATATGGCGTTATACATATACATATAGCTGATTCACTTTGTTATACAGCAGAAAGTAACACAACATTATAAAGCAATTATATTCCAATAAAGATGTTAAAAAAAAAGTAAACAACTTCCCCCTCTCCCTATATACTTTCTAGTTTTCTTCTGGGAGCTGGCGGGGGAGAAGTATCTGAATATTATTTCTAGCAAAGAAAATGCTCATAGAAATTTGAGAATTTTAGTACCAGAAATGTTTTTAGATATCGTGGAGCAAACCCTCTCATTATCTTTCTAACCAGTTTAACACCAACAATAATATAACAACCAACTAACCAATATAATAACCAACTAAGCAAATGTAATATTCATAGCCAGTGGCTTGTGGTTAGCATTTAAGCACAGTTTCCTACATTTTCACACTTTCTTGCTAGCTAGCCTATAAAGGAAGAGTTTTCCAGCTTTTCCTTTTCTTGATCCCCTTTCCCCAAACTAATACACAAATCTGAAAAAATACTAGGTACACATAAGGTATTTATTAAATAATTATTTTTGCTTGGACCTGAATCTAGCTATTTTCTGAAAGTATTGTTCACACCGCTGGCAGGATGGACCTCAGCAAAGGTTTGGTTCTTCATTATCTGTAGTTGTGTACCTCCTGTGTCTTTGGGCAGCAAGGAGTGCTTGTTCATAATTGTCCTTTTAAGCTTATTACGCAGCTTTAAATTTGCCCTGAACCTCCATCATCTCTTACTTCTTTATAATATTAAGTCTTTTGTATGCTTGCTAATTTGTTGTTCTCATTATGTAAATCACCAATTTTATTTTGTCAATGCATGTCTGCAATTTATTTAGGTACACAGTTCACCCTCTGTACACCATCAGCTGCTTTGTTTCTCTCTCATCTCGGATCTGTGTTTTTGCATGAGGATTGGCTGCTGTCTAGAAGATAGAATGCCAGCTTTTATAATATCTATTGAAAGCAGCCCTCCCAATATGCTTCTTATCTTTTCAAATATGTAATTTAATAATATATTCCTTCTTTTTTATCCCTCTCACTGAAATGATACCTTTAGAACATAATTAATACCTCACATTTGTAGGGTGCTTTGAGCTCTTCAAAGCACTAGTTCATCTATTATCACACTGTGCTTTATTTTATACAACATCCCAGTGAGTGGGTAGAACAGGCTATTGCTATTCTCATTCAGAGGTGCAAAAGTGGAGGTAAAGAAAGGTGAAATGATTTCCTGAAAGCTATGCAGATGATTAGTGGTGAATCTGGGACAAAAATTCCACATTTCTGACTCCCAGTGTCACCCTCTTTTCTTTATCTGCCTCTTCCAACCCTGTAACATTGTTGTTCATCCTAGCATTTAGATTCCACTCTGAGGCCTAGTGGTGTGGCCGTTACCACCCCAGAGCCTACTGCCTGTTGCTTTCCTGTTGAGTTATTTCTTCATTTATCATCCTACTGTGGCACCAACTGTGGCTCTAGACTCACATGTGGGAAGAAGACCTTTTAAACCTGCCATAAATCACATACATTTTACCTTGCTGTTGTCTGTGGTCTTTGAAAAATCTATTTTTTAGTTAAGACATTTTTCTTAGGCAAGTAAATGTCTCTTCTCAATTTAATGAAAACATTAAGCTCTATCCGATGTAATCTGACTTTTCCTATATGATGAGGTCCATCTGCAGAGTGAGTGTTTCTGCCCAACTACTGATAAGATGCATTAGCTGACCATTACCCTTTCCATTACCCTCACCACTCCCCTCAATTTTGACTCCCATCCTCTTTCCTTTTAAAATGTTACATTTCTAGAGATTTATGGAACCAGTTTGCATCAGCAATAAAACACTGCATAGATTCATCAAAACTCCCTCTGTATTTGTCTTCATCTATCTCGGTCTCATTTACCTGGAAGGAAAACAAGAGTCAACACACCAATTATGAGACCTCAATGAGAGAAAAATAACCATATTTCTCAAGAGAAGGTCAATCTGGCAGTTGAGACAAATGCACAGCATTTCAAGAGGGTATAGTTCCATCAGGTACTCACATCTATCCTTGGGCAGTTTATACCTCTCTCCTTAATGGTGCTCAGTTTGGGTATTTGAGATATTTAAGTTCTTTAGTGAGCTGTGGCAGTTGTATCTAGGTTATGAAGAGCACCCTAGGGGTTGGGCAAATATCTTTAGAGGATGCAAGGTTAATTGGGTGGTGGAATCAATGGTCCAGGTAATTAAGGCCCAAATGTTACTTTGATATAAAATTTCATATAATCAAGACAGGAAGCACTGCTCTTAATTCTTTGGTTCCTTGCCTTAATTTCTTTCATTTCAAAAAAGTAACAGTGTGTGGTCCTCCTTATAGGATCAAGGGCATTCAAATTCCTCTGCTTATTGAGGACGACAAGGGATGAAGGTGTGACAAGTGTTATGTGTTGGAACACCTCTTGTATGATCAACTTTGTGCTAAGCAATGTGAATGCTAAGGTAAAATTGAGTTTCTACCTTCAGTTTACAAGCAAGTTTCAAGACAAGAAATGAGCAGCTTTACAAACATTGTCTAAACCAGGACTAGTCTAAACCAGGACTAGTTGGTGCAGGATCCAAGCACAGTTGGGTTGCAGAGAAGGGAAGATTGTGTGTCTGAGAGGATGAGACAGCTTCATAAAAGAAGTACCTCAGTGTTGTCTGTGAAGAACAGTCATCTTTGGATAGACAGGGGGCAAGGAGAGGGCATTTTTGGCCAGTGAATGGCACAATCAAAGGCATGGAAGATGGGAGGACCATGGCATTGCAGGACAGCAGGGGAGATGGTGTGGGGTTAGTGAGACCTTAAAAACCTCCGGAAATGAAGCCTCTAAAGATATTTTCAAAGATCTTTCCTTTAACTCCCAGCAGATGATAACCAATTTTCAGAGAGCCCTATTTGAGTGCCAAACTTGGAAAATGATATTCAGCTGACATTTAACAATTTGTACACATTTTACAAGGGCTTTTTGTTTGTTTGTTTGTTTGTTTCATCTGTGAAACTAAACTGAGAGAAGACAAAATAAGATTGTATGATATAAGATTAAATCAGAACATTGATTCAGCTAAAACATTCTCCCTTTTAAGGTTTCATGGGTGAGGATGATCCAGGGAACCTAGAAGTCCTACCAGAGAGATTACTAGGTATCACTTAAAAAAAAAGTCATTGAAAAGATCTAGTGTTGGGCGATTGTTTAAATGGTATTTATTTACATATAATCCAAGGGCATAAGAACCAGCAAGGAATGCAGACATTGTCCATTTCAGTACCACAGTTGTAAAGATAAGGAAGCCCCCACCCATGAAGGTAATACATGCTTCCCCAGTGTGACAGGTTAGGATGTAGAGCCAGATATTGGCATTTTGACTTACCATTCAGTTTTCTTTCCAGAGCATGTGTGTGTGTGAGCATGCATGTGTGCATGCATGCATGCTTACACACAGACACACAAAATAACTCAAAGTAAAATATCTCAAAAGAGCAGAACTTTCAAACCTCACATTTATCATCTGCCTGTAAAAGCCCACAGGGAATAGTTGTTGAATAAGTTTGATGAAATATTTCAAACAGTAAAGAGATAATTTAAGTACATTCAGAATAAAAAGCTTTTTTTTTTTGACTTTTAATTCAATTATATTGATGTTCCTTTGGAGACATCATTTGTTGACTGTGATTATTTCTCTCCCCTCTGTTTTATTTTCTTCCTTTATTTAACCTGAAAAAACATCATTATATGCCTCCGAATCCATGATAAATGCTGGTTTGACCTTGCTAATGTATCAGGCAGTAACTTCCAGGCATCTGATAATTGTTAAATAGTGTTTCTCTAATGTAGGAGAAACTGACTTGGAGACAACATCGAGACTACAATTCTCCTATGTGTTAATTTATTCCGCCTTAATGACTTTCATTTCATTTAGCATAATAATTTTTTGCATCAGTTTCAGAGACTATGGAATATAAGTTAGGTAAGGTAAGGCCAGGTCATTCAAGGGAATACACACTTAGTTTAGGCTCCTACTTGTTACAAGGCACTTACCAGATCCTGTTGAGGTTTCAGGTAAATAAGTCACATCTTTTCCTTGAGGAATTCACAACCTGGTGGGAAAGACAGACGTGTCCCCAAGCTTTATTGACAATCTTCTCAAATTTCCTTTGAATGAGATGAAAAATCATATACTACAAATTTTGTCACCAGGGCACAATGTCATGGGCCCCACAAAGAGGAGAATTTGATATGATTGGGCACTGAGTGAAGCTTCAAAAAAGAGATCTTCTTTAAGGCATAATTTAAATAGGTGGAAATGTGGCAAAAGGGCATTCCAAGTGGCAGTGTCTGGAGCAATGATGTGGTAGTAGGCAGGTTAAGGTCTGAAAACAGCCAGAAGCTCAGTGAACTGCAAAGGCCAGGCTTGTATTAGGTAGTCAGGTTGAGAAGGTGGAGAGTTGGAAGTTCTTGGATGAAAGGATATTGATTATAGACTTTAAATTGCAGAGTGAGAGGAAGCACTGAAGGAGAAGGGGCTGAGCCAGTGACTTAGAGTCATGGAACACTGGCTTGGGGTTAGACAAACTCAGATGCTTTCAGAGGGACACTTGGTGATTTCTTTCCCTTTATGTCCCCTGTGCCTATACTGATACTGAGCAGGACTCTATGGGGCTCCTGGGCCTTTCTGTGTCCCCCATTTTTTGATTGCAGGAAATAGGTTTCATTCAGCTTCTGTGAACTTCCCTGAGTTCCAAAGGGCAGGTTCAAACAGTTTCTAGTTACAGAAGGGAGGGGATGCAGAGACAAGGGAGGAACAGTCAAAAGAAACAATAGTGCAGCCCTGGAGCAGGGTCCTGCCCACCAAGGGATATACATAACAATACCTTTGAGATGTTTTGCAGATACTGAAACCCCCACCAGGTAGGTGAATTTAACTTGTATGCTGCCCACAAGTGCATAGACCCCAGCACACTTGGAACCAGAGGGTTAATTATGCTGGCTCCCACTTATCTCACCACTAACCAATCAGAAGATTGTCCATGAGATGATCATGCCTTCTTTGAACCATTACTATAAAGCTTCTCACTACCCCCTCCAGATTGGGACACACAGTTTTGAGGGCGTTAGCTTGCTGTGGCTCTCTTTCCCTGACAAAGTAATAAAGCTATTCTTGTCTACTTCACCCAAAACTCTGTCCCTGAAATTTAATTCAGTGTCAGGGTCCAGAGGCTGGATTCAGCTTCAGTGCTTCTTCTGTCTAACATCTAAGATAGGAGGACTTGTGCTTCTGGGCCAGGTGTGTTCCTTTTGGGTCCTTGTATCCCAGACTGAGCCTTGGTACTTATTTTTATTGTCACTGGTTGACTCTGTTCCACTCTATGTCACACCAGGAAAGATATTTCCTAAAGATTTTTTTCTTTGTCCAATGAGTGCGGAATACATCATCTTCTTTCTTCCCTTCTTCCCTCAATCCCTGCCTCCTTTCTTTGCTCCCTTCAATATTTATTGAATCCCATCAATTTGTAAACACTACAATGACACCTAGAGAATTGGGGAAGAAAAGCCTGGATTCAGGACACTTTAGTTCTAGTTTTAGTTCTGTCACTAATTCACCATATAAACTTGGCTAATACTAATTTTCTTGACTTTTCTGGGATAAATTTCCATACCTATAAAATAAAGTATTTAAGCCAGATGAATTTAGGGCCTTTCTAATGGTAAAAATCTTTGTGAATATATATTTTTTAAAGTGTAGCCTTTACACTTGTCCACCCTAAAAATAATTTATTGCTAGCGGCAACACTCACTGCCTTGAGAAGTCTCTTATATCTACACTGATTTAATCTCTTTTCTCTCTTTTCTACCATTTCATAGATTGTTTCTCTATTGGTCTGGTAAATCTCCTCTTGCTGGGTGACAGAAAAATACTTTTGGGGTAGTAATAGACAAGCCAACAACAGGTAAGTGTGAATGTAGAAGGCAGTTACTCAGATCTAGAAGTAGGAGGATTCAAAAGGTGAACACAATTTCCACAGATTTCGAAGGCCAAAACTATTGTTGTTGATTTATTGAGCAGTTATGAGAATTGACATTTCTTAAAAAGACAGATTTTGTTTGTTCAGGCTGTAGCCAAACTGATATTACCCTGATATAAAAGCAAACCTTGGTAAAATAATTACAAAAAAAAAAATTGGTTCCACTGTAGGTTATGTCTTTAACCTAACTGATTTCCCCTCACCCTCCTATAGGTTGGGGAAGAAACTTCAATTGAAGTATTGAGAGTTTCCTTTTTATTTTTCTCTCCTAACTGACATGGCTGGAAAGCTTTAAGTTTTAATCCATAACATTTAGCCCTTGTTTTGTATGCATGTTTGTGACACAAACTGAAAAAAAGTGCCACTTAAGACTGGGATGGGCGACTGCGTTTTTCCAATCGACCTTCATGGGTTCTGAGTTTAGAGCTAAACTCGAGCCTGTATGTTTTCCAGTCCAATTATGCCAGTGAAACGTGATTTTATTGTTCAAAAGGAAATGACAGCCCTCTCACTGTTGTGGCCTCTCCCGTTGTGGAGCACAGGCTCCAGACGCACAGGCTCAGCAGCCATGGCTCATGGGCCCAGCCACTCCACGGCACGTGGGATCCTCCCGGACCGGGGCACGAACCCGTGTCCCCTGCATCGGCAGGCGGACTCTCAACCACTGCGCCACCAGGGAAGCCCCATGACTTCTTTTTTTAAAGGCCCTTAAACATCAACTAATTTCTTTTAAAAATAAACTGCAAATGAGTCAGATCACTGCAGAATTAAGTCCCTGAAATATATGTGAGTTCCACAGTTAAAGAGGAAGAAACCCTCAACAAATTATACAAAGAACTTAAGAAGTCAGTCGATAACATTTATTGACTTCTTACTGTATGCTGTGGCCTGTGGTTGCATCATTGAGGAAGGCAGGAGGAATGGAAGACTCCAGTATGTCTCTGACCATCTAATGACCTTCATCGTTAGACAGAAAAAAAATTAAAAAAAAAACTTCAGGATGTCACTCTACTCACCCCAAGACTCTGTCTCTTGAGGATTTTGTGAACATAGCTGTGAACAGAACAAAGAAAATTCTGACGTGGGTAGCCCAACACCATGTATAAAGCATATTCTTGAATTAGAATATTCTGATTCATCTCTGGAATAATCATTGGTAGGATGAGGAAACAGAAAAGCTGGCTTCCAAGAAGAAGAGTGACAGGTAGCTGAAAATTAGTGAGGAAACTATCCAGTGAATGTAAAAGTGGGGACTGAATTTATTATGTGTCCAATGGGGTACAAGGTACTGGATATAAAACAAAACATCAAAATAGCCTAAGTGATAGCAGAGCATAATCTGGCCTATAAATTCTAGTTTGAAAGTTTATGTCTATGGAAGATGCCTTAGTCCGTTCAGGCTGCTATAACAAAATACCATAAATGAGTGTCTTATAAAAGCAGAAATTCATTTCTCACAGTTTGGAGGTTAAGAAGTTCAAGGTCAGAATGTCAGCAGATTCAGTGTCTGGTGAGAGCCTGCTTTCTGGTTCACAGATGGCCATCATTTTGCTGTGTCCTTACATGGTGGAAGGCATGAGGGAACTCTCCAGCCTCTTTTACAAGGGTATTAGTTCCATTCATGAGGCTTCCACTCTAATGACTTAATCACCTCACAAAAGCCCCACTTCCAATTACTATCACATTGGGGATTAGATTTCAACATACAAATTTGGGGGGAATACATTCAGTCTACAGCAGAAGGGCAAGGAAAAAAGAAGGGAAACAGAGAATCCATTAAGGATCATCTTTCCCTCCCCCTTCACCCTTCAGATGAAGCTTGGCTAAGGCTCAGGGACAATTCAAGACTTCCATCCAGCTCTTCCACTGAGCTACTCTTAAAATAACAAAGAGGCAAAATAAAGCAGAAGTTAAGTGGGTGGGCTCTGGATCCAGATTACCTAGATTTGAACACAAGATTTACATCATACTAAATGCATGATCTTAGGATATTTACTTAACTGTACCTCTAAAAAGGAGAGAATAATGTGATTTGTCTCATAAGATAGTTGGTAGGAGTGAATGCGTGAATTCATGGGAAGTGCCTTGAAGAGTGCCTAGCACATAGTAAGAACTCAATAATACTGTGTTAGGAATTATTATTTTTTATGGGGTGTGGCTCAAGGGGGAGGCTGCTGAGTCCTCTGCTCGGTGGTGGCTCAGAAACTGGGCTGTCTTAGGAATTATTATTATTCCATGTGTTGGTGTAGTATGACATCCAGTGAATGATGTCAGAGATAAGAAGAACATTTCTTAACAATGAAGTTTCATTTCTACCAGATCATCAATACTTTAGATCATTAAAATGGGGAAAAGACCTATCAAGTTATGATTGCAGGAAAGTTTCAAAATGAAATTGTCTGTCATTATAATGTACTTTAAGCCATGGATATCTTTGTCCCCATGTTGGATTTTAATAATGGAAAAGCAGAAGATACTAGGAGAAAGGGGGATTAGGAATAGGGCTACACATTGGATAAAACAGTTCCATGGAAATGGAGAAGCAGTTACCACTGCCAAGGCCTGAGGCAGTGACACAAACCTTGCTGACCTTGTGATTTTGTCATGGGGTGCTCTGAACCCAGATATGACTATTCATAACATTTACAGTAACACATAAAAAGAAAAGACTTTATGGAGTTGAAGTCTGAAAGAGTTGAAAAATAATTTCCCCCCTTTTTTCCTTTCTTACATCTTCAGTTTCTAAATGTGTTTGGTAATTTTTCTTTTTATGCCATTGTTGTTTTACATTTTGCCAATGGTTTGTGTATGTGCTGAATATTTACAGAGAAGCTCAATACACTATAGATCTTGTAAGTGCCTCGAAGGCAGGACCTGGGTTAATAAATTCATAAAATTATTCATAACCTTTCTGGGTAAGAGCCATACAGTATTACAAAAGTATATGAATGTTAATAAAAGGCATGGAAAAAGACCTAAATCACAGATCACTGAAGCCAAAATGGTAACCATAAGAAGTTTTAGTGTTCAAACCAACATGAAATCTTGCTTCAGAAGATAAGATAATTTTATGCACTACTCAGGCTAGGGTATTCCGTGGGTTGCAAAAATCCCAGTGACTTAAAACAACAAGGTTGGACTTTCCTGGTGGCACAGTGGTTAAGAATCCACCTGCCCATGCAGGGGACACGGGTTCAATCCCTGGTCTGGAAATATACCACACGCCGCAGAGCAACTAAGCCCATGTGCCTCAACTACTGAACCTGCACTCTACAGACCGCGAGTCACAACTACTGAGCTTGCGTGCCACAACTACTGAAGCTCGTGCAGCTAGGGCCCATGCTCCACAACAAGACAAGCCACCACAATGAGAAGCCCGCACACCAAAATGAAGAGCTGCCCCCGCTTGCTGCAACTAAAGAAAGCCTGTGAGCAGCAATGAAGACCCAATGCAGCCAAAAATAAATAAATAAAAATAAATTTATTTTAAAAAAAGGTTAACTTTTTACTCATATTAAACATCCTCTGGGAATCAGCTGAAAGCACTCTTCCACACCATCTTTGTTCTGGGACACAGGCTACAGGGCAGCCCCCTCTGGATCATCATCACCAGTTGCCAGAACAGAGAAAAATAAATTGTCATGAATCCCACAGTGGCTCTTAAAGCTTCCACCTGGAAGTGATACACATCATTTCTGCTCAAGTTTCTGGAAACACATCCTACAATCATGCTTAACTTGAAATAAGACAGAAAAGTACAATTCTGTCATTGTGCCTAAATGGTAGACCTTGGAAATATTTGGGGAATATCACTAGTGGCTATTACAGCTGAGACTGTAAACATTTCATTGCCAGATTATCCATGTTTACTCGAGTTAAGTAAAGCTATGTAAGACAGGTGTTAACGACTTTGTAAAGAATATATCATAATGTAAAGAACATTAACATTTATCTACTGAGTGCCTACCACATGCCAGGAGAAAAAATCCCAGCTACCATTGGGAAACAAGGCACATAAAATACTTCATATAATAAATACTCCTACCATAATTGCCCATTGAGTATGCTCTCACTAAAGTGGCTGAAACCAGTAAAGCTGAAAATTCTTTATTTAATACGAAGCCTGAAGATCAGCATTTGCTGGCATTAGTTTGGTTGTCAGTCATGCCATCAAGGACTCATGCACTTACAGCGTTTTTGCTCTGCCATTCTTAGAATGTTAGCCATTTGTTCTCACACTTGATGTTTCTGGGTCACAAGATAGCCATTTCAGGTCAAGGCATCCTTTTTCTACTAAAAGCTGGAGAAAGAGAGAAGGTGCTAGTATCAGCTGAATGTATCTGCTATGTCAGAAAGCTTCCTTAGAATGCTTCCATTATTCATATCCTTACATCTTATTGGCCATGCATAGCTCACATTCTATTCTTAGTGCAGTTGCTGGAAAATGGGAAAGAAGTGATCAAAAATGAGTTGAACATTCATAATTAATTCCCTGGAAGCAGAGAAACTTCTTTGGGTTCAAAATACATTTTAGAATTTTGTAAGCAGAGAGGAAGGAGTTAGCGATTTTACATGGAGTGAATATGATTAAATGTCACAATTGTGGTTCAGGTGTTAGACACTGAGAGAAGTCAGAGATGAGAAGTCAGTGTCAGCCCATGTCATCTGGGATGACTTCTTGATGATATCTCACTTTAGGTAGACCACTCAGGTTAACAGGGGCAGCATTTGCAGAGGAGTGATTGTTCAGGTGGTGGTGTGGAGTCTGCTGACGCTGCCATAGCAAGGTACCACAGACTGGGTGTCTTAAAGAACAGAAATGTATTCTCCCACAGTTCTGGAGGCTAGAAGTCCAAGAACAAAGTGTTAGCAGGTTGGGTTCCCTCTGAGGGCTGTGAGGAATAAAGGTTTTATGCATCTCCCCCAGCTTCTAGTGGTTTCCCAGCAATTTTTAGAGTCTCTTGGCTCATAGAAGCGTCATCCCATCTCTGCCTTCATGTTCATATGGCATTCTCCCTGTGTGCATGTCTCTCTCCAAAATTTCTCCTTTTATAATGACACAAGTTATATTGAATTACGACCTACACTGATTACCTCATTTTAATTTGGTTACTTCTATAAAGACCTATCTTCATATACAGTTACATTCTGAGGTACTAGGGGTTAGAATTTCAACATATGGATTTTGGAGGGGCACATTTCAACCCATAACAAGAGAGAATATCATAAATAAATGTTCTGAGGCAAAAACATACAATCAAGCAAAAACAGCAGGAAAAAGAGTGCCTACTTTATGTAAAGTTACTGCCTAAGTGATGCTAAAATATACAAGGTGAATAAGAAAGACAAGGATCGATACCAAAGGGTCTTGAAAAACAAGTTGATTGATCTATCTACTGGGTGCAGTAGGTAATGAAAACCTGTATAAGGGAATAATCTGGGGGAGAAAGGAGGAAAATGAGAGGGATCAAGTGTCAGGGAGATGTTTTGGTGGATGTGCTATGATGAGGGCCTAGAACGTTATTAATAGAAGAGAAATTAAAGATTTCCCTCCTATTAACATGAAGGGAACATTTCCCTTCTATTAACATGACATGAGCAACAGACATTAGAGGCCTTTGCACAGTGCAAAAGCTAGGATTTAGTGATAGCGTATGCTGGAAAAGTGGAAAAGAAGAGTCAGAAATGACAGAGGAAATGTACAAGGTTGTAAGGGGCTTAGCCATGGGAATTTGAGAAAGAAGTGGGAGGGGAGACACTTTCACTTTAAATTTCACATCGTCTTTATTATTGCTTAAAAAATAAACAATGAGTATCAAAATCTTTTTTTCTGACTTTCAGGAAATTTAAGGATTATTTTTTTAACTGATGATATCTTGTATTGCACAAATTGAATTGAGGTAATTCTGAGACATCTGAGTAGAGGTGCCTGATTGGAGAGAAAACACTTGAGGTCACATAGAAATTATTCACAACGAAGTGATATAGTAAAAATTTAACATCAGGGTGATGGTAATTATTTAGAAGCTTGAATAAAAATAGCAATTATTGAATGAATGCCCACCAGTTGCCAGAAACTTTATATATATTGTCTCATCTAATCCTTGCAATTACTCTATAAGATAGGTATATTATTTCTGCTTTACAGATGAGAAATCTGAAGCTTTGAGATATTAAGCAACTTGCCAGGGATCATATAGCACATAAGGGTTGGGGGAGCCAGGCTTCAAACCCATCCCTGTCAGACTTAAACCTTTATGTGCTTCAACTCCACTCTACTTGAGGATAATTACTTCATCTGAGGATAATGAATTCCTTTCATGGGGCAGTGTATTAGGAATCATGTAGGAAATAAAATGTGGCTGTTTTCTACAGGTGGGTGGAAATTACATTCCCTCCTCTTTATGTTACACAGGCCAGATGAGGGGCATGCTGAATATGAGATGGCTGACAAGGAGAAATTGTCACCAATTAAGCTACAGAAGTTGTGCTCAAACCAAAGATAAAATTGCTCTTGAATGGTGAGAGGGACTTCCCTGGCAGACATAGTAAAGTTACCGGGCACAACCTCTAAATTCCCTATACTGGATCTGTAGATTCAGCTTTTCCTTTTAGGATGAAATCTTATGTAACACTATGCCAAAGCTATTTTGAGCAAGAATTAACATTTTCACATGGGCATGAAAATTTCTCATTTCAACAAAAATACCATTGCTCTATAGAGAGAAATAGAGAGCTAGACTAAATTTGCTACTTTTTTGGAATGGACATAGTAGAAAGAAACTAAAGAATTATTCTGTTTTGGAGTCTCTATAGAATGAATAAAGTAGAAATTTGACATAATCTCAACAAATGGATCAGGGCTAACAGCAAGGTTGGAAAAGAAAACGGAGCTTAAAATGCTCTGTAATCATAAATTTGTTTTACTTACATATGTGGCAAAAATCATTAAACAATAATTATTTTGAAAAAGAATTCTAGTCCTTTCTTGACAACATTGATCAAATCACCTGACATTTCTTTGTGGTGTATATTCATTTCCTTTGTGATCTGAAAGAAGGGCAGAGACCCAAATCTAACATTTGGAGGGCTAGCAAAAGAGCACAGAAAGAAGAATTTATACCTCATCTTGATATTAAAAATTATAAATCAGTGAAAAAAAGTGGTAAATATGTTAAGGACTGGGAGCATCAGGTTTGAATGTAGCATTCTGACTTCTTGGATCCACACAGATGTGATGGCATGAGGACACCCAGCTCTGGCCCCCGGATACTGGCCCTCCACCTAGGCCCTATTCTTTCCAGCCCCAGCTCTAATCCACACTGCTGGTGCTGATACATGTGAACACCTCATCCCCCATATTCAAACTGCATGCTCAGCATGGACCCTCCAGGGCCAGGAGGGGTGCACACTAAGACTGTGGGTGGTCCTGGGAGAAGGTAGCTGGGGAAGAGGCATTTTCAGACCTTGGAAATGGGTTTGGGGCAAGTTGGGCAAAAAAAAATTACTGGTCCTGCTCATCTGCCAGTGATATTAGAAGGGAATGCACTAGGGAAAAATTTAGAAACCAGATACACAGATTGCCTGACTCTAATGGTCCCTGGCTTGTCACCTGGAATCACTTAAAGAGGAGAACTAAAGCAGAATTGTTGGTTCCACCAAACCATTGGTACAAACAAAGTGGAATAAAAAAATATAGAAATTCACTTGAATACTCATAGAAAATAGTACTTTGCAAATACTTATGGGAAAGTAGGATTTGTCTTAGGGCTTTTATGATAGAAAATCATCTCAATTCTCAACTTTGGGTGTAAGGACACAGTGGAAATGACTTTTCTCTGGTTAGACCTTTTATAAGGAAAGAGACAATAAAACTGCAATAGTATTCTATTCAAACTATATATTTATTTATTTTCATTGTGATGTTGTAAAAAGAACGTGGATAAAATAATTCATCTATGCCCAGATCTACTGATTTTTCCAGCCACACTTTTCTCTGAAGTGAAAAACACATTTCCACTCTGCTCCAGAGTGGAAACACATACAGTGCTGCTGACGGTATCTAGGGAAGTTCTTGGAAGATCAGGGTTTGTTTAGTCAAAACTTCCTGATTTCATCTTCATTCTGCCATTGATTTACTACATGGCTTTTGGAAGATCACTTGCTTCCTTGCATCCGTCTTTTTGTTTTTATTTTTATTTTTTTTCCTTTTGAGGTATGCGGGCCTCTCACTGCTGTGGCCTCTCTCATTGTGGAGCACAGGCTCTGGAAGCGCAGGCCCAGCAGCCATGGCTCACGGGCCCAGCTGCTCCGTGGCACGTGGAATCCTCCCGGACCGGGGCATGAACCTGTGTCCCCTGCATCGGCAGGCGGACTCTCAACCACTGTGCCACCAGGGAAGTCCCTGTCTTTTTATTTTAAAATGAGACTGTACATCTTAATTTCATGTAAGTGGGTAGAATGTTAGGTAGGTGTTAAAAATGGGAGAGACACTGGGACTGAATAAGTGCTACAAAGACTCATAGGAGAGGACATAACCTGGAAGAAGTTGAAAAATGATGAGATCATAGACACAGTGAATTTTTATGTTACGGGGTATGTGCCATATGTTCTTTACTGGTCCCTTTTCTTTTCTTGATAGATGTGTGCAAAGGCAGAAGATCTTTACAGCAAGTTATACTGTAAGGCATGAGGGAAGGATATTAGGAGAAATACTCTACATGAAACTGAGGGAAACAGAGGACAAATGTAGGGAATCCTGGGAAGAAACTGAAATGCCCAAGATGAGAAGTTTTCTTGAATTTATGTATATGGATTAAATTAAGAATTAAAATGCACTTTAGTGATCATGAGTACTAATAATTTCCTATTTATTATCATATTTAATGTTTCTGAGTCAAACTTAAGCCAGTACAGAAGAACATTAAACACGTATTTAGAAATGTTAACATTAGGTGGAGGGGAAAGTGTTGAAAAGTTTAATCTGAAAAGTTTCAGAGTTGTCTGCAGGATGATGGACAGCATAGCTCCTGATTCTAAAGGCTGAGAAAGAAGGCTTGATGCTTCAAAAAACAATGTGAAATTGCTTTTGAAGGTCCTGTAATTTTGTTCAGTCTTGATTTGAGTCCTGTTGAATGCATGCCAGATGGGACAAACTGATAAAAATGAAACAGCAGATGTTGGTAGATATCGTGGCAGCTGTTTGATATCCAGCCACATGAATTATCAAATTAAAGCCTATCTTCAGGGATTCTGATGAGAATGAAAATATTTTGGAATACTGCTCTAAGAGTGGATTCTGCTGTGAAGAAGGGTGGAAGTTAAAGTTTCTTAGGGAAGAACATGGATTTATTTGGAGGGAAATGAAAAAAAAAAATCTTCCAAGCTCCAGTGTGATACTAAGTATAACTACATAAGAATTTAATCTTATTTGGCTGAAGAGATATTTAAGCTTTCTTTTCCTATAATAATTTTGCATTTCTGGGATTTCCAATAACTTGGAAAGATTTATAAGAATATTCTTGGTAATTCCCACCTCCAAAAGACTCTTAATAACACTGTAATGATCATTAAATTGATTTATGAAAAAAAAAGAATTTGTTATTTGTCATTTTTTTCATTTTTCTTTGTAAATACAGATATTATTCACATATTTGAAAAAACAAACTTACAAGATACAATCTAAGCCACTTGTTAGATTTTTCTCACTTCATTCCTCACTTTCTAAGATCCTTCTAAATAAATATTCTATGCCAGCTAGATGTATTTCTGTTCCCCAAGTCTATCTTGGTCACTGGGACCCTGGACTGTTGGTTATATCTTCTCTTATTTTACATCAATTATATCCCATTCATATATTACTATTCTTCAGAGATATGAAAGATATTTCTCCACAGAATAAATATGCTTGAACACTTTGGCTCAGGAGATCTTTGCTTGATCTAAACTCCTACATGACAGCTGGTGTGCTGGAGCCAATTCAACTTGCTTCTGGCCAGAACATATTCTGTGCATCTCTCTCCAGCCTAATGTTCAATGACCTCATGTTGGTAGCTTGAAATTGGCCAGTGTGGGAATATTTACACCATGGAGATTGGCAAATGTTACAAACCTGCTTATTTTCCCCTGGAGAGTCAGTTGTTAAACATATGCCAGCACACCTTAAGACTGTAAATATACCAAGTATTTGGTGTTTATTATGCACTACCTTGGGTTGTTCATCTCTACATGTTTCACTCCCCAGCAAGATTGTTAGGCATTTACAGGTAGGATCCTTTCCTTACACTTTTTATATTTATCAGCACACTTTATATAGTGTTCTAGAGCACTAAATATGTGCTTAATAAATATCAACTGATTGAAACACTCAAACTTTAAAGAGGAATGCAGACTTTTTTTTTCTCAGTAGAACTAGATTAAACTTGCAACATGTCTCCAGGAAACATATTTAGATTTCTTAACAAATGATATTATCACCAGTTAGCTCTTTTAAATATGTATAAATAGGTGAGGCAAACAAACTACAAACCAGATTAACTATAACCAGAACTGATCATAAATACTGTCTCAATTCAAATATCTACCCAAATAATAGCATTATGCCAAGGCCCAAATAATAAGGTAGGTACAGGTAATAGAGCTGAACAATAAAGAAATTACTCTTAACTATCAATTCTAGAGAGGGGTCAATCATAAGTATTAGGCTGGAAGGGGTATTCTAAAAATCAACTCTTTCATTTTCATGAGCAAAGATATGCAAAACTGAGACTAATTATCTTACTTCCAATAACTGAGTTTTTTCTTTTTTTCAGTAATCTACTTTAACCCTTGTGGAATACATTATTTAGTTACTTTATGAATGTGAGGGGAGTAATTTCTTCATTCTACCAAACTCAGTGGAACCTCTTCTTCTCCATTGCATTTCAATAAAACTATCTTAATGATGTCATTAGCTGGCAGAACCTAATGAACAGCAAAGTATGCCAGTGTGATTTAGAGTTGAGCATATCAGCTGGAATTATGAGTCTTGAGTTCTAGACTCTGCCACTCACATGTATGAACACATGCTCACTTATACCCATATACAAGTTATGTTTATCTATGAGGGTGATTCTGAGGATCATAATCATCTCTCAGATATAAAATTACTTTGAAATGTAAAAATGTAAAAAAAAGTAAACAATATTAGAGGGAAATTTCTCTGACTTTTTGAGAGAAAGCAGGGATCTAGTAATATTTATATTTTATTTTTATCTGTCTGCTTTAAAAACCTACCTGTAGTGAAGTAATAAACACAATAAAATTGTTTTATTAAGAATATGCCATGTGCCATGCCATATTTTATGAAGGAAGAGATATGGTTATCATCTTAATCTGCTTGATCTCTAGCTCAGGAGACAAAACCACTGAGGCAAAATCAAGAAAAAATCAATTAAATAATGAATTGTACAATGCAGATTAAAAGAACTTTAGGAGTTTGAAGAATGAGGAGGTGAATGAGTAAAGCAATGGGGGGGGCATGTCTCTGGATTAGGAGGAATGTGACTGGAACCTTAGAGATGGTACACATTTTTGACACATGGGTGGAGACCCATTGCAAAAGGAAGAAAGAAGAATTTTGACCTTCTCTGATGAATCCTTTCTCAAAAGACTAAAGGGAACCCTCTGCACTTTTGTGCAGAGGGAATATAAATTGATACAGCCACTATGGAGAACAGTATGGAGGTTCCTTAAAAAACTAAAAATAGAACTACCATATGACCCAGCAATCCCATTACTTGACATATACCTTGAGAAAACCATGGTTCAAAAAAGTCATGTACCACAATATTCATTGCAACTCTATTTACAATAGCCTGGACACAGAAGCAACCTAAGTGTCCATTGACAGAGGAATGGATAAAGAAGATGTGGTACATATATACAATGGAATATTACTCAGCTATAAAAATGAATGAAATTGGGTCATTTGTAGAGATGTGGATGGACCTAGAGACTGTCATAGAGTGAAGTAAGTCAGAAAGAGAAAAAAAATCATATATTAACACATATATGTGGAATCTAGAAAAATGGTACAGATGAACCTATTTGCAGGGCAGGAATAAAGATGCAGAAGTAGAGAACAGACGGGTGGACACAGAAGGGGAAGGGGAGGGTGGGATGAATTGGGAGATTAGGATTGACATATATACACGACCATGTGTAAAATAGATAGCGAGTGGGAACCTGCTGTACAGCACAGGGAGCTCAGCTCAGTGCTCTGTGATGACCTAGATAGGTGGGATAGGGGGGATGAGAGGGAGGTCCAAGAGGGAGGGGATATATATATATATATATATATATACATACATATATCTGATTCATTTTGTTGTACAACATAAAGTAATACAACATTGTAAAGCAATTATACTCCAATAAAAAATGTTTTTTTTAAAGTTTCCACATTTGCGGCTTATACCTCATGCCTTGTCTTCCAGCTGTGTCAGAGTGAAATAAATAAATAGTGGAGGAAGTAGTCTTCACCTTTAGTTAGTTCTTTGGCTAAAATGATGCCATTGGAAACTTGGTAAAACAACCTCGCTCATTCTGAAATTGCAGAGGCTGCCAAAGCAAACCAAGATAGACAAAACAAAGGGCACATCAACATAATGTACATATTGTGGGGATTCTTGAAGGTCAGAGAATGATCTTTTACTTCTTAGTGACATAGAATGCCAATATTTGTCAGATCTTGCTGAAGACTAAAGCTCAGGCAAAGAAAAAAAAATGCATTTCATGACATTTGTTTTCTGTCCTATAACATTAGATATCTTATTGCTATAAACAACCAGCTGTGCCTATTAAATGGTTGGGGTTATTGGTTGTTATTTTTGTTTGTTTGTTTGTTTGTTTGCTTTTCCTGAAGCACTGTCCAGACTAATTTATAATGAATTACAAGGAGACAGACCAACATTCTAAACTACAATGAATCTCTTCTCAAATTTTATCATTAAAAAATTAAACATCCATGTTATAATTGTTTTCTTTTTAAAAAAATATCATATGGCACATGATCTGAAAAGAGGCTGTCTTCCCTCTGTTTAAGAAGATGTGTTCTGTAGATCGCACAAATATCAAAGTTGTGGAATTCCTGGTTGTACTGGACACTTGTTCCTAAGTAAGATCGGAGTATGCCATGATTATTTGTGAGGATATGGTGCTAGAACTGGGGACAATCTATTAGTCAAACATCCATATTCTAGAACCAAATGAAGACTTGGGTTTATTTCTAGCTGGTGTCTACATTCAAAAAGATTCAAACTTGTGGTTCAAATTGGATCAGTAATCTATAGGCAGTGAACCTGTTCAGTCAGGAAGTTTTGTGGTTTGTGGTGTTCATTCATTTGTTAACAAAATCTTGACCAGAAATTAGGAGTGCTAAGGATAAGTTCACACTTGTTGGGATCAGCTGACAAAACCTGACCATAGACAGTGAACGGTATGGTCTACAACTATTGGAGCATCCAGACGCATGCCAGTCAATGAATATAGGCTTCCTAATACTCTCGCTTCTGTGCAGCTTCCAGACCTTGGTGACAACAGGTGAACACCAAGGACTAAATATCTCTTGCAGACTACCACCAGGAGCAGGGTTAGTGTTGTTAGTATAATCTACTCTGTCAGCAGAGGAAACTGTACTCATATAGCACCAATTGTACTGATATTCTGGTGAAGGGGAGGAACTGAAGGACATAAAACACAAAAGTAAAATATTTCAAATCACTTCTTGAACATAAAAACATGTTCTCTGAACTTGAATAAAAATAAGAGATTGGGGCTTCCCTGGTGGTACAGTGGTTGAGGGTCTGCCTGCCGATGCAGGGGACACGGGTTCGTGCCCCGGTCCAGGAAGATCCCACATGCCACGGAGCAGCTGGGCCCGTGAGCCATGGCTGCTGAGCCTGCGCGTCTGGAGCCTGTGCTCTGCAACGGGAGAGGCCACAACAGTGAGAGGCCCACGTACCGAAAAAATAAAATAAAATAAAATAAGAGATTGGCCTAAATATTTTAAGACTGCAAGAATACCAAATCTTAGTGTAAAATGGACAATCTAAGAAGGTATTTTCTGTTTGTCCTTTGATTTCTCACTTCCCTCTACATCACTGCATGTCCCTGAGACTCTCTGTATACCCCAGTTTGGAAAAATCAGAGCTAGACTTCATTTAGGTGTAAGGTGTGAAATGCCAACCTAACTTCTTTGTACTTGGTCAACCTCTTTTCCCAGAGTCTGAGTTTCAATTGGCTGCTATCAGTTGCCAATGATAAAACTGTCTATATGTGAGTAAATGCACCTCTTTATCACTATATTCCTGTTGAGTTCATTAGACAGTGTACAAATGTTAAACTCTTTCAATTTTTTTTTCTTAAGATCTGTCTCATGACCCCAATCCTGGCCCATATGATCTCCCAAGGGCAGAAGAGACTCTTTTAAATGAGAGTAAGTTTCCAATTTGTCTTAAGACATCTATGACATAGAGCAAGTAGAGTCAAGACAAATCAAAGTGGGTCTTCTAGGAGAAAATGAATCACAAGAAAAAAATGTTCTATTTCTTAACTTGTTGCAGCAAGAATTCCATCAACTATATTGGCCTAATTTTGTAACCTTGACCAGTATCAGAGTTCTTTCTAACAGGAAGTATAGTTGATGTCAGTGACCATGGCACTTCCTAGAGCGAAGACTTTTTGATGTAAAAGTTTTCAACCTGAAAAATGGCTGAAAATTATTCAAGTACACATCACACGCAATCTACCATAACTGAATAGCTGGCTTAAAACAATTTATATAAGGAACTTCGAGTCTACATCCTCAGCACAATTCTCCTTTCCTCCTGAGGGCGGGCTGCTGGGGTGTCACTTCCAAATTCTTATGCATGAGTAATCTCAGCATGTTCAGTAATATATTCCTCTTCTGAGAAAGTAATCAAGTACAATATAACTGATGACTTTCCTGATTCAGTAATCAGTAATTTGTGGTCAATTTTACCTGATGGTGACAGCCTGGTGTATAAGTTAGTGTTAATGTATATTGCTGCATTTTTTTTTATGTGGAGGCTGTCAGCTGAGTAAAGGAGGGAGACTGGGATGGAGAGCTCCTCCCCCTCCATTCATAAGTGGCATACCACTGGCCTCCTGGTGTTATTAAAGGAAAATTGGAAAAGTTTCCAGAAGATTAAGAAGAAAGCTTACAACTTGCACAAGACTCTCAATTTTCCAGTGGTTCTGACAGAAGGATAAATCTTTGGCTGTTTTTACTAAGATGTAAGCAAACCCAATATCTAACTACAGTAAACAAAATTTATTATGATTCAGACGTGGCAGTGGTGTGTACATCTAGGTTGACAAAATTGCCAATGTGTGAGACCCTTAGTTAAGAAAAAGGTAACAGGCTGTTTCTTATCCATCAAGCAAAAGAAAGGGGAATTTTTCTGAGAGATATGGGCATACAAAGTGATTTTGAACTGTACACTTTGATTATTTGCACATTTGAAACCTGGTCCAGCTTTAAACACAAATGAAGTAAATATCTCATTATGTGGAATGAGTTTCATCCACCTCTGCTCTAAAATAAATTCTCATATTAGATACAGCTAATGTATTATTTACCTTATTGGTCCTGAAATTATTTTCAAGGTGGGGCTTGTTAAGCCATTATTACCCATAACACATGGCCTGAAAATAGTTACTCATACATCCTTCTGTCACCAGAAGAAAAGCCTTGAGTTGGGTCAAAGGATAGATTAAGGAGAGAGGTTAAAAAAATAAAAGCACCCAGAATTCCAGATGGTCTGGATCACGCTGCTGTGCAGTGTGAAGCCTCTGAAAACTCAGGGAAACCAGCCTGGAGAAGGATTGAGGTTGATAGAAAGGTTTTTGGTTTGCTTCACATTTTGACTGATCCTAGCAGTACTATTTTATTAAATTAAAAAGCATGCTGGGCACAACAAACTAGCTGCATTCCAACCTGGGGCTCGATAATGTTCATTGTACATTGCTCTTGCACCAGGGCTGCCTAGACCTTCCAGCCATGGAGTCATTTCCATTGTAGTGTTGTGTATAGTGAGCAGGGGGATGATTGGAGGTTCTGATAGATCTTTAATGGAACTCAAATATGAAGATTTCATGAACAATGTAAAGCCTATATTCTCTCTTGTAAAACCTCAGCTTTCTGCTGAAGATACATGAAATCTTTTCAACAGGAAAGTTTAATTTTATAATTAGAAGAAAAAAACTACATTCAACTTGAGAACTTACCATGATGATTTTATATAATATTAACGTATATTTTTCTAATATAAGAAACTTTGATAAGAACCACTGTAGAGCAGACCTTTAAGAATTTGGAAGGAGAAAGAAAATAATGCAAAGTGGGTAGAAGAGAGAAAATGGTGAATAGTTATTTCATTTTTCTCACAAGACTGGCACTATTGGAAAGGGGTGTATAACTTTTTCAGATTTATCTTTCTTTGGATAGGAACTCAGATTCCCATGAGCAAAAAATTTGGTTCCAGATAGAACTCTACCCAGGCCTTCAAGCTCTCAGTCCCCAAAATGTTTCCTACCTTGTGTTGGAAAGAGATAATATATATAGATGATCAAAAGAAGTCCTAGGAAGCACAATGCAGGGTATGTTGCTATACCAAAGTGATTATAAGAAAGTGTTCAATTTGTTGCAATGCAAGCAGCACACTCCCAAACATGTCTCATGGTTCTAAGAATTCAGTCACAGATTAGGTCTGGGGCTTGCCATTCACCTGATTGCTTCCTGTTAGTTACCTCAATGTTTACATTACCGTAATTTAACTTGTGTACATCTGGTATTACCATAACCATATAAATCAGTGTTGGGTAATTTAGGACGTACACATACTTGCCCTAAAGTCTAATAAGTGCTGAGTAGGAGAATAATTTCACTAGAATTTATTTATTTATTAGAAATCTCCATGAAGTATACTGTTTTTAATTTAGAATAAATTTCTCTCATTCTGTTCTAGATTTGTTTTCCTGAAATGTATATTATTCCATTTTCATATATATTATTTGTTCCATTTTCCCCATCAAATTATGAACTCTAACAAATGAATTGTCTAAACAATCATTGTGCACTGTGTAAGATTTGTTGTATATTTTTTCATTAACATATATTCAATGTTTTTCTCTTTCTTTTCTTTCCTTCCCTTTATGTCTTCCTTCCTCCTTTCCTCCCTTCCTCTCAATGTTCTTTTCTTCCTGCCTCACTCTCTCTCCCTCTCTCTCTCTTTCTTTTAGCATAATGATGTTCTATTTTGGTTGCTTTTTCTGTCTAGGCTTGCAATTCACATTTACTTATTTTCAGAGGCTATAGACTCATTGTTCTGATTGCTGCAATTACTTCTCAATATCTTATGTACTAGTTATTCCAGAGTTGCACTTTCATTTTGTTATGGAAATGAAATTTGCTCATTCAAATACTTTTAAAAAATTAAAGATATTAGTTTACTCCCTTTAACTCATGTATTTTCTCACTCTCAGTATCAAGGATTATTGTTCTACTTTCTTTTTTTTTTAATTTTTAATTTAATTTTATTTATTTTTTTAGACAGCAGATCCTTATTAGTCATTGATTTTATAAACATCAGTGTATACATGTCAATCCCAATTGCCCAATTCATTACACCACCATCCCCACACTCCCCCTGCTTTCCCCCTTGGTGTCCATATGTTTGTTCTCCACATCTGTGTCTCAATTTCTGCCCTGCAAACCAGTTCACCTGTACGATTTTTCTAGGTTCCACATAAATGTGTTAATATACAATATTTGTTTTTCTCTTTCTGACTTACTTCACTCTGTATGACAGTCTCTAGATCCATCCACGTCTCAATAAATGATCCAATTTCATTCCTTTTTATGGCTGAGTAATATTCCATTGTATATACGTACCACATGGTCTTTATCCATTTGTCTGTCGATGGACACTTAGGTTGCTTCCATGACCTGGCTATTGTAAATAGTGCTGCAATGAACATTGGGGTGCATGTATCTTTTTGAATTATGGCTTCTTCTGGGTATATGCCCAGTAGTGGGATTTCTGGATCATATGATAATTCTATTTTTAGTTTTGTAAGGAACGTCCATACTGTTCTCCATAGTGGCTGTATCCATTTACATTCCCACCAGTGGTTCAAGAGGGTTCCCTTTTCTCCACACACTCTCTAGCATTTGCTGTTTGTAGATTTTCTGGTGATGCCCATTATAATTGGTGTGAGGTGATACCTCACTGTAGTTTTGATTTGCATTTCACTAATAATTAGTGATGTTGAGCAGCTTTTCATGGGCTTCTTGGCCATCTGTATGTCTTCTTGGAGAAATGTCTATTTACATCTTCTGCCCATTTTTGGATTGCTTTGTTTGCTTTTTTAATATTGAGCTGCATGAGACGTTTATATATTTTGGAGATTAAACCTTTGTCCATTGATTCATTTACAAATATTTTCTCCCATTCTGAGGGTTGTCTTTTCATCTTGTTTGTAGTTGCCTTTGCTGTGCAAAAGCTTTTAAGTTTTACTAGGTCCAATTTGTTTATTTTTGTTTTTCTTTCCATTACTCTAGGAGGTGGATCAAAAAAGATCTTGCTGTGATTTATGTCAAAGAGTGTTCTTCCTATGTTTTCCTCTAAGAGTTTTATAGTGTCTGGTCTTACATTTAGGTCTCTAATCCACTTTGAGTTTATTTTTGTGTGTGGTGTTAGGGAGTGTTTTAATTTCATTCCTTTACATGTAGCTGTCCAGTTTTCCCAGCACCACTTATTGAAGAGATTGTCTTTTCTCCATTGTATATCCTTGCCACCTTTGTCATAGATTAGTTGACCATAGGTGTGTGGGTTTATCTCTGGACTTTCTATCCTGTTAAATTGGTCTATATTTCTGTTTTTGTGCCAGTACCATATTGTCTTGATTACTGTAGCTTTGTAGTATAGTCTGAAGTCAGGGAGTCTGATGCCTCCAGCTCCGTTTCTTTCCATCAAGACTGCCTTGGCTATTCAGGGTCTTTTGTGTCTCCATACAAATTTTAAGATTTTTTGTTCTAGTTCTGTAAAAAATGCAATTGGTAATTTGAGAGGGATTGCATTGAATATGTAGATTACTTTGGAGAGTAGAGTTATTTTCACAATATTGATTCTTCCAATCCAAGAACATGGTATATCTCTCCATCTGTTGGTATCACCTTTAATTTCTTTCATCAGTGTCTTATAGTTGTATGCATACAGGTCTTTTTTCACCCTAGGTAGGTTTAATCCTAGGTATTTTATTATTTTTGTTGCAATGGGAAATGGGAGTGTTTCCATAATTTCCATTTCAGATTTTTCATCATTAGTGTATAGGAATGCAAGAGATTTTTGTGCATTAGTTTTGTATGCTGCTACATTACCAAATTCATTGATTAGCTTTATTAGTTTTCAGGTGGCATCTTTAGGATTCTCTATGTATAGTATCATGTCATCTGAAAACAGTGACAGTTTTACTTCTTCTTTTCCAATTTGTATTCCTTTTATTTATTTTTCTTCTCTGATTGCCATGGCTAGGATTTCCAATGCTTTGTTGAATAATAGTGGTGAGAGTGGAAATCGTTGTCTTGTTCCTGATCTGATAGGAAATGGTTTCAGTTTTTCAGATTTAAGAATGATGTTTACAGTGGGTTTGTCATATATGGCCTTTATTATGTTGAGGTAGCTTACCTCTATGCCCACTTTCTAGACAGTTTTTATCATAAATGTGTATTGAATTTTGTCAAAAGCTTATTCTGCATCTATTGAGATGATCATATGCTTTTTACTGTTCAGTTTGTTAATGTGGTTTATCACATTGATTGGTTTGCATATATTGAAGAATCCTTGCGTCCCTGGGATAAATCCCACTTGATCATGGTGTATGATCCTTTTAATGTGTCATTGGATTCTGTTTGCTAATATTTTGTTGAGTATTTTTGCATCTATATTCATCAGTGATATTGGTCTGTAATTTTCTTTTTTTGTAGTATATTTGTCTGGTTTTGGTTTCAGGGTAATGGTGGCCTCATAGAATGAGTTTGTGAGTTTTCCTTCCTCCACAATTTTTTGGAAGAGTTTGAGAAGGTTGGGTGTTAGCTCTTCTCTAAATGTTTGATAGAATTCACCTGTGAAGGTATCTGGTCTTGGACTTTTGTTTGTTGGAAGATTTTTAATCACACTTTCAATTTCATTACTTGTGATTTGTCTGTTCATATTTTCTATTTCTTCCTGGTTCAGAATTGGAAAGTTATACCTCTCAAAGAATTTGTCCATTTCTTCCAGGTTGTCCTTTTTATTGGCATAGAGTTGCTTGTAGTAGTCTCTTAGGATGGTTGGTATTTCTGCGGTGTCTGTTGTCACTTCTTTTTCATTTCTAAAATTATTAGTTTGAGTCCTCTTCCTCTTTTTCCTGATGAATCTGGCTAATGGTTTATCACATTTTTTTATCTTCTCAAAGAACGAGCTTTTAGCTTTATTGATCTTTGCTATTGTTTTCTTTATTTTTATTTCATTTATTTCTGCTGTGATCTTTATGATTTCTTTCCTTCTGCTAACTTTGGGTCTTCTCTTTTCTTCTTTCTCTAGTTCCTTTACGTATAAGGTTAATTTGTTTATTTGAGATTGTTCTTGTTTCTTGATGTAGACTTGTATAGCTATAAACTTCCCTCTTAGAACTGCTTTTGCTGCATCCCATAGGTTTTTGATTGTCATGTTTTCATTGTCGTTTGTCTATAGGAATTTTTTGATTTCCTCTTTGATTTCTTCAGTGATCTCTTGGTTATTTAGTAATGTACTGTTTTGCCTCCATGTGTTTATATTTTTTACATTTTATTCCCTGTAATTCATTTCAAATCTCATAGTGTTGTGGTCAGAAAAGATGCTTGATATTATTTCAATTTTCTTAAATTTACTGTGGCTTGATTTGTGACCCAAGATATGATCTATCCTGGAGAATGTTCCATGCACACTTGAGAAGAAAGTGTAATCTGTTTTTTTTGGATGGAATGTCCTATAATTATCAATTAAATCTATCTGGTCTATTGTGTTATTTAAAGCTGCTGTTTTGTTATTTATTTTCATTTTGGATGATCTGTCCATTGGTGTAAGTGAGGTGTTAAAGTCCCCCACTATTATTGTGTTACCGTCAATTTCCTCTTTTATAGCTGTTAGCAGTTGCCTTATGTATTGAGGTGCTCCTATGTTGGGTGCACATATATTTATAATTGTTATATCTTCTTCTTGCTTTGATCCCTTTATCATTATGTAGTGTCCTTCCTTGTCTCTTATAACTTTCTGTATTTTAAAGTCTATTTTATCTGATGTGAGTATTGCTATTCCAGCTTTCTTTTGATTTCCATTTGCATGTAATATCTTTTTCCATCCCCTCACTTTCAGTCTGTATGTGGCCCTAGATCTGGAGTGGGTCTCTTGTTGACAGGTGGGTCTTGTTCTTGTATCCATTCAGCAAGCCTGAGTCTTTTGGTTGGAACATTTAATCCATTCACGTTTAAGGTAATTATCAATATGTATGTTCCTATGACCATTTTCTTAATTGTTTTGGGTTTGTTTTTGTAGGTCCTTTTCTTCTCTTGTGTTTCGCACTTAGAGAAGTTCCTTTAGCATTTGTTGTGGAGCTGATTTGATGGTGCTGAAGTCTCTTAGCTTTTGCTTGTCTGTAAAGCTTTTGATTTCTCCATTGAATCTGAATGAGATCCTTGCAGGGTAGAGTAATCTTGGTTGTAGTTTCTTCCTTTCATCACTTTAAGTATATCATGCCACTCCCTTCTGACTTGCCAAGTTTCTGTTGAAAGATTAGCTTTTAACCTTATGGGAGTTCCCTTGTATGTTATTTGTCATTTTTCCCTTGCTGCTTTCAATAATTTTTTTTGTCTTTAATTTTTGCCAATTTGTTTACTATGTATATCGGTGTGTTTCTCCTTGTGTTTATCCTTTATGGGACTCTCTGCACTTCCTGGACTTGGGTGGCTATTTCCTTTCCCATGTTAGGGAAGTTTCCAACTATAATCTCTTCATATATTTTCTTGGGTTCTTCCTCTCTCTCTTCTCCTTCTGGGACTGCTATAATGCAAATATTGTTACTTTTAATGTTGTCTCAGAGACCTCTTAGGCTGTCTTCATTTATTTTCATTCTTTTTTCTTTATTCTGTTCCACAGCAGTGAATTCCACCATTCAGGTCACTTATCCATTCTTCTACCTCAGTTATTCTGCTATTGATATCTTCTAGTGTAGTTTTCATTTCAGTTATTGTATTGCTCATCTCTGTTTGTTTGTTCTTTATCTCTTCTATGTCTTTATTAAACATTTCTTGCATCTTCTTGATCTTTGTCTCCATTCTTTTTCTGAGGTCCTGGATCATCTTCACTATCATTATTCTAAATTCTTTTTCTGGAAGGTTGTCTATCTCCACTTCTTTTAGTTGTTTTTCTGGGGTTTTCCTTCATCTGGTACATAGCCCTCTGCCTTTTCATTTTGTCTATCTTACTGTGAATGTGGTTTTTGTTCCAGTAGGCTGCAGGATTGTAGTTCTTCTTGCTCTGCTCTCTGCTCTCTGGTGGATGAGGCTATCTAAGATGCTTGTGCAAGTTTCCTGATTGGAGGGAGTAGTGGTAGGTAGAGCTGACTGTTGCTCTGTTGGGCAGAGCTCAGTAAAACTTTAATCTGCTTGACTGCCGATAGGTGGAGCTTGTTTCCCTCCCTGTTGGTTGTTTGGCCTGAGGCAACCCAACACTGGAGCCTACCTGGGCCATTTGTTGGGGCTAATAGCAGACTCTGGGAGGGCTCACATCAAGGAGTACTTCCTAGAACTCCTGCTGCCAGTATCTTTGTCTCCACAGTGAGCCACAGCCACCCCACACCTCTGCAGGAGACCCTCCAACACTAGCAGGTAGGTCTGGTTCAGTCTCCCCTCAGGTCACTGCTCCTTCCCCTGGGTCCCGATGTGTACACTACTTTGTGTGTGCCCTCCAAGAGTGGAGTCTCTGTTTCCCCCAGTCCTGTCAAAGTCCTGCAATCACATCCCACTAGGCTTCAAAGTCTGATTCTCTAGGATTTCCTCCTCCCGTAGCTGGACCCCCAGGTTGTTTATCCTGACATGGGATCAAAACCTTCACTCCAGTGGGTGGACTTCTGTGGTATAAGTGTTCTCCAGTCTGTGAGTCACCCACCCAGCAGTTATAGGATTTTATTTTACTGTGATTGTGCCCCCCACCACCATCTGACTGTGTCTTCTCCTTTGTCTCTGGATGTGGGGTATGTTTTTTAGTGAGTTCCAGTGTCTTCCTTTCAATGACTGTTGAGCAGCTAGTTATGATTCTGGTGTTCTCACAAAAAACTGTTCTACTTTCATATTCACTATTTATGGAGTTTACTTACTGACATTTTAGTTATATTTTCTGAAATCTTAGACTTCATGTTCTAAAATGAAGCAGATTTTTTATCACGTTAACCTGCTCATAATTATCCACACTGTTTATTTTCTTTAACTCTTTACCTAGAATATTTTACCTATCTGGAGTCTTGGCTTAAATTTGCAAGATTTAAAATTATCAGCAGCTTAAATGTACCATATCCCTTCATGTACCATATTCTCTCAAATCTAACTTACACTTAATCATAAAACACACATAGATTTTTTGGTAAACATATAAGCAAACACACACACACATCACATACATTCATATTCACATAGAAAATAGTATATATTTATCTACATAAATAATTTCTTCTTTGTTATTTCAACCATATTCTAAGCCTTCTTCCCATTCCTAATTCTAAATATTTTTCTGAAATATTTTTGGTCAACAACAATTACATATCAACATGATATGCTGATTTTCAAAACCCAAACTTAAAATCTTAAGCTATTATCACCTTTTAAGGCATCACATGATTTAATCCACATTTACTATTTACCATATTAAAATTCTTACTTTCAATTTTTTCTAACTATAATAATATTGCTTGAAGTTAAATAGCTGTTCTTAAATAGCAACTGAAAGTTTTTGATTGATAGACAGTTGGTGTCTCAGGGATATTTCTTTATTTTTTCAGTTATACTAACCTTTCTGAAGTCAGAAAGAATCTCTGATGTGAGCCACATGATTTGGCAATTTCAATTGTCTAGAGTTACGTTGACTGTATTTATAGTACTTTTTCATTTTAGTATCACATCATTACACAATTTCATAAAATTTATTATATATAAGTTTATGTAGCACAACTGTTACACAACTAATGTAGATAATTCACCACATTTTCAACATTCAAACCAAGTTTGAACAATTTTTCTGTGTATTCCATATGTTATAAAGAAATGTTTAGACACTGGCTAAAACTCTGGGGTAGTTATCTAAGTAACCTGAGTTCTAACTGTTTTCTCATAAGTACAGTAGGGGGAATAAAGCCTATTCTACAGGGAATGAATGAGAAAATGAAATGTGTTCTCAGCATGGTGCATGGCATAAAATAAGTGCTCACTAAATGGTAGATTTGAAATAATAATAATAATAATGCCAAAATAATACTTCAATAATTCTTGTAAATAAATGTACTTATTTTTTCAAGGTGTGTTAGCTTTCACTGTAATGGTTTATCTCTACAATAGCTGTATGATTTATGCAGGGGAAAAACTGACTATCCATTGAATTAAGCAGAAGCTGACACTCACAGAATTACTGATTTACCCCAGGGGCCTGGAGCTGTTTTGCTGAGAACTGGGGCTAGATCCCAGGTCTCTGGCTGAGGTTTACACTGCCCCACAGTCTCTCTGGTTAGGAAATGTTACCCAAAAGAAGAACCCTCGGGACCCTAATTACTTCCATAAAAATCAAAGAAATGTGCTAGGTTCTCCTCAAAGGGAAATCATGGACTAATTAGAAAGATTTTACATAATGTGAACTGGAGCCCTCAAGGATGGACTTAAATTCATGGCAGTTTGTGCTGCTTTTAACCTTGATGGGGCAGGTAAGGTTGGTATCCTTCATTATGGAGCTAAACACACCTGGTCAGGAGTCAGAGACAATGAAGGAGGATCCAGGGGAAGATGGAACAGTTACAAGCCCATCTGATACCCACATGAAGATGGGAGACAGCAGGTAAGTGATATGAGCTATATAGTGACTGGTGCTTTACTTTCATCCGGCAAATATCATCAAAAGAAAGAGAGAGAGAGAAAGAAAAGAAGGAAAGAAAGAAAGAAAGAAAGAAAGAAAGAAAGAAAGAAGAAAGAAAGAAAGAAAGAAAGAGAAAGAAAGAAAGAAAAAGAAGGAAAGAAAATAAAAGAAAAGAAAAGAAAAGAAAAAGAAAAGAAAAGAAAAGAAAAAAGGTCTCTTTTGGCCTACCCTACACTGGAACATACAGGGAAAAGTTATGATAAGTGTAGTTCAGCCTAGCCAAGTTGACACCTTACAAAGCAACTACAGGATATTGTAGAAAAAGGTGGATATTCATAAATGCTCATTCATATGGCTACTAATGCAATGGTAGGAGGAAAATCATGTATTCAGAGATGAGGCTGTTGTGTGTGCTGTGCTTAGAAAATGTTTCTCTGATTCAGCCTTTTATTCATTCAACAATAATTTCTTAGATATCCACTCCATTTAAGGTACTTCAGTAGGTAGAAATTAAAAATATATAATTAATTATCATTAAACCATTCAGGAAATATTTGAGTGATGTATGACATTGCTTGGTGCAGAGACAAGATGCAGTTATTTCTTTTTGCTTACATCACACTAAATAACATCCACGTGAGCTGTATGACTCTGTTATCTCCATTTTCCATGTTAGAAGACTGAAGCTTTGGAATTATTAAATAACTTGCCTTAGACCATCCCCTGGTAAGTGGTAATGTCAAAACTTGAACCCAGTTCTGTCTGAAACCAAAGCTAACACTCTCAATATGTACATGATACTGGCTCCCTTTTGTCATTTATAAACATTTCTGCCATTTCCAGTAAACTTCAAGTAAACTTGAAGTAAACTTCAAACTCCTTTGAGGCCAATGCATATGTCACATTTATTGTTTTATACTCTTTCTCCAGTGTCTGCCACAGTACAATACATATCCATCAAATCAGCTTCTTCTGTACTACAACCGTGAGACATTAATCCATTGGGAATAATCCATTGTGAACTTGACTCCACAACATTTTTATAAGTATTTCTTGAGCCCCTCCTATATCCCAGACCCTGTTCTAGGTGCTATGGTAGACATCATACAAGAAAGAACTTCACCTGTAAAAGAAGCTATAGAAATACTGCAGTGAGGAAAGTTAAATAGGTTTCTTTACCACAGGATTTCTTAGAAACTTTAACATGCTAGTATGTATTTGAGATTCTTTAAAAGGGGCACAGTGTACAAGATTTTCTCAACTTGTCTGATCAAAGGTCTCTTTCCCTTCTTTGGATACTCTTTGAATTGTTAACACCACTCTAAAGATGAGATTTCCAGAACTTTGTACATTATCCATATCTAAATAATCTGGCAGATAATATGGTAGGACTTTTAACATTCGAATAGAAATCTAAATAGTTCACTCCGATTCACATTCCTAACGCTGGTCCTCATGCCTGACTCTGGGGACAGCTTTTGTTCATAAAATGATACCTCCCCTTTCAGGTTCCAACACCCCAGTAATACTTCAGTTGCTTAGGTTTTTAGTCAGTTGACAAATAATTCCTTTAGCTAATAAAGGTAGAAGTATAACACTTTCCATCCCCCAAAACAAAATGTTTGCTAAAATCCAAAATAATGTACTTTTAATCAGCTTTAAATGTTGAGAAAATTGTGTTGGGGCAATTTGTGAGCAAGTTCCACTTATCACATAGGTAGCTACTTACAAGCAATTCAGGTCTCTTGGGGCACAACTCACTGGATCATAGAACATGGGATAGCAGGACCCTGGTGCCACTGCTAAAAAAAAAAAAAAAAAAAAAAAAAACCCACCAGGAGAATGTTTTATTCCACTAATGAACTAAGAACATCATCACCATGAGAAGCATCAGAGCTCATGATTAAGAAGAGCCTTTAGAGTCATATCAATAAATCCTTAACCTTTTATTAAGAATGTGACCTTGCCAAGATTTATGATTTCTCTAAACCATATTAAATAAGATAATATGTATGAGGTATTTTTGTGCAAGGTTGGCCTTTTTCTAAGAAAAAATACTGGTGATCACCAAGGCAAAAGAAAAATAAGCGATTCAGTTTGAACCTCTACAACAGGCATTTTTTATGTGTGTATTTCATGAAAATTGAACAATATAACAGTATATTTTTCCTGGCATACATTGATATGGGATCCTAATTGTCTTAGTGATTTACACCCTTAATCTATATATAGATATAGATATAGATATAGATATAGATATAGATATATCACATATATGTACATAGATATAAATATAGATATATATCATGTATGTAACCCATTTGATAGGTGAAGAGACAGAGGCTTAGGGGTTTGCGTATTATGACACACATGCAAATAGAAGAACCAAGACTGAAAACTAAGTTTCTTTCCCTCTGAAGAACATGCCTTATATTATGCTCCCATGCTCTCCTCAGTAACCAAAATTCATGATTCATTTCCCTTCCTTTACCTCAGTTTCTTTTTTGTCAGAGAATAGCCATCAGCTAGATAATTTCTACAGTGTTCCTATCAGATCTAATTCACCTTGAAGAGAAATGTAATTCCCTTTAGTCATAACATCTCCTAAGAGACTGAAAAATATATTTACATCATCTATCAATTCACTCTGCCCAGTTTTGTTATTATTATTATTATTTTCTATATGCCTAGGCCTCCTGGGCCCAGCACCCCTGTCTTCCTGTCAACTTCTTACATGAAGTAATGCCTTTCATTACATTTTGGATGCCACATCAGTTTAATCCCATTGATAGAGGGCTATGCAATCAAGCTGACAGTTGGATGATGATTTGAATCATTCCTGACTCATTACTTTGTGAAGGATTTGGCATGCCAATCAATGGGGAATGATGTGCTGTGCCTTGAAGAATGACAGTAATCCATTTTCCACCAATTGATGTGATGAGTCCTTGACAGAATCACAAGTTATAGGGCCAAAGCCAAACATGATTTGGCACATGCCTCCCAGCACTGCAATTTTGCAAACCCTTAGGGTATTTATCAAAGCGGTGGCCTTCTTGCCTTCTGCTGTCATCAACCACGCATTCTCAGGAGACAGTCAACTTTAATAGGCTTTTGCAGGTAAGTAGTGGGGCGACTTCCTTGACCTCACCTGGAATACTTACCCAAACTGTGTGTGTAAGGTAATAAATTGGACCTCCTAATTACTCCCACTCCTGCTGACACACCTAAATTTATACATCCAAGTGACAGCTGTCTTTCAAAGTAGTCATTTTAGTAGTAGATTCATTTATTCTAACGAGGCTGTCAGCATTCAAAGTGCATTTGGAATTTCTCTTCTGAAATTTTCTTTAGACCTAGTGTTCAAGTCCCACTACTTTCAAAGACACCTTTTTGAGGTCACAATTGTATCCTCAGCTTGATCATCTTCCATATTACTCTAATTTTCATCTTGTCTATTTCCTAAATCAATTCATTCTTAGGGTATTGAAAATATTCATAGAAAGTACTTAGAGGTCTAAATGAAAAACCAAAAGAAGTTTAAGAAATTGTTTTAGTAATATCTGACAATTGGATTAAGAGTCCATGTTGCTAAGATGGTTAATTTGAAAGCTTTGATATGACAGGTTTTAATGTGTAAGTTCCCATGTATTTTTTAAGTGTTAGTAGCTCATTTCTGATATAGGATGTTAAGCACCATCAAATTACTTAAGTGATTTTGTAAGCTACACCCTTCCTCCATCTCAGTACCTTATGTGCTGAATGCTTCAAGAACATATTACCCTGTCATGAACAATCAAACCCATAAGCATTTCCCCCATATTTTCTAAAAAATATATTGACAGTTAGTCCTACAGACTACAGAAAAAATATTTGAATGTTGCCTTCTATATCTTGATTGGTCCGAAAGAGAAGATCCCCCATAAGAGAAATCTGGGATTCATTATCAAAAAATAGCAGAGTCCCTGACCAAATAGTCAGAAGAGAAACAAAGAGAAGCTCACCATTTCTCAAGTTTTCCAGGTATACTAGGCCTTTCAGTTACAAGTTTAGTCACTGATTCTTAAATATGAACAAATAGTCAGGGACTACTTGACACTTGAGGAAATTTTTTTTTTTTAGCAAAAATTGTGTTTAGCAATATCTCTATAACCCCAATATTTGTATTAGTCTGTAACATTCTTTTTATGTAATGTCTGCTGGGTTTTTATGTCTGTAGCAATTCTCCCATTCCTTGTATTGATAATATTTTATCTTCTGTCATTTTTTCCTGATCAAACTAGTCAGAAATTAAATGATTTTATTGATCTCAAAAAATCACTTTGGTTTCATTTATTTATCTATTATTTTTTTACTTCATTGTTTTTACTCTGATCTTTATTATTTTCTTTATTTTCCTCAATCTGCATTTAATTTGCTTTTCTTTACCTAGTTTCTTTGTGTGAAAGCTGAGGTCATTGATGTGAGACTTATTTTCTTTTCTCATACAGGTAGGCATTTAGTGCTATAAATTTCCCCCTAACTACTGCTTTAGTAGAATCCCACAAAATCTAAAGTCTTTTCATTTTCATTCAATTCAAACTACTTTATAATTTCCCTTTGAATTTCTTCTTTGACACATGGGCTACATTGAAGTATATTATTTAGTTATCAAATATTTCAAAAAATTGTCCAGACCTCTTTCTGTTAATTTATCATAATTTAATTCCATTTTATCAGAGAAGGTACTTTGTATGACTTATATCCTTTTAAATGTATTTTTAAATATTTTATGACCCAGAATATTTTATATCTTGGTAAACATCCCATGTACACTTGAAAAACATGTCCATTCTTCTGTTGTTCAGTAGAGCATCCTATAAATGTCATTGGTTAAGTGAATTGATTATGTTGCTCAAGTCTTCTATATACTACTGATTTTCTGTCCACTTGTTCCACCGATTACAATAAAAGGGTTTTGAAATTTTGATTATGTCCATGGATTTTTATATTTCTCCTTTATCATTATAAAATAGCGTTCAATATCTCTAATAATATACTTTATTCTGAAATTTACTTTGCTATTAATCTAGTACTTCAGTTTTCTTTTGATTAGTGTTAGCAAGGTATATCTTTTACCATCCTTTTACTTTTAACCTATTTGTATCCTTTATTTAGAATGAATTTCTTATAGCATCATGTAGCTGGGTCTTGCTCTTTTTGTCTAATCTTACTCTAGACTATTTACATGTAATGTAAATGATTACTGATCTCTAATCTTTGTTTTTGTTTTCTATATGTCTCATCTAAAATTCTTTGTCCTTTTTTTCTCTATCTGCTTTCTTTTTTTAATGATATTTTATTTATTTCCTAAGTCTGCTTATTATCTAATATTCTTTGTTATTTTAGTGGTTGCATTAGGATTTATAGTATACATTTTAAATTTATCACAGTCAATGAGTAAGGGTACTATTATTTTTTTCTCATGAATTTTGAGGAACTTTGCCCATTAAATTTTATATATATATACATTTACACAAATATAAGTTAAATTAAAATAAGCATTAGCTAAACTCTCATGGAAGAAAAGAATATGAAAATCAGAGTGGATAATTGCCTTTAGGAGATTGAATAAAAACTGGAAATTGTTATTCTTGTAGCCAATAAAAATAATGATGATAATGACTAGCAGTTTTGAGCATGGACTAAGTACTAGGGACTGTGCTAAGCACCTTGCTTACATTACCTTAGCTCAGGTTCCATACTATTAAAAAAAATATTGATGAGTAAACTGAGTTTTAGAGAGGATAAATAAAGAAGAAACATAGAGAGGACACACAGCCAAAAGAACAGAGGCAGGGGTCCAGTTGGGCCCGTGATCCCACAGTGGGCACCTCAAGCTGTGAGCTAACTACCTTTTTGGGAAGCTTCAGTATCAGGCATTCATCAGAATTGCACCAGCATCTTAAAACCAGTTCCTTTGTCACTTCTCTACACTGATAATTGTTCTTCAAAATAATTCAACTAATAACCATATTTTTTCTCATGTTTTAGTTTGTGCCATTTTACTGCAACTTTACACTCAAGTTTGGCTTCAATACCTTGTTTTTTACTTGAATTTTCTAAAAGTATCTCAGGAGGAAATGCAAGCTAGGTAGCTAAGCAAAAACATTCATTTTCCTTTTTCAAGATAAGAATAGCATGAAGATGTATGAGGGCTAAGGGAGAAATGTTTATTGGGGTGAGGGTGTGGAGAGAGACATGAATAGGAAAAGGGAGAAACCAATACAAAGAAAGACACAGAGAAGGGAAAAGGAGACAAAAATAACAGATGCAAAGACAAAGGAAAATGAGATAGAGAGAGGTAGGGTTTCAGAAAAAAAAAGAGAAATGGAAAGAGGACCAAGTGCTTGCAGCAATTCAATGATTGATGCACTTTAAGAAAATTTTATTGAATATAGTTAACATATAATATTGTATTAGTTTCAGGTGTGAAACTTAGTGATTTGACATTTATATGCATTACAAATTGATCATGATAAATCTAGTAACAATCTGTCATTATGCTGTTATTGCAATAATATTGATTATATTCCCTATGCTGTACTTTACATCCTTGTGACATTTATTTTATAACTGGAAGTTTGTACCTCTTAATCCCCTTCACTTACTTCCCCAAACCTCCCCACCCCTCTGGTGACCAACAGTTTGTTCTCTGTATCTATGAGTCTATTTCTGTTTTGACTTGTTCTTTCATTTATTTTGTTTTTAGACTCCACATATAAGTAAAACCATACAGTATTTGTCTTTCTCTGTCTGACTTATTTTACCTAGCTGAATACCCTCTAAATCTATACATGTTGCTGCAAAAGGCAAGATTTCATTCTTTTTTTATGGCTAAGATTCCATTGTATGTTTATACCACATCTTCTTTATCCATTTATCTATTGATGGACACTTAGGTTGCTTCCATATACTAGCTATTGTAAATAATACTTCAATAAACATAGGGTTACATATATCTTTTTGAATTAGTGTTTATGGGTTTGTTTGGATAAATACCCACAAGTGGAATTGCTGGATCAAATGGTAATTATATTTTTAATTTTTGAAGAACCCCCATCCTCTTTTCCATAGTGGCTGTACAAATTTATGTCCCCAGCAACAGTGCATGAGGATTCCCTTTTCTCCAAAGCCCTGTACACTTGTTGTTTCTTGTCTTTTTGATAATAGCCATTCTGACAGGTGTGAGGTGATATCTCATTGTGATTGTGATTTGTTTTTCTTTGATTATTAGTGATATTCAGCATTTTTTAATCTAACTGTTGGCCATCTGTATGACTTCCTTGGAAAAATGTCTTTTCAGGTCCTGTGCACATTTTTTAATTGGATTTTTTTAAAATATATTGAGATGTGTGAGTTCTTTATACATTTTGGATATTAACACCTTATCAGACATATAATTTGCAAATATCTTCCCCCATTTGGTAGGTTGCCTTTTTGTTTTGTTGATGGTTTCCTTTGCAGTGCAAAAATTTTTTAGTTTAATGTGGTCTCATTTGTCAATTTTTGCTTTTGTTACCCTGCCTGTGGAGAGAGATCAGAAAATTATTGCTCTGACTAATGTGAAAAAGCATAGTATTTATGTTTTCTTCTACGAGTTTTATGGTTTCACGTCGTATATTTGAGTCTTTAATCCATTTTGAGTTTATTTGTGTATATGGTATAAGATAGGTATCTAGTTTTATTCTTTTGCATATAGCTATTCAGTTTTCCCAACACCATATATTTAAGAAACTGTCTTTTTCTCACTGTCTATTTTTGGCATAAATTAATTGACCATATAAGCATGGATATATTTCTGGGCTTTCTATTGTGTTCATTCATTTAAATGTCTGTTTTTGTGTCAGTACCATACAGTTTCAATTACTACAGCTTTGTAGTATAGTTTGAAATCAGTGAGTCAGTGAGTGTAATACTCCCAGCTTTGTTCTTTCTTAAGATTACCTTGTTTTTTGGGTTTTTTTGTTGTTTTATACAAATTTTAGGACTATTTGTTCCAGTTCTGTGAAAAATGTCATAGGTATATTGAAAGGGATTGCATTGAATCTATAGATTGCTTTGGGTAATGTGGACATTTTAACAACATTAATTCTTCCAATACATGAGCATGGTATATTCTTTCATTTATTTGTGTCATCTTCAGTTATTTTCATCAGTGTCTTATAGTTTCCAGAGCACAGGCTTTTACTTCCTTAGTTTAATTTATTCCTAGGTTATTTTATTCTTTTTGATGCAACTGTAAATGGGATTGCTGTGTTGATTTCTCTTCTGATAGTTCTTTTTTTTTTTTTTTTTTTCTTTTGCGGTACATGTACCTCTCACTGTTGTGGTCTCTCCCGTTGCAGAGCACAGGCTCCGGACACGCAAGCTCAGCGGCCATGGCTCACGGGCCCAGCCGCTCCGCAGCATGTGGGATCTTCCCGGACTGGGGCACGAACCCGTGTCCCCTGAATTGGCAGGCAGACTCTCAACCACTGTGCCACCAGGGAAGCCCTGATAGTTCATTATTAATGTATAGAAATACAAGTGATTTCTGTATATTGATTTTGTATCCTGAAACTTTACTGAATTCATGCATTAGTACTAGTAGATTTTGGTAAAGCCTTTAGGGTTTACTATATATAATGTCATTTCATGCAAATAGTGGCAGTTTTACTTTCTTTCCCATTTACATTTTATTTATTAAAAATGGCCTTTTATCTCTCTTTCTTGTCTAGTTGATGTGGCTAAGACTTCCAATACTGTGTTGAATAAAAGTGGTGAGAGTGAACATCCCTGTCTTGTTCCCAACCTTAGAGGAAAGATTTCAGCTTTTCATCATTGAGTATGACGTTAGTTGTGGGTTTCTCATATATGGCTTCATTATGTTGGGGTATATTCCCTCTATACCCATTTTGTTAAGAATTTTTATCATAAATGGATGTTGAATTTTGTCAGATGTTTTTTCTGCATCATTTGATCCTTCATTTTGTTAATGTGGTATAACTTGTTGATTGATTTGCAGATATTGAACCTTCCTTGCATCCCTGGAATAAATTCCACTTGATCATTGTGTATGATCCTTTAATGTATTATTGAATTCAGTTTGCTAATATTTCATTGAGAACTTTTTCATCAGAAATATTGGTCAGTAATTTTTTTTTTCTTTTTTGTAGTGTTTTCACATCTGGTCCTGGATTTTTCTTTGCTAGGAGACTTTTGATTATTGATTCAATTTCATTACTGGTAATTGGTGTGTTCATATTCTCTGTTTTTCCCTAATTCAGTCTTAAGGGATTGTACATTTCTAGGCATTTGTCCATTTCTTCTAAGTTGTCCATTTTATTGATGTACAATTGTTCATAGCAATCTCTTATGATCCTTTGTATTTTTGTGATGTCAGTTGTAAAGTCTCCTCTTTCATTTCTGATTTTATTGATTTGAGTCCTCCTCTTTTTTTTTTTTTTTTTTTTGATGAGTCTGGTTAAAGGTTTAGCAATTTTGTTTTCTTTTCAAACAATCAGCTCTTATTTTCATTGAACTTTGAGCATTGCTACCCCAGCTTCCTTTTTGTTTACATTTGCATGGAATATCTTTTTTCATCACTTCACTTTTAGGCTGTGTGTGTCTTTGGATGTGAAGTGAGTCTCTCATAGGCAGCAGAAAAATGGGTTTTGTTTTTATATCCATTCAGCCATGCTATATCTTTTGAGTCCATTTACATTTAAAGTAATTGTTGACAGATATATTGCCACTTAATTAATTGTTTTCTGGTTGTTTTTATAGTTCTTCACTGTTCCTTTATTCTCTTCTTCTCTTCCCTTGTGATTTAATGACTTTCTTTAGTATTATGTTTGTATTATCTTTCTCTTAATTTATTTATTTTGGTATCTGTTACAGGTTTTTGGTTTGTAGTTACCATGAGGTTCACAAGGTTCATATATAACAACCTATGTATTTAGCAGTCTATTTAAAGTTAATGGTTGCTTAAATTCAAGTGCATTCTAAAAGCACTATATTTTTACTCCCTCCTCCCATGCTTTATATTTTGACACATATTCTAAATCATTTTATTTTGTGTATTGCTTAACTAGTTTAGCTATAGATGATTTTAGTACTTTTTGACTTTCAACCTTCATACTAGTTTTATAGGTGGTTGATTCACCACATTTGCTGTACTGTTACCTTTAACAGTGATTTTTTTTCTTCTATAATTTTCTTGTTTCTTATTATGACCTTTTCTTTTCTGTTTAAAGAATTCCCTCTAACATTTCTTGTAAGGCGAGTTTAGTGGTGATGAACTACTCTAGCATATGCTTGTCTGGGAAGCTCTTTATCTCTCCTCTAATACCAACTGATTACCTTACTGAGCAGAGTATTCTTGGCTGTAATTATATTTTTCCTTTTAGTACTTTGCATATGTCATGCCAGCCCTTTCTGGCCTGTAACGTTTCTGCTAAAAATCAGCTGATAGTCTTATGAAGGTTCCCTTGTATGCAACTAGTTTTTGTTTTGTCTTGCTGCTTTTAAGATTCTGTCTTTAACTTTTGATATTTTAATTATAATGGGTGTTAGTGTGGGTCTCTTTGGATTTGTCTTGTTTGGGATTCTATGTGCTTCCTGGACTTGGATGTCTGTTTCCTCACCAGGTTAGGGAAGTTTTCAGCTATTATTTCTTCAAATAAGTTTTTTTATCCCTTTTTATTTCTCTCTTTTTCTCCTAAGACCTCATATAATATTAACATTGGTGCATTGGATGTTGTCCCAGAGGTCCCTTAAACTCTCCTCATTTTTAAAATTCTTTTTACTTTCTGTTATCTCAATTGGGTGATTTTCACTCAACTGTCTTCCAAATTTCTGATCTGTTCTCTGCATCCTTTAATCTGATGTTGATTCTTTCTAGTATATTTTTTGTATCAGTTATTGTATTCTTCAGGTCTGATTTTTTTTAATATATTTTCTATCTCCTTGTTAAATTTCTCACTGAGTTCACCCATTCTTCTCCTGAGTTCAATGAGGATATTTCTGACTATGTCTTTGAACTCTTTATCTGGTAAATTACTCATTTCCATTTCATTCAATTATTTTCCTGAATTTTGTGTTTTTCAGAGTTTTGTGTTTTATTTGGAGGGTATTCCTTTTTCTTCTCATTTTGCTATTTTTCTTTGCTTGTTTCTATGTATTAAGTATATATGCTACATCTCATGGTCTTAAAAAATTAACCTTATGTAGATGGTGTTTTATGGGGCTCAATGGCACATTTCTCCCTGGTCACCAGAGCAAGGTACTCCTTGGTATCCCCTGTGTGGGCTGTGTACAACCTCTTCTTGTGGTTGGGCTGCAATTGTTGTAGGTGCACTGGTGGGAGGGGTTCACCTCCTGGCTCAACTGCTAGGGGTAAATTGGTAGGTGAGGCTGACCCCTGGGTCAGCTGGCTGAGAGGTCGGGTCTTGACTGATGCAGAAGTGCTTATGTTTGGGGCTGACCCCTAGCACAACTGACTGCAAGGCTGAGCTGTGATTGTTGTGGACCTGTCTGTGTACTTGGATCACCCCTGGAGCAGGAGCTGCTCTGGAGGGGCTGGCCAGAATGAATGGTTTGGGTGGTGCTGCTCCTCAGAAGAAGACTTGGGTAGGGTGTATGGTGTTATCTAGGTTGATGGAGAGTGACAGAAATGGTGCCTACCAGAGCCAGACTAGGTAGATGGAAAGAGAGTAAAAATATAAAAAATACCAACACATTTTTCCCCAAAGAAAGTTCCACCAGATTCCTACCCTTCTGGCACATGACCTAAAATTAGTCAATGAATCTCCATCTTATGTGATCCAGGCACTTTTCAAGCTGCTGCTTTGGTGCAGGGACTCACAATGAGTTAGTCTGTGTGTGAGCTTTTAAGAGCAAAATCTTGGTTTCCCACAGCCCTCTGGCTTTCCCAGATGTAAGCTTCACTTTCTTTTTTTGGCTGCACCATGCACGTTGTGGAATCTTAGTTCCCAGACCAAGGATAGAACCCAAGCCTTGGCAGTGAAAGTGCTGAGTCCTAAGCACTGGACCACCAGGAAATTCACAACTTCACTGGTTTTTATAGCCACTTCACTGGTTTTTATAACCAGACATTGTGGGGATTCATCTTCCTGGTACAGGTTCCCCAGACTGGGGACCCCAATGTGGAGATAGTCCTCTCGCTCCTCAGGGGGAACATCCACAGTTGTGATACTTGTCCTGTTTGTGGGTTGCCACACCTGGGCTGTGGGTTGTGGTTAGAGTGCATCTCTGCCCTCCTACACATAACAATGTGGCCTTTTCTTTATATCCTTAGTTGTAGAAAGTCTCTTCAACTAGTCTTCAGGTTGTTTTCAGAGGTACCTATTTTATGTGTAGCTGTGGTTTTGGTGTGTCTATGGGAGGAGGTAAGCACAGGATCTTTCTACTCTGCCATCTTGATCTTCCCTTGATGTACTTTAGATATTTTAGCTGAACACAGCTCTAAGTATATGCATCATTTTCAGCAATGAAATATTATAAAATAATGAAAATAATTGTGTTATTTTCCTGATTTGGAGTTGATTATATAACTTTGTCTTTGCAGAGTAGTGGAAATGGGACTACACAGTACATTGTGACTGCACTTCCTGAAATGTTCTGCAAAGCAAATATAAGATTGCTCTCCCTTGTGTCATTTAAATATTATAAAATTCTTATGAAAAAGAGGAATTGGGAATGACAGAAGAAGCTACTAAAATCACATAGCCAGTTAACCATGCAGAGATCTGTCACTTGTCAAGTTTTAGAGATTTATTAGTTCTTTTTTTCCATATCTCTCCCCCTTCTTCCAGAAGTCTGAATTGTAAAGGCTCATCTGGCACTAGAATCTTCAAGGGCAGGAACCACATACTTCTTTTCCTTTATTAAAGAATTCTGGGGTCATACTTTGAATTTCATATACTTGAGATGGGACAGTCAGACCCTTTTATTGCTTTGCTGATCTCTTGAATTATATCCTCTCTGCAAAAGGGCTCCTGTGGCCTAAACTCCTCTTATTTCGACTCTTTATATCCAGCATCAGAGACAACTCAAAACGTCTGATTTTATATAAAAGATAATAAATGGGTACAAATAGATTGCAAGGTTATAAACCAATCAGGATTTTAACATATACAGGGCATGAGTATATTACCAAGGTCTCATATAATCAGCATGTAGAAGGAATCATGAAATATTAGCCCATTGAGGATTCAAATATTATGTTATTGTTACCACTGATGTTGCAGGAGAACACAAATAATTTTATAGAAATACTGGATACAGGCTACATAAATATTCCTAGTGTCACCCTCCATATACATGTAATCTGTCCAAGTCTCCAGTTTTGATTCTGTAAACCCACTTTCATCACATGATTCATTTGCTAAAACTTTTCTTGAATACCCTTTGTTTATAGAAGTAAGTAAAACTTTCAGGCTTTTGTCTTTTCACCCACCTGTTACACACTTCAGTCTTCTCTTCCATTAACCTTACCCTCCAGGTGGACTCAAATGTTTACCATCCATACTCCAAATTAAAAAAAGTTTTGAAGAGTAGTGACAATAACCACCACCCTAAATTGAAATAAAACCACTTTATGCTCCTTTACACTTGTGCATGTTCAATTATCATGTCTTTTCATCTGGTCTCATACCCCAACCACAGTTTGGACCAGGGTGTCCATTGACCTATAAGTAAATTCTCTGTCAGATGGATGTAAGAGAGTTTTATGATTTATGAGGTAACTTGACCATTTTCCTTGTCATAAAAACACACATGTTTGGATCTTTTTGTGTGAGTGTGATGAGGTCTTAAGGTTTCCTACTTCCCACTGGAGAATCTAGGCACCTCTCTTTATTGACATTAGCAAAACTCTCTGTCTTACATCACTGATTACAGCCTACTATAAGACTTCCCTCTTTGACCTCCTGGATCAGTTTTATTCAGATCCACTTATTTGATATTAGTCATGTGTCAGCTTTTGACAACCTTTCCACCACAACCTGTGTTAAATGTTCAGTGTATTTATATTTCCAGTGGGCTTAATTTTGATTTCCCAACTATATTTTAAATACCTTGAGGGTCTAGGATATGTTGATTACAGGGTATTTTGAAACAACTGTTTTGATTTCTGGTATCTTTTGATTCAGCTTAAAAGCAAATGTTAAATTACTGGGGAGAGGAGTTTATGGTGGCCTAGGATTGGGATGACAGATGATCAATTTCAGAAATGACATGAGGTTCAAGAATGGTATGAAGAACAGTGACAGGGCTTAGACACGGATGTGATTCAGATATGAGGCAAGGTTCATGAGTACATGTCACTGGCATGGTTAATTAGGTAATTTGTATATTTTACTTCCATTATTGGGCTATTTACATGGAATGTATAAAAATGGTGCCAGTCACAATGTTCAGCTTTGGAACATGCCCTGAGCCTTTTGAACTCCCCCAAATAATGACTAGTTTCTCTAAAACCATGTATCACATGACTGACTGTAGGGCCTCCTAGAAGAGGCAATTCTTCTATCATACCCACAGTTAAGCATTCATTACCTTGAATTATGCTTGTATTCTGGTTGAATAGTGCAACTGATCAGCTATAGTTAATGAATTTCAGAATCATCTATACACTGTTCTTAAACTACTCAGAGGCTGGGTGTAAAGGTGGCAGTAAATGCAAGAATAATTAAGGAAACCCCAATAGAAAAATATCCCTAGGTCATTAAGATGTCTCCTAAGAATGGGGTAAACACATGTACATAATGAGAATGTTGTATCTCTCCATGGGCTATGCAGGCTGGTGGGTGCATTCCTAGCTCCCTTTGTTCTCTTAACTTATTCTTTCATTTGTTTCAGAGCATTTCTTTGTGGGCCTGTTTCAATCCTCATTCTCACCTCAGGTTAGTTCAACTTAAAATTGTCTTACTGGAGCATAGGGACACAGATTTGTTTCATTTGGTGGCAGTAGGTTCTAGGATCTGATGCATTTGTCTTCAGGAGACATAAACTTTCTCAGGTTGTAGCTGCTGTTACTTGTAAGAATTGACTGAGTTGGAAATCATTTGAGATTCAGCATATAGGGGGGCTCTTAGTGAATTTTTAAAATCATTTGCTTTTACTAGTGCCCTATAGTTTTATGGCCTCCTGTGTGAATTGGAAAAACATGCCTTCCTTCTGTGAGTGCATGGTGGGGAGAGTGGATATGCCTTCCTGAAATTAAAAAGGTTTGCCTCCCTTCTGCTGGCTGTCTCCTTATATCACATGCATAGCTTGGTGAGTCACCACTCACCCTCTTGGCTATATCCTTGTAGGAAACACAATCTACACAACCATATATGACAGTCCTGACTGGTTAGTGCAACATTATAGGCATCAGTCAGAAAATATTGGTATTTTGTATACAATGTGTGTGTTGATTTATGTAAACAGTTATATATTGTTTACATATATTTATGTATTGTTTAGCCACATAAACATGTATTTCTTTTGTTAATACACATCCCCAGTCTTCTAGAAGTTCTTGTATTGGGGTTATATATACTAGCTCCAGCAAGTAAGATAAAAAACCATGTAACAAGGAAACCATCAGTAGTTCTAAGGGAAAATATCACCATCAATCTAAAGGGAGGTAAATAAATATACAACTTATTTTTAATGGGTTTATAATGATAGTCAAATGTGAATAGAAATTGGAGGCATAGTTCTAAACATAAGAGGTCTGATTAGTATCTACCATGCAATCCCTCCTTTTGAAGAAGGCACTTCCTCTAACAAACACAGCTTACTTGGTCTTCTGCATCATGTAAGTCAACCAATGTTTTCCCTATGTTCTGGCAACCACCTACCATTAACCAATGAGTCCCAAAGGAACATTTGATTGACTCCTTAGTGTTGAGCAGTAGGAGTATCCGAAAAATTAGAAAATGGGTCTCTTTCCTTGAAGAATTTATATGTGGTTGGATCCATGATGGTACAACACAAATCTTATAGTAATCAAGTATTAAATTTCATCTTATTTTTGATCTAGCTGTCAGATCAAACTCATTATTAGGATCCAAATGTGCTGAGTTTCTGGATAAGATCATTTGAATGAGTATTTATTTTTACTATTGCTAGATGCTAAAGATAGACAACTGCACTGCCCTAGGGTCTCCTTCCTGGAATAGAACAGTAGCAAAAGACTAGATCACCGAGCCCCTGCTTCCTTAGTTCTGACAACAATAGTTATTCTCTCAGATACCAGTTCAGGTGAGAAGTAGCTAATAGAGGCAATGGTAAGAAGGGAAGTTCTTTCTCCAGAAGTGTGTGTGTGTGTGTGTGTGTGTGTGTGTGTGTGTGTGTGAGAGAGAGAGAGAGAGAGAGAGAGAGAGAGAGAGAGGTGTGCAGTGCACATATCGGACTTTTAGAGTTGAAAGGTGCCTTAAAAACTGCCACATCTCATACCATCATTTTAGAGATAGGACACAAAGATCTTGGAGTAGTTAAGTGATTTGCTCAAGGTCACATATTTTAGCCTTCAGATCATAGAAATCATTGTTACTTTTGGTAAAGCACAATTCAGCACTGTTTCAAGGGACCAGAACTCTATCCCAAACTTTCTCTTTCTTTTCCATTCTCGTCATAATCTGCCACTCTTTACTGTGGTTCCTCAGGAAGAAGCGAGGGAGTCTTAAAAAAAATCCAGCTCTCCAGATTCAATTGGCAGGTTAATCGAAAACAATTTTTTTATAGCACAATAAAGGACCTGGGAATAGTGACACATTAATATTTGTTTCTCAAAGAGTGGACCCTGAGAGAATAAAGCTGCATACAATTGAATTACGGTACCCAGAGTGTGGGGGATGCATTTTGCATTGCTTTACTTTACACCACCATTAATCAAGCAGCAGAGAGTAAAGCCTGCCTCACCAACTGCTGCCAGGGCACCCCGAAAGAAATGTCACCCCCAATTCGGGGGAAGGCAGGCAGCTCTCCGAAGTATCTTATGTGATTACAATATAGTTTTCATTATGTTCTCTTAATAAAACAAAAGATGGCCTTCTGACAAAAATATCGTCTGGTTTTCATAATGTAAAATACAGCAATTTTATCAGCATTAACACTGATTGGCTGTCATTAGACCCTTGCCTTCTAATAAAATTTATGATACCTTTCAGGAGCCCAATTTGATAGAAAGTGAAGTGATTGCCCCCTGCTTAGATATCTCTCTGGCATCTATTCCAACAATAATGTGGTAATTTTATGCATGAAATAGCACAATTGGCATACATAGTTATAGTACTGAGTGCTGTCTAAGGAAACTGGCTGGTGGAAAATTAGAAAGCGCTTCACACTTTTGAAACAGGTAATTAGGATTTTTCTTCATGCTCATGCAAGGCAGACTGGAGTTTCATTTTATATTTCATGTTTCATTAAAACATAGGTGTTAAAAATAAATGTTGAATTTAAAACTGCACACATTATGAAATTAAAGGTATAGTTCATGATAGGGGGTGCAAAGTATGCGATGGGACCTGGGAATGTTATATCTAGTTACAGTGGGATATCATTTTTTAAAATAGTTTCGACAGGTAATATAGCCTTATTTCAAGTATGTTACTTTGGAAAGAATTGGTTTAGAAATAAGTTGCATTCAATCTGCAGGTCTTTAGCCCAAGAAGCAGAATGCTGCCTGGATTGAAACTCTAACTGAGGATGATGCCTTTCATTTAATTGGCAGGTGAAGGTAGGCTTTGGGTCATGTGGGATTCACTGAGCAGTTCTGAACTTTGCATTGGGCTCAACAGTTCCCTGTCTATTCCACATTTCCACCCTGACCTTGGTTGCTTGATCAGACCCAAGCCAAGCCCCAGTGGAATCTTTTGAATTCTCTTGAACTGTGCTGTGGTTTTGGGAGGCAGGCAAAAGGCTGTAATGACACCATTGTATTAACCTCCACTTATGACCCAGCTGAGAGCAGGCTTTTAAGTTTTCCCAGTTGTGTCATTAAATTTGTTGCTCTGGCCCCACTGACATGACACTGTCACAATCCCAGACACAGACTAATGACCACAGTTGTGAAGGAAGCATGTTATAGAAGAGAGTACACAGGGCTAAGAGTACAGAAAACTGGGCTTCTGACTTGATTTTCCACAACTACACATGTGGAATTAGGAAGGACATCAAACCTTTGTATGCCCCAGGTTCCTCCTATGTAAATGGAAATTGTGCCCACGTTTCCTTTTTTAGAAGTTTGTGTTTGAATATAGGTTGCCAAACAAGTTGAAAAAAGATAAAGCAAAATAGCACTCCACATATGCACAGGGTATTTCTATGCTGTAATGAAAAACTGTATGCAAAATGGAAAGAATTGTGTTTTTTGTATAATAAAAAATGTTTTTTTCTTATAATGTTTGGAGAGCAAGCTGTGTCAGTGATTTAGGAAGATATTATGAAATATTCTCATATGTACATGTATAAGAACCATACCATAGAAAGAGCAGCAGCATTCATTGTGACAAAGTAAAATTGCAAAGTCCCTGGCAGTTTCAATAGTAAATCATGAAGTAGGAAAGAAATTCAACATCACTAATAATCTCACTGTAAATTCTGTTCATTTTTCCTATCATATTTTCTAGTGATTGCAATGTAAAGCTGTGGCCTGTTACCATTATAATACATTCACATTCTCAAGCAATTCTAGACAAAATATCTAGTCCACCAGAGAGGTGATAATGCAAAGCATATTGGGGACAAACACTATTTTCATTAACCGTTATCAGTGATACTAAGTTCTAGATAGAAGTTCTAGATAGAAGTCACTTCATGTTATAGTTATTGTGCATCCATAATTAGAACAACTTGCTCAAAGATTTTTGAGTATCTTTTATAAAAGTCATTGAGACTAATATGGACTTCTTCACTTTACCTTTCATTATGCAAATAGGATGATGTTTCTAATTCACAAAGCTGATTATATTATTTTTCACATGTTGTGGAGAGAACTTATGTTCCCCAGGAAGGAATGTCATGTGAGAAACATACTAGCCTTCTTTCTCCACACCCTCTCACTTACTCCTCCCTGAAGGAAGAGAAGAATGGTTCAATAATTAATGAGACTAAGAGAAGAGCCTGTCTCAACACATCCTCTTTCCCAGTTTTCAGATCTGCCTGGCTGAAGGATGGGTGTTATCAGCTTCTGTTTCACTGTAGTGAGAAAATTTGAGTCCAGTTATTTTGTTTGGCTCACTATAGTATCTACAGCATTGAGAACCTGGCACATAGTAGATGCTCAATCAATATTTCTTGGACAAATAAATGAGTAAAAACACCAGAGTGTGTGGGAGAGTGAACCTGGGCAAGTGTATCTATCAACCTTGAAGACAAAATTCTCCCTGGAGTACATTGTCTTGAGGTGTAAACTAGGAGGAAAAATACTAGGAAGCCTGATTATGGCCATCTATTTGAGACACATTCTCAGATCCAGTTTTGTCAGATATAAAGAGGGTACTTGCTCATCAGCTTGACTCGTGTCTTTATTTTTTCAATTTAGTTCAAAACTTGTAGAAGAGGGGACTGTGATATACTTTTATTCCCACATACCAACTTTCATTAACTGCTTGAAACTAATAATTCTGCTTGAACTAATAAAGTTCAAATTTGTTCTAATGATCAAAAAGAACTTTCATGACTTCACACAATTTTTCTGTAGGAGGAATGGTGGAGTTAGGGTGGGTAACTGAGAGACTCAATCAAAGATAAATAAATGAACAGAAGCTTATGAGGAAGACTCACAAGAAATAGAGAGTAGAATTGGTATGTTTCAATAAAACATACACAATAAAAATTTGTTGATCAAAAATAATTACATAATATAGAAAAATATTGACATGATATGCTAATAATATATACAATTCTTATATATTTTAATAACCTCTTTTTATCAATTTTAAACATGATTACATCTGACATTTTTCTCAGTTTCAAGGTGGTTCAGTTTAAAATCAGACACCTGGGGTCGGTCCATATATTTGTATCCCTAATATGAACTTTGGCTCCAGTCATGAAGAAACATACTATTATAATTCCAATAAAACAGTGCAGAATATGTCTTTTGAAGAGACAGACTCATGCCATTGGGAACTGCCTTTCAGATATCTCAGATCCAGGCAGGAAGTTATTGCAAACTCTCTAAGGTATAAGTTAAGGAACATAAGAGTTTACAAAAAGGAGCCTGTTTTATTTCATCTAGATGGTATTCATCACACTGATTCACTTTGAAAATTATCAATGCGCCATATGCTCTAAAGAAAGAGAAATTGATCCATAAAGGAAGGAATTTCCACAGACAAGAATCAGAAATTATTGGTACACAAATTTCAGAGAGAATTAGCTACATCTAGATTTTGCTTTGAGTCGCTTTCCCCAAAGAACAAAGTTTCCATATGTAAGACAGAAGAGCTAAAAAGAAACTGAGCTTAGACTGAAACAGTTCACTCATTCATTAGTTTATTTATTAAGTGAATGCTTTTTTGGGAAAAACAGTGGGGTCATGAAAAAAATGAAGGCTGTAATACGAGACAATTCCCTTAGGTTTGGGCATTTGCTTTGCTCATGGTTTATTTGGCAAATTATTTACCCTTTTCTGGACTCATTTTCCCCATTTCGTAAGCCAAGGATAATAATAACTTCATTATGTTATTGTGAAGATTAAATAATGTAAAAGAATCAAGTATAGTGTACACACAAAATTATTCCTTTTTATCTCCTTTCCTCACTCAACTCTTCCCCATCTCCCTATTCTAAGTGTTGGGAAAGCAGAGAAGACCCAAATATTTCATTGCCCTTAATATATGGCAGTTGAGTGGATGAGCCCTGCAATTCAAAGCAAAATCACTTATCAATGTGGTAAGTGCTATGCATAGGACCCTGTATGCAAATCTAACTCTGCTTGGAGCTTCCAGTAAAGCTTCACAGAGGAGGTGTTCCAGAGGCAATGGTACACACTAAGCCACAGGAGAGAGAGAACATGACAAGGCCAAGAAACAACAGGTATGTTAATATAACTAGAGCATAAGGTGCTTATGGAAGTGGTAGGAAACAGAGCTGAGTAGATAGACTGTCCAAGCCATCCAATGACATATAGGGGCTGTTAGAAGCAGAAGATTTTCCTCTGCAGGTGATAGGGAGTCACAAAAGTGTTTAAGTAGAGATTAGCTGGGTCAATTGCATTTTAGAGAGCTCACTCTTGTGAACACATGGAAAGTCGAATAAAAACTGATTAGGAGGGCTTCCCTGGTGGTGCAGTGGTTGAGAGTCTGCCTGCCGCTGCAGGGGACATGGGTTCATGTCCCGGTCCGGGAAGATCCCACATGCCGCGGAGCGGCTGGGCCCGTGAGCCATGGCTGCTGAGCCTGCGCATCCAGAGCCTGTGCTCTGCAACGGGAGAGACCACAACTGTGAGAGGCCCGTGTACCGCAAAAACAACAACAACAACAAAAAACTGATTAGGAATCGTTCAATTAGTTCAGGAAATTTCTTTAACAAAATAAATGCAGAAAAGGAAAAACAGATGTGAGAGACCTTTAAAAGGTATAAGAGAGAGTTGTGGAATTGGAGATGTTATGAGGGACACACCGAGTACACTCTTCACTGAAGTAAAATGCAAGTATTAAAGTCGGGATCTAGCTGGTAGAAGCCACTGACATTGCACTGCCAAAGCCACAGGGGACTTATATACTTCTGTGCTGATTGCCTCTATTGCTAAAAGGGAAAGTTTAGTATTGTTTATAGCTCCATAGGTTACCTCTATGCAAAATGTCATTAGACAAACCCTAATAAGTTAAATGAGGGGTATGGAGAAGAGAGTTTTATGACAGCTCAGAGACAATTTATAGTAACAACAAATCCAAACATTTTTGTGTTAGAAGAAGTAGCATTTGCACATGATTTGTTTTCTTCTGGTAATGTACTTAAACCATACTGGCATCTGGTTAATTAATTTTTTACTCAGTTATGTCTTCCTTCATAATATCCAGAGAAATTTGCTGCTTGACAACTATACAGTGATGTAGACAATTGTAACTCCTCTCCCACATGAGTGCATCTCCCTCTTCCCATTATGCTCCTCTCCTTCTTGATCCTTATTCATAGGTGATTGTGCCTCCCCTTTTCCCTACTCCATTGGCCTGGAGATTGATTAGAAAAATGTACTCAGTATACCAAGGAGACTCTAAGATATTAGCTCTCCAGAACAGACTTTTTTTTTTTCTTAAACAACTTCCAGTTGTTATTTTCTATAATCCCCAATGTTAAGTCCATAAAATAAAATTTAAAAAAAAAATCAAAATTCAACATCCTGGAAGTACTAATGTGTTATGCAAATACAGTTATTTAATACTGCACTTTGCTTAATCTTCTTTTCTTATCAGAATATTTTTGTAATATTGCCAAGTTTAGTGGCTGATGCCTTTTATGGCATTGAGGTGCATAGGCTTTGCCCTAGAGCCAAGAAAATGGAAAGCTATTTCAGATAATATTAAAGTGTTTCTAACTCTGGGATCAGAAATAATTGGAAGAGGCCCTTAATGCTTTAGAAGTACTGTCCTCCTTTACTTTTAAAGTTCTGAACACAATGTTAGGAGCTAAGAGAGATAGGAAAGTATACGTGGTTTCTGTGTTCAAAAGTCTTTGCAATTTAGATGGGATAAAATATCCATGCATATGTAAAGCACCTATTATATATAACAATACACAATGTTGTATGATCAACTCATAGATTGTGTGGATATATGTTAAATAAAATTATAGAGAGTGAAAACACATACCCCTCAAACAATTATATAACAGAATGATGTTGAACTAAAGCTTATAAAACAAAACTGTTCAAAGATGAGAGAATATCTTTCATTTATTTATTGTGAAAACCAATATTTACTACTAGGTGAGAGATACAGTTCCATGCACTGGGATACAGCAGTGAATGAGGTAATAAAAGCTCCTGACCTAATGGGATTTATCGACTAGAAAGAAGAAAATAAACAAATAATTATGTAATATCTTTTGTGGAAGTGCTGTGAGGTAAAGAGGCAAATAAAGAATGATACTTGGAACTAACTGAAATGTGGGACCATTTATGAAGATGGGGAACAACGGTATTTGGATAAGAGTATGAGGTGGCACAAAAAAGGCCTCAAGTGTTCTGTATTCAACTATGCTGAGTTTGATGTTTATTAATCAATCAATTTTAGAGTTAAGGGGAGACATAAATGTGAAGGCGTTAGTGAACAGATGATGCTCAAAGCCATGGGTTGATGGATTCAAGGCAGAGAGTGATTGTTGAGAGAACAAGAAAGTCTAATCTCAGGTTGGGAAGAGGAGGAAAAACCAGCCAAGGTTACAGAAAGCAGCCAGTGAGGTAAGTGGAAAACCAGGAGGGTGACATGTCCTGGAAGCAAAGTGAATAAGTGCCTTAAGGATGAAGAAGTGATTAAGTGTGCCAAATGTTGCTATAGTGTAGAGAAATATTAGAACTGAGAAGGGACTAGTGATTCAGCAACATGGAAGTTTTTGGTGACTGGACAAGTACAGTGCCATTGGACTGGATGGAAGCTTCATTGGAATGGCGTCAAAATAGAACTGGAATTGAGAAAATGGAAAGAATGAGCTTAAATAACATTTTCATGAGTTTTCCTGGAAGAGGAGAGACATGTATGAGGGGAATGTAAGGCTGAGGAAGTTGTTAAAATGAGAGGTATTATGACTGGTATTTAGACTGATGAGAAGAATACAGTGGAGAGAGTGATTGATGGCACAGAGAGAGAAGTAAAATTGCAGGAATAAAATCCTTTGCACATTTTACAGAGGGTGGGATTCAGTGTGCAAGGGGAATATTTGGCCTTCAAAGTCAGCAGGAAAAGTTCATTCACTGTAACAGAAGGAAAGCATTTAAATGAGAGTACAGGTATTTTGGTGACTTTGTTGATGGGGATGAGGATGTTATTCTTTTATGATTTCTCTGTTTTATCACTAAAATTAAACATGAAATCATCAACAGGGTGAGGAATAGGAGAAAGTATTAAAGTTCTGAGGAGAAGGGAAAAATAGTGACAGAGCTCTAGAGGATATTTGTAGAGTAGAAGAACTAGGGAAATGGAGAAAGACTGCAAGGACATTCTGAGATCCCACAAGAGATGGATGGTTATAAACTTAAAGTGAAACCAATCAGCATTATCATGTTGTTTTCATTTTTTCCCAACCCACATTCATAGGTTTAGTGGGATAGGTGAGGAAATAAGTTTCACCAAGAGGAGAGGGGAAGGCAAAGGAGACGGAGTTGTTATGCAAGGGAATAAGTGATTGACCCTGGAGTCTAAGCTGGGGAAGGAGGGAAAAGAAGACACAAGATGGGTCTTGGACAATGAAAAAGGAATGGGCTATGGATTGGAAAACAGTGTTCATGAATTCTTGGTTTGGAGGTAGTGGCAGAAATTTATTGGGGGTTCATGAAGTGGGCTTACAGCTGAAATTTTGGAGGAAATGAAGATACTCATAGGGTAAATTCTAGGATGTGATATGAGAAAGGGGGGAATTTTTGAGGTGGGAAAGCAACATGGTCAGTATAATCATGTTTGGGAATGGGAATTATGAGGAAAGGCAGATGTGAGTAAATATGAGAACAAATGGATTAAGCCTAAGTATTCATTTGAAGAGGAATTATTATTATTATTTTATTATTATTATTATTATTTGCAGTACATGGGCCTCTCACTGCTCTTCCGTTGCGAAGCACAGGCTCTGGATGCGCAGGCTCAGCGGCAATGGCTCACGGACCCAACCGCTCTGCGGCATGTGGGATCTTGACTGACCGGGCCACGAACCCATGTCCCCTACGTCGGCAGGTGGACCCTCAACCACTGCGCCACCAGGGAAGCCCTATTATTATTTTTTAACATCTTTATTGGAGTATAATTGCTTTACAATGGTGTGTTAGTTACTGCTTTAAAACAAAGTGAATCAGTTATACATATACATATTTCCCCACATCTCTTCCTCATGCTTCTCCCTCCCTCGTCCCCTCCCTACCCCACACCTCTAGGTGGTCACAAAGCACCGAGCTGATCTTCCTGTGCTATGCGGCTGCTTCCCACTAGCTATCTATTTTACGTTTGGTAGTGTATATATGTCCATTCCACTCTCTCATTTTGTCACAGCTTACCCTTCCCCCTGCCCATATCATCAAGTCCATTCTCTAGTAGGTCTGTGTCTTTATTCCGGTCTTGCCCCTAGGTTCTTCATAACATTTTTTTTCTTAGATTCTATATAAATGTGTTAGCATACGGTATTTGTTTTTCTCTTTCAGACTTACTTTACTCTGTATGACAGAATTTAGGTCCATCCACCTCACTAAAAATAACTCAATTTCGTTTCGTTTTTGGATAATATTCCATTGTATATATGTGCCACATGTTTTTTTTTTTTTTTTTTTTTTTTTTTTTTTTTTTTTTTGCGGTACACGGGCCTCTCACAGTTGTGGCCTCTCCCGTTGCAGAGCACAGGCTTCGGACGCGCAGGCTCAGTAGCCATGGCTCACGGGCCCAGCCGCTCCACGGCATGTGGGATCTTCCCGGACCAGGGCACGAAGCCGTGTCCCCTGCATCAGCAGGCAGACTCTCAACCACTGCGCCACCAGGGAAGCCTGTGCTACATCTTCTTTATCCATTCATCTGTCAATGGACACTTAGGTTGCTTCCATGCCCTGGCTATTGTAAATAGAGCTGCAATGAATATTTTGGTACATGACTCTTTTTGAATTATGGTTTGCTCAGGGTATATGCCCAGTAGTATGATTGCTGGGTCATATGGTAGTTCTATTTTTAGTTTTTTAAGGAACGTCCATACTGTTCTCCATAGTGGCTGTATCAATTTACATTCCCACCAACAGTGCAAGAGGGTTCCCTTTTCTCCACACCCTCTCCAGCATTTATTGTTTGCAGATTTTTTGATGATGGACATTCTGACCGGTGTGAGGTGATACCTCATTGTAATTTTGACTTCCATTTCACTAATGATTAGTGATGTTGAGCATTCTTTCATGTGTTTGTTGGCAATCTGTATATCTTCTTTGAGAAATGTCTATTTAGGTTTTCTGCCCATTATAGCATTAGATTGTTTGTTTTTTTGATATTGAGCTGCATAAGCTGAGTGTAAATTTTGGAGATTAATCCTTTGTCAGTTGCTTCATTTGCAAATATTTTCTCCCACTCTGATGGTTGCCTTTTCATCTTGTTTATGGTTTCCTTTACTGTGCAAAAGCTTTTAAGTTTCATTAGGTCCCATTTGTTTATTTTTGTTTTTATTTCCATTTCTCTTGGAGGTGGATCAAAAAGGATCTTGCTCTGATTTATGTCTTACAATGTTCTGCCTATGTTTTCCTCTAAAAGTTTGATAGTATCTGGCCTTACATTTAGGTCTTTAATCCATTTTGAGCTTATTTTTGTATATGGTGTTAGGGAATGTTATAATTTCATACTTTTATATGTAACTGTCCAGTTTTCCCAGCACCACTTATTGAAGAGGCTGTCTTTTCTCCACTGTATTTTCTTGCCTCCTTTATCAAAGATAAGGTGACATATGTGTGTGGGTTTATCTCTGGGCTTCCTATCATGCTCCATTGATCTATATTTCTGTTTTTGTGCATGTACCATACTCTCTTGATTACTGTAGCATTGTAGTATAGTCTGAAATCAGGGAGCCTGATTCCTCCAGCTCCATTTTTCTTTCTCAAGATTGCTTTGGTTATTTGGGGTCTTATGTGTTTCCATATAAATTGTGAAATTTTTTGTTCTAGTTCTGTGAAAAATGCCAGTGGTAGTTTGATAGGGATTGCATTGAATCTGTAGATTGCTTTGGGTAGTAATTTTCAAAACGTTGATTCTTCCAATCCAAGAACATGGTATATCTCTCCATCTATTTGTATCATCTTTAATTTCTTTCATCAGTGTCTTATAATTTTCTGCATACAGGTCTTTTGTCTCCTTAGGTAAGTTTATTCCTTAATATTTTATTATGTTTGTTGCAGTGGTAAATGGGAGTGTTTTTGTAATTACACTTTCAGATTTCTCATCATTAGTGTATAGGAATGCAAGAGATTTCTGTGCATTAATTTTGTATGCTGCTAATTTAATAAGTTCATTGATTAGTTCTAGTAGCTTTCTGGTGGTATCTTTAGGATTCTCTATGAATAGTATCATGTCATCTGCAAACAGTGACCGTTTTACTTCTTCTTTTCTGATTTGGATTATTTTTATTTCTTTTTCTTCTCTGATTGCTGTGGCTAAAACTTCCAAAACTGTGTTGAATAAGAGTGGTGAGAGTGGGAAATCTTGTCTTGTTCCTGATCTTAGTGGAAATGGTTTCACTTTTTCACCATCAACAGTGATGTTGGCTGTGGGTTTGTCATATATGGCCTTCATTATGTTGAGGAAAGTTCCCCCTATGCCTACTTTCTGCAGGATTTTTATCATGAATGGGTGTTGAATTTTGTTGAAAGCTTTCTCTGCATCTATTGAGATGATCATATGGTTTTGCTACTTCAATCTGTTAATATGGTGTATCACATTGATTGATTTGCATATATTGAAGAATCCTTGCATTCCTGGGATAAACCCTGCTTGATCATGGTATATGATCCTTTTAATATGCTGTTGGATTCTGTTTCCTAGTATTTTATTGAGGATTTTTGTATCTATGTTCATCAGTGATTTTGGCCTGCAGTTTTATTTCTTTGTGACATCTTTGTCTGATTTTGGTATTAGGGTGATGGTAGCCTCGTGGAATGAGTTTGGGGGTGTTCCTCTCTCTGCTATACTTTGCAAGAGTTTGAGAAGGCTAGGTGTTAGCTCTTCTCTGAATGTTTGATAGAATTCGCCTGTAAAGCCATCTGGCCCTGGGCTTTTGTGTGTTGGAAGATTTTTAATCACAATTTCAATTTCAGTGATTGTGATTGGTCTGCTCATATTTTCTATTTCTTCCTGGTTCAGTCTCGGAAGGTTGTGCATTTCTCAGAATTTGTCCATTTCTTCCATGGTGTCCACTTTATTGGCATAAATTTGCTTGTAATAGTCTCTCATGATCCTTCACATTTCTGCAGTGTCATCTGTAACTTCTCCTTTTTCATTTCTAATTCTATTGATTTGAGTCGTCTCCCTTTTTTTCTTGATGAGTCTGGCTAATGGTTTATCAAGTTTGTTTATCTTCTCAAAGAACCAGCTTTTAGTTTTATTGATCTTTTCTATTGTTTCCTTCATTTCTTTTTCATTTATTTCTGATCTGATCGTTATGATTTCTTTCCTTCTGCTAACTGGGTTTTTTTTTTGTTGTTGTTGTTCTTTCTCTAATTGCTTTAGGTGTAAGGTTAGGTTGTTTATTTCAGATGTTTCTTATTTCTTAAGGTAGGATTGTATTGCTATAAAGTTCCATCTTAGAACTGCTTTTACTTCATCCCATAGGTTTTGGGCTGTTGTGTTTTCATTGTCATTTGTTTCTAGGTAATTTTTGATTTCCTCTTTGATTTCTTCAGTGTTTTCTTGGTTATTAAGTAGTGTATTGTTTAGCCTCCATGTGTTTGTATTTTTTACAGATTTTTTTCCTGTAATTGATATCTAGTCTCATAGCATTGTGGTTGGAAAAATACTTGATATGATTTCAATTTTCTTTAATTAACCAAGGCTTAATTTGTGACCCAAGATATGATCTATCCTGGGGAATGTTCCATGAGCACTTGAGCAGAATATGTATTCTGTTGTTTTTGGATGCAATGTCCTATAAATATTAATTAAGTCTATCTTGTTTAATGTATCATATAAAGCTTGTTTTTCCTTATTTATTTTCATTTTGTATGATCTGTCCGCTGGTGAAAGTGTGGTGTTAAGATCCCATACTATGATTTTGTTACTGTCAATTTCCCCTTTTATGGCTGTTAGTGTTTGCTTTATGTTTTGAAGTGCTCCTATGTTAGGTGCATAAATATTTAAAATTGTTATATCTTCTTCTTGGATCGATCCCTTGATCATTATGTAGGGTCTTTCTTTGTCTGTTGTAACAGTCTTTATTTTAAAGTCTATTTTGTTTGATATCAGAATTGCTCCTCCAGCTTTCTTTTGACTTCCATTTGCATGGAATATCTTTTTCCATCCCCTCTCTTTCAGTCTGTATATGTCCCTAGGTCTGAAATGGGTCTCTTGTAGACAGCATATATACAGGTCTTGTTTTTGTATCCATTCAGCTAGTCTATGTCTTTTGGTTGGAGCATTTAATCCATTTACATTTAAGGTAATTATCGATATGTGTGTTCCTCTTACCATTTTCTTAATTGTTTTGGGTTTGTTACTGTAGACATTTTCCTTCTCTTGTCTTTCCTGCCTAGAGAAGTTCCTTTAGCATTTGTTGTAAAGCTGGTTTGGTAGTGCTGAAATCTCTTAGCTTTTGCTTGTCTCTAAAAATCTATCACATTCTCCTTCACTTTTGGGTAGATGAGAAGAGCACCTCACCCTCTAATCAATAGAGGTTAAAATTGTTCTACACTATTTCACAAACATATTAAGAAGACTGGTGTTACTCATAGGATAAATCTTACCTACTATGGGGATGATATTCAATTAGATACTGTTTATGTAGTGTTTTATTTCTGAACATACTTTCTTAATGTAAATAACTTTGGGAAGAGGATCAGTTATGTCTGTAATCTCAGAGTAAACTAGTTTCTAAAGTCACTTTCCTTCTTAGCAGAAAAATAGCTGCATGAGTGAATTGAGCACATGTGGTATGTGCCTGCAGAAGCTCAGGACTCAGGTGGACCTGCCTGGCTTTTGATCTCAGCTCTGCCACTTATGTAGCTCTGTGTCACTGGGCAAATTCCTCCACCTTATTAAGTCTAGTTACCTTGACTCTCTGAAGTCAATACAAATGTAATAACCAATTTCAAGTTGTAGTTGTGAAGATCAAAGGGCTAAATCATGAAAAGTTTTTGGTGTAGTTCCTAGTACATTTTAAGCAATTTTAAATGTTTGCTATTGTTATTTTTATTATATGAAATGATAGCTAGAGAAAGAACAGTGAAGGGTATAAGGACTTAGGCATCAGAAATGTCCCAAGGATGCTGGCACAAAAAAAAAAAAAAAAGAGAGAGAGAGAAACAAAGAACATTTCAGCTAACTTTATAATTTTCCACTGAACTGCTCTGTAGAGTAACTTAGAAAAGTGTTTGTGGCTGGGCCACAGGATTTCTTACCAATATAATCTTATGCAAATTAGTAGCCATAATATCATGCACCTGTAGTATTCTAGAATGCCTCTGTCCCTTTTGTCCCTTCATTTCTCCTCATGGCTCTCTGATGATCTTTGAAAGGTAGTGTATCCAGCACCCACTTCACCAGGTCTGAAACCATCACTCCCATGCAGCAAAGGCTCACATGCTGCCCTGGTCCTGGGGACAGAGGTGGCAGCAGGTTGCTGACCATGTGAGTGGTACTTGTTATTTCCCCACATAGCATCATCAATCACAGGCTGGCAGATGACCCCAGTACTGCCAGGAAAAGTCATACCAATTTATTAGCAAAAGGAATGAAGACAGAGCAAAAGCTCGTGGTATGGGCATTGTTCAGCTTCATCAGGAATTTCAATGTTTCGTTGTTGGGACAACGTGGCCAAAGCAGCTTTTTGAGGCCAGCTGCCTCCTTGGTCTTCCAAAATGAGTTTCTAATGAATTTGAGACTACATGTTGCTCTGGTCCAGGCAGTAGGACAGTGTTTTCTTCCCAGGAGGACAATGTTTTCTTCCCAGGAGTGTGGAAAATGCTCGAGGTTAATTTTTTCCACCTCAGGATGAGACATCTCAAGCCAGTTTGAAATATTTATTAAAAAACCAATCATATTTTATTTTAAGAACATTGTTTCAGTATGCTTTCATTCATTTAAAATAAAAACCTTGTTGCAAACTCTCTCAATAATGCTAAGGATATATTATTTTTTGAGCAGAAAATATAATTTTTTTTAACAATATTTTTAAGGTTATCATTTTAGATATAGACTTGTGGATGAGTTATTTAATGTCTTGTGAGTTTGTTCACCTTTAAAATAATAACACTTAAAGTATGTTAGTATGGCTAAATTTCAAGTTCAATAAAGTTCTAGGAAGTTCCCTATCTTTGATGGGTTTGTGTACAGGTTGGGGAGAGAAGAATACAAACAGGAAAATTCTGATCTAGTACCAATTTGTTAGTACTGAGGATAATTAAGGTGGGAGGATACACGTGGGAGGGATTAACATCAATTTAGTAGCCAGCTATGGTTTCACAGAGGGTGTGAAATTAAACTGGGCTTTGCCAGATGGATCGACTATGGGTTGATGTGGAGAACATAGGAGGGCAATAGATTTAGAGATAACAGCGTAAGGAAAGATGCAGGGTTGAGAAGGAGCACAGTAATGTTAATAATGGCATTCACGCGTGCCATTAAACAATATAGCTGAGACAGTATTCCCGCCTGGAGAACATTCCATCGATCATAGAGCTAAATATTCTCCATGTGCTCTACAAAATCCTTTCAAAATGTAAGGAGTTGGCATTGGCCAAAGCAGTGCTAAGATTGGAGTCAAATAATAAAGCTGGGCTTCACTTTTAGCCCTGCGAATTACTAGCTGAGTGATCTTGGCCAAAGTATTTAAATCTCTCTGTATCAGTTTACTCATTTCTAAAATGGCAATAATAATGTGTCTACTTCATAGGAATTTTGTAGAGAGTGAAAGAGGGATGTAAGTGAGACATAGTGCTCACTCTGAAAGATCCATGAGTGGTTCCCGGTTTTATGATTGCCATTGCTGTTATCAATTTTAGGAGTAGTGATAGTGTTCTGACCTTTACAGTAAGATTAGATTGATTTTAAGTGGTGTTGGATATGATTACGTGCATATAGTCTCAAATACAAGGTAGGGGGCTTATGTCTAAGGTGACCAGATACCCCTGTTTACCTGAGGCGATCTTTATTAACATCTGTGGTCTTGACATAAATATTGAAAGTGCTATTTTTTCACTCACAAATGTGTCCTGGTTTGGTCAATAAATTACATGGTTATATCTCATAACCAGTGCAGGACAATAAAAAGCAGTGTAGGTTTTTTTTTTTTTTTGCGGTACATGGGCCTCTCACTGTTGTGGCCTCTCCCGTTGTGGAGCACAGGCTCCGGATGCGCAGGCTCAGCAGCCATGGCTCACGGGCTCAGCCGCTCTGGGGCATGTGGGATCCTCCCGGACAGGGGCACGAACCCACGTCCTTTGCATCGGCAGGCAAACTCTCAACCACTGAGCCACCAGGGAAGCCCAGCAGTGTAGCTTTTTCAACGGGAGAAATGATGGGACAGAAGCAGTGTTTTAGGAAGATTTCTGTGGTCACGGCACTCAAGAGGCTTATAGAACATGAAAGGCAGGAAGAAAACCAAGAAAACTGCTCTTCGTGACAGCACCCGAGACTCGGGCAATGATGGCAGAGACAAGAGAGGATTTCAAGATATATCCTAGGAACAAAAGCAGGGCCCAGGTGGAAAGGGGCACGCTCTTCTTCCTAAACTGACCCCTAACCTCTGACCCCTCACATCCCTCAAGTAGTTCTCAAACTCTTCTTAATATTGATAGAACTCCTAGGTAGAATCACAACTCTTTATTGAAGGAAACCCTATGATCAGGGAGCCAACTCTAGTCCATCCTGAGAAGGGGAATTGAAGCTCCTAATCACTCTGACTTGATATAAGACAGATGGCATAAACAAGGCAGAATTATGTAAGAAATACTTCTTCTGCAATGATCTCTGACCTTCATGGGTATATTATAACTTTTCCTTGTTCAAAGTGCTCTGAACATTTATGTTGAATGACCCAGCATCATGTTCCAAACTTGGGCCTGTCCTATTTGGTATTTCAGGGCATGCAGCTCTTAAAGGGAGTAGACTTCCCCATGAAGGTGGGACAGTTTAATTGAGACCAAAAAATCCACTTCTTATATAAAAGAAAAAAGGCAGGAGGGGTAAGAGACGGACTCTGGTGGCTGGAGAGCTCACTGAGCACAAGGATGGATGATAGTAGGAGGTAGAAGCTGGACTGAACAGGGCAGAATTCTCTGCTTGGTTTGGGTGAAAGCAATGGGGACAGACTCCAGGAGGGTGGAGACCAGAGGCCAAAATCTGGGCATTGTGTTGGGGAGAGCAGGGAGGAGTGGATCAGTGAATTTGGAGAGAAACTTTGGAAAGACAAATCTCTGTTCTGGGTATCTATGTGGTTGTGTGCTATGGGGTATGCATTGTAAACTTTTCTCCATCAGCCAAATGTAATTACTAGAACATAGAAAGTTCTACGTTGCTGTCTTATGCTTTCAGTGTTGGGCACTGTGAGGAGGAGCAGGGTCCTGTGGCTAAGTGAGGACAGTGATGACATGGGGTGAGTCTGCTCAGATTAGGTGCAACAGACTCAGAGCTACATTTGCAGGTACGTTACTGAGATGAAATCGGGACCAGGAGAAAATCAGAAGCAAAAACTTTGGTTTTGGAATATTATGCCTCAAATGTCTTGTGCACAGACTTTTGACCAGTCAAGTCTGAAGAAGACCATCATGTCTGAATAAGGCATTTCTTCTTTGGGAGTGTTTTGCTGAAAGCCCAAACTAATTAAGCTTATAAACTTCCAAATGCTGAAGAGGAGCTCTTAATTTAAAGAAAATCTAAAGTGAACACTCTAGGAAAGCACAGAATCCTTTTGTAATGCAAATAACCCCTCCCCAGTGCCATTACAAGTGCCACCTTATAAGTTTCTGAGTTGGGAAAATGCTGGACCCACCTGTATTCCAGTCACAGCACAGTGAGAAAGCAGAGCATAATAGATGGTGAGCCCTAGGAATATTTCAACCCTAGCAGCATGGTTCACTGTTGTCTATGACATGTTGTTAAATTATTGATACTCAGCCAGGATTTGGGACACAGGCTTTGTTGTTCAGAGATAACAAAGCCATGTGAGAGAATGCAGTAATGAGAGAACAGGGACTTGGCCATGATGGGGTGAAGTTTCTGGGTGGTGAGTCCTGCCCAAAACAGGAGAGAGCTACAATTATTTGGATTGACCATCCTTGCAAAAAAGAAGAGAAAATAGGTGCATTAATGAAATTCTTACAACAGATGACAAACTGTCCCTGGATCCTCTGGTGGGGGAAAAGGGAAAAAAAACTCTCAAAGAATATTTTATATGAGCATATCACACAGAATCCACTTGCTCTGAGGACACAGAGCTAAGAGACATTCAGTTAAATTATTTAACAGAAGATGACAGAAAAGAATTAAAGAAATTTTCTCATCTCAAGTTAAAACAACAATCCACTGTCTATCCATGGGTAAATCTCTGGGTCCAGATGGTTGCCCAACAGAATTTTAGCAAACATTTGGAGAGATAATAAGGCCTGTAGCAGTAGATAATTATTCACTTATATATGGCTCAGTGCCCCCTCATCTACATTAGTTTCTATAGTAGGTTTTTGCCAAAAGAAAGGAAGCAGACCCCTGCTCTATTTTTTCATTTGTAATATTCTCTTGCTACACTCTGTGCAGTTGCCAGGAACAATCCTTTTAATTTCAGTGTCCTTATGAAGACTTTTGAGAACAATGGGAAGGTGAGGAGACATTTAATATTATTGAAATAGGATACAAAAATAGCTACTAGGAAGTCCTCCAGGAAAATAGGTAAAGGTCCACTTTAAGGTTTTCAAGAAACCTTATCCGATTAATCTGTTTAGGTGAAGGGGCTCCCATTTACCCATTCCCTCATTTCCGCCACTCAATTTCCAAGGGGAGGAGTAAACATTGGCATTTGAGAAGTATGTAGGATTGAACATCCACCCTGGACCATAAAGAGTGCAAAGGTCACAGATGTTTCTTTAGCAACCAGTTCACAGCCATTTTGCCAGGGACTTAATGGAGGCTGAAGAGATTAGCTACAATCTGTGCTCTAAGGCTGAGAAGCAAGGGTGAGGCTCCCAACTGCAGGCTTCACTGACCAGACTGGCTATAAGTGTCTCTACAAATTATAGATGTTTCTGGGAGACCATAATCTGTAGCCCTTGTGGATGATTTTCCCCTCTGCTGAGCATTTTACAAAGACAAACTAATTTATCCTCTCACAAATCCAATGATTTCAGACTGAGTGATTTTTCCCATTTTATAGATGGAGAAACTGAGCGCCAAAAGTCTTGCCTTTTAGTCGTCAACACTTTGAAGATGAAACAAATATGGAACAGCCAGTAATTACGTACTCATTTCAACCTCAGGCAAATCTGTCTACCAGACATCCATGCACAGAAATCACAGTCATGTTTATTGATTAAGGCAATGATAAAAGTTACCATTTATTGAGTATTTCATATGCACTGCATTGTCCATATATTAGATTGCTCAACCTTCACCATCCTTTAGAACAATGACTCTCATACTTGGCTGTGTGTTAGGATACACCTGGGAAACATAAAAATCCTGATGCTCACTTCCTAGATCAATGTAATCAGAATCTCTGGTGGGTGGGGACCAGATATCAGTATTTTTTAAAGCATCCCAGGTGATTTTAATATGCAACCAAAGTAAAAAACATTTTGGATAAGAAAACTAGAAGAGAAATAGAGAAAGAGAAGGATATTCAGATTGAATAATACAGTGTTGTGTTTTATTTTATTTTTTTCGGTGAAAGAGACTTGAGTTGTGAGATGAGTAGAAAGGGCTAGTGGAGAAGAAACATAAAGGAAACAGAAGAGAAGGAGTCATTAACAGACCAATTTTCCAGAGGAAATAGGAGAATGAGGATTAGCCACTTCCTCCTTTATGTCTCTTTGTGCACTTACAGATTTCTGTTGGAGCGTCTATTACCCTAAATATTTTGTTTGCACGTCTGTCGTCTTTCCAGACTACAAATTGCTTGAGGCATGGAACACTGGCCTCATCATATATATGTTCAGCACCTTCAGTAATGTCTGAGATATAACAGGCTCTCAGGTGCTGGATAAATGAAATAATGAATTTGGGAAATTAAAAAATCTTTACTTTGTAGAAAAGACACTCCAACTGTCTTTCACACAGTGTTTAAAACTCATGCCATGAATCAGTCTTTTAGACTAAAGCTCTGATAACCTGAGTTAAGAATTGGTTGCAAGGACATTACAGTGCAGTGCTACCTTCAGCCATTTGTGCCTCTGCATAAATTGTTTTGACCGATTAGCCTATCAGTCACCAACAGGAAGCAAAGGGAATGAGAATCAGGACACGCTGCGGTTAAGAACAGGAAAGGGTAGAGCCCAGAGCACTGGGGTCTGCTTTCAGGCCTCTGGGAGGCAACAGAGAAGTTTGAGACACCTAGAGCCAGGATAGCTGAGGCAACTGTGTGTGTGTGTGTGTGTGTGTGTGTGTGTGTGTGTGTGTGTGTGGTATTAAGGGGGTGGTCAGGAAAATCAGGTGCACCCAAACCCCTGGTATCTCAAAGGCTGTCTTGGAGCCAGATTTAGAACCATACATCATGCTATCACGTAGCATCATTTATGCTCCCCTGTTTTCTATGTATAGGCTCCTCAGGAAACTGATGAATAATAGACAATGCCACATTTCATTCAGATGGACCAATTCATCCCAGAGGGAACATTATTTGGTGATTTGTGGAACATTCTGTGAATGCAGAGTAACAACCCATGCAATGCTCCAGCTCACAACTATTGCCAGCAGGGGCCACATTTCATGGCATAACCCAACGTTGAGTCCTGCCATTGTTCTATACCCAATGGTTAAGTCCATCTTGCTCTTACCCCCTTGTGGGAACCTGCACCATCTTGCCCAAATACTCAGTACTGCCTTGCTTTGACTCTAACCCAAACCCATTTTTTTTCCTCTCTGGAATTGTCTGCTCTCTGATCAATATTCATAGTCTCAAATTCTTTCTTAAATATATTTTCCAGCTTCTTACCTTAATCATGAAACAATTTTACCTCCAGTAGTTCAATATTATTGCTCTCTGGCTGAAATTTCCCACCTTTCCTGCTTGCTTATTCAAGTAGCCTTACAATGAATATTCAGACTTTTACTTCTTTGACCCCCCCCAAAATTTTTCTTTTGGCTATCCATTGAATTTTAACCTGCTTTCACTCTCCTTCCTATCCAGCTTAGATTGTTTGGCCTATCATCACAATTAAACTTATGTACATAAGTGGTAAATTCCATTTCCCCTCTGTTCCTTATTGCTTTCATCTGGGACAAATTCAGCTTTTGGATAAAACTATTGCCAGGAAATGTCATGTTCTGTTGAAAAAAATGTCACATAACAGAATAGTGTAATTCCACTGTGAATTTATGATTGTCAACCTCAACTGAGGTCAATACTAGTACTACCCAATGATTCTATGATGTTTATCTGGTCAGTTTTCTCTCCAACTTTTACAATGGCTCTTTTAGACTTATTCTATTTTCATTAATCTTCTGACTCTCCCCTTCTGCCCCTGCCTATTCTCAGCAGAGGATTTTATTACTCACTTAACAGGGAAGATTGATGGGAGCTCCTTTGTCTTTCCACCTCAATGTCTATCTGTGCTCATTCTTATTTCTCTCTGACTTGTTAAAAAAGAGGAATACTTATCTTCTTATAATGTCAATTCCTTTCTATGTATTTCAGAACAGTATATCCTTGGTCATACATTCCTTCTACTGGAACATCCACCAGATCTTTTTATAGAATCATCCTAATTTGCTGTTAAACAAGCTCCAGTCTCTAATAAATAAGATTTTACTTTCAACTCCAGTCTCATCCTTCAATACTACCTATATCCCTCCTTAAATCAGAACTAAAACTTTTGAGAGATTTTCAAGTTTCAATTTCTTTATATCCCATGAATTCTTGAGCTCATTTGATCAAAATACCTACTACTCCACCAAATGCCCTGGTCACCAGAGTCTACCATGTCCTAAAATCAATTTAACTTTTTTTTGTGTCCTTTTTTCTTGACTTTTAAGTAAAATCAGACATTTCTAGCTTCTCCACCTGGAAATTCTCTTTCTGTTGTCTACAACAACAACATACTTTTCTGCATTTACTCCTACTTCTCTGAAAATGCCTTCTCAGTTTTGCCTTTAAATATCATAATTCTTTAATATTTAATCTTAAGTACTCTCCATTTTTTTTTAACCTTACTCTCTACTCTTTCCCTGGACAATTATATTCAATCATAGAGATTTCTCATTTGTTCACTAATGACTCAAATTTTAATTCCTACCCTAGGTTTTTCTCTGAACTTTATACCCATATATTTAACTGTCCAAGTGACATTTTCAATCATATATTTCATAGGTGCCTCGAAATCTTGTGCAGAACTAAATCTGTGATGTCCTATGGCCAATATGCTCATCTTCTATGATTTTCTTTCTTTCTTTCCTTATACCGACTCTTTTTCTTGTTATTTCATTGAGTGGAAACTCCAAAAGAATTAGTAGAAGCAGTGACAGTGGACATTCCTAAACTATCCCTGTCTTTAATTGAAATGCTTCTAAAATGTCACCATTAAATATATGATGACAGTAATGCAGTAGTTGACACTGCTAGTTACCTATGCAATATTCATTACCACTTTCCTTTTACTAATAGATAATTGCTTTCAAAAAGGGCAGCAATGTGTCCCTAATAATAATAATAATAGTAGTAAAATATTGCTTTTTCAAACTCCATTGCAGCTAAAAACACAGTTATGTTTAATGACATATAAATTGAGGGTTTCCAGGAGAGGTTTTTGCATTCTTGACATAGGCACTGCCCCTTCCCCTTTCCACTTCCTTCTTTCTGCCTAGGATACAGATATGATGCCTATGAAACTAACAGCCTGTTTTTTCCTTCAAAAATTATGTGGCAGAAAAGTAGAAAGATCTGGAGCCCCTGATGTCATTCTTGTATTGCCATACTGTCCTGGGCTACTACTTCTTAGGCTCTTATAGCATGAAACAAATGAAAACTTTACTTATTTAAGCCTTTTCTGATAGAATTTTGGTTATTCTCAGCTAAAAATGAACCTAATTTACATGTACCTGTGGCAGATAGAATAATGGCCTCTTAAAGATTTTCACATCCTAATCTCCAGAGTCTGCAAATGTATTACAATACTGGCAAAGCGGGTTTAAAATTACAAATAGAATTAAGATTGCTAACTCTAACTGACTTTAACATAGGTAGATTATCCTTGATAATCAGATGGACTTAATGTAATTACAAGCATCCTTAAAAGTTGAAGAGGAAGGTAAAAGAAAAGTTCAGAGGGATGCAGTGTGAGAAGGACTTGACCAGCCATTACTGGCTTTAAAGACAAAGAGGCCACAAGCCAAGGAATGTGGGCAGGGTCTAGAACTTTAAAAGGCAAGGAAGTAGATTCTCCCCTAGAGCCTCCAGAAGGAATGCAGCCCTACTGACATCTTGATTTTAGCCCAGTAACACCTGTGTCAAACTTCTAACCTACATAACTGTAAGATAATAAGGATATATGGTTTTAAAAAATTAAGTTTGTCATAATATGTTACAGCACCTCTAGAAAACTAATATGAAGTTCCAGAAGTTTCCTGCTATTTTTGTTAACAAAATGTTTTATCATGAACAAATCTAAAAGCTAACCACCTGCTTTTCTGGTTCTACTGAGAAAAAATATGATGAGAAGATCCTATTTTTTATTTCTTCTCTTAAGTATTAATATGCTAGGTTACATTGGGGTTACTTTAATAAATGTTCTGTTTTAATGATCACTGCATTCCTCAGATAAACAATATATGACATGATGAAATTGATTTGTTAACATTTTATTTAGGAGTTTGGCCATATGCTCATTAATATGATTGGCCTGTAATTATCTTATACATTTTTACTTTTGCCTAGTTTTAGGATTAAGGTTAAATTAACCTTGAAAAACAACTTAATAACATTTCCTAGTGTTTAGAAATTCTGGAGATCAGATATACTTTTTAAGAGTTTGACAAAACTTGGTTATGTATTCATCTGGCACTAGTTTCTTTTTGAAAGATTTTTATTATAATTTATATTTTTTAATTGTTATTGAGTTTTTATCGAGATACCTTGGTAATTTATATATTATTTTGGAAAATTATTTGTTTTCTCTGAATTGTATATTAACATTTTTTTCTGTATTACTCTGTTATTTTTTGAAATCCTTATTATATCTATAATTTATTCCCTGTTTTAATTCTAATATTATAAGCATATGCCTTCTCTTTCTGTCTCTCTCTCTTTTTGTCTCTCTCTGTCTCTTTACCCATCTCACTTTTTCTTTTTTTATGGCCCCCTCCTTTTTTTCATCAGTCTTACTGGAGATTTGGCTAGAAATTGCTTTTAATTTCATTATTTTTCTCTTTCTTTAATTTGCTGTTCTTATCTTTATTATTTCCTTCTTTATTTTTTTTCTTTTTCCTAAATTATTGCCTCTAGTGCTAAATATACCACTAGTCCTGTGTTGGTTGTAACTTCCATGCTTGTTCACATCAGCTTTAATTATCATTCAGTTCTAACTATTTTACAATTTTCATTGCAATAATTTTCACTTTGAGACAAGATATTTCAAACTATACTTTTAAATACACACACACACAGATGCACTTGGAGTTAATTTATTATATATTGTGTAAGATGGAAAATCAAAAAGCATTTTTTCCCACAAGTACGGTCAATTTTTTAAAACTCCATTTAATAAATATTGCCACATATGTCCACTGGTATGCCAGGCCACCTTTGTCATATATAATGAGTTGATTTTGAGGCTGTCTTTTTATTCTTTTTGTCATTTTTTTTGCCTATGCTGGGCCTTTAAGGACTTAATTCTTATAGGTTTATAATACAATATTTGGTAGCACCAGTCCCCTCTCTTCATTCTTCTTTAAGAGTCTTTACTATTCTTCTCTCTTCTTTATATGTATTTTTTAAACTTCAGTCTATCAAATCTATAGTTAAATTAGAGAAATAATTGATGATTTTATAATATTGATCATTTCCTCTTTGAATACAGTGTCTTTCTACTTCTTTAATAACTCTAAATAAATAAAATACTATAATGGTCTTACTACAAATTTTTCTTGTCTTTGTTAGATTTATTTCTAGATATTTCCTATTGTTCTTTTATGATGTTGTCTTCCTTTTAGTTACATTTTCTGGTGTATGGAAATGCAACTGACTTTCATTACCTTATCAACCAGCCATCTTGCTAAACTCCTCCATGATTCTAAAATTTATTCATAGTTTCTTTAAATTTTTTCATATAAAGTCTCATATAATTTATAGTAATGATATTTTGATTACTCTTTTCTAAACTTTAAGAATTTTTGTTTCAATTGCATTAACTAGGATCACCAATACAAGGTAAAGGAGCTCTATTGATGAAAATGTGTGTATCATTTCATTCCCCATTCTTCTAATATTCCTGTTTATAAAGATACTTGTTGTACACAGACACACACACTTTTTTTTTTTTTTTAGTGTTAAGACATTCTCTTCTCTTTTTAGTTTGCTGGAAACTTTTAACATGAATTTATATTTAATTTTATTTAATGTATTATGGAGTCTATTGAAACAATTACATGGGTATTATTTTTTCATCTATTAATGTTCATTTCTGTGATTAACCCAATTGGTCATGGTATGTTTCCTTTATGATAATGGCTTAAAATGGTTAACATTTTGTTTAGGATTTTTGCATCTAAATTTTTGACTTAAATGGGTCTATGTTTTATTTGTTTTTGTATCTTAGCCTAGTTTTATCTCTTTGTTTCTCTGTGCTGCATTTTGGGGATAAATTTTTCTATTTTTTTCCCAAATCTCTAAATACTATTGTGGCTTATTTTGAGTTTGCATTACTAATACATTTTATATTAATGAAAATATTTGATCAAACAAGATTTTCTACTTATTTCCTTTTTAAATACATGAGACATTATATCTATATGTATTTGTTTTATTTCTGCCCAAGTTTTCATAAGTGTTTTCTTCTAAAGTAATGAAAAGTATGTCATCTGTTACATCTTTAAATATCTGAAACATAATTATCTTAAATTCTTTATCTGACTATCCCATAACTTTATTTTTTTATGGAAAATTTATTACCAAGTCCAAGCTCACTCTGCTCACCACATGACAGGCCAATAAATTGGACATGAGGTGTTGAGGCAAGGAATACGACTTTATTTGGAAAGCCAGCAGACAGAGAAGACGGCAGAGAAAAGTCTCAAAATAACCATCTTATCAGGGTCTGGATGCCAGTTTCTTTTATAGAACAGAGAGGGGGAGGAGATGAACAAGTAAAGTAAAAAGGCCATAAGTTTTGCAAATATCACCTGGACCAGCCAGCCTCAGGAAGGGGATGTGTTAATTTCTTCTTTTTTGTAACTTCTTGTAACTTATTTATTGTCCACAGGTGGACTGGGTCCAGATGTTTATCTGAACAAAGGCACTTCGGTTTAACATTCAGGCACAGGAGCAGGGTTCCCTGAGGTAGGCCATTAGGTATAGACAGTATCGTTTTAGTGAACAAAATCAGTGGAAACCAAAGGTTAAAGTAAAAGAAACAGATCCAACATATAGTCAGATTTGGCGTTTCCCTGTTACAAAATGACCCTCCTGGTAGGTTTTGTTTGTTGTTGTTAGTATCTGTTTGCTTGTTTTTTATTCAATTGATATTAATTTTTTTCATGTGTTTAAATTTTTGAGTTATAGGTATATTTTTTGTGGGGACTTTTTTTTCTCTAGTCTTCTCTCTACCCCTATGCTCATCTCTTACTTCTAGTCGTTTTGCAGCACCCTTTCTCTCCCTCTCAGGACCAGGTCTCATAAGTGTGGGAATGGTTTCCTGTCTAGTGGTAGTATTAAAGGCCTTGCAGATCCAGCCACACAGCCAGTGGGTGCCTTGGCTCTGTTCCTGATATAGAATCTATGTCTGTGACTCTCTGCACATCGGTATAAGAGCCACAACCCAACTTATTTTTTATTTATTTTAAAATTAACCTATAGCAAAATTCACTGTTTTTGGTGTACAGTTCAGGATTTTGACAAATGCATGGAATCTTGCAATCAATACCACAATCAAGATACAGAATAACTTCATCACACCACCACCCGCCACCCACCTACACACATTCCTTTCTGCTGTCTTTTTTTTTAATAAACTTTTTTTAGAGAAGTTTTATATTCACAGAACAATTGAGCAGAAGGCACAGAAATTATCCTTATACCCTCTGCCTTCACACGTGTATGGTCACTCCTATTATCAACATCCCCACCAGAGTGGTATATTTGTTAAAATCTACTCCCAATCTGTGACTTGTTTTTCCATTCCCTAGATAATGTCTTTTGTAGAGAAGAATTTCTTTTTATTTTAATGAATTCCAGCTTATTGATTCTTTCTGTCATGGAACATGGCTTTGGTGTCATATTTAGGAAGTCATTGCCCAAACCCAGGTCATCTAGGTTCTCAACTATGTTTTCTTTTAGGAGTTTTATACTTTTGTGTTTTACATTGAGATTTGTGACTCATTTTGAGATAATTTTTGTGAAGGGGGTAAGGTCTGTGTCCAGATTCATTTTTTTTGCATATGGATATACAGTTATTTCACCACTATTTATTGGTAAAACTACTTTTCCTCCATGTTTTGCCTTTGTTCCTTTGTGAAAGATAAGTTGACTATATATATGTGAGTATATTTCTGGACTCTACTCTGTTCCATTGAGCTATTTATATGTTCTTTCACCACACTTGCTGCCCTTTTATAGTCAAATCCTCCAGCCATTCAACCCACAGGAACCACTGATCTGGTCTCCAGCCATGTAGTTCTGCCTTTTCCAGAATGACATATAACTAGAATCATAAAGTATGTAGTGTTTTGAATCTGGATTCTTCACTTAGCTTCATACATTTTAATTCTATGTATGTTCCATGCATATTTTATTCCTTTTTATTGCTAAGTACTATTCCTTTGTGTGAATGGACTAGTTTGTTTAATCATTTTTCAGTTGAGGGCCATTTGGATTGCTTCTACTTTGGACCAATTGCCTATACAGCTTCTATAAACATTTTTTATAAATAAACATGTAGGTTTTCATTTCACTTGCTAGAAACCAGGTGTTAGTAGTCAAAAGTTTGTGGGTGTTTTTGTAGCTTATTTGTACCAATAAATAAGCTTGTCCTTTCAAACAGAGAGCCTGGATCCAGTCACCTTTCTAAAATCCAGGGCATTAAATCTCACCCCAGATAAGCAGAATTATTGGCTGCCATTATCTGTCTTTAAATCTGCAGTGAGAAGACCTACAGCTTTATTTTCTGTCTTCATCTTGTTTTCCTGTTCCATTTCTGGTCCATTAAGATATTGATTTTCTCATATATGTTTTGTCCATAATTACTATGTGACCAAACAGAAGGGGTGATCAAAGTGTCAGCACACAGAACACTGGAACGAAAGCCCCTGGAATTCCTGGAAAGCCCTGCCTATGTGAATTGCATCATCATCCATCCAACTGAGCAAATCAGAGAACTGAGAATTTTTTTGCTGTCTCCTTGACTTCAACTTCCATATACAATCAAGCACAAAATTTTATTGGTTTTTACCTTATTCTTCCACTCCCTTCCAACTCCTGTGTCTACTCTGATCCAGGCTCTTGTCATTTCTTGCTAGGCCTCTGCTATGGATTCTTAAGTGGTCCTCCCCATTTACTCTTCTCTTTTTCTTACTTTAAATATTCTGTGGTTTCCATTGACCTTCCTTTATAAGGAATAAAACCTGGGGGAGGGTGGAGGGCTCTGTCTGTTGCCTACCTTATTAACCTTTTGTGGAGACCCTTCTTTCATGTGTGTTCTATTCATACCAATCTCCTCTCAGTCAGTGCTTTGTAAATGGCAGGCTGGTCTCGCTTTAGGGCCTTCACAGGTATTAGTCTTTTCTCTTGAAGTGCTTTTTTTTCTTTCTTGTCAAACTCCCTTTCATATATAATTTCTACTAAAACTTAGGAAGAAGCCTTCAAGGAAGCACCCCCTGACTCCCCAGACTTCTTCAGGTCCTGATTACATACTCTCATGACACTTTGTACTTACAGCAATTCTTTAATCTATCGTTGAATGTCTATCTTGCTTTCCTTGTTCATGACTGTAGCACCTTAAGTTTGACAACACTAAGTTCCAAACTAAATACTTCTGTGTAAATTAATAAATAGCTAGGAAAACACTTATGTATTTGAGGAGTTATTTAAGTGGTATAATTTAATGGATGCCAAATAATTCTATGTCACCTGTTGTTGTCTGAAAGTTTATCAATTTTCACTGCTTTTCATGAACCACTGCCCTGTTCAGACTCCTCTTTTAAAAGGCTATTCCTTCTAGTAAAGCTAATTCCTAAGTGTAATGAGATTATCAAATTGCTTTCATTCCTAAGGGACAGACTGTCAGATGACATAGATAACATTACAGGAAATTTTCCAGGTTAAGCTCTTACAAAATTGGGGTGGTGAGGTAAAAGGGAAACTACACTGCCTAGTTCTTTCCCAGAGTATATATTTAGCAAATGCATCAGTTAGTTTTATTGTGATGGCTTCACTCACACCCTACAATAGTCAGCACAATTTGATTGAATTGACTGACGATGGTGTCTCTCTAGGCTTAAACAATGAGGCTGTTTGTTCAGAGTGAGTTAATCTCTTGGGGCAAATGCTCTTAGAGAGCCTAGAATTGTTTCCTTCGACTTATTCTTGGAATTGCGTCAGATATTTAGCACCTATGACCCCAACAATTTGGCTTATAACTTGGAAAACTCCATCTTGCTGGCTGACATTCTTCTGAATGATCAGTGACTGTTTCATGGTATACAAGTTGCAGGACAAATACAAAGCTTATTATACTTAGCTTATTATGACTTTTAAATTTTTATTTATTTATTTTTATAAGCAGATATTGGGACAAAGGACTTCTGAAAATGTTTATAATGCTTCCAAAGGAAGAGGTCCTCCTTTTCTCTTCTTTTCTTTTCTTTTTTTTTTTTTTTTCTGGGAGCTCCAGAATCTTGTTACAAGAGAGAATTATTGTTAAGAAATGTGTATTTTATTAGCAGCTAACATTAATTGAGTATAGAATATGTGCTTAGTGCTACAAATAGCTCTTTATATTGTATTATTCTATTTAATCCTCAACTCTACAAGCAAGCTGCTGTTATTACCTCTTTTTTTTTTTGAGGAAAATAATGATTTATTTCACTGAATTTATTTCAAAGAATGGAAAAATGATAGTAATCATTATTTGTAAAAGAGAAGGAATCAGTATAATTACTCTTGAAAAAATACATTTTACTAAGAATAAAATCCAGAATTATTTGTATTTTTATAGAGTATTCTTCATTATACCAAAGATTTCATAATACATATCCCAAGTTACTCTATATCTGAAGACAAAATTTAACTGATTGAGCAAGAGTAATGTCTGGAGGTGAATGAGATTAAACAGTTAGTAAGTGGAATTTTAACATCCTTGGGGTCAGCCATGTTGTCATTTAAACCACTCTCCACTGAAGTCCTCACTTCTGTGTTTTTCAAAATATATTGGGGAGGAATAGAATGCTTATAACATTTCATGTTCTGAGCAAGGCTTTTAAAGTCATAAGCTCCAAGTACTTTGTTAGCTTCTTGACATACTTGTATCCAATGCAAAAAAAAAAATTGGTATTAAAAATCCCAAGGATCTTTAATTAATCCCAAGGATTATTAATTTAATCCCAAGGATTAAAAAATCCCAAGGGATATTCTTGCTGGATTATATAACAATACACATCGATGTGACTCATGTTTAGACTTCAGATCCAAACAGAACAATTTGGTTTTGCCACAGATAATATCCATCATATAAACATTGCACAACTTTGTATTGGCAACTTGATTTTAAGTGATCTTTGGAAAGGTGTAGGAGTACTTTTGTAAGACCTCTTATGTGTCCAAAGTAGAAGGCTGGAGTAATGCAAAAATAGTTTTGATTCATTGAGCCCCCTCTGGAAAGTTATAAAATGCTGTAAGCAATGACAGATATATTATGTGGGGGCATTCCCAAGACACTGTTACCTTTATTTTATTGATGAAGAAATTGTATCCCAGAAAGGTTAAATAACTTGTCAAAAGTCAACTTGCCAAGTCAGGGTTGAAAGCCCCCAGAGTGATCTTCTCCCTAGGTTCCAAGAGGCTTGGTATGCAGCCAGTCTCAGATGATTCTAATGTGGCTGACTTCCAGAATCATGCTTGTTGTGAAAGAAATTATTGAAGAAAAAAATAGTCAACACTGCTACAGATATGAGTCATGTGCATAAACTGATAAAAAGAAGCAAAGTGGTGCAAAAACTTGAGGTTAAACATTTGCTACATCTCTTCCAAATGTAGCCATTTGCTCCAGAGCATGGATGATGTGACCTGGTTCTGGGGTTGGGCTCAATGCAGAAGAAATTAAAACCTATTTTTTGCTTTTTAATATACCATGCCTAAAGGGCTCAAAAATAAATTTAATTTTCTATAATGCGAGGATGCATATTTAAGGTTCAGAATTTAACCCAGGGACTAGCCTCTTGCCTCTGTAGCATGATATCAGGAATCTTGAAATGCCAACATGAATCTCTCACCCTTCCCAAGGCCATGTGCCTGAAAACTTGCTCTTCAAACTTTATTCCTTTAGTTTTTTTTTTTTTTTTTTTTTTTTCGGTACGCAGGCCTCTCACTGTTGTGGCCTCTCCCGTTGTGGAGCACAGGCTCCGGACGCTCAGGCTCAGTGGCCATGGCTCACGGGCCCAGCTGCTCCATGGCATGTGGGGTCTTCCCAGACTGGGGCACGAACCCGTGTCCCCTGCATCGGCAGGTGGACTCTCAACCACTGCGCCACCAGGGAAGCCTTATTCCTTTAGTTTTATGCTCTAGTCCCTGTGACAATGCAACTTCTTCTTCAGAAGCTTCTCATTTAAAACAAGTGATTCTAAACCAGCACATCTGAAAAATATGTCACACTCCCATCAGCAACTGTGGTTCATTATGGCGGCAATTGTCAGATGTTCCCACAACTTCTGAGTGCAGAAGATATCAAATTTCAGGGTGAGGAGTTGGTGGGGAGAAAATAGGAAACCACACTGTCAAGATAGGAGCTAAATATGCATTTAAGTGAGGGAAAGAGGCCAGTAGTGGGCACCTGGAGCAGAAGGGCAAAGAAGAGGGTAGAAACCATAACAACAAACTATTTTACCGAAGATGAGTCTGTTAAATACAATGATAGGACAATAGTTTACAGGTTTACTTAGCAGCATCTGGTGTCATCTAATAGATCTCAAGGCCACTTGAATTATGATACCAATGTTCTCAACACTGCCCTTATTATGGGGGCATGCTGATAGGTGAGAAAAAAGATGGACTTTGGAGGAAAACTTAGATTCTAATCTCTGCATCATCATAGGTTGGCTCAGTAATCCCGAGTATATTAATTAAACTCTCTGAGAATGTTTCTACTATAACACGGTACAGATGGGTAACAATATTTACATGAGTGACCTGCTCAATCTATCCTTAGCAGTCTTTCAGCTAGGACTTGAAATGTTTTCATTTATGTAGCTTAAGTTGGACTCAGAAATATTGCCACCCTACTTTTGAATTTCTTTTCATGGTCCATTATGACCTACTCATCCCCCTTTACAATCTAATTATTAAGACTTGGTGTTTGGAGTCAGACAGTTATATGAGGTTTAATTCCAGCTTTACCACCAACTAACTGTTATTTCACCCAAGGATGAGGTGTGGGGGTGGTGAGGAACAGCACAGTTGGCATCAATTAGTAGAAAGTGAGTGAACTTCGGCTCAATGGAAAAAATAACTTGCTTTTATACCATGAGTCATTTATCAATGGAAGAGGCCACTTCACTGAAGTAAAATCATGTAATTTTATTGCCAGAGGCTATTCTGAAATCATGTTAGCTCCTTTTCACAACTGACTTGTGAGATGACTGAAGCCAGGTTTTGTTTAGTGGCTTTCACAGAATCACAGAGGAGGGATATAGAATCAGGAAACCTGGCTTGAGTCTGTACTCACTGTTCTCTAGCTATGAAATCTTATTTCCACTGTTCTGATTTCAGCAGTCTTGAGAGAAGCTGAAGGTGTTAAGAGCCTGCTTCCCTTTGTCAAAAATGTGGCTCGGAAAGCTTGGAGATGCAAGCAAAGCAGCGGAATGCTGCTTTTACATCATAATCATATTAGCTTTGTTGGTTCAGCTGTAATTAAAGCAAAGAAATATGTAAGTAGGAATAATATTAATGTCTTGTACATACCACTTTTCAAGTAACTCCTCAATTATTGTGAGAGTCAAGCTTTGACCTCCTCTGTCAGAAACCAGGTGAAGAATAGCTTTGATATTTATCAGAGAGGAGAGTAAGAAAATTATCAGATGTGTAAATAGATTTAGGCCTTAAAAATTTCCATGCCATGTTCTAGGAAAGGGAGGAGGGATGCAAGGAGAGGGTAGTGATGAAAGAGAGAGCATTGCAGAGGGTGGAGACAAAGAGGTGAGGGTTGGGCATGGAGGAGCAAACATTGAGGCTAAACCCAGAGGCCTGGGGGGTCATCCACTGGCCCCTCCAGAGACTTAGGCAGTAAAGTCACTCTCTTTTTTAATGTTACAGACAAATTAAGTAACTAGAGAAGGAACATCATCATTCCATCCCTCACTCTATCTTGTGTGGCTTTGAACCTGACAAATATATGGACATAAAAGTTCTGAAATCTTCCTTGGAGTAAACTTCACTAGTTTCTGTGGAAGAAATAGGGACATTCCCTCCTGTTTGGTTAACTAGGGCATCAGATTCAGTGTGGACAGTGAGACATGCCAGAGGCAGTAGCCAGAGGCAGTAGCCAGAGAGGTTGTAGAGTCAAGATGTTTTATTTCTTATCCCACCTTTCCAGTCCACAGCATTGATGGAGAGCAACCATGAGGGGCAAAATGTGCCCATCTCATGAGTAGCAGTTGAGAAAGTCACTAAACTTAGTAGTTTAATTTTCCTATTTATGAAAATAGTACCATGGCTGCAGGTATTTTTTGGTTGTTATTTTAGGCTCACATTAGATAATGAGCAGTATTGTGATGATAAATTTGGCCCATCTAGTAGAGCTGTTCACACTGGAAGCAGTCAAAAGATGGGTTATCTGGCTCTCAGGCATATGAGGATTGTGATTCTTGCATTGGGTGGGACATGGCAATCATATGTGTGAAGATGCTCTGAAAACAAAAAAACACCACACATTTAAAGACATCTTTTTTTTTAAGAATGAGAGAAGAAGGAAAGCAGCTTGGTATAAGAACAAAAACCTAAGATTTGTAATTTGAGGGTCTATCTTTCAATTTCAGTTTTCTCATTGTTATTTGGATAATTTTGGACAAGTCTTCCTAAATCTCAAATGATGGTAACACTTACACCCAATTGAGAAATAAAAAAAGCTGGTGGGCTTAAAAATGTTTTGTTAACTATAAAGTGATACACTACTGTTATTTAGAGCAAGGAAGGACACTTATAAAGCATCTAGTAACTTACTATGTTATTACTGCAAAAAGTTTATCCACAGGATGTACAGAGATAGATGAATACAGAGTAACTCATCATTTATCTCAGTCTAGACAGACTCAGCCAGTACAGGCAAAATATTAGATTCATGTCTTATAATATGAAGACATAATAGGTCAGGGAGAGAGAGTTTTATTTACTGTTTTCCTTCCTGTAAATGTGGGGCTCAGACCTACCTGAACACTTATTCTAACAACTGTAACCCCCAAAATTTGCTATGCTAAGATCTAGGAGAAGAGATTCAGGTATACTTTGGCTTGGGTATGAACAGGGGGAGGAAAGTTATGTGCCACTTCAGATACTTCAGATTTCCAAGACAACCCAGTTATCCTTCACTCTGTATTCAGTGCACGGCTCTCTGTGGTGTTGGTTGTATCAGCTGCTCTTAGCCATGAATCAGAGCATCTTGGAGAGAATCTACTAAGTGCCTACTGGATCTGTAGCATGGAAAACATGTCTGCAAAGTTAATAGAGAGCTTCTGTTTCTGTGGGCTGAGAGATTTTAATCACTGCTATTGTCAGTGAATGGTGATAACTGGGTCCATGGTGTATCCTTGTCTGGAAAAAAAGAGCTGGAGCTTAAAAAAAGACAACCAAAAAAAAAAAAAAGAAAGAAAAAAAAAGAAAACAAACAGACAAAAAAAACAACCAACCCAAGTAGGTGCCAGGTTCAGTTGTGAGCTGTGCCAGGTGTGTAAGCTGACTGGAGCTGGACCACTTTCCTCTGAGGGAGGGGGTCCCTCCTGCAGGGCCATGCAGCTCATCACAGCTCCACTGCTTAGAAACATGGGGTTAATAAGCCCCACATTTAATGAGAGTGTCTGGAGGAACTGCTGAGAAAATACTAAAAAATAAATGAGATGGAGAGACAATGAAGAAAAGGCAGAGGGCTGCGATGTGTTCTGAAATGGCTAGTGGGAGAAATAACATGGCTGAGACAAATTGAGAATGACTGTGCAGCTGAGGCCTGACCCCAGCACCATGGGAGGTGCACCCTGTTAATAAACCAGCAGCACAGAGACGGGGGAACTTGTGAAGCTGGGAAGCTCTGGATGGTGAATTGAAAGTGAGAGTGTGTGCGTAGGAGGTAGTGTGGAAGGGGGAGAGCTCTGTTTTCATTTTGAGGACTTGAGAATCATAAGACTTCTAAGGCAAAGAGACAATTATCTTCTATTCCTCAGATTATTTTTATTGACTTTCTATCAAGCTTGTTACTTAGTCATTGAAACTAAATATTTGTGGAATAAATGAGTGAATAGAAAATGAAACGAGTTTTGCTAAGTCAATGCCATGATTTCATGGCAGCGATTTTCAAACCATTTTCTGAATAGTCCAAAAGTTCCATGGAAGTATGTCAGAAAACTCCATGAAACTGTTGACCAAATTTCTTGGATGAGTGTATGGCTCTTTGGAGAAGTGCTTCAAAGTCCAGAGACTCAAAAGGGTTTTATTTAGAATTAAGGTCTAACTGAGCCAAACTTCAGCACAGCCATCAGAGCCCAAGGCCATTGGGAGAGCAAGTAGCTTAGTTAAGCAGTAAGTCAGGAACTTCTGATTTATGTTCCAGTGCTCTTTCCAATTCATCAGGCTTGAGGCTGCATAAATATTAGAAAAATGAGCCCAAAATACACTAGATATTCATAGAAAAATTGTTAGTGCCTTGGAAATATGTCAAGACTCAGGAGGGCAAAGTGAGAATTTAGCCAAACTTTCAGGCAAATGAGTGTCTAGAAATGGGGACTTAGACAAAACCCAAAGGAGTAAGGACAGAAAATACAGTATAGTGTGAGACAAATGGTTCATGGGCCTGTTTCATTGAATTGATATTTAAAAGGAGTCACAATAGGAAAAGAACCACCACAGTCACCACAAGAGATGACAAAATGTAAGAGTGAGAAATCAGAAAGAAGGTAAGACACGTAAGCAAGCCCACTTCACGCAGGGAAACCGGGCAAGAGAGTAGGAAGCAGGCTGTTACTACTTTCTCTGAATGTGGAACTTCTTTAAGTTCTACAGAAACAAATTGAAGAGTTCTCTTGTTGCCCTTAAATCCCTTAATGTGCTTTCAAACCAGTGATATTCTCTGTCCTTTGGTGTCAGTTACATCTTCTCTGATTGCTTTTCAGTTTATAGAAATTTTCAGACATTTCTTTTAAACTGATGATTCTACTCACATTATATTTGCTGTCAGTTTTTACATCTTGTGTTTGTTTTTATTGCCTTTTTTAAAACAACATTTTTAATTTTTGCGGCGTGTTGAAGAGCGGCGATGAGCAAAAGATGAGCATGAGTATTGATCCACAACCTTCAACTAGAAGACCTTGCTTACAAAAGCAAATATTTTTAATTTTAATGAAGTTCAATTTATGAATGTTTTATCTTATGGCTCACACTTTTGGTATTGCCTTAAGGAGCTTTTAATATGATATCACACTTAAAGCCTTTGCCTGAATCTCCATAAGATATGTTAAGTGGTATATGAGTAATATAAATTTCTATAAGCGTTCAGGGGAGGGAGATATCACTTAGAAGTAGGTAGTTTTGCAATGTTGCTTAACAGTATTCCAATAAGCTACTGTTAACTCCTGAATTTTCTAAGTATTGAGATATATTGTTAATGTTTTAAGATTTGGTTTGAGTACATTAAATTTAAGAAATGTATCTATCTGTGGCCAGTGAGCTCTAAACAAAGTCACTTAGTGATAAAAAGAGCCAGGAATGTTCTTAAGCTCTCAGACTCTGCCCAGGACATCCCCCCGCCCCTTGCCAACCATATATTCTTTTATTCCACAGGAGTTTCTTTAACATTTCAATGGACCCTTTAGGTTTCATACATTCTTTTCTTTGATTTATGAGGAATAAATCATCTGCTTATTTTACTTATTGCTGTGATCTTTTTTGCTACACTGAGATCTTATATTCTGTTTATTTTGAACATACTTTTGAGGGACTGATGGCATGTCTGAATAAAGAAATATATTTTTTATTAGTAAATGCCCTATCATAGCACTATGAGTACTTTGAGGTCTCTCGGTGTTTGCATTGTCAGAAATTAGCACATAATAGGTACTCAATAAATCTTTCATGAAAGAATGAATAAGTGATTGAACTACTGACACAAATCGGAAGAGAGCTGAACAAAACTTTTAATCCTATACCTCTATTTATCTATTCATATCGATATACACATGAGCAGTAAAACCAAGGCTGCTATGGAAAATTCTGACGTTCAAAGAAACGTTTTGTTTCCCTAATGTTGCAGAGAAAAAATCTAGTTTCTCTAGTTGTAAAATGAAGGGCATTTTTTTCTTTTAGCTATTAAAAAATATCAGCTTTATTATGAATGCTACTTAGCTTAGCTATTTCTAAGGTGAAGAAGAAATCTAGGTATGGTAAAGGAAAAGAAGCTCCAGCATCATTGCCTCAGTATCCATCATTGATTGCAGTGGTCTGCAATCAAGCCCTGGTCCTTGTCTTGCACTGGTCACTGTTTGTACTCACGCTGGGGGAACACAGAGCCCCAGCCCCTTCTTTTACTTCCAACTTCCCAACAGTGCTCCTAACTAGCATATGCTCTGGCTGAATGACCTGGCTTCATTCACAACTAAATCAGTACTAAAACAGTCTGGATGATAGATAGCAGCTTATCAATAATTGAAAAGAAAGGCTCAGAGATGTCCCATTATCTGAATAATTAATGCTCCATTTGGGCTTTGTAATTCCTTAATAAAACTGACTGATTGATTTGCTTAATTAATTCCTTCTTTGACAGGCTTATTGCTTTCTTTGGAGACAGGGATGGGCAAAAGAAAAAAAAAGATAATTTAAGCTAAAAGGAAAGATTTAAAATCTTTATAAACTTTAACCTGCTTAAAGCATTATGAAAACAAATTCTCCAGCAAACCTCCCCCAATCTCTGTTCTGCCATAAAAGACCCCCAGACTCCTGTCAATAGATAGCACATGTCACTTGGGTGAGTTTGGGGTGGCAGCTGATGAAACATGATGCTACATTGTAAGGGCCTCAACCACATCTGTAGTAATAAACTAAGATCAGCCTTAAACACCTTTGAATAAATGGATCTGAATGAATGTTTACAGCGGACTTCCATTTAAAGCAACGAGCTCTGAGCAAGGCAGTGGCAACTACCTCAGGGCTGAATGAGCTGATGGCTTTGCCTGCACGAAGCACCCCTCTGACTTTATGTGCACCTGATAGCTTCTGTCACTGGAATTTTGTCCCATACCAAGTCTGCTGCCATCCTTCCTATGATGACTGGTGTTGATCAAAGAAGGATTGAATCACTACAGAAAATTAAATTAAAAATGGAAATAAACCGGTCATATAGGGCAAGGGTTGGACGGTGGGGATTGAGAAAAAAAAACAACAACTGTGAATTAAGAAAACGGGGTTTCCCTGGTGGCTCAGTGGTTGAAAGTCCGCCTGCCGATGCAGGGGACACGGGTTCGCACCCCGGTCCGGAAAGATCCCACATGACACGGAGCAGCTAGGCCCGTGAGCCATGGCCACTGAGCCTGCGCATCTGGAGCCTGTGCTCCGCAATGGGAGAGGCCACAACAGTAAGAGGCCCGCGTACCACAAAAAAAAAAAAAAAAAAAAGAAAAAGAAAAAGAAAAAAAAGTGAAGTAGTAATTGGCAGAGGGAAGAGAATTAATGCCATTTCTCTTAATTCTGGAATCCACATACAATTTGCAGCTAGAAAAATAATGCAATCATTCTTAGAAAATATTATAAAATGATAAAAATATTGAGGATAAATTATTCAATTGGAAGAAGAAGAAAACAACCCTTTACTAGCATTCATTTCAATGATTTTATCAAAAGTATCTAGGATACACAATAGAAGGTATTAGTGTTGGCTGCTATTTCTTTCATCTACAGTACCATGACATTGATCCCTGTGGTTTTCTCAAGAACTTTGTTTTAGTAACCCTAGGCTACTATAACAAGATGCCACAGACTGGGTGGTTTAAACAACAGGTATTATTTCTCACAGTTCTGGAAGTCCAAGATCAAGGTGCTGACCTGTTTAGTTCCTGGTGAAGGACCTCTTTTTGGTTTGTAGATGTTTGCCTTCTTATAGATGCTGTCTGCTCATATGTCAACTGGGAGGAGAGAGTAGGGGGTGGGGAGAGAAGAGAGAGAGACATAGAAGAGAGAGGGTAAGCTCTTTGGTTTCTTTTTATAAGGGCATTAATCCCATCATAAGGACCTCATGACATCATCTAAACCCCTCAAAGACCCCCTCCTCCCACCTCCTGATACCATCACATTGGGGTTTAACGCTTCAACATTTGAATTTCAGGGGGATGCAAACATTCAGTCCATAACAAAATTAGCTTAGGAGAATTGTTGGTAAAAGTGAGTTGAGTTTTGTGTATGGAAGCCCATTTCTGCTGGGGGTTTCTGTTCAAGGATTCTGGGTAATGGCAGTGTCTGTGGAAGAGTAAGGACAGGTTTCTTTCCTTCAAATTTTCATGAAAAAAGTAGACACATAATAAAATTAAATCTATTTCCTGGTAAGGCAACACACAATTTCACAGTATGGGCAGTTTAGCCAACTGGCTTGAGGAGGTTGAAATGACCAGGACTGATCCTAAGAGGACTTGAAACAGACATCTCATAATCTTGACCTTTGTCCTAGTGAAAGCTAAAAGTTTACCTTGGTTTTCTCATTTTTAATAAACTAACTAAATATCTCATACACAGGAGGTACATACATCATAAAAGAATGAACAAACAAATGGTTGAGAATACTGGAATAAACATTCTGATCACAGTTCCAGGATCTGTCACATGTCATCTCAGTAAATCTTCATAGCAGTCCTGGAAGATAAATAACATTAGTCACATTTTACAGGTCAGAAATCTGAGACCAAAAGGTATCAGTGCAGAAAAGTAAAAGCCAAAACTGGAGCCAGGTTTAATTCATCTTTTTTTGACCCCATTTATTTATTATAGTCACTTCTGTTTGCACCAATTCTTTACACATTTACCCAGATTCTCTCTGTCCTTCTAGGCCTCTCTCCTCCATGAAGACTTCCCTGATGGCATCAGTTTATATCACGCTCTCCTCTCCGAATTGCTTTTGCCCTTGTCATCTCCAGTTTAGCACTAGTTTTCTTCCTTTTTTATATGTTTCATTTTTATCTTTTCATCTAGTATATAAACATCTTTACCATTATAATTTCTCTACAAATAACACAATATTTAGTACATTGTTGGTTACATAGATACCTCAATATATTTTAGACAATCAATTGATTAAACAAGTTTAGATCTTTCTTTTAAAAAAGTTAAAATGTATTATACTTATCACAATATGGTTGAGTAGGCTTTTTATTGAATGTTCACTAAATGATTGCTTCTACGTGAAATATGCAGTGGATTAATTGTAAAGGGAATAATAACACCAGGCAACAATTTAAAATAATCCAAAATTTAGGACAGGATTAAACGTCTAATAAATTAAAATGATGAGTTTCTGAAAAGCTGTTCGTAGGTTCAGGTGACTGTAAAAACGTTGACGTGTAGTCTTCTCAGATGCGTTTCCACCAAATAGGAATGAGTCAGTCTTCCAAAGCTTTAAAACTAGGCATACACTTTTTAGTAGTGACATTCTATCATGAATAATTTTCCAGAAAACACCATTTCCATCAATATTGAAAACACAGGAAGGAAGCTTCTTCCTTAGTGACACTGCAGGTTTTATAAGAGACTCATTAGGTCATAGGTGAAGGAGCCACATTCACATTCTCACTGAACTACTCACCTTGAGTCAAAGAACATTAAGTTGATTGAAATCCAATATTTATTTGTTCATTCACTCAAAAATATTTATTGAACTTCTATTCTACATCAGGCGAACTTTTAGGAATAAAATATGTTGGATGGAGGAAGTAAATATTTCAGATTAGCTAGTGGGAGGGAGACAGAGGGGGGTGATAGAGAGAGAGAACGCCATGAAGATTTTTTTTTTAATTGAACAAGTCAAATCAGTTTTAGCTGCACTACAGTAGTTAGTTTCAACAGTTAAATGAGGTTCATGAGACTCTGTGACCTAGATTGGATCCTAATATTCAGTAGTAACATTTAGGGCATGCTTTGGCTTTCTTGGGCAACATTGCCATTAAGACATTATTGTGGAGATGAACTTTCTTGGCAGAGGGAATTTCAGATGCCCTGATGTGGAAGAGTTCTTGGCAAGTTCCAGAAAGAGTGAAGAGGCCAGTGTGGTTAGATTGATGGGGCAAAGGGGAGAGCAGAGGAGATGAAGAGAGAGAGTAACAGAAAGCCAGTTCATACAGTAACTTGTAAATCATAGTACAAAGAGGAACTCATAGTACAGTTTCCCTCTGAGTGATATGAGTAGCCATTGGAGAGATTTTATGCCTCCTGTACCACATATGGACACCCCAGCTTCAATAGCCACTCTGGACCATCCCTTGAGCCTATGAGAATACTTACTGGTAACACTATTTGACCTTTGAAGACTGCACATAGCAAGGAGCCTGTAGAGAGTTTGGAAACAATTTTCAACTACATGATCCAGGAAAACTCTACCAAGAATTTTCTTCTGAAAACGTGCACAGTTTAGAAAACTACAATTTTATAGAAGTTTTTTTGTAGATGCAAATGGAAGGTATTAGGAGTTAAATTAGGTAAGGTAGTATATAATTTATTCTGGATTCAATAAAATTTAAATCCAGAAAAAGACTAAGAAAACTACAACTGTGTTCAAAAAAAAGCATCATTTGAAGTGCAGTTTGTTGGAGTTCACAGAGCACAGGCTGTACAGAAAACAGACCATCCCTCAGTCTACTCACTCACTACACGTTATGACTTTGGTTCAAAGTTGAGGGCTGTGAACATCACTATCCTCAACAGCAATGTTGTTGGGTGCCCAACTTATAAGGCTGCTGGGAGGAAAAATAATATTAAATATATAATAATATTATATTTATATTTATTTATATGATATTTATAATTAAATATTCTATATTTATCATATGTAATATATCACATATAATTTATATATAGTAAGCATTATATATAATGTGTATTATAATAGGAAATAATATGTAATATATATTGTATAATATATATATTCACATATTAACAAGGGGTGCATTTTGTATCAAGTGACATTGGTGTGAGATATAAATATACATACTTCACATATATATGCATATTTACATATATATTTACATATTTATAAATATGTAAATTTTACATATAAAATATATATTCTTTTATATACTTATATATAAATTACATATAACATCATATATTACATAATTTATATAATATATAAGATATTATAATATATATTATATATTAATATATCATTTATATATTATAACATGTAATATATAAAATATAATATATTGTATAATATGTATTACATAATTATATTATAAAATTATATGTAATAGATATTAATATATTATATATTACACATATATATTAATATACTATATATTATATATGTTACCATATATAATATTATATATTATAATACATATATGATATACATTATATAATATGTGATATATATTTTATGTAATATATATGATATATTATATATAATTATATGTATTATTAATATAATATGAATTATATATGCTGTATATTAATATAAAATTAATAATATACATTTATTAGTATATAGATAATATATAATATAATAAATAAAATATATTAATAATTTATATATATTAAATAATAATATAATTTATTATGAAAATAATATATATATGCTATATTTTAATAATATATTACAGTAATATGTACATTACATATATAATATATATTTTGAGGCACAAAATACATTTATCATAATATATAATAAAATATATAATATATATTACATATATTATATGTAATATGTAATATGTTATATGGAATAATACAATACATAATATATATTAATATAATATACTATAGTATGACAAAAATATAATATAATATATATAATCTATATATTATACATAATATTATATACATTATATTATTATACATCTTATATAATATATATATTATATGCTTATATTACATTGTATAATGGATATTATATTTTTATTATATTATAGTATCTTGTAGTAAGTTATATATACAATATATAATATGTATTGTATAATATAATATATTGCATATCATAATAATATGTAATATATAAATATGTAATACCTATCATATAATATCATATATAACATTATATATTATATTATATATCATATATAATATATATTATATAATAATATTATATGTCTAATATTTCAATATATTATATCTTTTTTTTATACAGCAGGTTCTTATTAGTGATCATTTTACACACATCAGTGTATACATGTCAATCCCAGTCTCCCAATTCATCACACCCCCACCCCCACTCCCCGCTGCTTTCCCCCTTTGGTGTCCATATGTTTGTTCTCTACATCTGTATATATATCTCATATTTATATATATAAATGTATATATATATTTATATACATATATTTATATATATATATCTCATGCAAATAACACTTGATACAAAATGCACTTCTTGATGGATGATGGATATTAATATTGTAACAAATACTTAGATGTTATTGTATTTAAGTATTGGGAAATAAGAATGTCCACCAAGAATTAAGTTGCAAAATCCATACATTGTGGACTAAATCAGAGATCAAGGCTTCCTGAAAGAGACAGATTCTTTCTTAAGCTTGCAGCAGTTGCCTGTGACCTGAAAGATTACAGAAGTTGCAAGGAATAAGGATAAGGTTCAAAGTTATGAACAATTTGATGTATGTTGGCAATGAATTTCAACACATTGCTGGAGGGGAGAACACTTTATTTTTATTTTTTTATTTTTTAACATCTTTATTGTAGTATAATTGCCTTACAATGGTGTGTTAGTTTCTACTTTATAACAAAGTGAATCAGCTCTACATATACATATATCCTCATATCTCCTCCTTCTTGTGTCTCCCTCCCCACCTCCTTATCCCACCCCTGTAGGTGGTCACAAAGCACTGAGCTGATCTCCCTGTGCTATGCAGCTTCTTCCCACTAGCTATCTATTATACATTTGCTAGTGTATATATGTCCATGCCACTCTCTCACTTTGTCCCAGCTTACCCTTCCCCCTCCCTATGTCCTCAAGCCCATTCTCTATGTCTGCATCTTTATTTCTGTCCTGTCCCTAGGTTCTTCAGAACCACTTTTTTTTTCTTTTTAGATTCCATATATATGTGTTAGCATACAATATTTGTTTTCCTCTTTCTGACTTACTTCACTCTGTATGACAGACTCTAGGTCTATCCACTTCACTACTCAATTTTGTTTCTTTTTATAGCTGAGTAATATTCCATTGTATATATGTGCCAAATCTTCTTTATCCATTCATCTATCAATAGACACTTAGGTTGCTTCCATGTCCTGGCTATTGTAAATAGAACTGCAATGAACATTGTGTTACATGACTCTTTTTGAATTATGGTTTTCTCAGGGTATATGCCCAGTAGTGGGATTGCTGGTTCGTATGATAGTTCTATTTTTAGTTTTTTAAAGGAACCTCCATCCTGTTCTCCATAGTGGCTGTACCAATTTACATTCCCACTAACAGTGCAAGAGGGTTCCCTTTTCTCCATACTCTCTGTGGCATTTATTGTTTGTAAATTTTTTGATGATGGCCATTCTGACTGGTGTGAGGTGATACCTCATCGTAGTTTTGTTTTGCATTTCTCTAATGATTGATGATGTTGAGCATCCTTTCATGTGTTTGTTGGCAATCTGTATATCTTCTTTGGAAAAATGTCTATTTAGGTTTTCTGCCCATTTTTGGATTGGGTTGTTTGTTTTTGAGATATTGAGCTGCATAAGTTGCTTGTAAATTTTAGAGGTTAATCCTTTGTCAGTTGCTTCATTGGCAAATATCTTCTCCCATTCTGAGGGTTGTCTTTTCGTCTTATGGTTTCCTATGCTGTGCAAAACTTTGAAGTTTAATTAGGTCTCATTTGTTTATTTTTGTTTTTATTTCCATTTCTCTAGGAGGTGGGTCAAAAAGGATCTTGCTGTGATTTATGTCATAGAGTGTTATGCCTATGTTTTCCTCTAAGAGTTTTATAGTGTCTAGCCTTACATTTAGATAATAGGCTTTTGTGTGTTCTGGTCTCTTTGGCAAAACCATCCTGTGAAGATGAATGCCGAAGAAGATACCCAATAGATTTCATGTGTTCTGGTCGTATTGAAAAGACCATTCCAATCTCAGAATATTAATTCTATTAACTATTTTTTTTCTGAATCTAATATTCACGAATTCTGATTATTATTTGGTTTTCCACATATACCTGCCCTTGAGATGAAAAGAGTTTTTCCTGTAGACTTTGCATATTTCATTTCCTATGAGTGGAATTTATTCTCCTAGTAGAAAGATACTGTTTCCACTAAATGAATAAACTGATATCCTTGGTTTATTCTTCAGTCTCACAAGTTTGGTTAAAGTGAATATGGTTGAGAAAAATGGATACAGGCACAGTGTTCTGACAAAGGCAGATTTCTGAGGGTATAAGGATAAGAGCCACCTGAATCATTGTAAGAAAATTTATCAAGAAAATGAATGCCACTCTGAGGTATTTTGGAGGAGACACTTCTTTCATTTTCCTAGAGGTCACATGCACACTTCCTTGATACAGTCTAGGACTATCTTGCTTGAATTACTGTAAATATTATTTCTATACACATGTGTTGCGTCTTTACCATGTAGCTAGGATTTTGTTAGTCAATGAGAATAGAATACGTCCCAGATATGGTGTCTGCCTACAAAGACTTCAAAGTCTACTAGACTACTTGTCAGCAAGGATATTCTGGAGACAGATGGCTATTGTAGAGAACTATTCATAGTCAAAACTTAAAAAAAAAATAACAAACAGTTTTGAGGCACAAAATTCTATGTTGTAGTCTCTGGAAGGTTCAACTTCCCATAAGCTGTTCAAGCTTAAATAGTCCAAACGTAAGCAGTGGGTTTTTTTCTTTCTCTTGCTTCCCTCAGGATTTGACCTACTATATGTCTTAAATGTGTGGAATGATCATGATTTCAAATGTCTTAAAATTTCTCGGTCAATACTAATTTCAAGTAATCAGTGTCCTTATTCCAAAAAACTATAGAGTGCCCTAGAAATTACTGCCACACTTCAACAGTCAAATTGTGTCAAACTCCTAGGTAAAATCAAAACAAGATTTAGAGGAAATCTGATTGGGTGCCTAAAATAACAAAGTCACCTTATTCATAGCATCTACCATAATGCCAGTTACAAAATAGATGTTCAAATAATAACAGTGCCTGGGTTGATATTCAGTATATCATGATACTTCAAGATAGATTCATTAAACATACAGAAGAGTATAGGACTTTCATTGTTTTGTCGCATGATGACCAATTTCATTCTGTGTCTCATAGGAGAGGTTGCACTGCCATCATTGGGCATCATCCCCACCAATGTCTAACATCTCATCTGCATTGATGAGGAAAAGCCAGGAAGTACATTTCCCAGAATCCCCTTTTCTGTTATAGTTCAGATTTAGAAAGTGGAAAGGAACAGAGAAGTCATGGAAAACAAATGAGGTGGCTTCACAGGCTCATCTATGCACTCCCACTCTGATGCAGTAGACTGGGACAGTGGTTGGCTAGTTCTGAAAACTTGAGAATTAAATGAATTTCTCAGCCAACCACCCACTTCAGTATTTCACGCTGAAGTCATCAATGACTTATGGCAACTTTGTGACTGCAGCCATTCTGACACTCCTCTTACATGTGTGTAAGCCCTAATTCCCATATTACACTTTTATTCCTGTAATTCTTAGAGAGGATTTGATTCCATGGCTAAACCCATGCTAATTTAGAGGGAATTACCCATATGAAGGACTCTAAAGCCTTTTCAGTTACTCAAGTAAAAGCAGTGTAAGGATTCAGTTCCACCCTGACAGTCAGGTGTGCTCCAACCAAGCAACTTCCTCTGATGAAATCTCCCTTTGGAAATCATAGGAAGAACCAATACACAAACATCCCTCAAAGAGGGCTTTCACTAAAGAGACTCAGACCTAAGCAAACTAAAAGAAAGCTCAGCGAGATACCTGCTTCATGAATAACTCAAAATGCTCCAAATATCATTTTTTCAGCATTTCCAGAAGAACTAAATTGCATAGGGCAGAACTTTTTCCAGAATTAAAAATTAACTTAGATGTCAAAATAAAACCCTAGAACTTAATTTATCATAAAAGCTATATTCTCAAATAGAATCTAATGGACCAAAACAGATAAAGCAATTAAATGGGAAATGCTATGAATTAATCTTATTTAAAGAGGCAGTCTAGATGGAATTCATAATTTTAAAGATACAATAACCAGGGGAAAAAAAGCTTTCCCAGCTCAGCTAGTGGTATCATAATTTAAAATAATAAAGCATCATAAGTACCTAATTTATTCATTTTCTGCAGGTGCTATTTGTTAATTTTGACATTACCTTCTCAGATTTGATTGCTGGTGACTCTCCTCTCTTTGGGGACATTTTACTTTTTTCCTGTTACTTTCTAATTTTAGTGGTAATAGTGTATGTGCTATGTAAAGTAGAAGAGTATTGAAGCCCTGAAAAAAGTTCAAGCTTAAACCCAGTGCTTCTAGGGTATTCTATCAAATAATTTCTCTGTGCCTGAGTGATGAGAAACTCCCATCAAGCGATGAGAACTTCCCATTAGGTGATAAGAACCTCATGTAATAATACAGTGGTGAAAGCAATCTTTAAAAGATTCTATAGCATCCTAATTACTGCTGTTACTGTTATTAATAGAGTGACTGTTTTACCATCTTCCTTTTTATAAGAATTGCATATAATTAAGGTGTATACACCTTAAGGTGTATTAAGGTGATGTTTTGATATATGTATACATTGTGAAATGACATCACACTCAAGCTAATCAACATATTCATCACCTCACATAGTTACTTCTTTTTTTTTTTTTCTTATGATAAGGCACAAAATCAACCCTCAGCAAATTTCAAGAATGCAAAACAGTACTGTTAACTGTATTTCTAGAGATTTAATGTCCAGCAGAGTGACTATGTTTTGAGGCTTGGTGTTAGGTTTTCTTTATTATTGCTTTTTGGGCCATGCTGTCTGGTGGTTACCAGCATGGTCTTGGAGACAGACTTCCCAGGTTCTCATCCTGATTCTATCATTTCCTAGCTCTGAGATCTTGTGCAAATTTATTCTGTCTGTGACTTGGTTTCTCCATCTATATATACTGCACATATTAACAGTACTCACCTTGTAGATATTTTTGTGCTGCTTAAAAAGTTTTCACAGGGGAAGTGCTTAGACTATTAGCTGGTACATAGTGAACAATCAGTAAAGGTAAACTATTATGTTGTTATTATTATTATTTTATATAATTTTTCTTTGATTTAATTCTAAATATGTGTACTATAATTACAAAGAATTATTTATAACTTTTATAATTTCCTTCATACTTACATATATAAAAACAGACTAATAAAAGTAAACAAGAAAAACTCAAAGCATTATCTTAGCAGTTCTTAACCTTAAAAATTACATTCAAAATATAGTAAACTCTAATGTTTATGAAATCTCACATATATAGTGTGACTAAAAACAAATCAACAGTGAGACAAAGTGCACTGCCCCTCCCCATCCACACAGTGGAAGCCTGACATTCCCTCCTCTCCCTACTTTACACCACAGGAAAAGTGCACTTCATGAGGACACAACTTTTATTCATTGTTAGTTTTTCCTCTCTCTTGTTTTCTATAATCTCTGTCCCTCCAGAATATTTTGCATGTTGTCATCACTCTTCAAAGCCTCCACAGGCAGCCTGCACCTGTGATTGACTACATCTGCATTACTGCTCCTCTATTCAGCATCAATGCACCTCTTCCTATTAGCTGACATTCTTCTGAGTCCCTCTAGCCATATCTGCCACAGGCCCCACTGTGCTGTGGATCTTTCTGTCTTTAGAATTTCTGCCCTTCTCCACACTTATCCAAACCTATTCACCTTTCAAGATGACACCCAAGTACCTTAGAAAGCCTCCTCTGTGCCTTGACTCTCTCAGAGGTTTCTGTTGTGAACCCCGTAGCAATTATAAAGGGCAAACCTCTGGTTCATATGATTTTAACCCCCCAATATGTTTTAAGAAACTTTGGAGTAGATTCTATGAATCATATACCTAATAACACAACTTACCAACTGATATTTTACTATATTGTTGTTTAATTTAGTAGGGATATTTTTTTTAATTGAACTTTCCCCCACTCCTGCTTTTCCATGGCTTCTCTCACGTTATGTATCTGTGGCTGATGATAATGCAGCCTCCTGCCACAACATTTTTTATTTATTGACATTAGCTCTTACATGTTTTTACTATCAACATATATTTTATTAATAGTTACTCCTAGGAGTCATATTAAGTTAATGGAATTTCAAAATTAATATTATGGATAAATAGCAGTATAGCTAAAGTCAATTTTGTTTATATAACAAGTTTGGCTTTATAATCAGTTTTGCTTCTGGTATAAGATTTAGAACAGTATTTAACAATGGAGAATAAAATAAGTACATTGATTATAAGAGAGTATGGACTCCATTTTTTTTCCCCAGAAAATGAATAGACGTCTAGAAAATTTGGTAAAGGATAAATAACTATTAAACGTCATTAAAGAGACATCTTTGAGGTAACAAAGCCCAAAACATAATTACTTTAGCTCCTGGTCATAAGGAAAAAATAGTGGAACTGCCTAGACTGATGAATGTTATTTGAGAATGAATGATGGATGCATATCTGAGAAACAAAAAAAAGGTAACATAAGATTGTTGGTCAGATTGTCAGGCTGTGTTATCTTGCCTGAGTAGAACTTTTTCATCGTCCCAAACAGAAACTCTAAATCCCCATTCCTGCATCCTTCCAACCCCTAGTAACCTTTATTCTGCTTTCTGTCTATGTTGAGTGCTTATTCTAGCTAGCTCATGTCAGTGAAATCATAAAATATTTGTCCTTTGTGTCTTGTTTATTTCAGTTATTATATTCTCAAAATTCAACCATTTTGTATCATGGATCAGAATTTCATTCATTGTTAACACTGAATAATATCCCATTGCCTGTATATACCACACTTTGCTTATCCGTTCTTTTATTGATGGATACTGGGGTTGCTTCCACCTTTGGCTATTATGAATAATGCTACTATGAAATTCTTTTGTATATATTCCCAGAAGTGGAATTACTGGATCATATGGTAATTCTATGTTTAGCTTTTATAGGATCCTCTGTTTTCCACAGTAGCATCAACATTCTCACCAACAGTGCACAAAGGTGCCAACTTCTCACATCCTGGTAGACACTTGTTAAAATTAATAACACCTAATAGGTAGAGGTTACATATGATTTCAAAAATACCCCAGTGATGCTGGTGCACCTGTCTACACGAGAGTAGTCACCACTATAGCCATACTTGAGAAATCACCATTTCCCATAATAAATTAAGTGATTAGTTAATTTCCTTGCTATTTATCAATAAATGCCTACCATGTATCTCTTTTTTTTTTTGTAGGTAATTCAAAAGAAGTACGTTATTTGTGCATTGGTAGAACTCATAGTCTCTGAAAGCAAAGTTGAACAGCATAATATGATAATGTATAATTAGGTGTTGGAATCATATGGTACTAACTATAAATGCTTCAGGAATTATGATGAAGGAAGACAAATAAAGATGTGAAGAATGCTTCAAAACAGAGGTAATATTTGAGTAGGACTTTGAAAGATGGGAGGAATTTATTTAAGTGAAGGAGGAAAAGGTGAGCATTCTAGTCATGATGAAAACCATGAACAAAGACGTAGAAATGGTGATATGTGAAGGGGGTGCTTGCAGAACGTAGACAGTAAGTTTAACAGAACTGAAATAGATATACTAGGATGCTGTGGGAAATACATAACATGAAGTCAGTTTACGAAGGTCCTTGATTATTTAAAATGATATAAGAACAAATAGTACATTTTGGCTGGTGGGGCATTGGGGTAAGACACATTTCCAGTTTGCCTAGAGTAATGCTGTTCAGAAGAGCAGACACTTGTCTACTTTGTTCCTTGTAGGTTGGGTCAATAAAACCAATTGCCATTTACCTGGAAGTGAAGATTATCTGATGAGAATAATAGATGTGGTATTTATAGCACTATGCTTGTTTTTTTTTTTTTTTTTGAACAGAGAGAACTGGCCTAAGAGTAAAAGTGGGAGCTCTTCATTCCAAGAAGCTGATAGTCCAAGTTATGAACATAAAACTCTCTTTCTTTCTCATCCATTCACTTAAGAATGAACACTGCCACTAAGCAGTAAATGAAATCTTATTACACGATCCAAAAGCAAATGAAAATGTATGTAATAATGCTCTGCTTTTACTCTTCATGAAAGAACAATTACTTTAGACAGAGATTTAGAGAAAAATCACTCTTCTAGAATTTCAGAAATGTATTTTATTCACTAAAGAAGGGAATGGAGAAATCTGGTACTGGGGGGCGGGGAGTGCTAATCATCATGTAAATCTAAGATATGGGCTGCTTTGCTTTCTCCCTAAAGTCTTTTTTTTTTTTTTTTTGGACAATAATAATGTAATCTGAGAACTGCTAGAATAAAACTCAGTTAGAGAAAAACTGGTTCCTGGGAGAAGAAGGAGCACAATGAAGACTTTCTTACCCATGGCTGTGCCCTCCTTCTCTCATACCTCACATTGGTGGAAGATAAACTGACAATGAGACCACACATCCATCAACCCTTCACCTTGAACCTGAGAGATGGATTCTGATAGTAGTGAGTACCCAGACATAGAAATAAGAAACCCCTGCTCTTTCCAAACATGAGGCTTCATTTAAGGACTCTTAGAAGTAACACTCGAGATACGGAAAACTTAAAAGTAAATGTATTGTAGCACATGTTGATATTCGATTCCCAAGCTCCCCTGACCTCAATTTCATGTCTAAATACACAGCATTGCATATATATTTATGTATAACATGAAAATAAGTTATCTTTTTATTAACAATTGATTATATTATGCTGTTATTGTAATTTTTCCACTTAAAATACATTGTGAAAAACAAATTTAAATAAAACAAAACAGCAACAACAATAACACATGTATTATGGGAAGACTTTCAGTCAGTAATTCGTAGATCTCTCTGATTATTTCAACAACTACCTTATTTTTGTTGTGTGGTTTATACCATGACATATCTGTCTCTCTTTTATGCTCTGAAAGACATTGCAACTGATATTATTTTGCTTATTTGTGTGAATTTTTCTATCAGATAAATATTGGAAAGTACTGCTGGGTAAAAAGATACATTTTCATATTTTGATGGACACCATTTCTCTCCAGATATATTTTATCCATTACCCTCTAGATAAGAACGTATAACAGAGATTATTTTCCAACACATTCACCAAACTAGGTAGCTATTAAATAAAAATTGCCAATCTGGCTTTAAAAGGATTCCTCTTGTTTTACTTTGATTTTAGCTATCTTTCTCTTTACTTTTTCCTAAGCTGCAGTGATACTGGCCTTCACACAGTAGTCAAGCCTGCTGTGCCCATTTCTATCCCAGGGCCTTTACATTTGCTAAGCCCTTGGCCTAAAATGAGCTTCCCGAAATTTTACATGACTGATTCCTACATATTTCTCTTTTAAAAAGTATTTGGCATCACCTTATTGAAATTCTCCACCATTCCTACCCTGAGCAACTCTCTCCACCCTTTTAGTTTTTCTTTATTTTCTTAGAAATCCCTGAAATTATCTTATTTGTCAGTTTGTCTTTTCCCATTAGAATATGTACTCCTGGAACAGGTCCTAGACTTAACTTTATATTTTCCAAATATATAATTATCTTCCTCAATATCATTTATTGAATAATCCATCATTTCTTCTCTTATTTGAAATGCTAACTTTTTCATCTACTGAATTTTCTGGAATTCCTGAGGCTGTTTCTTAATTTACTCCTCTTTCTCACTGTTCAGATACGTATTCTGCAACAGAACCACATTTTTCAAGTTGTTGCGCTTTTTAATATCTTTTGATACCTAATGGAGAAATTCTCTTAATAATTTTTCTTTTACAAAATATTTCTGTCAAATGTCTTGCATCTATATTTTAAAATAAATTTTAATAATCATTATCAGTAAGACAAATTGATAATAGAGAAAAATACAGGCTAAAGCACATATTTATTTTTCAAAATGTAAAAATAGCTACAAGTAGAATTTTAAATTAAATTGATACTTCCAAAATTATGACAGGGAGTCAGGAATAGTAGGTAAAATATAGCTCAATAGCAAAAGATAGAAAATCAAGGACATCTCAAGGAGGTATAATAAGCAAAAAACATAACAGTAAAAGAATGATGTAAACTAAACATAATTGTTTAGCTAATATTAATAAGAAATTTATCTGATTTATTAGATTGTTATGTTTAAATTAAATAAATCTTGGAGAATCATTCTGTGTGGCAAAGAAGATTATCCTTATAAAAATAAAGGGTAATTTTTTTTTTAAGGGAACACTATTTTTTTATTTATTTAGGCTGTGTTGGGTCTTTCTTTCTGTATGAGGGCTTTCTCTAGTTGCGGCGAGCAGGGGCCACTCTTCATCACGGTGCATGGGACTCTCACTGTCGTGGCCTCTCTTGTTGCACAGCACAAGCTCCAGACGCCCAGGCTCAGTAGTTGTGGCTCACAGGCCTAGTTGCTCCGCAGTATTTGGGATCTTCCCAGACCAGGGCTCGAACCCATGTCCCCTGCATTGGCAGGCAGATTCTCAACCACTGCACCACCAGGGAAGCCCCAAACAGTAAAATTTATCATGGGATTATCTTTCTACCATAAAATAAAATAACTAAGGCAAAAAGTGGGAAATTTTATACAACTCTCTTGGTCTTTTACAGATTAAGGAGATAAAATTATAAACTGATTAATAGGTACTTCTCAAACTCTCTATTTGTGGGTAGGAGATAAGAAGCAAGAATTATCTGGATCTTATTCTGAGATCCCACCCAAAACACAATTCAAAATAATTAAATTTCAAACTGAAAACATGGAAATTTAGAAAATATTTCGCTGAATAAACCTTCAATCAAACTATGGACTCATGGTTGTGAGGAAAAAGAAAATAATGAGACCCAAAATAAAAAGATTAAAAACTAAGGAGGCCAAATGAGTGGAATTGAGGTGTTAGTTTATCTTTGATAAACAAATAACTGAGAAGTAAAGCACTAAAATAAGCAGTAAGAAAAATAAGAACATAAATATTAAAATTAGTAAAAGAAATAAGAAATATGCACACATAGGTGAGATGGAAATAATACTAAAATAAAATTACATACAATTATATTCGAATACTGCATATGGAGAAAATTACTAATTTTCCGAAAATGTGATTGTAATAAGCTCAGGAAGAAATAGAAAATCTTATAGTCAAAATGTATTTTAAAACATTTTAAACAGTCAAATAATTATTTTTAAAATGCTACTTAACCTGTTTAAATGAGTGAATTATTCTTTCACTGAAAATATAACTTCCCTGTGATATTGGAAGATGAAAAAAATCCCTTGATTAATTTTAAGATGCTAATATTACACTGACCTTAAGACAGATAAATGAAAGTTAAAAAACAAAAACTATAAATAAAGCTCAGTTCTAAGTAGAGACACAAATTATAAATAACCTAATTTTAATATTAGGCACAAATTCATAGTGAAATGAAAATAAAATCTCTCCTAAGTACAATGCACAATATTCATTTGAAACTAAGGCCAAAATGTATATATTGGTGGCTGCTCTTACTACCATTTAAAAATATTCTTTAAAATAAGAGTACAATAAAGGTGGAATGACAAAAAAATAAAATAAATAATGGAAAATTTGTAAGTTATCAATATTGGAAGGTGATGTGATTGCCCATTTAGAAAACTAACATGAAATCTATTAAAAATAACAACATACAAAAATATGTAATACCACATTATATTATTAGAAAATATAATGAGAAAATACAATTTGTAAGAATTGCTTAAAATATAAAATACCTGGAAAGAAATGTGAATGAAGAATTTTTTTATAGGTTCTACATGAGAAACTACTAGACATTACTTAGGGACATGTTAAAAAAAATGGTAAACTGAGACATCTATTCCTGGTGACTGAAAAGTATCAACTTGATATTATTTATAAGGGGACCTTTCTACACATTAAGTTAAATATTGGGTTAGCCAAAAATTTCGTTCAGTTTGAAGTAAAAATAAAAGACACATTTTTCATTTTCACCAATAATTTTATTGAACAACGTATTCACTAACGAAATGAACTTTTTCTCCAACCCAATATTTAATGTAATTCCGTCCCAAATATCAGTAGACATTGAGGAGAGTGCACTGTAACAAAATGATTATGTCTCAAAAAAATATAACAGCTGACAATGCCCAGGATATTTGTGAGAAAGAATAACAAGAGACTTATCAGGCATAAAGTCATATAAAGGTAAAACAATTAAAACAACATGATGTAGATATGAGGATATAATTGTTATCCAAGCTGTCATCATCTCTCTCCCAGAACACTCTGCTTTCAATCTCATGCTTCTGCAGTCTGTCCCCACACACAACAGCTGGAAGCTTTATTAGAAAATGAATACAGTTCATGCAGTCCTTTCATTTCAAGATATTTGATCACCTTTTGTGCACTTAGATTGATCTAAAGTCCTCTCCATGCCTCAAGGTCTTAGCCATCCTGCTTGCTCAGTGCCCTGTACTCACCTGCCCTTCTGTCAAATGTGGGGCTGCTCCCACCACCATCCTGGGATCCTTGGTGCCCTTCAGTTACCTGGAGTGCTATTCCCCACTCCAATCATTTCTGCTCATTGCTAAAATTTCAGCCTATATATCACCTCCTTGGAGTCTCTCCCTGTTGGTTCTAACTGAAGTAGATGTCCTTGCCATGTTTTTTCATGCTGCCCTTTTTCTTCTTATCACATTTTGTATTTATTTTCTTTGTTTGCTTGTGTACTTGTATGTCTGTCTGTTTCACTAAGAGTTCAACTCCATGAGGTCTAGGTATTTAAAGGAACCAACAAGGCAGGCTTTACTCTTGACTGTTTCTGGGGGAGAAGCTTCTGATGTGGGTGAACATCCACAGGTGGAGCATGCCCACACCACCAGACAGTCTGCCAGAGATGATCCAGTATCCCCTTTGTTCCAGGGGGTCATCATTACAGATCCCATGGACCTTCCTCATATCAGGGGTGATGAGGGTCAGCATCCATTTTCTCTGGGAAACTATTCTCCAACTTCCTTCTTCCACCATTCTCTGACCATTTTGATTTAAGAAAACCATTTCTTCTGACAGTGTTGAATTTTGCTTGAACCCTGTGCTCCTGGCAAACAGTGAAGGTTAAGAAATCCCCCATTCTTTTGTATTCTGGAAATAGTTTACTACAAAGAACCACTCTTCCACATATGACACAGATAGTATTACTCCCTGTTCCCCACCCCCATCTCCTGTTCACTTCTGACAAAGGACACAGGCCTTCCAAATTCCCATTCTTTGCTTCATAAATAATTAGCTGAACTATTTTGTCCACAGTGAGCAATGGGAATAAAATGTTTGTTAACCAAACTTCTGTTAAGTTTCCGTTCCCCTCAGGCCCCTGAACTTTAGCCCACCCTCATCTTGAGTCAGAATATAGCCCAGTCTTAACTACTCTTCCTAAGAACAGACTGGCCTCAGGGCAAAACAACCTCTCATCTTCTGTCTTATCACACCAAATCCATTATCCCACTTCCCCACACTGTTCTTTTTAGCCTTGTTTACTCCAATAAATGAAAAATTCTTTTGATCTAACCCTAGAGATGCTTGCAGATCTTAAGGTAAGAAAATTTTCCATATGTCAATGGTCCCACTCTTCTTATTGGGATAGTCTCTTTCCTTACCTTGTGATAACACTTTCAAAGAAAGTCTCTCTACCAAGTCCGGATTTGATTTCTGTTTGACAGTTCCCTCTTCTCTCAAAGGCAGTTGCTTCCTTTGGCCTTCTCCTTAAAACCTTTTTCTTATTCTTTCACCATAGATTTCACTGTTCCTTAGAACCCAGATACCAAATCATTAGAAATTTATAGCAAAAGAAGGACGGCATCATCTTCTATCCCTGCAATGTGAAAGAAAATGTGTGGAGTCAATCCTTCTGGAATAGCAAGAAAAAAGAATTTTAAACAGTAAGTTTTGTTTTTAACTCAAATACAAATCTGTGTATTTACATTAGTTTATGTGTATCAAAAGCTTTCAAAATATACATTCCCTTTAATCCAATGAATCTGGTTATGGAATTTGTTCTAAGGAAATAATGATATAAGCAAAATTTGTTTAAAATATGGATATACTTGTTACTTACAACAAGAGCAACACTGAGGAAAAGAAACAAAACTAAAATCCAACAACAAAAAATTGGTACAGGGCTTCCCTGGTGGCGCAGTGGTTGGGAGTCCGCCTGCCGATGCAGGGGACATGGGTTCATGTCCCGGTCCAGGAAGATCCCACATGCCGTGGAGCTGCTGGGCCCGTGAGCCATGGCCGCTGAGCCTGTGCTCTGCAAGGGGAGAGGCCACAACAGTGAGAGGCCCGTGTACCACAAAAAAAAAAAAAAAAAAGGTACATTCTTTAATAATTTATTAGCAAAGAGTATTTTATGACATGGCAAATGTCTGTGATAGACTAATAATATACAAAGAGATTAGAATTATAAACAATAAAATCTTACTTTAAAAACTTATTACATATGTGTAATTTATATTTTTATATTTAGTATTTATCCATATTTTTCATACTTAAAATAATGAACATGTATTTTTCTACATTTAAAAGCTTTTTGTTTGTTTTGCTAAACTTCTGGTAAACATGCAAGAGTTTAGCTATCTGTCCCCGTATCATTCTCTCACAAAGCATATCCATTTATTACCACAGACAGATTTTTGCCTTGTCTCACATATAGGAAAAGTCATTTTCTCCTTCCTTGCCTCCACTCTGTTATCTTCAAGAAGCTTCTAGTATCTGTGAAAGCCCAATTGAGAAACAACGGTAATGGACAATAAGGAGCCATTTCAGATTCTTGAAATTATGTGAGCAAGGTTTTAGGTTGCTTAACACAAGGATGGAAGAGGTAGAGGCACAAAGGGCTTTACTGGTCACATTTGGCTCTGTACACATTTAAACCCATTTGGTTGATCCTAGAGTTGTTAAATCCCCTTTTCTACAGTACAGAAGGTGAACCATTATACCTCTATTTTTCAGAAAGAGCTACTTAAACAGCTTTACCTTGTTTTAATAGAAGTTCCTGAGTAGGTAAAATCTGTTTTTATCTACCAGAAATATAACACTAAATTTGATATGTTATAATAATGATATTGTAGTACTAAATTTAAAAAAATAAATAAAACAAGAACCAAAGAAGACTTGCATCCTTCCCTACTGAGGTTTGCAACCTACTGGGGAGACTGACACATTAATAGAAAGATAATAGTAAGATCATACAATACAAAATGTCAGATACTCCATAGCAGTGCTGTCCAATAGAAGTGTAAGATAAGCCACATGTATAATTTTCTTTCAGTCACATTAAAAAGGTAAAAAGAAACAAGTGAGATTAATTCTAATAATATATTTTATTTTAGTTGATATTTTCAAAGCACTATCCAAAATATTATCATTTTGTTATGTAATATGTATAAATGATTAATGAGATATTTTGCAATTTTTAATATTAAGTCTTAAGTGTGCATTCTACACTTATGGCACATCTTGATTTGGACTAGCCATAATACAGGTGCTCAATAGCCACATGGGACTAGTGACTACTGTTCTAGACAGAACAGATCTATAGGAGGGTTACAACTAAAACATAATAAAATAAAGGAGGTGGGAGGAGTTATTTTGTAGTTGGGGGTCCAAAAACTTCTCTTGGAGGACATGACAGTTCAGCCCTGCTTGCAAGGATGAGATCAAATAGTAGGAAAGGCATTGGAGGGAGGAGGAAGAGCAGTAAAGAGACAGAAATGCAGTCTGTCCACTGTGGTTGAAATAGGTCATTCATGGGGTCAAGAGAGAAAGGTAGACAATGAGGAAAAGCTGGACTGGATTGTAAAATTTTCTAGCTTCTTCCAACCCTCTTTCCTTGTTTAAAGAACAAGTTTTTTCTCCAAAGCAAGCCAGTCCCTAGCAGACTCACTCCCTTTAGAGTTTTCATCAGCTTCCTCTGACCTACATAACCACTGATTTCCAAATTGAGGCAAGTTTAGGGCAAGGCCCACAGGCCCTCTCAGAGGGAAGCTCGCGGTGGGTTTGTAGTGTCTGAAGAGCTGCGAGCAGGTGCCATGGTCTGGCGTCTGCCTCAGCATGGCTAATTCGTGAGTCCCCAGCAAGTTAGCTAGAAGAGGAGATAGCTGTGTAGGGGGACCCTGCTAATTGGCCCTTTCAGTTCCTAGCACACACTACTGGTGAGAAGCTCCCTGGGCTCAGATTTCTTATGTCCTTTTGAAAAGACAGAGAGACAGCTTAGGCTTGATAAACTAAAAAAGTAAACAAATGAGAAAAACCCCCTGCTCAGGGGAGGTGTTGTCACTGGCTTCATCCAGCTGTGTGGCCATCTCATGACTTGGAGAAGGCTTGCCCTTTGATAGAGGCTTTTGTTCCCTGCAAGCAGAAAGGGAGCACATTTCTTGCTGTAGGTAGAGGAGTAATCAGGCCGATTAATTTAAACCCACATGTATCTGATTCATGGCTTCAACAGCTATTTGAAGCTCAAATGCAGCCTGGAACAGCCCAGAGATGATGGTTGCCAGGCCACAACTCAACTCTGGTCTACAGTTGATGGCTACCATGAGGAGCTAGAGCTGAGGATGCTCAGGTCACCACAGGGAACTTCACAAGGAGGTGGCAAGAACTGAAAGAGGACTAATAAAACATTGTCATTCTACCCCCTGCCCACACCAGCATCTTGGACTAGAGTAATGGGAACAGGCTTTACCCTAATTGCAATTGTTAATTGCTTCTTTCTTCCTATCTTCTACAATACCCCAGTATCTACTTTTGTTGTTTTTTTGACCTACTTTCACCAGTACAAAAATAATGCCAACTGAGGCTGCTGGAGTGTGAGTGAACATGCTATGGAATGATCCATACTGTTTGCTCCTGGAAAAGACCTCTGGCTCAAGGAACCATTGAAGGAGTGGTTAGTTTGGGTGGAAATCAAAGACTTACTAGACTAATATTCTCTTCCAATATTTGAAATAGACAGTTTAAAGGGAGACACAATCACAGTTATGACAACAGATGAAAATACTTGAATTTCCTTTAAAGACTTCTGAACCTACATTGGCTGGTGAGGATAAGGAAAGGTATTGGGTATTTGTATTATCAATAGATTGGGGTTATGAGACATACACAGATTAAACATTGCATTGCTCCAGAAAGTAAGTCCCTTTACAGAAAAGGTTAGTTATTCCTTTCTAATAGCATTATGGTCAAACAAGGCTAGATGCAGTGTTGGTGATGAGAGCTATTACATCTGAATATAATACTGAGGAGAAAGTCTTAACTTTGCCTGAAATTATTACTATTGTGTATTAGTTTTAAAAATTCTTTTCATATTTCATATCTAATGTCTTCTCCACAACGAAGCTGAGAGAAAATAATATTACTAACTATAATGCCTAACATTTATTAGGTAACCACAGTGTGCCAAGCACAGTGCAAACAAATTACCTGTAAAAGCCTGAAGACTAATAGATATTAGTTCAATTTAATTTTGACAAGCCTTTTGAAGGAAAGTTTACAGATGTGTGTAAAGAGACTTGTATTTTCTGTTCAAGCCTTCACCAACTTAACCAGCTGTGTGATTCTGGGCTAGCCACTTAATATTTCCCAGCCTCAGTTTCCTCCTCATAGACAACAACTCATATTCCCATGACCCATCAGAGTGTATGATAAACTTTCACATAGTCTATTCCACTTTCTCACCCCAACTGTGTGAGGAAAACAAGGCCCAGAGAGGATAAAAAAAAAAAAAACCTGTTTAAGATCACAGTAAATCTGTATGCCTGGACTTGAGCTCCAGGTTTCTGATGCCAGTTGCTGTGGAATTTCCCCTTCATTATCATCTCAAAGGCTAATGTGTTAGAATTTCACCTATATGGTATTTGGTGAACTGAGGAATAATTTACAGTTTTGGCATGACCACAAACAGTGAGGCGGTTTGCTTTTGAGAGCACAGGCTTTGGAGAGCTCCACTTGGTGGAAAATTCCAGCTCCTGTGTTGGCTGTGTCCACTTTCCTGGACCTTCTAAAGCTTATGTGTCTTCATGTACATGTGATAGTTGTAGCAGGGTTTCCTGCATAGGACTGTGGGGAGGATTCAATCTGAGGCCTTAGCTCATTGTCTAGCATTATTAGAGCAGTTGGTCAATATTAGTTACTACTTTTATGACACAGAGAAGGATCCTATCTTCTTAGCCATGTGTAATCTGCCTGTTTTGGAGATGTGACATAACACTCGCTTCTGGTGAGGGAAAAGAGCTAAAGGAGCTACAAGGACCACAAGCCCATTGGTAGAAAAGTACATCCTTTTCCTCTGGATTCTATTTGGTTTGTTCCCTTAACTGAATACCCTTGTTTTAGAACACATACTCCATGATCCAGTTGATGGGTTACCAGCAGAAGATTGAGATCTTGGGCATGTTAAATTAAATTATGACATTGCAGTAATAAAATGAAGCAAAAAAAAAAAAATCCCTCCAATCACATCAGTTTCACAAGGCACTCTGGCTATGGGCTTATGTAGTGTCCACATATTGATAGTTTTCTCCTAAATTATTGACTGGGTGTCTCCAGCACATTGTAAAATGTCTACTGTGACCCTGTAGGGGTCATTCTTTAAATCTTCTTAAGCACTAAGCACATTTCTGTATTTATGTATCCAGAGCTGTAATTTTAATAACAGTAAGAAGGGAGAAAAAAAAAAAAAACGGAGTTCAAGATCAAGATTCTCTTCTCTTGCAATCTTCTTTGGAAATTCTCAGCGTCCAAAATGCAATTAATCACTCCTGTAAGGAAATTTGGAATGGATCAACACATTTCAACATTGCTTTAATTATTCTTGACACTGTTTGAGGATCAAAGTTTCCAGCTTTTCAAAAATAAATGAATAAACAAATTTCTCATTAAGACTCTACTCCCTCTCCCTTTCACCCAAGATAGGGCTATGGATAAAGACACAATATAGATAGGAAATTATTTTTCCTCTTTTTCCATCTCTCCCCCACTCTCTCTTCTTCTTTTTCTCTCCTTTTCTTCTTTCCTTTTTTCTTCTTTCCATTCCTTCCTTCTTTCTTTCCTTCAACTCATCCTCTCTCTCTCTCTCTCTCTCTCTCTCTCATTCTTTTCCTGATGAGGAAATTAGAAGGTGATTTTCTTAAGGCAGCCTAACTAACAAGTGAAGCAAGTGACAGGGCACTGAGTTTGCAGGCTGATTATTGGTTTCAATGGTTCAATGGATGAGTACAAAGTGAAGGAGAGAGGAAGATAGTGGTGATGATGAGCATTTGGATTAAGTCTCAAAATTCACCAAATTTATCATTCAGTACATTCATGGGGGAGTTTCAAGACAAAGGCACCAGGCAGACTACACTGAACAGATAACACAGCAGTGTGCATTGAGATTTGAAAGTGTAGACCAAGCCTTTTGTTTCCTGGTTTTATTGTAAAATAAAGCAGATTCAGCAACCCACATACAAACAAAATGTATGACTTTTACTTACTTACTATAACTCAATATTCCTGACCCACCAACGGGTCAAGAAATTTAACTTTGCCATCTAACATAGAAGCTCCACTATGGGCTGAGTCCCAATTCAGCCCCTCCCCACCTCCTTCCAAAAGTGACAGATTTCATGACTTTCTTAGTAATTACTTCTATGCATTGCTTTATGGCTTTATTACCTAAATGTACATCTCCTGATTAGTTTAGTTTAGTTAGTCTTGCTTGTCTTTTTTTTTTTTAACAATTTATCTCTTTTGTTCTACAAATTCTCCCTTCATCCATTTCTTGTCTTTATAATTTATCTATTGAAAATCTAGCTCATTTGACCTGTAGAGTTTCCCACAGGTTTCATGCTGTTGAGTGCATACTCACGGGACAGTTCAACACGTTCTTCTGTCCTTAGAATTCCCTACAAACTGGTAGCTGGATCCATGAATGGATTGAACTTGTATTTGAGCCCTTTGAGCCAAGCCCCTTTATCTGCATGTACTAACAATTGAGGTAAACACATCTAAACTGCATGAATCTGCTTTACAGTTTTTATTTAAATTTACCTTGATTTAGATATAGTGATTTTTTCCGTGTTCTCCTCAATTCATGTCCCACTAAAAACAATAAAAAAATAACAACTAAATAACTCACTAACTCAACAGATATTTATTAAGCTCCTATTAGATGTTGTTCATATCCCCCAAAGTAACACAAACTCCATGTTCTCATGGGTTTTATTTTCAGTTGGGAGAAACAGACCACAAAGAAATAAATGAATGAATAAAATGTCAGATGATAAATTGATTAAAAAAGAAAAAAAAAAGCAGGGTCAGGGAGATTCTTGAAGGTTTGAGGAAAAACACAGGGGGTCATGGCAACTAGAAATGAATATGGGAGTGACTAGAAAGAGATGATGTCAGAAAGCTAGTAAATGGACAGATCATGGAATATTTGTCATCTGTTCATCTAACAAAACTTCGTCTAGAGTGTCTGTGTCTGGAGCCTAATTCCGTGCACAATTAAAGAGAGTTGGGGACTTCCCTGGTGGCACAGTGGTTGAGAGTCTGCCGGCCAATGGAGGGGACGCAGGTTCGTGCCCTGGTCCGGGAGGATCCCACATGCCACGGAGTGGCTAGGCCCATGAGCCATGGCCGCTGAGCCTGTGCATCTGGAGCCTGTGCTCTGCAACGGGAGAGGCCACAACACTGAGAGGCCCGCATACTGCTAAAAAAAAAAAAAAAAAAAAAAAAGAGTTGGAGTGAAAAAAATATGATTTGGGCTAAGAAGAACATGTTCAGCAATCAAGGGGGTTTGGAGATAGACACTACTGCATATTCCTAACTTACATGCAAGTAACCACAATTCAAGGCAGCCTGCAATCAATGTCACATCATTAAAGGTCCTTTAGAATTCACCAGAAAATATTTTTCTGATTGTGACAATAAAAAAAGCTTCCAGAAGGAGATAGCAGTTCAATGAGGCACTGAGAAGTAGGATTTTGAAGCTGAGAGGACTTAAGTAGAGGAAATACCATGATCAAAGATTCAAAAGCAGGAACACAGAGAATATTTTGAGAATGGCCAGTGGATCCATTTGATGGGACATGTCAAAGGAGTTGTGTCTTAAAAGGCATGTAGAGGTTAGATAGCAGATGGGCTTGAATGTTATGATAAACAGCTTTATGCTTTAGAAAGGGGAAACTTAAGGAAAACATTTGGGCTAACATATGGCTTGATTGAAATGGAGTAGGTGGGATCAGAGAAAAAAGAGGCAATGTTTGAAAGAGGAAATCATCAAACAATATACAATCTAATGGATCAATCCAGAGCTGAGGGACTAAGGACCTCACTCACTGAGGGTAGGGGAATTTAAAGAATAGACAGAAGAGATTAAGTTTCAACTGGGACTTCAGTTAATGAAGAATAAGAAGGGTGAACATGTGCTACAACCTCAGTTCTAAGAGTTAAACCACTGCACATGGGAGCATAAATCATAATGTAGACTATATATGCATATATATAATGAAGTATATTAGTTACATATGCAATATACAGTTGGTCCTCCATGTCTGCAGATTCTGCATCTGTGGATTCAACCAACCACAAACTGAAAATACTTTAAAAAATTCTAGAAAGTTCCAAAAAGCAAAACTTGAATTTGCCATGAACCAGCAACTATTAAAATAGCATTTACATTGTATTGACATAGCATTTATATTGTATTAAATATTATAAGTAATCTAGAGATGCTTATTAAAGTGTACAGGAGGATGTGTAGGTTATATGCATATACTATGCCATTTTATATACGGAACTTGAGCATCCTTGGATTTTGGTATCTGTAGGGGTTCCTGGAACAAATCTCCTGTGGATACTGTGGGACAAATGTTCCTATATATATATATATATATATATGTGTGTATATATTTGCCAATTCCTTGTTTATTTCTTTTACTTTTCTTGCTTTTGTTCCCTTCTGAATTCCAGTGCCTTCTATTTATCCCAAGACTCCTGAAGCTTCTTACCAGTATAATTTCATCTTAATCTGGCCTTCCAGATAAGTCCTTATAGGGTCTGGGTTTTTCTAGCTATACTACCAAACACACTTCAAAACTTACCTGTCCTGATAGCTAGTGGGAAGCAGCTGCATAGCACAGGGAGATCAGCTTGGTGCTTTGTGACCGCCTGGAGGGGTGGGATAGGGAGGGTGGGAGGGAGACGCAAAAGGGAGGGGATATGGAAACATATGTATATGTATAACTGATTAAATTTGTTATAAGGCAAAAAATTAAAAAATAAAAAAAATAAAATTAAAAAAAAAAAAAAAAACTTACCTGTCCTGAGTGTGTTTCCTTTAGAGCTCTGCATTTCAAAGTGACAATTATTTGTAATAAACTGTATAGTGGTAATAAGATTAAATAGTACTTTTCTTATGTAACACATTTGCAATTTATATATATAAAATGTCCATGGTACATAACTTTTCAGGCAACACAATTGATTAGTGGTTAAGAAAGCAGCCCCTGGAACCCTACTGCTCAGACTGCAATTCTACTTCTGTCCTTAATAACTGTGATATTGGACACATATCCTAAATCTCAGTTTTCTCTTTCTGTAAAGTGGAAACATTATGTTAATTATATCATTTTTTTGCATGAAAGATCACATAAAGTTAATATTTAAAAACACTTACAAGTGAGACTGGCAGAGCAAGGATTCCATAAATGTTAGCAGTTTTTGTTTTACAAGTAATCCTTTTATGATGTCTCACCTATCATCAGAAACTAGCATGTTTCATACCAGTAGCACACCAGGATGCCTGTGAATAGCAACTTCTAGGTATGGTTCTCAGTGTCCTGAAACCCATAATTCACTATAGTAAATGTACAAAATTAACTTCAATAGTGATCTTTGATTAAACTACCAATCTACTCCAGCCACTGGAAACCCATCAGTATTTCGTCTAAGGGCTGTTATGGGAGAAAGATCAATGGATTGCTGCCAACCTCTGGTTCTGCCATCAACAAACAGTGCAATTGTGGACCAGACATTTCACATCCTGGTCTTCTGGTTTCTAGTCAGTAAAATGAGACAGCTGGATGGAAGATTCTCTGGGATTCCTTTCAGATCAGCCTCTCTATGGTTTTATTGTCTTTGTCTTTAGACTAAGTTTAGGGGATACAGGAAAAAATTCTAGCAAAATGAATTGCTTGTCAAATGGCTTCCTTCAATGAAAGTATACACACACACACATACACATGTGTGCACACACATACACACATGATGGACCGTGTTCTCTTTGTTTATCACATTTCTTGTTGCATGAAGTTGAAGTTGTTTCTTGTTCTTTCTGTTGTCAGTGTCAGATGGCACTGATTATACAAATTTTGGTACATAGGCTTTATGATCTCTTTGGCTTTTCACTTTAAATAAATGCAGGTTGACATGAGAGCAGATTACATTTGTCATATTTCTTCTTGTATGTATTCCTGGTCTGGAGGAAAAACTGTAGGGCAAGAAAAAGGCAGAATATATTTCTATCCCTCAGAAACAATGTTAAGAGAGCCATAAGCTAGGACATATACACCATTTTATAAATAGTATAAGCATACATGAAACCTAAACCAATACTAGATACAAGCAAACTGAGAATGTATCCCAGATATCATCTAAATAACAAATGCCACCTCCTCTGCCTCTGATATCACAGAGACAAATGTGCTTCAGGGAATTGAGCCCTCCTAGAATTTATTTACACATTCAACATTCATTCAGACCTAGAGTTTGACAAATGCCATCTTTATCTAACAGTAGGATGAGTTACATCAGTGTAAGTCCTCTTCCTTTGGAGCTATGTCTTTAAGAATCTTGACATTAAACTGAAACTATAGAAGAGTCATTGTTTTCAGATAAAGAAGGAGTGATTGCCCCAGGTAACTTTATGAACTACTCCAGCCCTTAGATGTGATTGTACTATGTCCTTCCTGGTCTTTCAAACTTTACTTCTGACTCCTAGTATCCTAAAGCATCTCAATCCACATAACCCAGAACTACTCTTTAGAGGCTTCTTCTTCATCCTTGGCTGAACTGTATCACCATGTCACTTTCATGGATCATAATTTCACATACCAGATCTCCAAAGAACAAGTCAAATTTCTCTCCCATATGATAAGATCTCATATATTTGACATGGACTGACTTGGGGTTCTTGACTTTTCTTGACTTTAACTTTGAGGAGGCCCAGCAGGCAGGGTTAAAGAGAGCCTCTGCCATGTGGAGGTATGCTAGGAGTTAGAGAGGGGACCAACCCCAAAGTGAGAGGACACAAAGGTGAATGAACCAGATCTTGTAAAGGAGCAACTTAAATCATGAAAATATCTGTCTCTATTTGCTCTTTGTTATTACAGATCCTTGGTACCTGTTACATAGTTTAGCTTTGTCTTAGTTTTGGTACAGAATACTAAAGGAAGGTGATGTGTGATTTTGGGGGACAGAGCATTACAGAGAGAGGAACAAACACTAGAAGACAACGTTGATTTTGTCATACTTCACTGGTGCCCCTAGAGAAAAGGGAATATTGCTGGCAGATTGCAGGAGGCACAGACAATGCTTCTTGCCACTACAAGGTGCTTCATCCTGTGCCAACATCTTGGATAAATTTTTTCTCTATACACTTAGACAGTATTGTTTTCAAAAGGTAGTCTGGTGGATGACTGCAAAGTTTGCAGCTAAAATCTCCATATGCCCAATGAATTAGACAATTTTAACTCAGGGATGAAATTAATGAACAGAAGAAATACTTTACTGAAGAGATTGGAAATCTATAAAAGAGCCCAACAGGAATCTGGATCTGAAAAACTCAGTAAGCAAGATGAAGAGTGCATTAGAAAGGACTGGAAATAGAGCAGACCATATGGAAGAGAGGATTAGCAAGTTCAAAGATAGAAATCTAGAAATGATACAGTTAGAAGAGGAGAGACAATTAAGATCAAAAAGAGAGAGAGGGAGAGAGAGAGAGAGAAAATTCTATGAGAACTATCAAATTATTTTAGGAAGGGCAACATTAGGATAACTTGTGTCCCAGAAGCAGGAGAGAGATAGAGAGATTCAACACTCATTTATAAAAGCTCTCAATAAATAATATAGAAGGAATGTATCTCAACATAATAAAGGCCATATATGACAAGCCCACAGCTATTCCTATAGGATCAGGAATAAGACAAGGATTCTTACTCTTGTCACTCTTTTTCTTTTTCTTTTTCTGCCCCTTCTTTTCCCTTCCTCTCTCTGATCCACCAGGCTCCACTCACTCTCCACTCTTATTCAACATAGTATTGGAAGTCCTAGCCAGAGCAATTAGGCAAGAAAAAGAAATAAAAGGCATCCACATTGGAAAAGAAAAAAGTAAAACTTTCACTATTTGTGAATGACATGATTTTATATATAGAAAACCCTAAATATGCCACCAAAAAAACTATTAGAAATAATAAATGAATACAGGAAAGTTGCATGGCACAAAATCAACATGCAAAAATCTGTTGTGTTTCTATATGCTAACAATGAGTTAACAGAAAGAGAATTAAGAAAACAAGCCCATTTACAGCTGTGACAACAAAAAAAATACCCAAGACTAAATTTAACAACAACAAAAAAACCTCCCGAGAACTAACTATGGCAAGATTATCAAGCAGGGATGTTCAAAATGTACCTACACACACACACACACACACACACACACGCACAGAATGGAGAAATGCGAGAATTTTTTACATCATTTAAGGTCCAACCAACAATTAGAATGTTAAATTCACATACATTATCTTTCTCCTTTAAGTGAAACTCTCCCTTACATTTTCTTGCCTAGTATTATGCAATAATCAGGGATAGCCCAAGAAGCTTGAACAGACAATTTTGATGGAGTTTGACAGGATGAATGCTGAATCATATTTATACTTACTGCCTTTGGAAAGGTCAAGAGTCAGTCCTGCGTATTACAAAGAAATTGCCTCCTATGCTTTGTATTAGCAAATCTGTCCCCATTTTTCTCTCTCATTGTATTATATTCTTTACTTCCCAATTAAAGATTGATTCACAAGAATAAGGTCATATTTGCAAAAAAATATGTAACTCTGGGAAATGTAAATTGGTATAAATTGTTTATTTTTCTTCTAGCATCTCATTGAAAGAATAAGAATAGATAGAAAAAGAGAAAATGGGATGTTTCCTGAAAGAAACACTACAATGCCACAGTGAGGGTGTCAGGGTGGCTGATGGCAGGTCCTTAAGAATGTGGGCAAAGGACATCTCAGGTGTGGTCAGGTGAAGGTGCATGGTCTGGCCGACACAGAACAGTATAGAGTCAAAGGAAAATGACAGAATGAGATCCCTGCCATATTTCCCTGTGCACTGCTTCTACCAGCCAGAGAGCACAAAGGATCCAGGACTTCTGTAGGTGATTGAAAAGAAGAGCTAATTTTTAAGCATTTTACTTTAAAACATACATTTCTCTCTGTTTACATCTGTGTATATCTTCCCCTGATGTGGCAGCTTAAATGTTTTATTTACTTTTTAAAGCTCTACAATTGGCTTTTAAGTTGTGGTTATAGCTCCAGTCCTTTTCCAGATGTGAGCCAATTGTACATAAACACGTAAACAATGAAAATGGCAAGATGAGGTGAGGAAAGGGGCAATAAAAATGGTAAGAGTCAATTAAACCAATGAAATAAAAAAAAATTAAACCATGGAATGGTGTACACAATATCCCATATTTTATTATTTTCCCCTTACAACATTGTAAAAAAATACATAAGCCCTGATGTATGTATGTTTCCTTGAGAAAGGTGCTGTATGGCTCAGAGGTGGATTGGTGGCATGTGATGTGGGCAGCTGTAAGGTAACAATATGTTTTCCCATAAAAACAGAGGAAATAGGCACATAAATTCCATATAAACTGTCAGTGTGTCAGCTATGCTAACACTAGAGGAGCCGGTGCCCTGGAGCTATGCTAACTTATGCACTTCACTTTTCAAACACACACTTCTTGAATTCAAAAAGCTAAACTGCAGTCAGGTTACTTCTTTTCTTCTTTTCACATCTAGCAGTTGACCCCACCCCCACTCCTTCAGATATCTGTTGCTTTAATAAAGCAAAAGAAGAGGACACTAACAAAAGAGGGCAGAGGGTATCAAGAAGAGATCCTTACATGTGGTTGCCGTTTTGGGCAAGCATAGCACTTTCTTGGCCCTTTGCATTAAGAACCAAACCCCACTGAATTGAATCTAAAGAGCATCATGATATTAAGTCTCTGGTTATAAAGGTCAGGAGTACAGAGGGGACGGGGAGGAGTTCTTTCTTCTCCTTCTTCTTCCTCTCCTTCCTCCTATTTTCTGCTCCTTTTCCTTCTTTTGTTTTGCCATTTCTTGGTCATTTGGGGATGGCTTTTAGGATATAAACTAAATTTATTTGAGAATAGCACCCAGCATCTAATAAAAAAATTTTTCTATGGCTAGTAACTCTATGTATAATGCTATTGAAAGCTAACCTTATAGATCTGAATTCAGGATCATTTGTTAAAGTGAAGCAGAGTTGAACTTAGCTTCTTCCAGCCTCCTCCCTGGGAGGGTCCAGGTTTGCTGAAATGTGTGTATGTTGCAAGGGGTGGTGGTTGGGGGAGTACTAAATCTGGGGTCCAAATTTTAATTCCTGTTTCAAATTTCTCTATTTGAATGTTTTGGTAGGTATTTTGTGAAACTATAACTATACTCAAACTCCAAATTTCCCTTATATCATGACAAATGAGTACATGTCTAATTCAACCATGGAGGGTCTTAGGGTCCAAGCCCCTGATTTTTTATGCAAAACATTTTCCTGACCAACCTGGGATTAAATTTCCTTGTCAGATCACACAGGCTCAGCATGTTTATGCTACAGAATTATAAGGCTGCTGTGATTACTAACTGAAATACGAAATATGAATAATATATAAGAAAAAGTTTCTTGTGATCTTCAGGCATGAGAAAGTATTGAGTCTTTGACAAATTTTGAGCTCATGATTTTGAAGGCATACTTAGACTAATTTGAATCTAAATATACTTGCCATTTTCTCCTTAAATATGGAATTCTAGGGTCCCACAATTTAAAATGTGTCTGACAGTCTGTTTCTCATCTAGGATTATGACAATGTTAAAATGAAGAAGAGCAGGAATTACTGGTTCAAGACGGCAGAGTAGAAGGATGTGCCCTCACTCCCACTTGCAAGAGTATCAGAGTCACAACTAACTGCTGAACAATCATTGAAAGGAAGACACTGGAACTCATCAAAAAAGATACCCTATATCCAAAGACACAGGAGAAGCCACAGTGAGATGGTAGGAGGGACACAATCACAATAAAATAAAATCCCATAACTGCTGGGAAGACTGGACGGCTACATGTAAAAGAATGAAATTAGAACACACCCTAACACCATACAAAAAAAAAATAAACTCAAAATGCATTAAAGACCTAAGTACGGCCAGACACTATAAAACTCTTAGAGGAGGGCTTCCCTGGTGGTGCAGTGGTTGAGAGTCAGCCTGCTGATGCAGGGGACACGGGTTCATGCCCCAGTCTGGCAGGATCCCACATGCCATGGAGCGGCTAGGCCCGTGAGCCATGGCTGCTGAGCCTGTGCATCCGGAGGCTGTGCTCCACAACGGGAGAGGCCACAATAGTAAGAGGCCTGCATACTGCAAAAAAAACAAAACAACAACAACAACAAAACTCTTAGAGGAAAACATAGACAGAAGACACTATGACATAAATCACAGCATATGATATAAATCCTTTTTGACCCACCTCCTAGAAAAATGGAAATAAAAACAAAAATAAACAAATGGGACTTAATGAAACTTAAAATCTTTTGCACAGCAAAGGAAACCATAAAAAAGATGAAAAGACAACACTCAGAATGGGAGAAAATATTTCCAAACAAATCAATGGACAAAGGATTAATCTCCAAAATATATAAACAGCTCATGCAGCTCAATATTAAAAAAGCAAACAACCCAATCCAAAAATGGCAGAAGACCTAAATAGACATTTCTCCACAGAAGACATACAGATGGCCAAGAAGCACATGAAAAGCTGCTCAACATCATTAATTATTAGAGAAATGCATATCAAAACTACAATAATATATCACCTCACACCAGTTAGAATGGGCATCATCAGAAAATCTACAAACAACAAATGCTGGAGAGGGTGCGGAGAAAAGGGAACCCTCTTCCACTGTTGGTGGAAATGTAAATTGATACAGCCATTGTGGAGAACAGTATGGAGGTTCCTTAAAAAACTACAAATAGTATTACCATATGGCCCAGCAATCCCACTACTGAGCGTATACCCAGAGAAAACCATAATTCAAAAAGACACATGCAACCCACTGTTCATTGCAGCACTATTTAAAATAACCAGATCATAGAATCAACCTAAATTCCCATCGATAGATAAATGGATAAAGGATCTGTGGTACATATATACAATGTAATATTACTCAGCCATAAAAAGGAATGAAATTGGGTTATTTGTAGAGATGTGGACGGATCTAGAGACTGTCATACAGAGAGAAGTAAGTCAGAAAGAGAAAAACAAAGATCGTATATTAACTCATATATGTGGAATCTAGAAAAATGGTACACATGAACTGAGTTGCAGGGCAGAAATAGAGACACAGATGTAGAGAATAAACGTATGGACACCAAGGGTGGAAAGTGGCATAGGGGATGGTGGTGTGATGAATTGGGAGATTGAGATTGACATATATACACTAATATTTATAAAATGATTAACTAATAAGTACCTGCTATATAAAAAATAAATAAATTTAAATTTTAAAAAATGATGGAGAGCAAAAAACAAAATGAAAAACAATAACAAAGACTATGAATAAAAATACTTTAGAAGACCAAGTAGAATAAAGTAAATTGGATGATCCCATGGTCATTATTTTGTACATCAGCAATTCAGTAGCTTTTAACTGTGTCTTTCAACATTGATATGTAAAGAGCCATGATCTTATTTTGTGTATTGTCCAGGTTCCTTCCTGCTATGCTGTGGCCATTAATAAAACCCTATAATTCATATATATATGGCTTGTCAAAAGCAATTGCAGACAGCAGTGGACTTCTAAGCAACACATATCCAAGATTGCCAAAAAAAATCATTTTTGGGGATAAGACAATTGATTATTAATCACTCTGCATCACAAGATCATGATTAACATTTGTTTCACTATCATGCAGACTGAGCAACGGAGACACAAAAATGCTCTTCATGAATGACTGGAAGAAGTAACTGAGTCAGGATTTAAACTTTAACTTCAAACTATGGATAATTCTATCTACACATTATCTTGGTATGAATCTCCAAGGTTTTTTACACCTTCAAGTTGTTTGTTAATAATTTTAAAACAGATTAAGAGGGAGATATGATGTCTACAACCATAAATGACTAAAATGATCATAATAACCTTTGAAGTTAAAGAAAAATAAAGCAGGGAAAGGATGATAAGTGAATCCCAATGATTTGTCTTCATTCTCTGCACTTGCTCAACTCTCCATTTATACCTACCTGTGTAACTGAGAAGCCAAGTTCTTACTCTCAGAGTCAGCTTTGCATATGGGCCCTCATGTTCCCAGCAGGCATATCTTGCACTGCTGCTGGACCAAAATGGTTTAAGTTTAATTATCTAGATACATTGCTGTCTGCAGTAACCTCACTACTGTTCTCACTGTAATCTACCACATTGTTAATGCCAGATTTTTTCCTATTAGCCTTTAAACTGTTCTTTTACACTGAGTAGTTTGCCACTAAATTGTTGTCAATAAAAATCCCCAAATGCCTAAAGGTTATTTTAAACACAGTTTGAGCAATGCTAGTTTTATTTCACCATTTATTTTGTTGAGTCATTATCGGTAGGCATTGGGTGAACTTATTGGAAGCATTTTTTATGCTGCTGGAAAGGCAGTATATTTTTAACAAGCCTGTTTTAATACTACTGTCCTAAAAAAAAAAAATTAAACCCAAGGTTTAACAAGGACTATACAAGCTTCACCTATCATCTATTCTTGTGTCAAATACTGCTGAGTGATAACTTTGGGAGCCTAATATATGTGGAAATCTTGACTTCCATTTCTTTTAGAGTTATAATGCATGCTAAAGGATGCTATAAAAGAACACTTTCCTTGCAATAAGTGTTCTCTGCATCATATTCTCTAGGAGCCTGATAACCAAAGAGTTCAGGCATAGAATAACCTTCTTTATAAATGTAAAAAAAAAAATTAGGTACATGGTACATATTTTAAGAAAACTTTTAAGTAATTGAAAATTTAATTTGAAATCTATCATAAAAGTCAGTCATATTCTTACTAATACTGTTTCATATGCATATATACACTTGGGACTGTGGCCATACCACTTCTACCTAAAACCTCATCAGGTTTTGTAAACTGAACAAAATTGAACAGGGTCCATAGGGATTAGGACTTCTAATGGAAATAAAACAAAACAATTAGAACTGGGATGGGAAAATGTGTGGTTGAATGTTTGTCACCTAGGTAAATCACTGTGTTACACATAAATTCAATTCCTCAGAAGACAAAGATGAGCTATAGAAGGATTTGATATTTCATCTAGGTTGACTAGAATCATTTATAAATATTTTGTCCAGGTTCATGGTCTTAACTCAAGCTGACTTGCAGGCCAAGTTCCCTGGCCAAACGGTGCCCCTGGATTCTCTCTGTGGATGGTCAGCTCAGCCTGCTGCCCTCTCTGCTTGAGTGTCACTAAGCCATGGGGCTGACAGGATTTTGGTGCTCCAGCCGGGTGTCAGGCCTGAGCCACTGTGGTGGAAGACATGAGTTCAGACATTGGCCCAGCAGATACCTCCCAGCCCCACATAGTATCAAATGGTGAAAGCTCTCCCAGAGATCTCCGTCTCAATGCTAAGACCCAGCTCAACTCAAGGATGAGCAAGTTACAGTGCTGGACAACCTATGCCAAACAACGAGCAAGAGAGGAACACATTCCCACCCATTAGCAGAGAGGTCACCTAAAATCATAATAAGTTAACAGACACCCAAAAACACACCATCAGACGTGGTCCTGCCCACCAGAAAGACAAAATCTAACATTATCCACCAAAACACAGGTACCAGTCCCCTCCACCAGAAATCCTACAAAACCCACTGAAACAACCTTACCCACTGGGGGCAGACAATGAAAACAAAGGGATCTATGAACGTGCAGCCTGTAAAAAGGAGACCACAAACACAGTAAGTTAGGTAAAATGAGAAGACAAAGAAATACACAGCAGATGAAGGAGTAAGTGAAAAACCCACTAGACCAAAAGATTGAAGAGGAAATAGGCAGTCTACCTAAAAAAGAATTCAGAGTAATGATGGTAAAGATGATCCAAAATCTTGGAAATAGAATGGAGAAAATGAAAGAAACATTTAACAAGGACTTAGAAGAACTAAAGAGCAAACAAACAGTGATGAACAACACAATAAATAAAATTTAAAATTCTCTAGAAGGAATCAATAACTGAATCAATAACAGAATAACTGAGGCAGAAGAACGGAAAAGTGGTGTGGAAGATAAAATAGTGGAAATAACTGCCACAGAGCAGAATAAACAAAAAAGAATGAAAATAATTGAGGATAGTCCCAGAGACCACTGGGACATTAAATGCACCAACATTCGAATTATAAGGGTCCCACAAGAAGAGAAAAAGAAAGGGATTGAGAAAATATTTAAAGAGACTATAGTTGAAAACTTCCCTAATATCTGAAAGGAAATAGTCAATAAAGTCCAGGAGGTGCAGAGAGTCCCATACAGGATAAATCCAAGGAGAAACAAGCCACCACTCAGAATAATCAAACTATAAAAAATTAAATACAAAGAAAAAATGTTAAAAGCAACAAGGGAAAGGCAACAAATAACATATAAGGGAATCCCCATAAGGTTAACAGCTGATATTTCAGAAGAAGCTTTTCAAGCCAGAAGGGAGTGACAGCACATATTTAGTGATGAAAGGGAAAAACCTACAACCAAAATTACTCTACTCAGCAAGGATCTCATTCAGATTTCATGGAGAAATTAAAAGCTTTATAGACAAGCAAAAGCTAAGAGAATTCAGCAGCACCAAACCAGCTTTACAACAAATGCTAAAGGAAATTCTCTAGGCAGAAAACACAAGAGAAGAAAAAGACCTACAAAAAACAAACACAAAACAATTAAGAAAATGGAAATAGGAGCATACATATCAAGAACTACCTTAAATGTAAATGGATTAATGGCTACCAACAAAAGACATAGACTGGCTGAATGGATACAAAAACAAGACCCATATATATGCTACATATATATATATATATATATATATATATATATATATATATATATATGTGCTAGTGGGTGTCTACAAGACACCCACTTCAGACCTAGGGACACATACAGACTGAAAGGGAGGGGATGGAAAAAGATATTCCATTGAAATGGAAATCAAAAGAAAGCTGGAGTAGCAATTCTCATATCAGACAAAATAGACTTTAAAATAAAGACTATTACAAGAGACAAAGTAGGACACTACATAATGATCAAGGGATCAATCCAAGAAAAAGATATAACAATTGTAAATACTTATGCACTCAACATAAGAGTACCTCAGTACATAAGGTAAATGATAACAGCCATAAAAGGGGAAATTGACAGTAATACAATCATAGTAGGGGACTTTAACACCCCACTTTCACCAATGGACAGATCATCCAAAATGAAAAAAAAATAAGGAAACACAAGCTTTAAATGATACATTAAACAAGATGGACTTAATTGATATTTATAGGACATTCCATCCAAAAACAACAGAATACACATTTTTCTCAAGTGCTCATGGAACATTCTCCAGGATAGATCATATCTTCAGTCACATATCTGCCTTGGTAAATTTAAGAAAATTGGAATCGTATGAAGTATATTTTCCAACCACAATGTTATGAGACTAGATATGAATTACAGGAATAAAAAACTGTAAAAAATGAAAACACATGGAGGCTAAACAGTACACTACTAAATAACCAAGAGATCACTGAAGAAATCAAAGAGGAAATCAAAAAATACCTAGAAACAAATGACAATGAAAACACAACAGCCCAAAACCTATGAGATGCATCAAAAGCAGTTCTAAGAGGGAAGTTTATAGCAATACAATCCTACCTCAAGACAAAAGAAAAATCTCAAATAAACAACCAAATATTATACCTAAAGCAATTAGAGAAAGAAGAAGAAGAACAACAACAACAACAAAAAACCCCAAAGGTAGCAGAAGGAAACAAATCATGAAGATCAGATCAGAAATAAATGAAAATGAAATGAAAGAAACAGAAGTAAAGATCAGTAAAACTAAAAGCTGGTTCTTTGAGAAGATAAACAAAATTGATAAACCCCTAGTCTAACTCATCAAGAAAAAAAGGGAGAAGACTCAATACAACAGAAATGAAAATGAAAAAGGAGAAGTAAAAACTGACACTTCAGAAATACAAAGGATCATGAGAGATTACTACAAGCAACTGTAGTCCAATAAAATGGACAACCTGGAAGCAATGGAGAAATCCTTAGAAAAGTACAACCTCCCAAAACTGAACCACGGAGAAATAGAAAATACAAACAGACCAATCACAAGCACTGAAATTGAAACTGTGATTCAAAATCTTCCAACAAACAAAAGTCCAGGACCAGATGGCTTCACAGGTGAATTCTATCAAACATTTAGAGAAGAGTTAACACCTATCTTTCTCAAACTCTTCCAAAATATAGCAGAGGGAGGAGCACTCCCAAACTCATTCTATGAGACCACCATCACCCTGATACCAAAACCACGAAAAGATGTTACCAAAAAAGGAAACTACAGGCCAATATCACTGATGAACATAGATACAAAAATCCTCAACAAAATACTAGAAAACAGAATCCAAGAGCACATTAAAAGGGTCATACACCATGGTCAAGTGGGGATTTTTTCAATAATGCAAGGATTCTTCAATATACGCAAAACAATCAATGTGATACACCATATTAACAAATTGAAGGATAAAAACCATATGATCATCTCAATAGATGCAGTAAAAGCTTTAGACAGAATTCAACATCCATTTATGATAAAAATCCTCCAGAAAGTAGGTCTAGAGGGAACTTACTTCAACATAATAAAGGCTATATATGACAAACCCACAGCCAACATTGTTCTCAATGGTGAAAAACTGAAACCATATCCACTAATATGAGGAACAGGACAAGGTTGCCCACTCTCACCACTATTATTCAACATAATTTTGGAAGTTTGAGCCACAGCAATCAGAGAAGTAAAAGAAATAAAATGAATCCAAATCAGAATAGAAGTAAAGCTGTCACTGTTTGCAGATGACATAAAACTATACATAGAGAATCCTAAAGATGCTACCAGAAAACTACTAGAGCTAATTAATGAATTTGGTTAAGTAGCAGGATTCACAATTAATGCACAGAAATCTCTTGTATTCTTATACACTAATGATGAAAAATCTGAAAGTGAAATTAATGAAACACTCCCATTTACCACTGCAAAAAGAAGAATAAAACACCTTGGAATAAACCTACCTAAGGATACAAAAAAGCTGTATACAGAAAACTATTTGACACTGATGAATGAAGTTAAAGATGATACAAACAGATGGAGAGATATACCATGTGTTTGGATTGAAAGATTCAACATTGTGAAAATGTCTCTACTACCCAAAGCAATCTACAGATTCAGGGTAATCCATATCAAACTACCAATGGCATTTTTCACAGAATTAGAACAAAACATTACACAATATGTATGGAAACACAAAAGACCCTAAATAGCCAAAGCAATCTTAAGAAAGAAAAATGGAGCTAGAGGAATCAGGCTCCTGTACTTCAGACTGTACTACAAAGCTACAGTAACCAAGACAGTATGGTGCTGGCCCCAAAACAGTAATATCGATCAATGGAACAGGATAGAAAATCCAGAGATAAACCCAAACACTTATGGTGACCTTACCTCTGATAAAGGAGGCAAGAATATACAATGGAGAAAAGACAGCCTCTTCAATATGTAGTGTTGGGAAAACTGGACGGCTACATGTGAAAGAATGAAATTAGAACACTCCCTAACACCGTACCAAAAACAAAACAAAACAAAAAAACAAGCAAAAAAACACCCCTCAAAATGGATTAAAGACCTAAATGTAAGGTCAGACACTATAAAACTCTTAGAGGAAAACATAGACAGAACTCTCTATGACATAAATTCTTTTTGACCCACCTTCTAGAGAAATGGAAATAAAAACAAAAATAAACAAATGGGACCTAATGAAACTTAAAATCTTTTGCATAGCAAAGGAAACCTTAACAAGATGAAAAGACAACACTCAGAATGGGAGACAATATTTGCAAACAAAGCAACTGACAAAGGATTAACCTCCAAAAAATACAAGCAGCACATGCAGCTCAATAACAAAAAAACAAACAACCCAATTGAAAAATGGGCAGAAGACCAAATAGACATTTCTCCAAAAAGATATACAGATTGCCAACAAAAACATGAAATGGTGCTCAACATCACTAATCATTAGAGAAATGCAAATCAAAACTATAATGAGGTATCACCTCACACCGTTCAGAATAGCCATCATCAAAAAGTCTACAAACAATAAATGCTGGAGAGGGTGTGGAGAACAGGGCACCCTCTTGCACTGTTGGTGGGAATGTAATTTGATACAGCCACTATGGAGAACAGTATGAAGGTTCCTTAAAAAACTAAAAATAGAACTACCCTATGACCCAGCAATCCCACTGCTGGGTATATACACTGAGAAAAAGATCCTTCAAAAAGAGTCATGTACAACAATGTTCATTGCAGCTCTGTTTACAATAGCCAGAACATGGAAGCAACCTAAGTGTCCATCGACAGATGAGTGGTTAAAGGAGATGTGGCACATATATACAATGGAATATGACTCAGCCATAAAGAGAAATGAAATTGAATTATTTGTAGTGAGGTGGTTGGACCTAGAGACTGTCACACAGAGTGAAGTAAGTCAAAAAGAGAAAAACAAACACCGTATGCTAACACATATATATGGAACCAAAAAAAAAAAATGGTTCTGAGGAACCTAGGGGCAGGACATGAATATAGATGCAGACGTAGTGAATGGAGTTGATGACACAGGGAGGTTGAAGGGTAAGCTAGGATGAAGTGTGAGAGTGGCATAGACATATATACCCTACCAAATGTAAAACAGATGGCTACTGGGAAGCAGCTGCATAGTATAAGGAAATCAGCTCGGTGGATTTTTTTTGTGTGTGTGTGGTATGCGGACCTCTCACTCTTGTGGCCTCTCCCATTGCAGAGCACAGGCTCGGCGGCCATGGCTCACAGGACTATCTGCTCCACGGCATGTGGGATCTTCCCGGACTGGGGCACAAACCCATGTCCCCTGCATCGGCAGGCAGACTCTCAACCACTGTGCCACGAGGGAAGCCCCAGCTCGGTGTTTTTTGTCCACCTAGAGGGGTGGGATATGGAGGGTGGGAGCGAGAGAGAAGAGGGAGGAGATTTGGGGATATATGTATATGTAAATTTTATTCACTTTGTTATACAGCAGAAACGAACACACCATTGTAAAACAATTATACTCCAATAAGGATGTTTAAAAAAATAAAACAAATAAAAATTTTGTCCAGGGTTCCTGTAAAATAGACGAGTTTGATGTGTTGCAACAATGCCTTAATTCTAAGGAGCCATTTAAAGTTATTATCTTGGGGACCAGGTGTATGCAGTGGGGAGAAAAGAACAGGGTAGTCCAGTCAACAGGCATGCCACTCATCCACTCTTTCATCCTTTCAGTCCCCAAAATTTATTCAGATTAATCAAATATTTATTGAGCACTCACTATACATCATGCTCCATAAGTAGCTTTCAAATTATACCAATGAACAAGACTGATGGACTCTAACGAGAGGAAAGATGGTTTTGTAAAGTGAATTTTTTCACTTCATGAGTAACGTAATCAGGCATAAACATGTCAAGGTTACTAGAGTTCTTCCATTCATGACATGATCACACACCACAGCTAGAGGCATGAGAACTGTAATCTCTTAGGACTTGATTCTCAAATTTTGGGATGTCATAGGAAAACTGCAACATAATCCAGGCCTACCAATCAGAATGAAAAGGGTTAGGGATGGGTAGCAGAGCAGGAGGAAGCAATTTTCCCTGATGATTCTAATGAACTGTGTGATAAGCCCTGCTCTATTTAGAGGGGCTTGTACTAGCTGGGCAGAAATATTTATCCTAGCTATAAAGGCTAAAGTTCCTGGAGTGTCCTCAACAGGAGAGGAAGAGTGAATTGGGAGAGTGATAAAATGGGATTCAAGGCAGACATACTATGGGTGTTAGTTTAGCTGAGGAATAGAGGAGAAAAGAAGATAACTGTAAATTCCTCCAAAGACGCTACACATATAGGTAGGAAAAAGTTATTAAACCTCACCTTGTGACTGAGCTTGCTCACCATTTCCTCTTTCCTGACAATGGATTGGAAACTGAGGTGTCTTGGGTCTACCTAAGGTGCTTCTGTTAGATATAGTTCATGTGAAAAACAGAGATTGGAAGGATGAGGCTTCAGCAGACCACTCAACACTTCTGTATGTTCACCATTTCAGAGATCGCTCTCAAGTCTGTTTAGAGAGTTTGAACTACTCCAGTGGTAAGAGAGCTATTTAGAGGGGGGTGTTATAGCCCAATGCCAAGTGCTGGCTTTAGGGTCACAGATCTGGCTTGAATCCCAGTTCTAACACTATGTAACCATGTGGCTTTGGTGAAAGTTACTTAATGTCACTAAGACCCAGTCTCCTCACCTTAAAAAAAAAAATAAAAGAACTAGGAACTGGGAAAATAAAATATTTTTTCTAAAGTGCTTGGAACAAAGTAAACGGTCACTATCGTTAAGCCTCTCTCCCTTCCATTAACAATAAAATGTATTCTTTAGGTCACTGTTATGCAAAAGTTAGTCCAATAAATTACTGGTAAATTAAATGATCACAATAACCTCTTTGCTTTTACATACTTTTACCAGTGTAAACAAATATGATGACACTTCTTTTTTTTTTTTTTTTTTTTTTAATTTATTTTATTTTATTTTTTTGCTTTATAACAAATTTAATCAGTTATACATATACATATGTTTCCATATCCCCTCCCTTTTGCGTCTCCCTCCCACCCTCCCTATCCCACCCCTCCAGGCGGTCACAAAGTACCGAGCTGATCTCCCTGTGCTATGTGGCTGCTTCCCACTAGCTATCTACCTCACGTTTGGTAGTGTATATATGTCCATGCCGCTCTTTCACTTTCTCACAGCTTACCCTTCCCCCTCCCCATATCCTCAAGTCCATTCTCTAGTAGGTCTGTGTCTTTATTCCTGTCTTACCCCTATGTTCTTCATGACATTTTTTTTTCTTAAATTCCATATATATGTGTTAGCATACAGTATTTGTCTTTCTCTTTCTGACTTACTTCACTCTGTATGACAGACTCTAGGTCTATCCACCTCATTACAAATAGCTCAATTTCATTTCTTTTTATGGCTGAGTAATATTCCATTGTATATATGTGCCACATCTTCTTTATCCATTCATCCGATGATGGACACTTAGGTTGTTTCCATCTCCGGGCTATTGTAAATAGGGCTGCTATGAACATTTTGGTACATGTCTCTTTTTGAATTATGGTTTTCTCAGGGTATATGCCCAGTAGTGGGATTGCTGGGTCATATGGTAGTTCTATTTGTAGTTTTTTAAGGAACCTCCATACCGTTCTCCATAGCGGCTGTACCAATTCACATTCCCACCAGCAGTGCAAGAGTGTTCCCTTTTTTCCACACCCTCTCCAGCATTTATTGTTTCTAGATTTTTTGATGATGGCCATTCTGACTGGTGTGAGATGATATCTCATTGTAGTTTTGATTTGCATTTCTCTAATGAGTAAAGATGTTGAGCATCCTTTCATGTGTTTGTTGGCAGTCTGTATATCTTCTGTGGAGAAATGTCTTTTTAGGTCTTCTGCCCATTTTTGGATTGGGTTGTTTGTTTTTTTGTTATTGAGCTGCATGAGCTGCTTATAAATTTTGGAGATTAATCCTTTGTCAGTTGCTTCATTTGCAAATATTTTCTCCCATTCTGAGGGTTGTCTTTTGGTCTTGTTTATGGTTTCCTTTGCTGTGCAAAAGCTTTTAAGTTTCATTAGGTCCCATGTGTTTATTTTTGTATTTATTTCCATTTCTCTAGGAGGTGGGTCAAAAAGGATCTTGCTGTGATTTATGTCATAGAGTGTTCTGCCTATGTTTTCCTCTAAGAGTTTGATAGTGTCTGGCCTTACATTTAGGTCTTTAATCCATTTTGAGCTTATTTTTGTGTATGGTGTTAGGGAGTGATCTAATCTCATACTTTTACATGTCCCTATCCAGTTTTCCCAGCACCACTTATTGAAGAGACTGTCCTTTCTCCACTGTACATTCCTGCCTCCTTTATCAAAGATAAGGTGACCATATGTCCGTGGGTTTATCTCTGGGCTTTCTATCCTGTTCCATTGATCTATCTTTCTGTTTTTGTGCCAGTACCATACTGTCTTGATTACTGTAGCTTTGTAGTATAGTCTGAAGTCAGGGAGCCTGATTCCTCCAGCTCCATTTTTCGTTCTCAAGATTGCTTTGGCTATTCGGGGTCTTTTGTGTTTCCATACAAATTGTGAAATTTTTTGTTCTAGTTCTGTGAAAAATGCCAGTGGTAGTTTGATAGGGATTGCATTGAACCTGTAGATTGCTTTGGGTAGTAGAGTCATTTTCACAATGTTGATTCTTCCAATCCAAGAACATGGTACATCTCTCCATCTATTTGTATCATCTTTAATTTCTTTCATCAGTGTCTTATAATTTTCTGCATACAGGTCTTTTGTCTCCTTAGGTAGGTTTATTCCTAGATATTTTATTCTTTTTGTTGCAATGGTAAATGGGAGTGTTTCCTTGATTTCACTTTCAGATTTTTCATCATCAGTATATAGGAATGCCAGAGATTTCTGTGCATTAATTTTGTATCCTGCAACTTTACCAAATTCATTGATTAACTCTAGTAGTTTTCTGGTAGCATCTTTAGGATTCTCTATGTATAGTATCATGTCATCTGCAAACAGTGACAGCTTTACTTCTTCTTTTCCAATTTGGATTCCTTTTATTTCCTTTTCTTCTCTGATTGCTGTGGCTAAAACTTCCAAAACTAGGTTGAATAAGAGTGGTGAAAGTGGGCAACCTTGTCTAGTTCCTGATCTTAGTGGAAATGGTTTCAGTTTTTCACCATTGAGGACGATGCTGGCTGTGGGTTTGTCATATATGGCCTTTATTATGTTGAGGAAAGTTCCCTCTATGCCTACTTTCTGCAGGGTTTTTATCATAAATGGGTGTTGAATTTTGTCGAAAGCTTTCTCTGCATCTATTGAGATGATCATATGGTTTTTCTCCTTCAATTTGTTAATATGGTGTATCACGTTGATTGATTTGCGTATATTGAAGAATCCTTGCATTCCTGGAATAAACCCCACTTGATCATGGTGTATGATCCTTTTAATGTGCTGTTGGATTCTGTTTGCTAGTATTTTGTTGAGGATTTTTGCATCTATGTTCATCAGTGATATTGGCCTGTAGTTTTCTTTCTTTGTGACATCCTTGCCTGGTTTTGGTATCAAGGTGATGGTGGCCTCGTAGAATGAGTTTGGGAGTGTTCCTCCCTCTGCTATATTTTGGAAGAGTTTCAGAAGGATAGGTGTTAGCTCTTCTCTAAATGCTTGATAGAATTCGCCTGTGAAGCCATCTGGTCCTGGGCTTTTGTTTGTTGGAAGATTTTTTATCACAGTTTCAATTTCAGTGCTTGTGATTGGTCTGTTCATATTTTCTATTTCTTCCTGATTCAGTCTTGGCAGGTTGTGCATTTCTAAGAATTTGTCCATTTCTTCCAGGTTGTCCATTTTATTGGCATAGAGTTGCTTATAGTAATCTCTCATGATCTTTTGTATTTCTGTAGTGTCAGTTGTTACTTCTCCTTTTTCATTTCTAATTCTATTGATTTGAGTCTTCTCCCTTTTTTTCTTGATGAGTCTGGCTAATGGTTTATCAATTTTGTTTATCTTCTCAAAGAACCAGCTTTTAGTTTTATTGATCTTTGCTATCGTTTCCTTCATTTCTTTTTCATTTATTTCTGATCTTATTTTTATGATTTCTTTCCTTCTGCTAACTTTGGGATGTTTTTGTTCTTCTTTCTCTAATTGCTTTAGGTGCAAGGTTAGGTTGTTTATTCGAGATGTTTCCTGTTTCTTAAGGTGGGATTGTATTGCTATAAACTTCCCTCTTAGAACTGCTTTTGCTGCATCCCATAGGTTTTGGGTCGTCGTGTCTCCATTGTCATTTGTTTCTAGGTATTTTTTAATTTCCTCTTTGATTTCTTCAGTGATCACTTCGTTATTAAGTAGTGTATTGTTTAGCCTCCATGTGTTTGTATTTTTTACAGCTCTTTTCCTGTAATTGATATCTAGTCTCATAGCATTGTGGTCGGAAAAGATACTTGATACAATTTCAATTTTCTTAAATTTACCAAGGCTTGATTTGTGAACCAAGATGTGATCTATCCTGGAGAATGTTCCATGAGCACTTGAGAAAAATGTGTATTCTGTTGTTTTTGGATGGAATGTCCTATAAATATCAATTAAGTCCATCTTGTTTAATGTATCATTTAAAGCTTGTGTTTCCTTATTTATTTTCATTTTGGAAGATCTGTCCATTGGTGAAAGTGGGGTTTTAAAGTCCCCTACTATGAGTGTGTTACTGTCGATTTCTCCTTTTATGGCTGTTAGTATTTGCCTTATGTATTGAGGTGCTCCTATGTTTGGTGCATAAATATTTACAATTGTTATATCTTCTTCTTGGATCGATCCCTTGATCATTAGGTAGTGTCCTTCTTTGTCTCTTCTAGTAGTCCTTATTTTAAAGTCTATTTTGTCTGATATGAGAATTGCTACTCCAGCTTTCTTTTGGTTTCCATTTGCATGGAATATCTTTTTCCATCCCCTTACTTTCAGTCTGTATGTGTCTCTAGGTCTGAAGTGGGTCTCTTGTAGACAGCATATAGATGGGTCTTGTTTTTGTATCCATTCAGCCACTCTGTGTCTTTTGGTGGGAGCATTTAGTCCATTTACATTTAAGGTAATTATCGATATGTATGTTCCTATTCCCATTTTCTTAATTGTTTTGGGTTCGTTATTGTAGGTCTTTTACTTCTGTTGTGTTTCTTGCCTAGAGAAGTTCCTTTAGCATTTGTTGTAAAGCTGGTTTGGTGGTGCTGAACTCTCTCAGCTTTTGCTTGTCTGTGAACGTTTTAATTTCTCCATCAAATCTGAATGAGATCCTTGCTGGGTAGAGTAATCTTGGTTGCAGGTTTTTCTCCTTCATCACTTTAATTATGTTCTGCCACTCCCTCCTGGCATGTAGAGTTTCTGCTGAGAGATCAGCTGTTATCCTGATGGGGATTCCCTTGTGTGTTATTTGTTGTTTTTGCCTTGCTGCTTTTAATAGGATTTCTTTGTGTTTAATTTTTGACAGTTTGATTAATATGTGTCTTGGCGTATTTCTCCTTGGATTTATTCTGTATGGGACTCTCTGTGCCTCCTGGACTTGATTAACTATTTCCTTTCCCATATTAGGGAAGTTTTCAACTATAATCTCTTCAAATATTTTCTCAGTCCCTTTCTTTTTCTCTTCTTCTTCTGGAACCCCTATAATTCGAATGTTGGTGCGTTTAATGTTGTCCCAGAGGTCTCTGAGACTGTCCTCTGTTCTTTTCATTCTTTTTTCTTTATTTTGCTCTGCAGCAGTTATTTCCACTATTTTATCTTCCACCTCACTTATCCGTTCTTCTGCCTCAGTTATTCTGCTATTGATCCCATCTAGAGTATTTTTTATTTCATGTATTGTGTTTTTAATCGATGCTTGATTCATCTTTAGTTCTTCTAGGTCCTTGTTAACTGTTTCTTGCATTTTGTCTATTCTATTTCCAAGATTTTGGATCTGGGAAATAGAATCTTGGATCATCTTTACCATCATTATTCTGAATTCTTTTTCAGGTAGACTGCCTATTACCTCTTCATTTGTTAGATCTGGTGGGTTTTTATCTTGCTCCTTCTCCTGCTGTGTGTTTTTCTGTCTTCTCATTTTGCTTATGTTACTGTGTTTGCAGTCTCCTTTTTGCAGGCTGCAGGTTCGTAGTTCCTGTTGTTTTTGGTGTCTGTCTCCAGTGGCTAAGGTTGGTTTAGTGGGTTATGTAGGCTTCCTGGTGGAGGGGACTAGTGCCTGTGTTCTGGTGGATGAGGCTGGATCTTGTCTTTCTGGTGGGCAGGTCCACGTCTGGTGGTGTGTTTTGGGGTGTCTGTTCACTTTTTATGATTTTAGGCCACCTCTCTGGTAATGGGTGGCGTTGTGTTCCTGTCTTGCTAGTTGTTTGGCTCAGGGTGTCCAGCACTGTAGCCTGCTGGTCGTTGAGTGAAGCTGGGTGCTGGTGTTGAGATGGAGATCTCTGGAAGATTTTCACCGTTTGATATTATGTGGAGCTGGGAGGTCTCTTGTGGACCAGTGTCCTGAAGTTGGCTCTCCCACCTCAGAGGCACAGCACTGACTCCGGGCTCCTCAATTTGGGATGATGTGTTGTCTATTCATGTATTCCGCAGATGCAGGGTACATCAAGTTGATTGTGGAGCTTTAATCCGCTGCTTCTGAGGCTGCTGGGAGAGGTTTCCCTTTCTCTTCTTTGTTCTCACAGCTCCTGGGTCTCAGCTTTGGATTTGGCCCCGCCTCTGCGTGTAGGTCGCCGGAGGGCGTCTGTTCTTCGCTCAGATAGGACAGGGTTAAAGGAGCAGCCTCTTCGGGGACTCTGGCTCACTCAGGCCGGGAGGGAGGGAGGGGCACGGAGTGCGGGGCAAGCCTGAAGCGGCAGAGGTCGGCGTGACGTTGCACCAGCCCGAGGCGCGCCGTGCGTTCTCCCAGGGAAGCCGCCCCTGGATCCCGGGACCCCGGCAGTGGCGGGCTGCACAGGCTCCCGGAAGGGCGGTGTGGACAGTGACCTGCGCTCGCACACAGGCTTCTTGGCGGCGGCAGCAGCAGCCCCAGCGTCCCACGCCTGTCACTGGGCTCCGCGCTTTCAGTCGCGACTCGCGCCCGTCCGTGGAGCCCCTTTAAGCAGCGCTCTTAATCCCCTCTCCTCGCGCACCAGGAAACCAAGAGGGAAGAAAAAGTCTCTTGCCTCTTCGGCAGCTCCAGAGTTTTCCCGGACTCCCTCCCGGCTAGCTGTGGCACATTAGCCCCCTTCAGGCTGAGTTCTCGCCGCCAGCCCCAGTCCTCTCCCTGCGCTCTGACCGAAGCCCGAGCCTCAGCTTCCAGCGCTGCGCGCCCCGGCGGGCGAGCAGACAAGCCTTTCGGGCTGGTGAGTGCCGCTCGGCACCGATCCTCTGTGTGCGGATCTCTCCGCTTTGCCCTACCCAGGTATGTGGGGAGTTTCTTGCCTTTTGGGAGGTCTGGGGTCTTCTGCCAGCGTTCAGTAGGTGTTCTGTAGGTGTTGTTCCACGTGTAGCTGTATTTCTGGTGTATCCGTGGGGAGGAAGGTGATCTCCGCGTCTTACTCTTCCGCCATCTTACCCGGAAGTCCGATGACGCTTCTTGTTGGCTGACAGGTAATAGAGACGTATAATTCAAGCACCTTGAAAGTGGCTGTATTTTGATAATAGCTGAGAAGTGTCCTTTGGTAGAACAAGTACCATCAGTTTGTAAATCATCAAAGAAAGGAGCAGGGTAAAAATGTTTGATGAGATTTTCATGGCATTATCATATAGATTACAACATAAAGAAGAGTTTGAATATATCTGAAGAAGTGTTTCAGGATTTACATAATGAATTAAAATAAAAAGTCAGACTTAGGTCTGAATACTTTAACCAACATTCATCCATACCAGAGTCAATGGTCTTCAGTGAATTCCATCTGCATTGAAGGGACTTCATATGTCTTTTTAATGGTGTTAATGGTGGAAGAATATCTACAATTGAGAATTAACGAATGTTCTTAACCTTTAGAAGGACAGATAAATGGAAGGGACTCAGTAACTCAACTGTCTCTAAATGCTGTAAAATCTCAGACCTCTTAGGTAAATTGTGTAGGCAGGCCATTGGCTAGATTGTGGAAAATAATAAATTGGGTCATTACAGTCCTAAACACTTTCTTTTAAAATTGTCTCCCTTCCCAAATACCCATAGAATTGTCTTGTGAACCTCTCTTGATTCCCATTGTAGATCTCTCAAATCAGCTATTATCATCCCAGCTGCATCTTTTATAATCCTCCAACTTTGTTAAAATTTATCTAATTTATAGGATAAATCTAACCATAGATTTTATGTCGACCAAAAATTGAGGTTGCTGATATACATGGACGTCATCGTACAGGGAGAATATTTGCATTTGAATTTTTGTCTTATGCAGGGCTGACTGATGCAGAAACTTCTAACTGCAGGGAGTTACACTTTTGGAGATCAATTAGGGATGTGGGTATGTTTCAAATGCCCCTGATAATACACAGCCACATTCTCATCCAATATGTAGAGCTAGACCTAGATTTGAGATAAGACATGAGCTGAATAACCTGCTTTTTTTTTTTTTTTATATGGAGTGGTTGGCCAGGAGTGATCTATTCATTGATAATGTGCTTTCTTTGATAAAGTGATTGCTCTACCATGAGAAAAAGGATGACCTTCTTGCCTGGATGGAGGACAAGCTGGCTTACATGGGCACACATAATAGCTACACCTAAGACCCAAGAAAGGGTGCAGTCAATCAAACTGGTTACACTGAACCTGAGGGGAAAACCAGAGGCAGAAATTAGCACTACTTAAAGTCCATTTATGGATACTTAATAGACCCAAATATCAGTAGGAGGGTCTCTCAACAAATGAAAAAAATATGGGCCTCAAAAAAATGTGGAGATTGGGAAGGATGATAATGGTAAAGAGCCTTCTTAGAAGAGGCCATGGAGTTAGCTTCATTGAGTATGTTTGCTCTTGATAATAGGGTGTGATTACCAAATTACAGAGTAGAACTAGGTCATCTCTTTCACTTCTGTGAATCATTTTCTGTGTGATCTGAAGGTTACAGTCAATGCCTAAAATAAATAAATAAATAAATAACATACTCTTTACTTGGAGTTCACCAAGTAGATGTATAATATTTCAGAGTTGTTTTTGTGCAATTTTTATATGTTGGTAAGAAATACTCTAAGCACTCAATTCACAAATATGCGTGCACAGCTTATATGTTTAACATTCTGACATTCCTAACAGGTGTTACTTGCCTTTAAATTTGGTTTGTTATAAGGATTAAATTACTCAATATTATCTGAGTCATCACTTGCTATATACTCATGTATTTCCTTAATTTTTTTTTTACTAGTGAACTGCTATTGCTCTTTTTTTTTTAATTAATAGAGCTTCCAAATGATTAAGTCTAATCCTGTAGGAAGATTTTAAGTATTTTCAAAGGGAGGCATTATTTGTAAACTCCTTGGTATCTAAAGAGCACCAAAATTTGTTCCTTTTATAGCATGTATTCAATATATATTTGCTTTGAATAGCAGATGCCTGATTGATATCTGTTGCAAATAGCCAATACTTAACCTATCATTGCTCAGTGAGTGTCCAAGAATGACAGGAACTTGGGTTCAAATCCTGCCTCTGGCATTAAAATTAATCAATGAAGTCTTATATTTTATGAATTTTAGCATTCATACTCTGCCTCTTCTTGAATGGCTCTCTGTAGCTTCCAGAATACAGTATGGTATTCACCTCTGGTATTTGAGGACCACCCTTAACTGATCCAAAACAATATCTTCAAACTTAACTCATCTAGTCCCCAAAGCATATGCTTAATCTAGTCATCATAGAGTCTTTAGCATTCTTTAAACAACAATGTTTACTTCCATTGTCATATCATCAATCACATAGAAGCAGTATGGTGCACTGGAACAGTACTGACTTTAAAGCAAGATAGATCAGTTCCAAGGTGTGTCACGTGTTTTATAAACTAGGTTGATGAATATTGACTTTCAGGGTTGTGATGAAGATCAGCGATAAAATACAATGTGTCTAGCATAGGATGTAGACGAAACAACCTAATAAATGCAAATCTATTTATGAGAATAGAAGGTAGAAAATAAGGTCATATAGAGATAATTTAGGTGTGTGGCTACCTAAGCTAGAGAAAAGCACTGCACACACAGCCTTCTCTTCCTTTTTTACTCACACAAATTTCTTTCCAGCTCAGCTCAAATCTCAAATCTTCTGAACTCAATGGTTTTCATCATGCATTCTTATATTGATTTACATTGCTCTAATTACTAAAGTTAAATAAGAGCTCAAAATGCTAATAGATTCAGTATAAACTTTTTTTTTTGAGTATCGACAAGAAAGATGATCCAAAAGAAACACTTGGCTGTTCCAAAAACCTAATTCACATGTTTTCTATAAAAATGAAAGAATTCATAAAAGGAAAACAAAAGGAAAAAAGGGAAAAGAAAAGTCTCATTTTGAGACCTTGATAAATTTATTTCCATTTATCAAGCATCTAGTATTTGTTGGATTTTCCTTCATTTCCTGTTGCTTAGTTTCAGACCTTTGATTTCTTGAATAAAGTAGGAAGATTGTGGTCTGATCAATTGTAGCAGAATGAAAAGGAGTCCTAAGGTAATTTTCAGGTAAGTTGAAGCAAGAAATACAAAGCAAAACTCTCTAAAGTATATAACTCTCTAAATAAAGCATTTTTAGGGTGATGCCCCCAATTCCCAACTAGATTGTGTATAGAGAACTGTCCCAAGCACAGGGATTCTAAAGAAGAAACTGAGACTGCATAACTCCTGACCTTCACCTCATCCCCTTCCCTTTTAAAGATGAGGCTGAGGCTTCTCACATAGACTCTGTGCCAGATGAGAAAGAACAATCAATGTCCCAACTACAAGAGGTTTTCCTGGGGTTAATCTTACTAGTTATTGAAAGCCACCCAGGACAATTGCTATTCACTCCTTTCTTAAAGGAGAGAGGACTCCAAATTTTACTATCATCTTTTTTCCCAAAACTGTGGTCACTCACATTACCATTTCAGTTTCATCTAACTTCAGGGAGGCAGTGGTTACAAAGACAAGCAAGCAGGAAAACAAAGAAAAAAATATAAGGCAATCAAGGTCTCACAGTTGGAACACTTTGTGGCAAAATGATGATAAGTCATGTCACCCAGATATCTTGCTTGCCTTACTGTCACCTTACCTTTTTTTTTAAATTCATTTTTCAATGTTTTAATAAATAACTGAAAACCTGTACATTCATCAATTGCTTTAATTTTTCAACTGCAATCCAGATTTTTATATGAATAAGCTCTAATTAACAGCCACAACAGGACTACAAATGTCGATGTATTGCACACTACAGATTTTATCATTTTTTATTTTAATAATTTCTTTCATTTGAATGGGACAGATTTTATAAAGGGAAAGAGAGAACCCAGGCAGACATGTCTGTTCAGAGGAATTTAAAATAGGCATAATTCCAGTCCCATCCTTTAAGAGTGGAGAGTATTGTACTACTCATCAGCCAGGGCATTTGACTGTGAAGTTGAAGACAGGAATATTTAATTACTATCAGTAAACAGAAACCCAGTGAAGAGTGTTTGTGTCAGTTAGATGCCAATGAAACTAAGCTTTTCTTAGATGGAGAGGATCGATTTAAGTTTTTTCCCTTTCTCCAGATTTTTGCTATGACAGAATGACATACTCTTCATTCAGCCACTCAAGCAAAAGAATGACTAACGATCCAATGAAGGTCAAATAGTTTTCCAGTCAGCTGATGCTGTTTCAGACCGACTTAACACTCCTCAGCAAAATGGCTGGACAAAAAGTTTGGCTCTGAAGACCTTAAGGGGTACCTTTCTGGAGATAACCTGCCCTCACTTCCTCTGTCTCCAAAATACACACTTAAAGAGAACCTTCCAGTGGGTGGTTTTACTTTCTCACAAGGTCCCGCCCTTTCCTTTGTGTGAAGTTGAAACATCTTGTGACTTTCATTCTACAATGCTGACACTTTCCTGGTCTCGCACCATTGTTGGGCTCTGGCTTTATTTCTCATCAATGTCAGTGCTCCCCAGGGAATAAGTTTTTCTCTTTCCCTGAATGAAGGAATGTTTTCCCTAAATGAAATCTGGAAATATATGGTCTTTCTAACAAAATCATAAGGGAGGACTCTCCAGGAGGTGGGAACATTTACATAAAACAAAATCTCAAAGAGGCTAGCCAGTCATTCTGTTCCACGCTCTATTAACAGGCCAGAAGAGCTTCTTGCCTCTGACCTCTGATACTTTAGACTGTACATTTTTCAATATAGCTTCACATTCTTGAGAGGTACACTGACGGGAGAAAGTCAGGGAGGATTTTGCCAAATATCATCTAATGTGCAAAAATCTGACAAAGGCCAATAGGCAGCTGAGTGTAGAAGATCTTCTCATTTTGGGGTATATAATCCTAGACATTTTTAGCTGAAGTTAGTGGGTTGTTAAGTTTTATTTTTGTTGTCTTGAAAAGCCACCTGCCAGCCAGCCTGCCACAGCACAAATCCCACTTGGCTGTTTGGCCCCTAGGACCCTCTCCAGACTCTAATTCCTTTACCAGCCTCTTGAAAGATATGTCTTCTATTTTTACCCTCCTCTTTCCAGATTTTTCCACGTGAAAAATGTGAAGAATTAGTGGATTCTTTTAAAATGTCTGTCAAGGTAAAGGACAGCAATGTATAACAGTGTGTTTTGCATTTAGCTAAAGCAATTTCACACGTATCTACTCATTCATGTCTTTGCTCCTTCTTTTACAGATTAGAACATGTATTATAATTGATATATATTTGATATATATTTTTTTAGAAGACCTGAGTGGTTGCATTATTTGCACATTATTTGCATTATTTGACTTCACCTTGTAAGTCATTAATAAATCAACATATGGATAGAACTTCCTAACTCCTTTGATGGGATTTATTCTACTACGTGTTTACAATGCCTCTCTGTTTTTAAGTCAAGTATTACTGATTGAAGAAGTGACTCTTCAAGTGAGCTGTTATTAACTCTAGTTATACCCAACACTAAGATGAGGAATATGGCCCCCACTGAAGGAGAAAGAGATTAAGGAAAATAACAACAGATCTGCTGGATAAAAACTGCCAATGGCAGAAATTATGTAATTTAGTAAAACGTAATTCTACCACTTTAAAAAAGCAATGTAGCATTTGTAACTGAGCTTACCAAATAACCTCAATTTCTCTAATAAATTGGAATTGCTTGAATATCAATATTACAATATACCTTTGAAGTGAAGAAAATGTTAAGTTTAAAAGATGATTGTGCTGGTTGATTTGGGTTTTGTGAATGCACTACATATATGAATAAACCTGGAGTACCCTACTGCTTCTGGCCGCAGCCACAGAATCTGGTCACTGACCTTATGTCTCTTCAGGTAGACCTGACATGGAAGGCACACATATATGAGTTTAGTTCTGTTTGCACCATTTTCTAGCAGTGTAACTGTAAGCATATTATTTAATCACCCTCAGCTTGTTTTCACATTTATAAAATAAGGAAAAGAAAACCTGTCTGTAGTGCGAGAATTAAGTAAAACAATTCACATACAGGAGTTAGTATTTAATAAATACACGGTAGTATTATACTACTATTTTATTTTCTCTGTGTTTTCTTCCTTTTTCCACAAAGACAAAGAAAGTAAAGCAGCTAAGAAATATTGACGCCACTAGTGTGAGTGAACAGCCTTTTTCTAGACTTGCCTTTGGATACAGTGCTCTGATCTTGAATCTTCCACCACCTGACTCAAATCATTGGCTACTCAGTTTAGTAGTTATGTACCCCATTGCACCACAATGCAAAATTACTGAGAATGTGAAGGTCAGTAGTCAGTAAAATTCTAAGTAATGTGTTGAGTCAGGGGGGAAATGTACTGTTTTTTAATCCAGGTGAAATCAGTCTAAAATAATTTTGTACTTTTAAAAACACAAAAATCACAAAAAATGAGGCCTTGTTTATCAGAAATGCTAAAGTACGTAGGATGCAAGCAGGGACTAAGAAGAAAAGATGGTCTGACTTTAGATGTTAAGAATACCTGAGGCTCATTTATGTATGAGAATGCTAAATTTTGTCTCCGCCCCAAAGCCCCAAATTCCTGCAGCATATATCTATTTTATTGTTTTGCTTTGTTTCTGTTCAAATCTTCCCTTTCTTTTAGAAACTGTCACATCCCACTCCACCAGTCGCATCTCACTCCACCAGTCACATGACTACCATTTGAACTGCCATGTGGGTATAAATATGGTACAACTTCAGGTAACATCTCCCTCATTGCCTGTGTATAGTTTATAATGTAAATGGTATGCCATATGATTATGTAAGCAGTGGTCCTGGTACAATATGAGCCTGCCGTTGACCACAATTCATTGATCCAGGAATTTACACATGATTCAAGAATTAAAAGATACCAAAAGTCCTATTATTCTGAACTACTAAAACCCATTAGTCCAACATAGTTCTTCCTTTCCTAAGGTTTGGATATTCAAAACCTCCTTGGATACTCTGATAAACCCTAATATCTTTCTGGTAGTTTCTCTCTTGCTGCATGAGGTAGCAAGATTCAACTTTCCTCAACCTGAGTAAAACAACGAAGAACCTAGACTGATAAACCATTCTAACCTCACATTCACATCCTCACACAAACCAGACATGTGGAGCAGATGTACTGCCTGTCCATTTTTCAAGACCCAGATCATTATGACTGAGGATGTAGGTTCTGGGTTTAAATTTTTTTACCTAGATCCTGATACCACCATTTATTCAAACGGCATTGTGCAAAATACTTAATATCAGTGCCACAGTTTCTTCATCTGTAAAATGGGAATAATAGTACCTGTTGGGGTTGTTGAGAGGGTGAAACATTTGTACATATGCTAGTTTGCTCTTTATATTGTCAGTTGTTATTATTCAGACCCTGTGAAGTCGTCTGAAATATCTCCCGTAAATTCTCCAATATCCATTTGGTATAATTACATTTTGTGTGTGGGTGTGTGCTGCCACTTTCTCCTGAAATCTCTTCCATTAAATGTCTTAATACATAGCTTTACAATTACAATTACTTATGTATCCATCTCCCTTTGTTATTTGTGATGTCCTTGAGGGGCAAGGCCCGTGTCTATTTCACTTTTACCCAGAATGCCCAGCTAGAACAATGTCTGTCAAATAACAGTGCTCAATAAATACATTTGATAAAAGATAATTAACAAAATTAATGAAAAACTACTATGCAAAATCACATTCTGCTGTTTATAATTATGTTTTCTTCTCTCTCATAATTGATCCAAATATTTCTCCATTCATGCACTTATTTGGAAGATTTGTAGGTAGAAAGCTACAGTGCGGTATGTTCTGTGGACATATAAAATGAATAATAATCTCTATCCTCTAAAGCAGCTTGCAATACAAGAGGGGATAAAGCAGATACCCAAATTGCTGTAATATAAAGTGGAAGATGATGGGTTTCATAATAGAGGCACTAGGAAATTACTATAAGATCTAGAAGATGTAGAGATCATTTTAGGCTGCAAACTTGAAAAAGTCTTCAAGGAGGAAGTACATGTGAGGTAGTTCTTAGAGAAATGAGTGTGCTTTCAATAGACTGAGAAAATATTTCCTCAGATCGGAAAGGTCTGCAGGTTAATGAATTTCTGTTAAGTATGACTATTACTGACAGTTCCTGTCTGTCAAATGAATGCAACCACAGTCTTTGGCTTGGGTTTAATAAGGGTAGAGGTCAGGCGGAGGTTTGCTTAGGCTTCTACTTTCCCAATGATCCACATTAACACTACCTAAATCTCTCTGCGGATTGAAAAACTTGGTCTATTTTAGTTTCACTCTGAACAGAAATCAATACTGTAAATATAATTTTGATATCCATTATGAACAATGATTATGCAACTGACATTTTCTTTGAGTTGTTTCCTTAATGTAGTTCTTTGCAGGAAAAAATCACCGTCTGGGTTTCTACTTAGGATTATTCCTAGGAAGGAATTATCATCCAACACATATTTACTGAGTACCTACTATGTACCAGACATGCCCTCCATTGGATTTTTTTGGTCAAGAATATTTGATTGAGGTATAATTTGTGTTCAATGAAATGCACATTTTTAAAAAGTGTGGTTTCATCGGTTTTAACAAAAGCATGCATCTGTGTATCCCACGCCTCTATCAAGATATAGAATATTTTATCACCCCAGAAAGTTTTTCTACCCTGTAAGTCCCCAGCCCCTGAAAACAACTATTCATTTGATTTCTCTTACCATAAATTCATTTTGCCTGTTCTGATATTTCTTGGAAACAGAATCATGCTGTATTCTTTTGTGTCTTATTCTTTCACTCAATATACTTTTTTGAGATTCATCTATGTTGCTTCATGTATCAGTAGTTCCTTTTTATTTGTACATATTATTCCTTTGTGTGAATTAAGCATAATGTATTTTTAATATGTTTTTCTACTGCTGGACATTTGAATTGTTTTACATTTTAGCTATTATGACTAAAGTTGCTTTGCACATTCTTGACAATTTTTTTTTTATGGACATAACATTTCTCTTGGGTAAGTACCTAAGAACACAATTGTTAGATCATAGAATATATGTATGTTTAATTTTATGAGAAATTGCCAGATCTATTTCCAAAGTGTTTGAACAATTTTACAATTCCACTAGCAAAGTTTGAGAGCTCTGGTTGCACAACATTCTTTCCAACTAACATCTGGTATTGTCAATTTTTATTTTTTTAATTTTTATTTTATATTGGAGCATAGATGATTAACAATGTTGTATTAGTTTCAGGTGTACCTAATTAAACTCAAAAGCTCTTGCACAGCAAAGGAGACCATAGACAAAATGAAAAAAAACACAGAATGGGTGAAAATATTTGCAAATGATACAACCGACTATTTTTAATTTTAGCCATTTTGGTGGGTGTATAACACTGTCTCATTGGGATTTCATTTTACATTTCATTGATAAGAAGTAATGTTGAGTGTTTTTTCATGCTTTTATTATAGATTTGTATATCTTCATTTATGAACTGCCTGTTAAAGTTTTTCACACATTTTAAAAATTGGGTTGTCATTTTACATTGACTTTTCTAGGTTTTTCATTCTAGACAAATCCTTTATCACACATACGTATTACAATTTTTTTTCTCAATATGTGGTTTACATTTTCATTTTCTTAACAATGTTTCTTAATGAAAGGACTTTTTAATTTTGATAAAGTAAAATGGATCAGATTTTAATTATGGTTATGCTTGCTATGCTGTAAGAAATCGTTGCCCACCTTATGATCTCCTATGTTTTCTTCTAGAGCTTTATATGTTTAACTTTAAGTTTAACACTATAAGCCATCTAGAATTTAATTTTGTGTGGTGTTAAGTTAGAGGTTGAGTTCTCTCTGTCTCTCTCTCTTTTCCCTATATCTGTGCAGTTGTTCCCGAAGAGTTTTTGAATGTTTCTTTTTCTTCATTGCATTGCTTTGACATTCTGAAATCAATAGAATGGATGTTAATGGGTCTATTTCTGAAATTACCATTCTCTTCCATGAAACTATTTGCATTTCTTTATGTTACAACACATTGCTTAGATTAATATAGATTGACCTGAATATCAGTAGCATATCCTTCAAATTTGTTTTTTCTCAAGATTACTTTGCTCACATTAGGTCCCTTGCATTTCCAAATAAATTTTATTTTTTTTATTTTTTATTTTTAATTTTTACACATCTTTATTGGAGTATAATTGCTCCACAATGCTGTGTTAGTTTCTGTTTTACAACAAAGTGAATCAGCCATATGCATACATATATCTCCATATCCCCTCCCTCTTGAGCTTCCCTCCCACCCTCCCTATCCCACCACTCTAAGTCATTGCAAAGCACTGAGCTGATCTCCCTGTACTATGCTGCTGTTTCCTACTAGCTATCTATTTTACATTTGGTAGTGTATATATGTCGATGCTACTCTCACTTCGCCCCAGCTTCCCCCTCCTTCCCCCACCCCGTGTCCACAAGTCCGTTCCCTATGTCTGCATCTTTATTCCTGCCCTGCCACTAGGTTCATCAGTACCTTTTTTTTTTTTAATTCCTTATATATGTGTTAGCATACGGTATTTGTTTTTCTCTTTCTGACTGTATGACAAACTCTTGGTCCATCCACCTCACTACAAATAACTCAGTCTTGTTTCTTTCTATGGCTGAGTAATATTCCATTGTATATATGTGCCACATCTTCTTTATCCATTAATCTGTAGATGGACATTTAGGTTGCTTCCATGTCCTGGCTATTGTAAGTAGTGCTGCAATGAACATTGTGGTATATGTCTGTTTTGAATTATAGTTTTCTCAGGATATATGCCCAGTAGTGGGATTGCTGGGTCATATGGTAGCTCTATTTTTAGTTTTTTTCAGGAACCTCCATACTGTTCTCCATAGTGGTTGTATCAATTTACATTTCCACCAACAGTGCAGGAAGTTTCCCTTTTCTTCACACTCTCTCCAGCATTTATTGTTTCTAGATTTTTTGATAATGGCTATTCTGACCTGTGTGAGGTGAAACCTCACTGTAGTTTTGATTTGCATTTCTCTAATGATTAGTGATGTTGAGCATCTTTTCATGTGCCTTTTGGGCATCTGTATGTCTTCTGTGGTGAAATGTTTATTTAGGTTTTCCACCCATTTTTTAATCGGGTTGTTTATTTTTTGGATATTGAACTCCCCTCCTAGAGTGATGAAACTAAAACCAAAAATAAACAAATGGGACCTAATTAAACTTAAAAGCTTTTGCACAGCAAAGGAAAACATAAATAAGACAAAAAGATAACCCTCGGAATGAGAGAAAATACTTGCAAATGAAGCAATGGACAAATGAGTAATCTCCAAACTAATCAAATGGCTCATGGAGCTCAATACCAAATAAATCTTAGACATAGCTTATCAGTTTCCACAAAATTCCTGCTGTGATTTTTGTTTGAGATTGCATTGAATCCATAAACTAATTTTTGGAGAAGAGACATCCTAATATTGTCATTTCTACTCCATAAACATTTATTAAGAACATGTTTAGTTCTCTCAGCAAAGCTTTTTAAGTTTTCAGTGTGAAAATATTGCACCTATTTTGTTAAAGTTATATATTTCTATTCTATGGATTTTGTTCTATGATAAATAAAATTCTCTACTTAATTTTTAATTCCAATTTTAAAATACTCATAGAATTGCAGTTGAATTTTATACATTAATCTTGTTCCTACAACTTTGCCAAGTTCATTTATTAATTCTAGTACTACCTTTTATAGATTGTTTTCTACATAAATTATCAGTTGTCTATGAATAAAACACTTTCATATTCCTTCAAATTTATATGCCTCTTCTTTGTTCCTTTTTTTACTGAATATTCTTAAACCTCTAGTACAATGTTGAATAGAAGGTGTGAGAAGTAAACTCCTTTCTTTGTCTTGATCTTAAATGTGAAGTTAGTTACAGGTTTTGCAAAGTTGTTATCAGGTCAAACAAATTTCCTTCTATTATAGTTTGCTGATTGTTTATTTAGTTTTTTATTCATAAAGGGATATCACAGTTTTTCCAATGTTTTTCTGCATCTATTGAGATGGCATGTGATTTTTTGCTTATTTTTGTTAATGTGGTGTATAATGCTAATCAAACCATGCATTTCTAGAATCAACTTCACTTGGTCATTATACATTACTCCTTATAAATATTGCTGGATTTAATTGGTAATATATTGTTAATGATTTTTACAGGTTCATAAAGGATTTTGGTCTGTAATTTTGTTTTCTAGAAATGATCTTGTCCAAATTTAGTATCAGGGTTATGTTGACGACATAAAATGAGTTGGGAAGTATTGCCTTTTCCCTCTAGGTTCTGTGGTTTGAATAGTTTCTATCACTTTGTCTTCAGGTTCACTGAACTTTCTTTTGTAGTTTCCATTAACTTTTTAGTATCTATCTATATATAAATATAGATCTAGGTATAGATAGAGGCTTACATATATAATTTCAGATATTATATTTTGCAATTCTAGAATTTCCACCTGGATTTTTATATATGATTTCTATTTCTCTATTGAGACATTTCATTTTCCTCCATCATATTATTTTTTTTTTAATTTACATTCTTGAACATAATTGTAATAGCTCTTTTTAAAGCTTTAGTCTGCCAGGTCTATCATCCCATGGTCTATTTCTCCTGGTTCTTAGTTTTCTTCACATGTCTAGTAAGTTTTAAATGTGTGTCAGATATTATAATTTCTATGTTGTTGAATATCTTTTTTTAAAATTTTTCTTTGAATAGTATCAAGTTTCATTCAAGCAGAAAGTTAGTTTACATATAGATCAGCTTGCTTCTTCAAAGGCTTGTTTTTATTTTATTTTTTTATTGAAATATTTTTGATTTATAATATTGTGTTAGTTTCAGGTGTATAGCATAGTGATTCTGTATTTTTGCAGGTTATATTACATTTTAGGTTATTACAAGATAATGGGTAAAATTCCCTGTGCTATACAGCATATCCTTGTTACTTATCTATTTTATATGTGGTAGTTTGTATCTGTGAACCCCATACCCCTAATTTGTCCCTCCTCTCTTTCTTCTTCTCTTTGGTAACCACAAGTTTGTTTTCTATATCTGTGAGTCTGTTTGAAAATATTATGCCTATGAAATAAGTGAGATAGATAAAGATAAATACTATATGATATCACTTGTATGTGTAATTTACAGGCTTGCTTTAAATTAGAATAGACTGAGTCTAGATTAGCCTTTACTCTAGGATCAGATAAGCTCTACTCCAAAGGTTTGGTCTTTCTGGGATCACTACTGAACACGTTAGCTATTCAAAAATTTCTCTTTACTCTGACTGTCAGAGCTCAAAATCTCCCAGTGCTGTTTAATCCCAGCAATTGTTTTGGTCACAATTCCCCCATAATTATTCTTTCCATGGTAGTGCTTTATAGAATTTCATCCTGCACATGGTCTGTTTAACATTGATTTAAAAATTCAAAGGGACCTTATGTAGGTTTCTGGAGCTTTTCCTCTCTGAAAACATGCTCTGTGAATTTCAGCCATCTTCACAGCCCCAAATTCTGTTCTTTGTCTCTTGTTTCATTACGTATGCTCTGTTTTAGCTTCTCACATTCTGTGGTCTGGAAGGTGTTTCCAGGAAGAAATACTGTGTAATTCTGGAGATTGTCTTCTTCAGCAATTGTAAACTTCTTTTGAGCTTATAATCATGTACTACCTCTTACCCTTTTTCTGAAAACAGTATGCTTCATATGTTTTGTCCAATTTTATAATTGAGAAGGGTAGTCTGGTACCAATTATTCCATCATAAGTATAGACAAAAATCTCCATTGAATCTTATGAAATGCCTTGTGAAGGCTAGTGATGTGGTCTAGGGTTAGAGAATTATGGCAAATAAAGTAAACAAACATAAATAACCTGGTAGGCTCAAAAGTGAACTTGTAATGGTTAGTTTGATGGAGAATATGGTCACTGGAATCATTATCACATAAGGATCATGTGATACTTTTTTTTTTTTTAAACTCTAGCATGGAAAAGTCATATTAAGGTCTGGAAAACAACAAAAGCTCATGTGTCTCATGTGTACTTTTTAGATGGCTCTTCCCTCTAAAATTTGAAAGGTAGCTAAGTCTATTGTATAGTTTGTCATATAAAAATTTAACATCATGCTAATTTTATCATAGCATGTCTGTTTAATTTTGCTTTCCATAAGTAGACCAAAATTAGACCTAACCTAGATGTTGTTTAGAGAAATGAAAGTTGAACATTCTGGTATTGGGAATATTTATTCCTTCTAGAGAAAATCAATGGTCTAGTTTACAGGAGTTTAATTCAGCATGCTCCTTCCAAGTTTTATAACTCAGAAATACCCCCTTCTCACTGTTGTTCCTCTACATGTACAAAGGGTTAAATAGTGTTATTTCTAATGATATTTTCTTACAATTGGTTTCTAGGGAAGAAAGCTTATTCCTCAAAATTGGACTATTACATACAAATCTTTGGATTCTGCATGTAATGCAGATTTTCAATGTGTCATGATTTTTAAATATGTTGTGCAAAATAGAGTAAAATGCAGAGCTTTGGTGTTAAATAGATCTGGATTCTAGTCTTGGCATGTGAATTACAAGTTTTGTTACTGGGGGAAATTTATTTTGCTTGTCTCAGACTTGGTTTCTACATCTATAAAATTGGAGTCATGAGAATACCTATCTTGCAAGATAGTCTTGAGAAATAAATTAGGTCACGTATGTAAAACACTTAGTTGAGTGCCAAGTACTTCCTAAACACTAAACAGATGTTTACTGTATTTTCAATGCATTAATATAAGTAAATACAATGAAATAACTGGTAATAAAACAGAAATTATATATATATATATATAAATATTTGTACACATATATTTAAGAACCATTTTCAGCAGTACCAAGTGTGTTGGTTAATTGTATGTGTCAACTAGACTGAGTCACAGGGTCGAACATCATTCTGGGTGTGTCTGTGAGGGTATTTGTCAATGAGGTTAACATTTGAATGTTACTCAGCAGACTAAGTAAAGCAGATTGCCTACTCTAATGTGGGTGTGCCTCATCCAACCAGCTGAAGGCCTAAATGGAACAAAAAGGATGAAAAATAGGGAACTCCTCTTTCCTGACTGCATAAGCTGGGACATCAATCATTTATTGACTTCAGACTTTAACTGGAAAATCTGTTGCTCTTGGGTCTCGAGCCTGCTGGTTTTCAAAAGGGAACTACACCATTGTCTATCCTAGGTTTCCAGCTTGCTGACTGCAGACCTTGGGACTTCTCAGCCTCTTAACTGCATAAGCCAATTCCTTATACTAATTCTCTTCCTCTCTTTCTCTCTCTATATATCCTATTGGTTCTGTTTCTGAGAATCCTAACTAATATACCATGTCTATAACTTTGGTAGATCATGGCAAAAAGAGGGATTTTCTGCATTTCCAGGTACCAAAGACCCACAGCATTCAGGCTTATATCCTATTGTTTTCTGCAATTCTTACCTTGCTACTCTTACTCTGAAAATGAGAAGGATAATGTCATATTTATTTACATGTACTGAGCAGTCATGATGTAAATAGCCTAGGGAGGTGGAATAAAACTGCAGCAAGAAACAATTGTTTTTCTATTCCAGAGACCCACAATATGAATTTATAATATGAACCGTAGGGAGCCAACCCATCTCTGACTTGAGACGCATTTGCCTTGCATACTTACTCATCTCTTTATGATATCAAACTGTCACCTTTAAAAACAAAGCAGAGTTCATTTTAAGGGCATTAAGATGAAAGGTCAGGTACAATTATTCCTCAGACACATTGAAACTGCCCCATTGACAGGAAGTTATCACTTACCAAAGTGGCACAAGTTACAGAGAAACAGTGCTTGACTAAATCTGATGCTGAAAAATAGAACTTGAAAGCAAACATGAAATGCCACAATGATAAATGACAACGTCTTTCTTTAAAAGAAAAATTTTGAGGTACACTATTCTGATGAAGGAAAAGGTAAATGTATGTTGTCTGATATATTTCTCATATCAATTAAGTGCCTGGGTTCTGTATCTGAGCCCCGAACATTGAAATTATGTATGCTCTGTCCTAATTTAGCATTCATCTTTTAGAGTTTAGCTCATGTAGTTCCTCCTAATTTTAAAGCAACAAATAGTCATTGAGTTCCACCTATTTACAAAGCATTGTTTTCAGCACGTTAAGGATGTAAATGTGACCAAGATATAATTACCTCTCTCAAGATATAATTATCTCTCTTAGAATTCACTGGAACGCTTTAACAAGCATTTATTGATCACCCTTATATGCCAGGTTGTGTTCTATGTAAAGGGGATTCACAGATATATATGACCCATTTCTTGCTCTTGATAAATACCTACTGAGAGACACATCAAATAAATAATTTTTTTTATAAAATAAAAGTATATACAAGAACCCCAGAATGAAGAGTGAGTAATTCAGCCTGGAAGAGGAGATAAACATGGTTACAAGTAAAATATTAAGATGAGAGAGTGGAGAGATGTGTATTCATGAATCCAGCACCTTTCTAGGATTCACATTAAAAAAAAAGAGAGAAAAAAATGAAAAGCATAGGGTATGTAGGGAAAAAAACCTGTTTTACTTAAATCCAATATCAGGAAGGAGAATACTGACAATCCTCCATGGATCTGGCATGTCCCTTCTAATTCCAGATCTGGAAGAGGTTCTCCTCCAAGTACTCAAGTGTGGATGGCCTTTTACATACAATTTACCTCTTACAAACCACTGTTGCTTCATAGGTGTTAGTCTTAAGACTCTATAGACTTGTTCAGAATTTGAGGGCAGAGGCTATGACGAACGTTTCTTCTGCGATCACAACGTTTTGTACAAAATGAGCAAGATAGATACCAGTTGACTGATAAAGATGTATTTTCCTCCACAACACTGACATTCAAAGTCCACCTTCCTCAGAGGTGATAAAAAGACTCCTTGGAGTGATGCAGGGCCTTCCCTCAGCATCCATGCTGTGAAATTCCCTCAAGGCATCATCCATCTTCATCCAGGGCTTTGGCTGTCCATCGTGATCAGGTGCGTGACCAACAGAAACATAAGGGCCCTATTTCAGAAATAATTCACCATTCCATATTTAACGAAATAATATTCTCTTAGAACATAAAAGAAATATAGAATGACTTCTAGATGGATAATATACAAACAATGATTTTTGGATACACTTTTTTCTTTAGCCAAATAAAAAAAAATGAAATGTAGATATGTGTAATAGGGAGCAAAAGGTATATATTGGATACATTTGTGGCCTAAGTGATTGTCAGGAGTTACAAGAGTTCTTGGAGCTAAGTTTGCTTCCAGTAATATAGGGTATATGAAAAACTGTGCACCAAAATAAGACTTTTATTTTATGGTTTCAACTTATGTAAGATTTATAGATATTTAAAATAAATTTAAAAAACATGTAGGGTTTCCCTGGTGGCACAGTGGTTGGGAGTCCGCCTGCCGATGCAGGGGATACGGGTTCGTGCCCCGGTCCGGGAGGATCCCGCATGCCATGGAGCGGCTGGGCCCATGAGCCATGGCTGCTGGGCCTGCGCGTCCGGAGCCTGTGCTCTGCAATGGGAGAGGCCACAGCAGTGAGAAGCCCGTGTACCACCAAAAAAACAAAAACAAAAACAAAAACAAACAAACAAACAAAACATGTAAATATAGCTGGGTGGTGTAAGATAAGAGATAATATAAAAAGCCTACTTATTTTTGCAATAGGGACTGGTTACATATTCAATAGTATATTTAAAAGTGAAAGTGCCTGCTTTGCTGCAAGTCAGACTTATTCAATTACTGGCTCCTTAAACTATCAAGAAAGATGCCAGATACAAGCATTTGGGTGCACAAAACCTGGAACACTCATTTTCCTGTCAATGCAAACAATCAATAATTTTTTTTTTAATTCAGTACCTCATAAATACAAAGCGTTATCCTAACTGTCACAAGGAGATTCAAATAGGCATAAGATGTGCCTTCAAAAAACTTATAACCCAACTGAGTTGAAAATATGAGACACATACATACACAGATATTGAGGTAAGAGGGAGTGAATACTTAAATAAATGGGTTGGTCAGGAGTGGCATCTACAAGGCAGGTGGATTGCAGGTGTATCTTGAGGGAGCATATCATGGAAAGAAAGCTCAGAGTGGTCTTGGGGATGAGGGATTGAATGTCTATCAAGGTCTGGAAAGGACAGTCCCTAAATGGGACTATTAGGAGAGGGGTTTAGGAGCAGACCTTCAAAGACCTTGGTATTGGGGTTGAGAAATATGATTTTTCTTTCTTTCCTTTTTTTTTTTTTTTTTTTTTTCGTGGTACGTGGGCCTCTCACTGTTGCGGCCTCTCCCGTTGCGGAGCACAGGCTCTGGACGCGCAGGCTCAGCGGCCATGGCTCACGGGCCCAGCCGCTCCGCAGCATGTGGGATCTTCCCGGACCGGGGCACGAACCCGTGTCCCCTGAATCGGCAGGCAGACTCTCAACCACTGCGCCACCAGGGAAGCCCGAGAAATGTGATTTTTAATCTCTGAATGATGAGAAGAACTTAAATAATTTTGACAGGAAATTAGTTATTGAAGGAGGTACTCTTAGATTTTGGGTCTGGGTGAACTATGCAAGGTGATTTTCAGAGAATAGATAGCAAGTAGTCAAGATCATGAGAACTAACCCAAATTTGAAGCTATGAAGGTCAGAATTAAAGGCTCCAAAGCAGAGTGGATGGACTTACTTGGATCCTGGAGTTAATCTGAAGCATCAAAATGTCTCTTCCATTCTACTTCCATTCTATTTACAACATTTTTTTTCATAACATCATAAATTTGATTATAAAAATCTACATCCTTACAGGGAACAGAATTTGGGGTATACATTTTTCTGATCTTTTCATGCTAAAAGATCCACACTAATTCCCCTAGACAAAGATTTGCTTAGATCTATAGCTCTGTCACCTGAGCTATGGATTGTCTATTCCCAGGATACGTCTCTAACTGAACCTCACACATCTAAGGATTGGGATTTAGTTGACAGTGGAATTTAAGAAGTTTCTCTGTGTTCATTCCCTCATCCTTAGTTAGCCAAGGTCATGCTTCCTGGGAGTGAGGCTGTATTTGTCTGGAAAGAATCCAAGACTGTTGAGCATTCAGAAAGAAATAGTAAGAACATTACCACACATTGTATTTAATTCTCTCTTAAAAAAGAATGAGCTTAACAGAAACCCAAATCCTCCCCTAGCTTCTCATTTATTAATCTAGTGCTATAGTTTATAAAAAAGCAATAGGAAAATGGCAGGGGTGAGGAAGTCTGAAACAGGGATCCTGGACCCAGGGTCAACCACAGCCTTTCAGATGTTTGCAATCCAGGCAGGAAGCATCTAAGAAAGGACAATTAGATGAGCTGCTGCATCTTCCTCTGGTCAAAAAGGGAAGCTTTCCCCTTTTCCTTCCTGCTCTCTCTTCCTTTTCTCTTTCCCTCTTTCCTCTCTATCTCTCTCCTATAACCCTTGTTATGCTCTTTTTCTCCCTCCATTCTTCCCTTTTTTCTTTGTGTCCTTCTGATGAGGAAAATAATTTAAATTTTTAGTTTAACTGAACAAAAGGTTGAAGATGCAGTGCATATTTCTAGTTGTTGCCAGTTTTCACATCCTTTAGCAAAAAAAACAAAAAAAACAAAAAAAACAAAAAAAAAAACCTTTCCCTTTAGAAGCCCAAAAGGTGGAGCTGTTGCAAAAGGAGAAAGCCAAGCAGGCCAGCCAGGCCGGCGGGGCTACCGACACACAATGCAAACATACACATGCGAGGAGCCACAGATCCTGGAGGCTTTGCTTTCAAAACATAAACATTTCCTTTTTTTCCCCAAAGAGAAATAAAAATCCTGATTACCGCAGATGCATTACTGCCAAATTGTGCAAAATAGAACAAGTATTAAGTGTCTGCTTAACCCCCTTTAATTGTTAATTCCATGCACTTTAGTAGATTCCAGTATTATCAAAATGACTGCAGGGAGAAAGGATGCATATTCATTTGGGTCATTAATACCACCGTTTATCAGCATAATGTTCTATGGATAATGATGGGAGGGTCATTCTATTTTCTCCATTTCGACTCTTCTCGGAATAGTGCGCTGAAATGCTATCAGTTATATTTCTTCGGTGGGGACGGCCTCGACAAATGCTCATTTTGGCAGCTGAAGATAGGCTTCCACCTCCACATTTGTTGGCCTCTCACAACATTTTCCACAGAAACAGCATTTAGCTTTCAGGATCATGACATGATCTTTTGTTTTCATCATCTTGAGAAGAAGCAGCAAATTTTGAAAACCGATTTTATGGAAAAAAACAGGTACAGAGCTTGCTGAATTGTTCTAGTTCCATCCAGAGATGGGATGAATTATTATTGTCCATTTCCATAGACTTTTAACTCTCGGCTTTATCAAAGAGTTTTGACTGTTCTCTTCCCATGAATTGTTTACTTCTTTCTTTGTCTCTATCCCTAGAGTAAATGCCTTCAGATTCATGTCTCGAAAACTATTGAAGCAAACAAGTTAGCTAATTTCAAAATGTCCTTATTTACTCTCAAAATATGATTTCACCCTCAACAATTTAATGTGTACTTTCAACCCTGAGTTACTGGAATAAACAGGGACGAAATAACCTGATATGTTTTATGCCACAGAGACAAAAAGGTATTGATCCTTTTTGCCTCTGGGAAAAAAGGTTTCTAATAATTTCTAGATATATTGTAGATTGCATTGCTATCTTTAATTAAAACATGACACAGGACAAAAAAACAATTATTTACTCTTTTAAACCATAGGGCTACCTTTGTCCTAATGGATTCTGATGTCCCATTTGCAAATTGGCAAGTTTGTTTTCAGTACAACTGTGAGTCTGTGTGTGTTTGTGAGTGCACGCACGTGCACATGCACGTGTGTGGGCGAGACTGCTTGTGCTACCTGTGCTTGAATGCAAGCGTGCTTGTGAATTTATTCTTGGCTTTGCTACTGGTGACATTTAAATTTGGGTTTATGTTGGGTAGTTAAAAACATATAAAAAGCTGAATTATAGCAACATTGCCTATTACGTATGCCCCCAAGATGACTGAGGAGGGAGTTTCCAAAGTGGTTTTATTTGTGACGTTTAGATGCACTATGAAACAGGACTTAGGAAGCAGGGGCTAAAGCAAAGTAGAGTAAAAAGAAATACCTTGAAAGGGAACTGATCTCAGATACAGAAATAAAGCAACCTTATCCTACTACAAGAAGGCTTGAACTAGCTCAGTCTCTTATTTCTTATTCTCTCCCAGCTGTTTCAAAAAGCACATCTCCTCATATGTCTCTGGGGCTTTTCCTCTGATCCAGACCTGGCCTGTGTTCTGTTCTTTCCTTTCAGACGCTGCTGGTCTCCAAGACATCTCCTCGGCAGCTTTTGCCATCTGGAGCTGTCTGCCTTCAACTCTGCTGTGCAGACTCAGGCTCCTTGAAACTGTCATCTTGAAACATATTTATTACTTCCTCATGCCTGGGCTTTTTGGTGCCATGCTCCTTCCGCAATTTGATCATGCAGGGCAGAGTCAGTACTATTTTACCATCTGAATTAGTGCTAAGAGGTGCTGTTAGCATGAAGAACACAGCTTCCAAATGAGAGGTAGGCATAGCACAAGGCTGTCTCCCAACAGCTCAGGCTGCCCATGCTAAGTGGTACCCCTTGAAGCACCGAGGCTTCAAGCAGGCCATCTTTCTCCTCACTTTGTTGCTACTGTCTATGTTGTGAAATACAGTTGATGTGAAATGAATCTAATGTGACTGTTTCTTCCTCTCACTAGCCTGATAATGTACCCAGATACCTCAGGTGACAATGCTTTTTAGGTCATTGCCCTTATTGACTCCATCCCGTGGAAGAGCAAATTCACTCACAAAACAAAGGAGGTTGTTTTAGAGACCAGAGAACATGGATGTTCTGAAACACCTTTTCTTAACAAAATGACAGACTTACTAAAATATTACAGACAATATTGATTTAATCCACCATAAACAGAGAAATCCCATTTGCACATTTGTATTTGTAAAACTATCCTTGAGGTCCATGCCTTGTGACCTAGTTACAGTTAATCCCATGGTACTGAATGGTTGTCTCTGCACTTCTAGTAACAAAATCACATTTCAGGGACCTATTATAGATACACTGAACCACGAATTAGAGCACATCCTGTAACAGCAAGGGTCACATCTCACAGACATAGGGCAGTGATCAAAATAGATTTTATTTTAATTTTTTTAACAAAAATTAAATTTCATTTGGCTCAGTATGTTCATTTATACCATCACTTCTTTGATTATGGTTGCCCCTTAATTGATAACATTAAATGAATGAGGGGGAAAGACTGCCAAATGTGTCCCACTGCAATTTTTGACAGATGCTCTGATGTGAGCGGCTGTCATAATGCACACAGAGGAGAGAGCCCCGGAAGGACTTCAAAGTTCAGCTTTGGTTGAAGAGCTATCATTAGTCACATGTGAGAAATATTAATATTTTCCATTAATTCCAAAGAACTTCCCACATGTATGTGGATTTCCATGGCTAACATTATGGTGGAAATGCAGTGAGGTCTGAGGAAAGAAAAGAATCTAAAGTCTTTGAGGGTCTACTAAATGTGGGGACAATTATACATCTTACATCTATTACACTATTGAATCTCATAACATCCCCTCAGCAACCACACAAGGCAAGTATTACTATCTTAATTTTACACATGAAGAAACTGAAACTTAGAGACCTCCTGATGAAAAAAACATATTTTTAAGGTGTTAGTCTATTAGGAAAGCAGCTCTGCTGATCTATCTTTTCAGAGATCCTGGCAAACAAATCATGACCATAAAATTAAAATCCCACGAGAGCAAAGGATGAAAAATAGGGACAGTGAAGGGCAATGAGGCACAGGTATATATGCTGAATTCTGCTTAGCCCTGGGGGCTGCAGGAATAAACCCCCTGGATGTATCTACTGGCTCACACTTCCCTCCCAGGGACCAGGCTGAGGACCAGGGCAGTGTGGAGGAGAGTTCTCCCAGATCACTCCCAGGGGACATTTCTGAAATGGAATAAAATTATTTTGGCTGATTCTTGGATAATCTTCCCTTAGAAAAGAAAGAATTCATATTAGATGGGGAAATAAAAGGGCAAGATACTAACACCTTCCTGGACATGAAGGATAGTATCAGGTTTCAAATGCTATTAAATTTTCACCTAAGACTGAGAGGAAGTGAAAGGCCTAATGTTGAATTATTATTATTTTTTAATATTTGTTCTCATTCTTATGCTCTTAAGAAAGAGGTGGGCCAATGCCCTCAAAAGTAAAGAAAATAGAAAAAAAGTGAAATGAAACACTCAGACAAATAAATAAAACATAGGGGAAATATAAATGGTGCTTTCTGAGTGATGGGAAATCCAAAGGGTGCTTGTTTTCATGAGCTTTATAAGCCTAAGTATCACAGATGCCCTGTTGTTTATTTACACTGTTAAGGGAGAAAGGCAGCCACTAACCATCAGCACCCATCATTAAATCATTACAGAAGCATTATTGTTAAAAAGACAGGCTTTAAAAATGACACACATACACACACATTGTTGTACGGTTTTATTTTACCAGAACTCAGAGTGTTTAGATACTTTATGTATTACCTAGGCAGCACATAGAGCTTACAAGGCTACTATTTTAGATAAATAAATACATTCAAATAAAATTTTTAAAAAAACCCTTTTATTTGTTTTCTTTTCCCAATCTGATCATTGTTTGTAAACCTGGATCAAGAGCAGGTTTAAAATAAGTTGAGGAGAGATAGATGGAATGGAATGAGATGCATTTATTTTATACCAATGCTACATTTAAGAATGCTAAACTGATCACTATGTCTGTGCTTATTGATTAGACCAGTTTTAAGAAGACCACCATATGTGTGCCTATTGACTACACCATAAGAAGAATTCTGGTAAGGAACACTCCCATCTTCCTTGAGTCTTGAGACCAGGACTAAGGTTCTTCTCCATTAATTGGATTAACATACTACACATAGTACTTGAAAGTTGCCTGGAAGGGCTGTTGTGTTTAACACCAATTTCCACCAAATTTTCTGTCTTGTGTCCTAAAACAAGCAAAGATAGGTGGTAAAAGTATAATCTGCCTTCAGATTATACTTTTCAGAGAGTTGCTTCACCCTAAAGAAATGGTGTCTTCAAGTCTTAGAATTGTAAAGCAAATACTGTGCTCACATTGGTAAACATTATGGTGACATAATAATACTGGGTCTCTTGGCTCCTTTATTAATGAACATTCCCCAGCCATTAAGAATTAAGGTCACCCATCTTTATTTTTATTTATTTATTTTTAACACCTTTATAACAAAGTGAATCAGCAATACATATACTTATATCCCCATATCTTCTCCTTCTTGTGTCTCCCTCTACCAATCTTTATAAATGGGTAAGTGTAAATTAGCACAGTTTACAGCAAATTTTACACATTAATCGAAGGGTAGCTCAAACTTCACTTCCTGGGGGGAACTTGCTGATCAATCAGGCCTCCATGACTTCTGCATCTCCACCTTGAAATCTTATAACATCATTATGTCTACTGTCTACTATCTGTTTGGACCTTGGCATAAGCTTAGATTTTAATTTAACTGGACATGGTACTGAAACCTCAGATAAATGTCAAAGTCCTCAATGATGAAACTTGGTCTTAAATTTTCCTTCATTTAACTCCTGCTCCAAGGAATCCCCAGCACCATGTTTCACAGTCTCATTTAATCATTCTTTCATTTGATTATTTGTTCTTCAAATATCATTGAGTAGCTATTCTCATTGCTTATTGAAAGTGGAGTACTACATCCACATAAATGAGATATTTAAAGCAATATAGTCTACATAAAAATTAAAAGAATACATTTATAGTATTGAATCCAACTATCCCCAAATCAGGGTAGGGAAAAAAAAGCTTCGATAAACAACTTTGTCTGTGGCAGATAGCAGAGTCCTCCAAACACTACAGGAATTTCCACATGAAATTTATAAGTGGCAAGACAGTATTGTTTGCAAATGTATTCCATTGGTCTGAGATTTGCAGAAATCCCGAGTCACTTACATTGTTTACTCAATGCATCTTTTCATTGATCATTCCACTATTTTACAGAATTTCAAAAATAAAAAACCCAAAAACCCCAAAGTCCTTAAGAATTCCTTTTTTTTTTTTTTAGATGTCCTAGAGGAGAGACAGTTTAGTAAACAGTTAGAAGTACAAATTAGGTGGCATTGACTAAAAGAAGGAATGAGTACAAAAGAGTTACATTATAAATTTTGTATAATTTCACCTAATTTAGAGCTACCTGTGGTGAAGATGGGAGGATGGTAGGAGGTGAAAAGTCAGGCTGGGATGCTAGTGATTTTCTGATGAAAGACAAGACTATTACTGAGAAGGGACCTTAGGTACCAAGTGGCCATGCTGCACAGCCTCAGGGTGCCAGTCATATCAGAGTCCACATGAATGGAGCTGGGCAGCAAGGAACCTGCAGGACCACCTTCTTCATGGCCAGGCTCTGATCTTAGGGTGGATATCTGGGTGTCACCACCAGGTCATTTTGAGGTCCCATGTGTGAAAGTTTTTATCCTGGGCAGTGATGCTATTAATGCCTAAAATTTAGAGACAGTGTCTGTAGAAAAAAACTGTTCACCTATCATTACTCCAGGAAATTATGTTTCTCCTTTGAAAAATGTTACTGTTCATGCACATATTCTTTGCTTTTCTATCCCTTGAGTGCCACATACTGGATGTGAGGCTTTTTTTTTTTCCTTGACTTTTTGACAATTAGAGTGTAAAGGTGCCCATGAGAGCTGAGGGTTTGGCAGAATTTTACTAGTGAGCACAGGGGTGTCTACTGCTGGCAGACAGAACCACCACTTATTTTGAAAACATTCATTTGGGCTAAAAATGATAAATCTGTATTTATCTTCTTAAAATGCTCCCAAAGAGGAAGAGAAAGGAAAAAAGAGCTTAGATTTGGAAAGCATAGAGACCAGAGAAGAGAAGAAGGAGAAATCTGCTTTTCCCAACAATTTATCTTCTTTGATATTTCCTAATGGGCATTGGGTACATTTCCAGTCTGTATTTTGAAAGATAAAATGAATATTCCATTTAACCAGCTGTATTCCAGGATCTGCAACTATCCAAAGCCTCATTTTGGAGAGCCAGAAGAGGTGCTTTACCTCATTGTACATAGGTTTCCCCCACTACCTGAAAGTAGAGCATGTCTATGAAACATTTTGTAAACCAAAATAGCATAAAGCAAAGAAGGAGTTACCTTAGGACACACGTTGCTAACAGATGCACAAAATAAATCGAAGTAAAGCACAGATGCTCACAGACACAGCTCAAAGCTCTGAGGGCTTGATGATGCTGAGTGTAGCTCCAGGGGAAGAGGCTTTAGCTGTGCCCTTCTCACTGCTTGTGGTGGGCACTGTCTCTATAACAAACTCTGCAAAACAAATGCTATTTTCAATTTTCCTCTTTCTTTGAAAAAGCAAAAATCCCCTTTGGATTTTGGTTAGCAAAGACAGGTATTAATGTAGATCTTTTATTAAAGTAAAGTGGCATAAAATGAACTTTTGGAAAGTTGAGGTTATCTGTGTAAGCCAGAAGAAAATACTTTCTAAGTAAGAAATGGTAAATACCTTCCCTGGGCATCATCCTAGCTGACACTTTGACAGCTTTGTAATGCTTTCCAACAAGTCTTTCTGGTTAAGTTAGTCATGGTGTTTAAAATGCCATATATGTTACCTTGGACCTTTTCCCCCCAAAGTTTAAATATTTTGTATGCAAGAAGTAATTAAATATTTTGAAAGATAAATTGGAATAAATAAAGGAATCTAGGATGTTCATGGTAAAATAATCAACAGCTCAATTTTCCCCCAAATGGTTAATCCAGTGTTAAGAATTAGCTCAATTATAATATGATCATATTATAATGATATGTTAATAAGTATACAAATGAATATTTTTTCTATATAATCTAAATAAAATTCTATGGTATTTTGTTCTTAATCTTTTTCTTAGTTAAAGGCTAGTGATTATCTTGTTTTCTCATACAGACCTTATCTGACTTTAATGTACATATGAATCAACTAAAGATCTTGTTAGATATGCACATTCTGATTTGGGTAGGGTCTTAGTTTCTTCATTTCTTTTTTTGTTGTTATTTTTTATAATTAATTTTTATTGGAGTATAGTTGCTTTACAATATTGTGTTAGTTTCTACTGTACAGCAAAGTGAATCAGCAATACTTATACATATATCCCCTCTTTTTTTGGATTTCCTTCCCATTTAGGTCACCACAGAGCATTGAGTAGGTTCCCTGAGCTATACAGTAGGTTCTCATTAGTCATCTATTTTATACATAGTATCAGTAGTGTATATATGTCAATCCCAATCTCCCAATTCATCCCACCCGCTCATTCATTCATTCCCCCGTTGGTGTCCATATGTTTGTGCTATGTGCCTGTGTCTCTATTTCTGCCTTGCAAACCAGTTCATCTGTACCACTTTTCTAGATTCCACATATATGCATCAATATACAATATTTCTTTGTCCCTTTCTGACTTACTTCACTCTGTATGAAAGTCTCTAAGTCTATTGACATCTCTACAAATGACCCAATTTTGTTCTTTTTATAGCTGAATAATATTCCATTGTATATATGTACCACATCTTCTTTATCCATTCATCTGTTGATGGACATTTAGGTTGCTTCCATGTCCTGGCTATTGTAAATAGTGATACAATGAACATTGGGGTGCATGTGTCTTTTTGAATTATGGTTTTCTCAGGGTATATGCCCAGTAATGGGATTGCTGGGTCATATGGTAGTTCTATTTTTAGGTTTTTAAGGAAATTCCATACTGTTCTCCATAGTGGCTGTATCAAGTTACATTTACACCAACAGTACAAGACAGTTCCCTTTTCTCTACACCCACTCCATCATTTATTGTTTCTAGATTTTTTGATGATGACCAATCTTCATCAAATGAAGTGATACCTCATGGTAGTTTTGATTTGCATTTCTCTAATAATTAGTGATGTTGAGAATCTTTTCATGTGCCTCTTGGCCATCTGTATGTCTTCTTTGGAGAAATGCCTATTTAGGTCTTCTGCCCATTTTTGGATATGGTTTTTATTTTTGATATTGAGCTGCATGAGCTGTTTGTATATTTTGGAGGTTAATCCTTTGTCAGTTTCTTTGTTTGTTGTTTGAAAATATTTTCTCCCATTTAAGGGTTGTGTTTTCATCTTGTTTATGTTTTCCTTTGCTGTGCAAAAGCTTTTAAGTTTCATTAGGTCCCATTTGTTTATTTTGTTTTTATTTTCATTACTCTAGGAAGTGGGTCAAAAAATATCCTGCTGTGATTTCTGTCAGAGAGTGTTCTACCTATGTTTCCCTCCAAGAGTTTTATAGTGTCTGGCCTTATATTCAGCTCTTAATCCATTTTGAGTTTATTTTTGCGTATGGTGTCAAGGAATGTTCTAATTTCATTCTTTTATGTGTAGCTGTCAGTTATGCCAGCACCACTTATTGAAGAGGCTGTGTCTTCTCCACTGCATATTCTTGCCTCCTTTTTCATAGATTAGGTGACCATATGTTCATGGGTTTATCTCTTGGCTTTCTATCCTGTTCCACTGGTCTATATTTCTGTTTTTGTGGCAGTACCATAATGTTTTGATTACTGTGGCTTTGTAGTATAGTCTGAAATCAAGGAGCCTAATTCCTCTGGCTCTGTTTTTCTTTCTCAAGATTGCTTTGGCTATTTGGGTTGTTTTGTGTTGCCATACAAATTGTAAAATTTTCTGTTCTAGTTCTGTGAAAAATGGCATTGGTAATTTGATAAGGATTGCATTGAATCTGTAGATTGCTTTTGGTAGTATAATCATTTTCACAATATTGATTCTTTCATTCCCAGAAAATGGTACCTCTCTCCATCTGTTTGTGTCATCTTTGATTTCTTTCATCAGCATCTTATAGTTTTCTGAGTACAGGTCTTTTTGCCTCCTTAGGTAAGTTTATTCCTAGGTAATTTTTGTTTTTGTTGTTGCAGTGGTAAATGGGATTGTTTCCTTAGTTTTTTGCATTTCTAGTATCTTCCCAGGAGGTTCCAATGCTGTTAGTCCACAGCTCACACTTGTAGCAAGTTTCCCCATCTCACTACTTAGAATATTGCTTGGCTCCTAATAGACACTCAGTAAACATTTGCCAATAAGTGAATGAAGGAATAAATGAATCTCAATCATATTCATTTTTTTAAAAAAATTCCTTTTGATATTGTCTCTTAGTTGGGTTAATTACTGCATTTAGTTAACACAAATATAATTGCTATTTATCCTAGACTCTCAAGTTCTGAAATGCATAGCTTTCCAAGTGAAAAATAATACTTTCTTTTTACAGGGAAATTATAATGACAGCATGTGTTCAGTTATAGAACTTTATTCAACAGATAGGAAAGAAGAGCCAGAGAAGTTTTGTTCAAGAAGCCACATGATGTAGCTGAAAATAAAAGTTAGGTGAGGAAGGTGGTTATGTTGGACAGACATGGAGTCAAGCCTTCCTTATCTTGTTTGCTCTGTGGCCTTGGGAACTCACTTCACAAACCTCAGGATCCTTCTCCAAAAAATGAGGAGAATGCTTCCTATGTAAAATTATGAGGAAAGACTGAAATAAATTATGTAAATGTCAAGTTTCTATTTCTCTTCCCTCACCCTTGCTCAAAGTGACATCATAAGGAAGTGTCACAGCAAGTTGGTAATTCCAGATCATTTAGTTGTCAACCTTCTGCTCACAGAAAAAAAAAACTGATTTCTGTAGAGATTCACCTCCAGTTTTGGAGATCAGATGGAAGCAGGTGGTAAATACTCTCAGGAGTGTTTATTTATCCAGCATTATCTATCTTTTTACTAGTTTTAGCATAATAAATGGTCACTAGCTTTATGTAGCCTAAGAGTCTGAGAAAGTTCCCCCATCCTTGCTACTTCAGAAGGATTTCCCAAGTTGAAATCAGAATTTTGGTCCTGAAATGCCAGAACTTTTCATACATTTTCTTTTTTTTTTAAAGAAATTTTTGTAACTTCCTCAATAACACATTATTGGTTTGTTGTCTTGAAGGCAAGAACTTTTCATGTGCAAATTCAGTGATTTAAATCTATTTCCCTTTCTCTTTTTAGATGGAAATAGATGATACTAAGGAACCCCTTCCTTGAGGAGAAAAGGATGTAATATTTAATATGCTATTCACTTCATATTTCCTCATTTAATTCTCTCAACAATCCTGAGCTGAGTGTTCTTAGATTTATTTTATAGATTATGAAACTGAGTTTTAAAAAAGTAAAATATCTTTCCTAAGGTTGTAGCTAGTAAATGGAAGTGAGGATTTGACTCAAGGTATCACTTGTTTGAAAAATATGTAAATATAAAGCATGGTCAGTTTTGTGGTCTACACTGGATATAATGGGGCAGGATCAAGGAGGCACCTCCTCTCATGGATATTATAGAACAAAGAAGTGAGCCAGCAAGCAACCATGTTGGCTCATCAGGGTAAGTGTTCTTGTGAGGAACGTCCTTGCCCTGAGCTCTGTGATAGGAGCTATTGACCAGGGAGTCATGAGCTGTTTGAACCCAAAGACCCCACTTTTTCCCACAGTGTGTCACTTCTGAATGTTGATAGTAAAATGAATCATTATAATATACGGGAACACATGAATTCAGTCCCATCTACCCCATAGTTCAGGCTTACACAAAAAGTAATACAAATACTTTTAATCTTTAGTCAGCCCCTTCACTCCAGAACTGTATTGTTTTCAACTCTTTCCCTCAAGGAATAAGTGGAGTTTTCAATAAATTTGGACTTAGTAACAACAACAAAAGAAAAGAGAAAGACCATTACCAGGAGTCAAACATTTTAGTTTTTGGTAGATAATGAGTTGAATATCAGGTCTTGATTATGGAGTGTCCAATAGGACACTCAAAATAGGAGTGCTGGGCTTCCCTGGTGGCACAGTCATTGAGAGTCCGCCTGCCGATGCAGGGGACATGTGTTCGTGCCCCGGTCTGGGAAGATCCCACGTGCCGTGGAGCGGCTGGGCCCGTGAGCCATGGCCTCTGAGCCTGCCTGTCCGGAGCCTGTGCTCTGCAACAGGAGAGGCATCACAACAGTGAGAGGCCCACGTACTGCAAAAAAAAAAAAAAAAAAAGAGTGCCCTATCAACCCTAGGAGAAATCACTATTTTTGTTTTTAGAAAAATGCCTAACTTGGTTCATGGTTGTTACAATCTATAGAACTTTCTCCTAATTTCAAAGACATTACAATCGAGTCTATTCTCTGATATTTTTCCCAATGTTTCAAGGTTTGATAGATTTGTCCTCTCAGTAAGTTTACAAATTATGTGAAATCAAGTGTTGTGACTTCTTCCTCCTTCTCTTCCTCCTCTTCTTTTCCTTCTCTTTTTACATCTACATCTTGTTTTTGTGAAAATAAATGAAGACCAACAAATAAGTAAAGCAAAACCTATGTGAGCTTCTGTATCAAGGGAAGCAGCCATTTCACTTGCATTTGGGCACAGACTCAAAAGCAGACAGAGGAGTGGCAAAACTTCAGAGTGGAAAAAGGGGATGACTTCAGGTATGCCTTGATTAGAGCCTGTTGGCATGGGAAGGCTGTGATTAGGCAAGCTAGAAGTGGGACATATATGTAATTGGTTAGCAGTGGCTATTTAAATTTCTCTAGTTGAGAGCAAGGATAAAAATTAAGAAAGCTGTAAGTTAATAATCAAGTCCTGGCCATTTTTGGTTAATTATCACAGAAGTTAATATTTGGCTTCCTGGATTGTAAATAGAGATAGAAATTTGGCTTCCTGCAAGTCTCACTTATACCAGCCTGGCTTCCTGGCTTGTTTGTTGTACATAAGGGGGTTGCTTTCCTGTGCAGATTGCTGCAGATGTTGGTCAAAGTTTTATTTTAAAATATGGTATGATCATTGTCCATTTTTACATTCAAACTCTTACCCTCCCCCTTCCCTCCTTTCCCTCTTCCCCACTTTCTTCTTCTTCCTACTTTGACATTCTCCATACCAAAGTCAGTACAAATATGATTTATTGAATATTTTATTTTCTTTTAGAGACTTTAAAATTATTAAATTTTGCTTACCTATTGAAAAAAAGTCAACCAATATAGAGTGTGTAAAGGACAAGGGAAAGGTTACCCCTTTCTCATCATTGCACAATAGCCATTAATTAACAGTATGGTGCATATTTTAAAGATATTTTAGATACATATCATTATTTATTTAAACACCAAAATTATAGTATATTATATTTTTCAACTTGACTATTATTACTTATCAAAATATCATAGTTGTCCTTCTAAGTCAGTACCCACCAATCTATTTTATTATGCTTTCAATAATTGAGCTCACTAGAATATAAACTCCATGAAAGCAGGGACTGTAATTCTATTGTTAACTGCTGCCTTCACAGCCATGAAAAGCACCTGGAACATTACAGGTAATCAATGATGTCTGATGGCTGAATTAATTTAGGTTGCGTCCTCTTTTTTTTATTATTATTATTTAAAATAATAAAATAATATGTAGTCTTGAACTTAATGTCTGCACACGTATTTCTGTAGAGTAGATTGCTAGAAGTAGAATTGTGGCAAAATGCATAAATATTCTAAATCTTTATATAAGTATCAAACTTTGCTCCAGAATAAAATATTTTGTTATTAATTTTTTATTTTGTTATTATTTGCATTAATAACAACAGCGATAAGATTAGGTATTATTGGCTGCTTACCCAGAATCTATTACCTCCCTTAAGTCTCACCAATCACTCTCTTGAAAATAGACCAAATTTTAATTTGAGGTGTCTACTCCTCCTCCTGAAATCCTGTTCTGTAAAGAACTTTGACCCCAGCTTGGCCCCAGATCAGGGACCTGGTTAACATAAACCAATCAGCACATTCTATTCTCCTGAGTATCCTTAAGGAATTTCTTCAGGAAGAAATTATCTTCTAAACAACTCACCTTCCAACATACCTCTAAGAGAATCTGGGCAACCTGAAGAGCTTCTCCTTGTGCCTTACATCCTATCTTCCATTATTATCAGTTGCTTAGATGTGGGGGAAATTGGGCCAAATCACATTTTAGTTTTATTTTCCTTGATCTCCTGTGGAGGACAGCCATTTCCTCTCTTGCTGTTGGCCTCTACACACTATGATCTTGGTCACAGTCTGGCTCAAGATCCAATTTTAAGCCTAAGGCATGGAAAAAACTCCCTTGTAACCAGGTGACTCAGATGTTCTTGCTAATAAAATTGTGTCTGAAAATAGAGTTTAGCTTCTGAGGCATCATAGAGCCAGATTATTCTCTTACTAGATTTGTTTAATCAGTATTAATAGATTAATTACTAAGATCCAGGATACAGAGGGACTTAAGGTGAAGAGGGAGTGGAAAAACCCTGAGAAAATGGTGTCTCAGTTTCTTGACATGAGTGTGGTTCAGGCTGGCCCCTGCTCAGGGACAGCCAGCACATGTCACAAGAACTAGTGAGAACACAGCATAGGCACAGATGGTGGTGGATGGAACTTGGTCTGGGGAATAGAAAGTGAAGGCCTGGAGGTGGTTATCTGCGGTGGCCCCACATACAAGTGATCTGTCACTACCTGCCCTGCAGGACTCACCCTGGTATAGGACTGATCTTGGTGTACCTACCATTTTTCTCTTCCTTTTCCTGCCACCTTTCCCTATCCAAGGTGTGTTCAGACATAATCCAGGGGCAACATTAAACCAAAGAAACTTTTAGCTGGATTTGAGAACATAATATGGTGCAGACTTTGTAATATCAAGCATCTCTACTTGTTTGAAAACCAGGTAAAATATTTTTCAGGTCTCTGGTCTCAAATATTTCTTGACTCTATCAATCCATATATATATATATATATATATATATATATATATATATATATATATATATAACCATATATATACATATATATGGTAATATCATATATATATAAAATAAGCTAATATATATAATAAGGGTATATATATATATATATATATATATATATATATATATATATATATATATATATTTACCTTTTAGTTGTAGTAGCTAAACTCCAAAATGTCCCTGATAATCCTCATTTCCTAGTATTTGCACATTTGGATAAGCACCCTCCCACACTGTGTGAAGGTGGCTGGGGGTGATGATTGTTGATGGTTGACCTTTGTTTTCTCTAGTTGTGGGAAACCAACAACAAGAGAACAGATTCATAACCAAGAAAGTAAGGTCAGAGCCACTGGAGATGAAATGGTGAGGAGGAGGAGTGATTTTGTTTGTTTGTTTTGTTTTACTGAAGCCAAATGGAAAGAACATTTCTAGCCCTGTCTGAGGTTCAGAACATGCAGCAGAGTTCTAGAAAGCTGGGAGATGGACACAAAATTAATTACACCACAAGATTTTACATTTTAGCTCATGAAGATGAATAAAATGTGAGAGAAAAGGAAGAATGGCTCTTGTGATTGAGGTCATTTGGTTTTACTTAGTTTGTATATGCATGGAATCTATTCACATAATGGGTGATAAATATATGGTAGAGCTCTTACATAGATTTAACTTCTTCACATAGCTTTGTGGAAGGAAGGAATGTTTTTTCTCATTATTTTGTGACATTTACAGTAGGGCAAGAAAAGGTGACATATGCCATATAGCAAGATTCCATGGCTCAAATTATCTGTAGAGATTATTATAATAAAAATGCTCTTTCCTGTACTTTAGAAGGATACATTACCAGATATTGATTGTAGTGCTTATTTCACCACTTGTGGAAAAGTGCTTTTTGGTAAACTTTTAAATCTATTTGAGACTCAGCTTTTACATAAATAAAATAGGACTCAAAAAAAAGTGTTTTGAAAGTTCTTAAATAGTTCTAAATTCTGAGTTCTATCTCCATCATGCCATGTATCTTTCAGTTCTAGAACCTCTATATACAATTACAAGAGAAATAACCCCCCTACCCTTGTCTATTAGATTCTTAGCACATTAAGTCTAATAGAGTGAAAATAGCCTGGTGCAAGCAAAGTTCTAGGGTGATCAAAAGGGGCAGAAAATATAATATTTTTCCCTTAAGTCAACAGTACAATTTTGTGTCAGAAGTTCCTGTGTTACTAAGGACAGTCTGAAATTTTAAGTGACTTGCATTTAAAAACATACATGGTTGTTTCATTGAAGTAAGTGAAATGGACCAAAGATGAAAGTTTCATTTTTTAATACTGTCACAAATCCAAATTAAGGAGCGGTGTCTGCAAAAACCTTTGATTATAGATCATAAAATCTCCAGCTTATATCAAACACTGTAAAATTGCTCAGTGACAAATGAAATGCCTACGCACTAAATATATCTTTTAAGCACCTTGCAGTTCGGGTACGTTTATCTCTGAGATACAATAGTACTTCTGCAGGTCACAGGTACAAGGTCAGAAATTCTGGTTCTGCTGGCTTCGAATGTAATACTTAATGGCCCATTATTTGAGGACATGGAGCAGAGGCTTCAAGCAAATACCCAGGCTATATTTCATGTGGAAACTTCAGAAGCCAATAGACCAGCCATATTTAGAAATAATGATAGACCAGACTCAGCATGCTCATGTATGGCTCAAAAACCACAGGGACCCACCGAGATTCAGCTTTGTAACAATAGCTTGCATCTGTGTAGTGTTTTGTAGTGTTTCAAAGAACTTTCACATACAGTATCTCATCTGATCTTCACAGCAATATTGTGAAGTTGGCAAGGCAGGAATTATTATTCTCATTTTACAGAACAGGAATCGAGACACAGAAAGGTTAAGTGACTTGACCAAGGTCACCCAGATGGCATGCAACAGAATCATAGGATTTGAATATACACCTTCTGACTTCAAGTTCCATATTTGTTCCATTACAACAAGCAAGCAGAAGCTGATAATATCTATTCAACAACGTTGTTGGCCATTTCTGGTTCTAAAAGTCTACACTATGGAGTCAAGCAGGAAAATATCATAGGCATTTGAAAAAATTGTTTTTCTCTTCCCTTTCCATCTCCAAATGCCTAGAAGTGAAACAGGTATATTTTGACAATGACAGTAGCAAAATATCTCAGGTGGATGGCCAATGTGAGAGGTTTCCCCAAGAGCAGATTTGGATATACAAGGAGAGAAAGCAGAGAACCACTGGATACTGAAATATGAGAATGACAGCAAACAAAGAAAGAAAGTTGATAGTAAATGGGAACAGATATACTGAAAACATACATCTCGATTTAACATTCTACTCCAATGAACACCTGCCTTGCCCTCCTCTAACCCTTTCTCCAGCCATTTCTCATTTAGTGATGCTTTTGTGTACCTTCTTGCTATTTCTTGGCTGTTGTGGAACCTACAGATCTATTTCTCTCTCTTCAAGTAAATGAGATAAATTTCACCCCACCACCCTCTGCCTTGAAGTTACCAGTCTTGAATCTCACTCACTCAAAGCTCTCTTTTGCCCTCTGCTAAACAAATGAGCCAATTCAATCCATACATGACATACAAAGCATAGTCTTCAGGTCCTGTGCTGGCATTCTAAGAAGAAATACCAAATCTAAATCTACTATGGCTGACTCCCATCCTGGATACTTATTGTCCTTATTCTTACTCTTACGGCATGCATCATCAATAGGTCCCAGGACTTCTTTTCCTATTGAGCTCAGTCACAGTACCAGATTCCTCCTCTATCCAGTGTTTTCAAAAGCAGCCAATAATTAATCAGAGTAGACATGAGAGATTAGAACTATTTAACATCCTTGTTCATCCAAATATCTTGTGGGTGGGACGGGTAGGGGACTTTTCCATAACCCTTTTCCCGCCCAAATCAAACCACATATGCTGCCTAGAAGACAGCAGCTGTTGTAAGCTTCACTCTGCTTTTCTTATCCTCATTCTAGTCCATCTCAGATTAGTATATTCAGAAGCACTAAAATAATACCTTGCAACCCATGAGTGAGAATCCAAAATCTTACAAGTAAAAAATTAAGAATCTGTGACTCAAAAGAACATTTTGTTTTTAATACTTCTTTTGCCCTGTTATTCTAACTCATGCGACCAAAATAAAAATGCTAAGCAGTGGAGAAAAGATAGCTGTGTCAATCAGTGACTCGAGTCTTAATACCTCCCATTTTCTTTGAATTTTTCAGAGGTTGAAAGAAAAATTCTTCTTTCAAATTCTGTTTGTTGAAAACTAAAGAGAGGTCATAGATGAGTGTTTGGTAATTTCTTGCTTCTCTGTGTAGTGAAAGGCGCGCAGACACTCCTGTGACTGCACAGTAAACCTCTAGCTTCCATCTTTCTTTTCACCAAGAAGCTCAGGGCTCAGATTGTAAGGAAGCTTGGTTGAGATGATCAATAAAGGACTCCTAATTTCACCTTGCATCTAAAACGGCAATCCATAAAGACATTCTCAGAGGGTATTGGAAATAGAATTAAGCCTTCTTACAGGAAAGAGAGACACCAGTTTTCCTGCCAGGACTGCTTGCATTACATACATCTCCAAAGGGACTTTGCTAGTGAGAGCTTGCTCCTCTAAGGTACTTTGTATTAAGGCATGAGCAGGCACCCAGGGAGGCAAGGAACAGAAATACAGAAGGAAATACATTGAATAAAAAAGTGAATAAATTCAACTGGAAAAGAACCTTATAAGAACTCTGTGTTCGTTTTTGTTGGTGATTTGCAGGGAGCTGTGGGAAGAAGGATTTGTAAGGCTGTACATTGAAATCAAGGTTTCAACATAGACTGTGAATAAGCAAGAGAGGGCAGTGTTGGCACATCTAAAGCACATCTTGGAGGCTTACAGGCTGAACTATGAGAGACATTTTTTGTTCAAAATTTATGAATTCTTATTGTTGTTTGTCTCATCCCCCCAAACTCTACCCTCTCACACACATTTCTCTTGGAAGTTTTGCCTGACCCCCATCAAATAAGAAACCCTAAAGTAACATCTAACTGGAAACTTAGCCAAGATTTAACTGTGAGAGAATGGAAAACAAACTGAACCTGGGAAGGGAAAGAAAAACATGATAAATTACTTGTAACTAAATGGAATCATTTCAATCAAAAGCATTTTTTCTTAATGAATGAACTTTCTCCTTTTCTTGATTCTAGCTTTAGCAAGAAGATCAAAGAGATTTATGACCTGTGTCTCTTCAAGCCTGATGCCAGAAATGAACACGTTCTCATTAATAGTAATTTTCTCATCAAAAGAAGACTGTTATGCAGACAATATGCATTGTTTTCATAGCTTGCTTGTTGGCCATATTTTTTATTAGAAGTTGGATGGCTCATCTTAGGGAATGCACTGTATGTTTGTGTGTGTTTTGGGAGTACTTAATTTCTTTTATGTTTCAAATGTTCCAAACTTATGTGGCCCATGTATATTTCAACTTTCAGATACCTGCCTATTTTGTTGAGGTGGTAGATTCACTGACATAGTGAGAAGTTCAACAGACAAAGGTAAATCTCTAGTCTTTTGGATGTTTGAAGTCTGATTATATGAGAGGATGGACTTTCTCTGGGAGTTCAAATTTTGCATATTTTTATATAACCAACTTCACACTGAGATTTCACAGCATTACTCTTGTGAAGACTTAATAATCTGCTGAATTTGAGCAACAAAAGTACAAAAAACTGAATAATGAAAACATAAAATAAATAAATACAAATCTTTCTTCTGTTTTTAGGAACAGGGTGTTTTGTTCCTCTTCAATGAGTAGTTTCTGTTTGCCTGTTTGTTGAGTATATTGGCCCCAGTCTGTGGATGAGTATATATTTAGACACACAAAGAAATTATCAAGTAGAAATAACTGAAAAGTTCGATTAAACAGCCAGTGTGAATTTTTGTCACAAAATCAATTAACAGACCAATTATGTGGGACATTATATAACCACACATAAAGTAATGACATATGTTTGGGGGAATTTTTCATTTTGACTTTGAATCTAAGATGCTACGAAGACATAATATCACCTATGGGCCTCAAGTCACCTCGGGCTGGCTTACACCTCTGCCCCTGCCTATGACCATCAGATTTTTTAACCTTATGTTACTGTACAGATCATTCTCCCAAACTAACTGCTTGCTTTCTCAAAACATTCCATATTTTGCCTTTTCTGTTGCTACATATGCCTAATTTTCTTTCCACTTCTCTGGCCATTTTTTCTCAGCCTCTTTCTTGCTTCTTTCCCCTCATCTGAATATTGAATCCCTTCAGTATCAGTCCTGGGCACTTCTGTTCTGCAATTCCTCCCTAGGTGAGTTCATCCCTTGTCATGCCATTAAATGACATAGATGGAGTTCAAGACACACTACCCCAAAGTGTGGTACCTTGGCATACTGAATATTTTAACCTAAAGAAATTTGAGAAATGACAGGTGCAAGAAGGACTCTCTGACAGCCCCCACCTTTCCAGAAGCAGGTCGTGAGATCCTCATCTGAGAGGTGCCCTCCCCATACCTGGAAGAAAGGCATCGTTATATCAGAAAATGGAGGGATGCCAAGAGGAATTGGAACAAACAGTTCTTGTTAATTTCCCTCCAGGTTAATACTACCCTTAGTTCATAACCTTTTTTCCTGTCACGTTTTTCCACGACTTCCCACTCTTCACCAAACCTAGTATAAAAACACGCAGGTTCAATCATTACTTTGGGGCTTCATGTACTTATGAAGGTTCCTATATCTCAGAAAATTTATATTAAATAAATAGGTCTGCTTTCTCTTGTTAATCCATCTTTGGCATTCAGATTTACAGAGTCCCAGCTGGAGAACCTAGGAAGGTAGAAGGAAAATAATTTTTCCTCCCCTGCAGCATCTATATGCTGATGACTCCCACAGTTCGACTCAACCCTGGCCTCTCTTTTGAGCTCCCGATTTGCATAGCAACTGCCTACCTGATGTCATCACTTGGATGGCTCACAGACATCTCAAAATTAAAAGGACTTAAATGGCATTTTCAATTTTCCTCTTTCCTAATACTGTTTGATCCCAAAGCTTATCTGAAAATGCTACCACCATTCAGCCATCTGCTCAATTTGCTTCCTTCTCTCATCACCCAGCTCTATTCATCTTCATGTCCTGGTGTGGATATGCTTATGTGTATTTTGATAAATATATTCCTCCGCACCTCCATTGCTCTCACTCTACTCCAAACCACCACCATCATCTCTCACTCAGACTACTGCAATTTTCCTAACTATTCTCCTGTTTACTTTCTTAACCTCTCCAATCCATTTACTGTATGACAATCAGAATAATCTTTTTAACTAGTTGCATGATCATTTTGCATCTCCACTTAAAACTATTCAACGTTATCTCTTTTGCTTTGAATTATATTTTACCTACCTACCTTCACTCACAAGGTCCTTGCCTCCCTTTCCAACCCCATCTCATGCCTCTCTGCCCCACATTCACTCAGGGGCTACAGCCCCTCAGACTTCCTTTGAACACGCTTGCTAAATTCTTTTTTTAATTCAGGGTTCCTGCACATACTCTTCCCCCTGCTCTTCCCTGGAGCAGCTCCTTCTCTGCATTCATTTATAAGTTCAATGTCACTTCTTCCTAGAGATGGCCCCTGACCACTGAGCATCACTAGTCATCACTGGGCATCCTCCCTGTTCTCTCTGTCACTGTGCCTGTTCTGCTGTGGCAACACCATACAGGAGAACAGAGTACAAATTTTTTTTATTCACTGAGATCTCTCCCAGTTTCCAACAGTGCCTGCTACATATTAGCACCTCAATAAATAGATACTGAAGCAAGAAAATTAAAAAAGAAGAAAGAATGGATAAACCTTCATGACTAGTATACTGGCTACTTTCGAAGGTGGGTTTGAAAAGGATAAATTTTCTTGATAAACTTAGAGCTCTTTCAGTCACACATATAGCTTATTTATAGAACAACATAGCTTTTGTGATTTGTAGGTACTTTAACATGTGCTGTTTTCTTGTCAAGCCAGGGACTATCTGCTTGTGATATGGAGAAAAGAAAGGTCACTTGAAGATACTATCTGTCCCCAAGATCATGGCATTTTTTCTCTAATGAATATGAAAATTTCTCCTTGAAAACATTTAATGTGTCAGTGAAAATATTATATTTAGTTAATACTGAAATAAAGATATTGATTCAAAACCACCTGTCTATGTGACAAGGACAATCTTAAAACAGAACTTATCTGGCCGGGCACATATTTTGGGGGTCAACAATTGCTCCCTTGAGAGTGAGACTGCACTCAGGGTTTTCAACTCAGGGTTTCTAGTGGTATGTGTCTTGTTCATTTATACATCCAAGAGATTTCTAAGTGCCTCACTGCTCTAAATGGATAGTGAGAGATTGTAAGAGCCAGATAAACCTAAAATGTAAAGATAAAATGCAACAAAGAATAAAACTTAGACTTGGTCCAAACAGAGAAGACTATAGAATGAGCCAGAAAATTTCAAAAAGTAAACAAGGCGGGAAGATGTTCTACTTTGTGATCTGTAGAATACCACTCATTCTGGTCACCAGTATTTTCCACCATTCTTTGGGCTGCACTGTAGATTTTTTAGCAACCTGTATAACTTGGCCTTTTTATTTTGTTCTAATGGGAAAGGTGAGCTAACATTCAAATAAAGTACTAAATAAAATTTAACTAGAAAAAGAATGTAAGAGAGTACAAAATGAAAGGAATTATGATGCTGAAGTTGCTAATCAAGTCAATTAAAAATTTGTTCATTATTTCAACATTTTATATATATATATATATACATATATATATATACATATATATATGTATGTATATATATATATATATATATATATATATATATATATATACATATATATATATATATATTAAATAGTACATTGAGCAAACTCTCCCATATTTAAATCACATCAGAATGATATGGGACACTGAAATAAATCAATACAAGGACAACATCTTTCATTCTGAAAAAATTATATCAATCTGTGAATATTAGAGTGTGTAATTATCAAACACATTCAAAGCCAGTGTTAATATATGATTAATGGATGAGTTTTGAGTGGAATTTGGTCCAGAACTTGCTCTCTGGAAGGGTGTTGGTAACGATGTATATTGTCAAAGATGTGGTGGGGGACAGAAAGCAAGGAACCAGTGTGTGCACTGCTCAGACAGAACATTTCAGATCTGCAATAAAAGTGAGTTTAAGAGAAAATGTCTGCCTGTCTTCCATGTTAAATACACAACACAGAGCTACATCCTAGGGCCAGCTGTCCCTAATTGGAACCCTCAGAGGTTTCCAGTCCTATTTCCCACCACACCTTTTTACAAATCCTGTTTTTCCACCACTCCCTAAAGGTGGCTGTACCTCTCCTCTCGTTTCACTCACACTTTTCTTCCTGTTGAACAACCCCCCTCCTCCAACTGTTTATCTAAAGCAAACCCACCTTCTGTGGCCAAGAAGAGAGCTCACATCTTTTTATCAAACTTCCCTGGCCGTTTCATTTAGAGGTAAAATCTTTCTCCTTTGAATTCCTATAAAATAATTATATGTACAGTGCAACTGACATTTAATGACACACTGCCTTTTGACATATCTTCTTTTGCTATCTTGAACTCATATTTGCATTTTGAACTATTATTTTCATTTGCTTTTCAAAAAATTGGATTCTAAGTCTTGATGCCAATGTCCATGACTGATATGTACTTTGTAATTTTCACAGAATTCAGTACAGTGTTTTGTGAACATCCATTTACAACTGCTAGTTTCCTCTTTTTTTTTTTTTGATCCTCTTGATAAATTTCTTGAATAAAATTCCTATAGGGAGGATTTTGCTTCAAACCCTCCAAATTCTTTTGCTATAGGTAGAGACACATCTGAATTTTATTTTTTAATTTTTAATTCTGTTTTTTAATTAATTAATTAATTAATTAATTTTTGGCTGCATTGGGTCTTCATCACAGCGCACAAGTTTCCTCTAGTTGTGGTGAGTGGGGGCTAATCTTTGTTGTGGTGCATGGGCTTCTCATTGAGGTGGCTTCTCTTGTTGCAGAGCATGGCCTCTAGACATGCGAGCTTCAGTAGTTGTGGCTGGTGGGTTCTAGAGCACAGGCTCAGCAGTTGTGGCGCACAGGCTTAGTTGCTCCATGGCATGTGGGATCTTCCCAGACCAGGGCTCCAACCTGTGTCCCCTGCATTGGCAGGTAGATTTTGAACCACTGCACCACCAGGGAAGCCCCTGAATTCTGTTTTTTAAATTAATTTTAGCATCCCTCCACATCCCCTCAAATTCTAGCACTGTAGATTTTACTCCTCGGTGAAAACCAGTTGGGAGATACAAGGAGAGGAAAGGACTCTGGAGGTGAGAATGGATTAAGATTTCTTGGCTGGCTGGGGAGATTGTTTAGCAGTTTTCAACTTTCCTTTTTTCTTTTTCATTTACATTTTTACCTTTCCTGGTTATCTTTATTTGCTTGTGTCACAAAGAGTGGAATCTGATTGGCGGGAGCAGATCTTCTTTTTGCTCCTGTCACACATGGTGGACTCTAGACACAGTAGTGCATCGAATGCTCAGACTCTTCAGACAGGTGTGTCTTTTTGTCTCACTTAATAGGTTAGAACTTGGGACTTCGAGAGGGTGTTACCTAGGATGTCAGAACTAAAACTGCTGGATTGATGTTTTGTTTTAAAAGAATAGGAAATTTGTTATATATTGAATGCAAAAATAAACCCCTCCCTCGAAATAGAGATGTAGTGAGCTCCTTTACTTTCACTCCAGGTGCCCCCAAGTCTTCCCACCCAAACTCCAGTGAAAACATCATTTCAACCATCCTGCAGTTTTAGGAATATATGCATAAGAAGTACAAAAGGTGGCAGTTGGTGAGGCTTTATGGTACATAAGAAGCATCCTGTGGGATGAGCTGGGGCAATAGTAATTTTGAAGTTAGGTACCCTGGCCATATTTTCTCTTTTTGGGTTTTCAAGCCCTCCTACCACTGTTAGGCTCCTTTGGTTAGGATTTGTGCGAGCAGGCAAATTTGACAGGTGTTCATCATCTGGGTTACAGAAAAGGAGCACATGAAAGGGTTGCTATAATGACAAGAAATTACAGAGCAGCAATATTCAGTGTAATGCAGCACAAAATCCTCTCCGTGAGAGCTGAAACTGTGTCTCAAGCCAAGCAGTGTCAGTCTGTGCAGAGCGGTCACTGGTTACTTTAGTGATAACGTTGCTAGGATATGAAACTCCAAACGTACTGTTAGTGTGAAAATGAGATTTCATATTGGTGGGGGGGAAGAAAAATTAAAAAAAAAAAAAGAAGAAAGAAAAGAAAAGTCAGGAAGACAGTCAGTCCCTAGTGCTTTTCCAGGGCATTGGAGGCACTGAGATTACATCACCAGCAGCCTATCAGAGCTCTCCAGCTTTGTTCAGGTTCCGAAGCCATGTCATCATCGCCGATGTAGCCCAGAAATGAAAATAGAACCATCTCTAAATATACAACAATGAGAGTCCAGCACTGCTTTTAAAAGGATGAGAGAACCAAGAAAAACTCCTTAAATCAGCGTCTTCCTTTCATGAAGTACATATAAATCTAGAATTTGTCTCCTGGAGCCACTAACTTTGGTATTGAATATAGTCTGCTTAAGACTTTACAAACTGGCAGTCAGAGTTAATTAATGCACAACTGAGACCACCGCCCAGTCACTCCAGCTTGCTCCTGGATGTGGGACACAGGCAGACTGGCTCTTCCCTAAAAGGCAGGAGTGGGGTCATAGCTGCAATGTCAAGGGGACAGTCTGCCTGGTTGGGGGCCGACATGGGGATATAGGACTCCCCAGCAAGGTGCGTAAGTGGCTGTCATTGTCAATACGTTTCACTTAGCTAAAAGCACGGTTTACAGTTGTTGAAGTTTGATTGATCTGTTGATAAACACTAATGTTTTCCAGTTGACAATTTCTCCATGTTAATTTCTTTAATGCTGGCAGACCTGCCTGGCAAGGCCCTATAAATAGCATCAGTGTCATCATCCTTTTTAAGTTATTAATGAGCCATCGTGTTTCAAGGGGCTGGGATTTGGGGACAGGTTGTGCTTGACTGCAGTTTCTGACACTGATACCTTAGCATTTGCAACTTGCTTGAGATGAGAACATGTGTCTTAAAAAAAATTACAGCCCTGGCCAAATGCATCCATAATAAAAGAGAGTTGTTTATAATTAGTGACTAATTAAACCTTGGAGAGAGGAATAAACTGCCAAGGCCCTACACACAGCATGTCCTTGATTTGGGGCATTAGTACTGTCCCCACCTCTGCTTTATTTTCTACTTCTCCCTACACATACCCTGTTATCATTGAGATGAATGAATGCCTGACTCTGGAAATCAGCTTCGGCCCAGACTGTTCTGTCTGCCAACTGGTGACAGGGGGCCAAAGCAGACTTCTCCAATTAGCAGAGTCCCCCATCAGGCAGCTGGACACACTGTGTTTATGTTTGTGGACAGCACACTGCAGCAGCTGAGCCTCTGGCTGAGGTCTCCTGGGCTGAGAAATATGATTCTAAAAGCAAGACAGACAAGTAAACAAGGTAGCATGATATCGTTTGAGGACATTGTCTCAATTCAACTCTTCTTACACCTTTGAGGTGATTCAAATGAACACCAAAGGCATTACACAATAATGATGATAGATCTCTACCATGGTAGATTTGCATCATGGTGACAGGACCACTGGGTAGTTGGATTGCTTCCTAATGGACATCAATATCAATGGGACATGTGACCAAGCTAGGTTGGTTATTATAACAACTCAAGTATTTCTCTAGTCTTAAGTTCTTGCATTGTACAGAAATGACCCTAAAATCCTTTGCTGGGCCAGGATTTTCTATTTAAATGCTTGTCTCCAAATCTTCCTTGTAATTATTCAATTATTTCCTTCACTTTGAAAAACTAATTTATAATTACATTTATCTATTTTATTCAGAGTTCATTTTGGATTACTAACTCATGAGTAAATACATTACTATTCTGGTTTCAAAAGCTTCTCTATGTGTTTTCAAAATATTGGGTTGGCCAAAAAGTTCTTTCTGGTGTTTCTGTAAGATGTTATGGAAAACTCTGAATGAATTTTCTGGCCAACCCAATAATTTAATGAATTTGTTCCCACCCAACATACTACATTCAGAAGATCCTTCTTAAGTATCCTAATATCAAGAAATGCAGGGGCTGATGCTCTAGTGTCTCAATTTCAATATATGTGACCTGACAGCCTGGGAGCATGGAAATATAGAGAAGAATGTACCCATTTTGTCCACTAAGGAGATTTAGCTCAACTGAACCAAAATGACAATAATCTTTCAGTTTCTCTGCTGAGTCTACCTACTTCTCATTCCTTAGCAAGGGAACTCAGCAAAAATAACTTAGAAACAAAGGCAAAGCTGAGAAAATAATTTTTATAATAATCTAATTATCTGCCATCTAAAGAATATTATGGAAAATTTGGGTTGCTAATTTTCTGTAAACCAACAACTTCCAGTATAAAATTATTAGCTATAAGCTGGCACCAAAGAAACAAATATTTGAGTTCACCAATCATAATTATATCTAGAAGCACAGTAATTTTTTTGTGTGTGTGTGGTACGCAGGCCTCTCACTGCTGTGGCCTCTCCCGTTGTGGAGCACAGGCTCCGGACCTGCAGGCTCAGCAGCCATGGCTCACAGGCCCAGCTGCTCCATGGCACGTGGGATCCTCCCAGACCGGGGCATGAACCAGTGTCCCCTGCATTGACAGGTGGACTCTCAACCACTGCACCACCACAAAAGCCCAAAGCACTGTAATATTTTTGAAAATAAAGTTTACTAATCTGTTTGCAGTTATAATAAGAAATGGTTTCATAATACTGAGATTTGCTTTCTTATATATAGGGAGATAATTTGAGATATTTAAGGAATAAATTTAAATTATTAAAAATTAGTAGATCTAGAGATCATATAACAGGAGATTTAAGTTGAGGTATGATTATAAAACAATAGCAGTTAGAAGGAGGAGAAGAAGTAGAGAAGAAACAATTCTGCTCATTTTTTTTTTTGGATGGATTCTGAGGTGGCTGTCAAGGTAACTCCACAATAAGAATTGCCAGAAGATCTGAGTGGTGTCAGCCTTACTGGGGCAACTCTATGTTCCCACCAGAAAACTAATGTGAAGAGGATATACCACCCCCTTATCTTGTTTAAAGGAAAAATAGAAATATTCTCAGATAGTCGCTGTCCATTCCTTAAGCATCACTACCAGAAAATTGTCCAAAGCAATCATTGGCAGCTGAAAGGCAATGGTGTGGTGGTGACAGAAGAAACTGTAGAAAAATAAAGAGGAGCAAAGTGGTTATACTCACTTGATCCAAAAAAACTCTACCAACATGGTTGCTATATAGGAATTCCATAAAATCACAGAAAAGGTGAGAAAAAAATGACATGTTGCCATAATTCAGAATAACAAAGAGCAATGAGGATATTAGACAAAGCATGTGACTGAAAATCCTGCTGACTTGCAAAAGTCAAATTTTCTGGACTTTCTTATTGCTCATCTTCAAAATATGAAGGGTATGTAGATGATCTCTATTAGGATTGATGGCTTTGATATTGTATTATCTTGTGTTTAAGTGTGTGTGTGTGTGTGTGTGTCTGTGTATACATCTGTGTATATACGTATATTTAATTTTGTATATAACCACCTAAATTATACTATATGTATACATACATACACAAATATGTAATATATGCATATATATTCATGTGTGCACATATGTATAAAGAAATGCACAGACAATCTGGTAGAAAATTCACTCTCTGAAATCAGAGTACAGCTAACCAGTCATAGCAATCATCTTCCTATTTATTTATTTATTTATTTATTTATTTTTTTTTTTTTTTCATCTTCCTCTTTAGAGCAGTAGTTTTAATATGTCTTATGGCAATCTCCAAAGGAAGCAAGTATTTTTACATTACAGAATACATTTCTCCACTCCCAAATTCTTTTGAGATTTGATTAAACTGTCTTTTCTCAGATGTAGAACAATTTGAAACAATTGAAACAAGTAAGGAAAAGCCAGTTTAAGGGTGCTTTATTTCATCATCTCAGGTTTTGTGACTCAAAGTAACATTATAGGTGAAGCAGGGTTTATGTGGGGTTTTGTGGGGAGGAGAGGAGGTGTACTGTCAGTAGTAATCTCTCTTGGCCTTGATTTAAGTCTTCCTTATGCTCAACAGGACCTTAGATAGTGTTGTTGGGAGGTCCAGTGTTTTCCTTTCTCCTCACTGAAGCACTCCCCAGCATCTTTAAGTCAACAGTAATCATACTCCTGGTACTGTAGAAGGAAACCTCAATTATATTTTTTCCCCTAATAGTTCAATTTTAGGATAAGAAGGGACAAGTTACAAAAAAGGAAATATCATTAGGGATTTAAACTTTGTTTGTAAAATACACTTTTTGGCTGTAGGCTTTGGTCATTACTTGTTCAGACTATTATCTGCACCAACTTTTTGGAAAGGAATGTCTTACATTTGTGTGACATAACAAACATGTGTGTTGACTGATGCCCACACTGTCTGCTGTCACAGTGTCCTCCTCTCACCGAGTATGATAGCCTCCCACTTGCTACATTTCTGGGAGAGCTGGACAATGGACTCCAACATAGGCTTCCCTGTCCATGAATACAGGCATGTGCCCTGTCCCCTCCTTGCAGTAGATGTACCATTCACAGATCCCTCCTCACCTGGTAAAGACAGTGCATTATCATCTCAAGCCTCCCTCGCCTAAAACTCCTCTCACAGGTAAACATTTCTCTTCAGATATTACCTATTCTCTGTACCATCAACTTGTAAGTTGACAATGACTAATTGTAGCTTTGATGCAAAGAATGAACCAATGGTTGCATCATCTTCAAAGAATGACACAATTATAGTCATCTAACTCCCCTAATTCAAACAGAAATAGGTCTTAGTAGAGGGCTTAGAATAGTTGTTCAACATATATACATACATACATATATATATTCATATATATGGAACTTCATATATATATTCACATATGTATATATATATATATATATATATATATATATATATATAGAGAGAGAGAGAGAGAGAGAGAGAGAGAGTTAATTGTATAGGGTGAATACTTTCCAATGAAAAACTGAAAGGGAGGGAAAGAGAATTTCAGTTTAAACTTTATTGTTCAGAAATTTAGTAAATCTCATTTAATCCAAGTTTTATAATATTTACTATTTAATTTTAATCCAAATTAATTTGTCTGTATTATCATCATTATAAATAAATACTTGTTAAGTATTTATCAGATAAGTGTTTTGGAAGCTATAAATTTTGACTGTGTTTACAGTTCTGGTGGCATTCTATTACGTAGTAAAGAGAAAGTCTCCAGATATGTTACCTAAATCTAGTAAAAGATTCATGGTGAATTTAGAATGATTAGCTAATTCCAATTGCTTGTTTTAGCTATGAAGTCTTCCACACAGACTTTAGAAGTGTTCTAACAAATACTCTGCCAGGATGTCAGTGTAATGAAATTTATATTAAAATCTTATAAGGAGAAGGATGGGCACTACCACTTGGTCTTATTATGTGTATAGAAGGACACATAATAGAAGAGAAAGGTCTTCTGATTTCTCATCTAGTAATTTTTTTCTGTGACTGTGGTGCATTACCTCACATGGATCCAGTTGTGAAACTCCACAAAATCTAACAGTGGGGACTTTGTGTATTGTGTGAAATGGATGGCTAGTAGACACTGTTGTGTGTTATTGCCTCTTCCATCCTGTGAGTCGTATATATTTAAAGAAATACTGCCAGTGCCTCAGGATAAACACAGCCTTAAAACTTTCCACTCCAAGATATAAACTGCATGTTCCCTCAAGCTAAGGCCTTCTTGGAATGCTCCATGTTTTGTTGATGTCCCTCTTCTCTGAGCTCGCAAAGCTCTTAAAGTCTGTAAGCTCTTAAAGTCTTAAAGTCAATGAGTCTCACCTCATTGGGCATGCTTCATACACCATCTTTTACTATTAACTGTTTCATGTTATTGGCCTTGTTCAATGTGATTGTTAGTACCTCTTGGGTAAGAACTCTTCTTCCTCTTTTTCCTACCCATCACCAAGAAAATCCTAGGAATGTAATTTACACAAATAATCCATTGAACTATTGGTTAATTGATAAAAATACACAAATTTACATATTATATCTTAAATTTGTGATATGCTTCTGGTTTGGGTGGGAGTTTGGTAGGAGAATGATATAATAAAGTGTCAGGAGGCAGGAATTAAAATATTACCTCAAATGTTGGCCAGCTGTCAGGTGGTCTATTCCCAAAGAATACAAAATTGTTATTTGAAAACATAACTTTGTCTTCCCAGGGAAAATTTTGAGAACATGAACATAGTTACAAAAATAATATGAAGATCAGAAAATTGCTATTGAAAAAAAATAAGGATTTCAACCCAAGATACTAGGTTCAGTGTTTACCTCCAAAAAAAACCTGTGTGTCCAACTCTTCCATCTTAAGTGGGATAGCATCTTTATCCTTAACCAGACACATAAATGAGTGTTTGTGGTTCTACATTAGAAGCATAATGTTATACATGATGTGTTATGCAAGCATGAGGAGCCAATGGTGGGAGGAACATTAACAAGGAACTCAAGGGAAGAGAGTTGAATTAAGGAGGTGCTTATAGAAGTCCAGCTGGGGTTAAGGGGACCAACAAGGCAGGTTAAAGCATGCAGGGGCTAACAATTGTTGGAAGCTGATACCATTTCTAGGCTTGGAGAATCACAGGGAGGAAATAGTGTTACTGGAGCCATGGAGAATGAGTCACCCAGATGGACTGCAGTCATGGAGTGAGGCAGCCACTGCCAGAGATGTAGTTTCAAGGAAGGAAGAGAGAAGGAATCTATCCCTCTTCCTGCTTTTTGTTTTCCTATTTGTGTCTCCCATTAACTTAAATGGAAACCAGTTCTTATCACATTTAATCAGCCAAGGTAAGTCACATGGCCAAGCTTGATGTAAATAGGGTAGGAAAGCATAATCCTAACCCAGGGCTGGACAGTTAATATTAGTGAATAATAACACAATCCACCAAGCTCACTGAGTCCAAAGTTGCTGGGATTGGAAGCAAGTTCCTGAGTTATCTGGCTAGTGGGGGTAATGATACAATGTATTTGTTGTTTGTTTAAGGGCAGTATCGTGGCCTATAGGAAAGCATCTTGACCTTGCAAAGTGCTGTGTCCCAGATGGCTCTCTGACCTTCCTAAGCATATAGGTGGCTAAGAAGTAGGTTGCTTGTTTCCCCTCCTCCTGTAATGCCTTTTCCCTATTTGACCTTCAACATCCATCTTCTGACCTTCTTTCTGTTGTTTTTGGCCCAGAAGGCTGACTTCTATGGCTTGCTTTGTCTTGCTCCCTTCTGTTTGGATTTAACCAATGGAAAGCACTAGGAGAAAATCAGAGGGCAAGATCAGAAAGAGAATTGGGGCTATTTTTTTCCAAGCTTTCTTTCCCCCTTTGACTTCTGGCAGTGGCTGAATTCTTCCCAAAGTGATGGAAAGCCCTTTCTGTGTAATGTCTGTGCCATATGCACCTTCTACCACTTCTAATAACTATCTACATCCTGATGGTAGTGTTTCTGGTCAATACAAATTGGTGAAGTTCATAGATGACTGCTGCAAACTTGCCTATAGAAACTTGTTTACCTGCAGAGGATGGAAAAGTGATTTTATGTTTTTAGGGCAGTATTTTTCCATATTCACAACATGCATAGGATTTTTTTTTTTTATCATCAACTGTCTATTGATATAGTAAACTTTTATTCCATGAACATTCATATCTATATGTGATGGGACACCCAGGGGTAGAACTTTGGCTCTTCTTCCTTTGAAAAACCACATACAAGCTTATACCACCCAATAAATAAAATCTCACTCTGCCTTCCACTGATCATAGCAGTATACAATTAGTCTTGTTCTATTAGTCAGTCAGGAAAATCATTGCATATGATTCAGGACATCTTGCTCTTAGGTCGATTCATCATATTTCTTTATTTTGGTATATCTAACCTTTTAATTTTGTTTATTACCTAAGTGAAAGACTAAATATTCTCTTTATTTCAATCCTATAATATAAAATACTTTATTTCTTGCAAAATATTTGTTATGAGGAATGTTTGCTTTAAAGTCTCCTTAAAAAAGCAGTCAACACCTTAGGGTTTTTGAAAAGAACTTATGAGTCTTTTTATTTTTTTAATTTAATTTATTAAATACAGCAGGTTCTAATTAGTTATCTATTTTATACATATTAGTGTATATATGTCAATCCCAATCTCCCAATTCATTCCACCACCACCTTCCCCACCCCCACTTTCTCCCCTTGGTGTCCATATATTTGTACGCTACATCTGCGTCTCTATTTCTGCCTTGCAAACCAGTTCATCTGTACCATTTTTTGAGATTCCACATATATGCATTAATATAAGATATTTGTTTTTCTCTTTCTGACTTACTTCACTCTGTATGACAGTCTCTAAGTCCATCCCTGTCTCTAAAAATGACTGAGTTTCATTCCTTTTATGGTTCCTTTTATTCATTGTATACATGAACCACATCTTCTTTATCCATTTGTCTGTCAGTGGTCATTTATGTTGCTTCCATGACTTGGCTATTTTCAATAGTGCTGTAATGAACATTGAGGTGCATGTGACTTTTTGAATTATGGTTTTCTCCTTGTATATGCCCAGTAGTGGGATTGCTGGGTCATATGGTAATTCTATTTCTAGTCTTTTAAGGGAACTCCATACTGTTCTCCATAGTGGCTGTATCAATTTACATTCCCACCAACAGTGCAAGAGGGTTCCCTTTTCTCCACACCCTCTCCAGCATTTGTTATTTGTAGATTTTCTGATGATGCCCATTCTAACCATTGTGAAGTGATACCTCATGGTAGTTTTGATTTGCATTTCTCTAATAATTAGTGATGTTGAGCAGCTTTTCATGTGCTTCGTGGCCATCTGTATGTCTTCTTTGGAGAAATGTGTATTTAGATCTTCTGCCCATTTTTGGATTGTGTTGTTTGTTCTCTTTAATATTGAGCTGCATGAGCTGTTTATATATTCTGACAATTAATCCTTTGTCCATTGATTCATTTGCAAATATTTTCTCCCATTGTGAGAGATGTCTTTTTGTCTTGTGTATAGTTTTTTTTTTTTTTTTTTTTTTTTTTTGCTGTGCAAAAGCTTTTAAGTTTCATTAGGTCCCATTTGTTTATTTTGTTTTTATTACCATTACTCTAAGAGGTGGGTCAAAAAAGATCTTGCTGTGATTTTTGCCAAAGAATGTTCTTCCTATATTTTCCTCTAAGAGCTTTAGAGTGTCTGGACTTATATTTAGGTCTTTTATCCAATTTGAGTTTATTTTTATTTATGGTGTTAGGGAGTGTTCTAATTTCATTCTTTTATATGTAGCTGTCCAGTTTTCCCAGCACCACTAATTGAAGAGACTGTCTTTTCTCCATTTTATATCCTTGCCTCCTTTGTCATAGATTAGTTGACCATAGGTGTGTATGTTTATCTCGGGGCTCGCTCTCCTGTTCCATTGATCTATATTTATGTTTTGGGGCCAGTACCATATGGTCTTTATTACTGTAGCTTTGTAGTATAGTCTGAAGTCAGGGAGTCTGCTTCCTCCAGCTCTGTTTTTTTCCCTCAAGATTACCTTGGCTATGTGGGATCTTTTGTGTCTCCATACAGATTTTAGATTTTTGTTCTAGTTCTGTAAGAAAATGCCATTGGTAATTTGATAGGGGTTGCACTGACTCTGTAGATTGTTTTTGGTAGTAGAGTCATTTTCACAATATTGATTCTTCCAATACAAGAACATGATATATCTCTTCATCTGTTTGTGTCTTCTTTGATTTCTTTTATCAGTGTCTTATAGTTTTCTGCATACAGGTCTTTTGTCTCCCTAGGTAGGTTTATTCCTAGGTATTTTATTCTTTTTGTTGCAGTGGTAAATCAGTGTTTCCTTAATTTCTCTTTCAGATTTTTCATCATTAGTGTATAGGAATGCAAGAGAGTTCAGTGCATTAATTTTGTATCCTGCAACTTTACCAAATTCATTGATTAGCTCTAGTAGTTTTCTGGTGGCATCTTTAGTATTTTCTATGTATAGTATCATGTCATCTGCAAACAGTGACAGTTTTATTTCTTCTTTTCCAATTTGGATTCCTTTTATTTCTTTTTCTTCTCTGATTGCTGTGGTTAGCACTTCCAAAACTATGTTGAATAATACTGGTGAGAGTGGACATCATTGTCTTGATCCTGATCTTAGAGGAAATGCTTTCAGTTTTTCACCTTTGAGAATGATGTTGGCTGTGGGTTTGTCATATATGGCCTTTGTCATGTTGAGGTAGGTTCCCTCTATGCCCACTTTCTGGAGAGATTTTATCTTAAATGGGTGTTGACATTTGTGAAAGGTTTTTTTCTACATGTATTGAGTTGATCATATAGTTTTTATTCTTCAATTTGTTAACATGGTGTATCACATTGATTGATTTGTGTATATTGAAGAATCTTTGCATCCCTGGGATAAATCCCACTTGATCATGGTGTATGATCCTTTTAATGTCTTGTTGATTTGTTTTTGCTAGTATTTTGTTGAGGATTTTTGCAATTATATTCATCAGTGATATTGGTCTATAATTTTCTTTTTTTTGTATTATCTCTGTCTGGTTTTGGTATCAGGGTGATGGTGGCCTCAAAGAATGAGTTTGGGAGTGCTCCTTCCTCTGAACTTTTTTGCAAGAGTTTGACAAAGATGGGTATTAGCTCTTCTCTAAATGTTGGATGGAATTCACCTGTTAAGCCATCTGGTCCTGGACTTTTGTTTATTGTAAGATTTTTAATCACAGTTTCAATCTCATTAGTTGTGATTGGTCTGTTCATATTTTATTTTTCTTCCTGGTTCAGTCTTGGAAGGTTATACCTTTCTAAGAATTTGTCCATTTCTCCCAGGTTGTCCATTTTATTGGTATAGATTTGCTTGTAGTGGTCTCTCATGATGCTTTGTATTTCTGCGGTGTCCACTGTAACTTCTTTTTCATTTCTAATTTTATTGATTTGAGTCCTCTTCCTTTTTTTCTTGATGAGTCTGGCTAAAGGCTTATCAATTTTGTTTATCTTCTAAAGAACAAACTTTTAGTTTTATTGATCTTTGCTATTGCTTTCTTTGTTTCTACTTCATTTATTTCTGTTCTGATCTTTATGATTTCTTTCCTTCTACTAACTTTCGGTTTTCTTTGTTTTTCTTTCTCTAGTTCCTTTAGGTGTAATGTTAGATTGTTTATTTGAGATTTTTCTTGTTTCTTGAGGTAGGATTGTATTGCTATAAACTTCCCTCTTAGAACTGTTATTCTGCATCCCATAGGTTTTGAATCATCCTGTTTTCATTTGTCTCTAGGTATTTTTTTATTTACTCTTTGATTTCTTCAGTGATCTCTTGGTAATTTAGTAATGTATTGTTTAGCCTCCATGTGTTTGTGTTTTTTATGTTATTTCCCCTGTAACTGACTTGTAATCTCATAGAATTTTGGTCAGAAAGCATGTTTGATGTGATTTTAGTTTTCTTAAATTTATGGAGGCTTGATTTGTGACCCAAGATGTGATCTATCCTGGGAATGTTTCCTGTTCACTTGAGAGGAAAGTGTAAACTGCTGTTTTTGGATGGAATGTCCTATAAATATCAATTAAATCTATCTGGTCTACTATGTCATTTAAAGCTTCTGTTTCCTTATTAATTTTGTCTAGATGATCTGTCCATTTGGTGTAAGTGAGGTGTTAAATTCCCCCACTATTACTGTGTTACTGTCTATTTCCTCTTTTATAGCTGTTAGCATTTGCCTTATATATTGAAGTGCTCCTATGTTGGGTGCATATGTATTTATAATTGTTATATCTTCTTCTTGGATTGATCCCTTGATCATTATGTAGCTTCCTTCCTTGTCTCTTTACTTAAAGTCTATTTTATCTGATATGAGCATTGCTACTCCAGGTTTCTTTTGATTTCCATTTTCATAGAATATCATTTTCCATCCCTTCACTTCCGGTTGGCATGTGTCCCTAGGTCTGAAGTGTGTCTCTTGTGGACAGCCTATATATGGGACTTGTTTTTGTATTCATTCAGTGAGCCTGTGTCTTTTGGTTGGAGCATTTAATCCATTCAGATTTAAGGTAGTTATCAATATGTATGTCCCTATTACCATTTTCTTAATTGTTCTGTGTTTGTTTTTGTAGTTTCTTTTCTTCTCTTGTGTTTCTCACTTAGAGAAGTTCCTTTAGCATTTGTTGTAGAGCTGGTTTGGTGGTGTTGAATTCTCTTAGCTTTTGCTTGTCTGTAAAGGTTTTAATTTCTCCATCGAATCTGAATGAGATCCTTGCCAGCTAGAGTAATCTTGGTTGTAGGTTCTTCTCATTCATCACTTTATATATATTGTGCCACTCCCTTCTGGCTTGTAGAATTTCTGCTGAGAAATCACATGTTAACCTTATGGGAGTTCTCTTGTCTGTTATTTGTCATTTTTCCCTTGTTGGTGTTAAAATTTTTTCTTTGTCTTTGATTTTTGCCAATTTGATTACTCTGTGTCTCGGCATGTTTCTCCTTGGGTTTATCCTGTATGGGATTCTCTGCACTTCCTGGACTTGGGTGGCTCTTTCCTTTCCCATGTTAGGGAAGTTTTCAACTATAATCTCTTCAAATATTTTCTCGGTTCCTTTCTCTCTCTCTTCTCCTTCTGGGACCCCTATAATGCAAATTTTGGTGCATTTAATGTTGTCCCAGAGCTCTCTTAACTTGTCTTCATTTCTTTTCATTCTTTTTTCTTTATTCTGTTCTGTGGCTGTGAATTCCACCATTCTGTCTTCCAGGACACTTATCCTTTCTTCTGCCTCAGTTATTCTGCTCTTCGTTCCTTCTAGAGCATTTTTCTTTGCAGTTATTGTTTTGTTCATCTCTGTTTGTTTGTTAATTCTTCTAGGTGTTTGTTCTTTAAATCTTCTAGGTCTTTGTAAATCATTTCTTGCATCTTCTTGATCTTTGCCCTCATTCTTTTTGCAAGGTCTTGGATCATCTTCACTATCATTATTCTGAATCCTTTTTCTGGAAGGTTGCCTATCTCCACTTCATTTAATTGTTTTTCTGGGGTTTTATCTCATTCCTTCATCTGGTACATAGCCCTCTGCCTTTTCATTTTGTCTGTTTTTCTGTGAATGTGGTTTACTTTCTACATGCTGCAGGATTGTAGTTCTTCTTGCTTCTGCTGTCTGCCTTCTGGTGGATGAGTCTATCTAAGAGGCTTTTGCAAGCTTCCTGAGGGGAGGGACTGGTGGCTGTTAGAACTGAATGTTGCTCTGGTGGCAGAGCTCAAGAAAACTTTAGTCTGCTTGTCTGCTGATGGGTGGGGCTGAGTTCCCTCCCTGTTTTTTTTTTTTTTTTTGGCTTGAGGCAATCCAACACTGGAGGCTACAGTCTCTTTTTTTGGGCTAATGACAGACTTCAGGAGGGCTCATTCCAAAGAGTACTTCCCATAACTTCTGCTGCCAGTGTCTTGTCCCCACAGTGAACCACAGGCACCCCCCACCTCTGCAGGAGACCTTCCGACAGTAGCAGGTAGGTCTGGTTCAGTCTCCTATGGTGTCACTGCTTCTTCCCCCAGGTGCTGATGCACAAACTATTTTGTGTGTGCCCTCCACAAGTGGAGACTCTGTTTCTCCCTGTCCTTTCAAAGCCCTGCAATCAAATCCCACTAGTCTTCAAAGGCTGATTCTCTGGAAATTCCTCCTCTTGTTGCCAGACCCCCAGGTTGGGAAACCTGACATGGGGCTCAGAACCTTCACTCCAGTGGGTGGACTTCTGTGGTATAATTATTCTCCAGTTTGTGAGTCACCCACCCAACATTTATGGGATTTGATTTAATTGTGATTGTACCCCTCTACCATCTCATTGCAGCTTCTCCTTTGTCTTTGGCTGTGGGGTATCTTTTTGTAAGTTCCAGTGTCTTCCTGTAGATGATTGTCCAGCAGTTAGTTGTGATTCCACTGCTCTTGCAAAAGGGAGTGGACGCATGTCCTTCTATTCTGCCATCTTGAACAAATCTGATGAATCTTTTTAGAGTTTGGAAAAGTCAAACCTATTTCTCTTATGACTCACCACCAGAATTAAGTTAATTTTATATGAAACAAAGATTGTTTAAGGGAGTAGGACTATAATAGTTTCTCAGGAAGGAGGTAGATTGGAGCAGGTATTTGATAAGGAAAAGCAAAATAATATAAGAGCTATAGGAGGAGCTAGGACCTGCTGGTCACCACGCTACTTTGTTGACATGGTACTAATTAGAAATGTCTGATGTCTAGGTAGTATTATTTACCTACAGAGGAGAACCCTCAAAATTCCTAAAGACACTCATCTTTGTGAAAGAAGAAGAAAGATTTGAGCAGCATTTCTAAATCTTTTATAAGCAAGTCTGAAGCGTCTAAACATGTATTGTTTTCTCCCTCAATGTCCTCTGCACTTGCTCACCAGAATGCTTCCCTTCTGCCGCCCCACCTTTAACAATTCTCACCATTTCTCAAGACTTAGTCATGTACTACCCTTTCCAGTTCACCTCTGTCCTGATTAATCTCTCCTCTAAACTGTAAGGCTTACTGCTTTAAGGGCTCTCTGGCTAATTAATCATATACTACTTGCATTGCTCATACTGTTTCCTTGTATTATTATTTAACTTTTCATGCCTACATATTATCTTTCCACCTAGAAAGGTGTTCAGAAAGTAATTTTATAAGGCCAATTCAATTTAGTGCACTGAAGTCTGTACAGTTCTTATGTTGGTAATATACTATTTGGTTCAGTAAATGTGGCAGCATCACATGTAGATAGAATTGCTTGTAACTCTTTGTGATTGGGAATATCTTTAGCCTTGTAATTTGATTTTTAAATGTGGAAAATGTTTCTGATTTTCCCTATTTACTGAGATTGATGGAGAAATAGAGAATGATTTTTATCTAACAAAAAATTTCAAAATTATTAGTGGAGATTTAGCAATATTACATAAATGAGGAGGTCCAGCCAGGACCCAGTATTTTGAAGAAAGCTGGGATCAAGAAGGGATGAAGCCTAAGTAATGTGCAATGCTCAGTGTGGATTTCTAGGGGTTTATAGATCTACCATGGTCCTTTAAAGGTTTTTGTTTGCCAGTCTTTCCGTGCAGAACCATTTGGGGAGCAGAACAAGTTATAGACTTGGAAAGAGCTAAGGTTTCTGATTCAAAGACATTTATCAACTGGCATCTATTTATAAAGGCTATAGCATGTAGGAATTGGTATGAGGAATAAAACAGAGTGAGAAAATACACTGCAGTGCAGAGAGGTATGAGGCAGTTTGGGACAAGTCCCAGGAATATGATTTCTGATTGACAGGTAAGCCCTAATGGAAGAATTATTACAGACAAAACACGCAAATAAATCAAGTTTCTTGAATTATTTAATCATCATCAAATATTTTTCCTGGATAGGACACATATGAATCAATTGGTAAATAATTTAGAAGAAGTACAATAATGTGCTTTAATATTTATAATGATTATTCACCCTATGATAAGATCTGTTCCTTAAGCACACATTATAAATGTGCTTTGCTTCAGCCCTTAATGGTTGCTGTAAGCCTTCATTCTCACATCAGGGCCACACACTGGGCATCACATAAAAGGAGCACTCTCTCTTGCTGTTAACAGCCTTAGTTCTGAACAGTTGGTCTTGACCCATTTTTTTGTGCTGCATTGCAGCCTGCCTTTGATCATCTCAGCCCTCACTGCTCATTCTCTCCTTTCTAGCATCACCTTGCCTCACCCTTTATTCTTGATGTGTTTCACTAACATTCCCAGTTCTTGCCCGAGTGACGCTAACTCCACTGCCATGAGTAAATGCTCCTCCTCTTATGATCAGGTCCTGGAACCCCTGGATCAGTGCTGTTCCCTTCAGTCTCCTCTAGCCTCTCCTGCTCCCTTCAGGTAACACACCCTCTTGGTTCATCTAAGCTTCAAAATAAGCACTAGAAATATTGTTAAATAGCATGCATCTCTCTCTTTACCTGTGATGAAGGACCATGCCCTATTTTTACTTGTATCTACCATAGCACATATCAAAAAGTTGAACACATGTTAAGAGCCTGAGACGTTTCGTAACTTATTCTTACATGAAACAAACCTCAAGAACACAGGGGCAAATGGAGTTGAACAATGGAAAGTGAGTGAAAATGTAAACTTCTGATTTTGCAGTTTTACATCACTGTAGGCTGTTTGTTAGTTGTTAGTAAACTAGCTTTTAGATGTGAGAATGAATTAGTGACAGTAGACAATGAAGTGGAGAAGCTGTAGCAAATTACCCAAAGTCCAGCATATTCTGAAGTAGGCTGGGACAGTGGTCCTGCTCTGACCTTGAGTATCTCTCCTCTCTTCACCTGCAGTGATGGAGTCACATTCAGGCATCACAGCCTGTTTTCTCAGCTCAGCTCTTGCCTCACTGAGCCAACCTACTTACTGAGCCAATGCAGAAGAGACCCTGTTAGCTCCTCAGTACTAGTTGGTTGTTCTAAGCATAGTTTTTCTCAGCAGCTAGGTTAGATGGGAAATTATCAGTTACTCTACAATTGTACTATTTTTTTCTCAAACTGAGATAGATAGGATTGCAACTCTTATAACATTCTTCATAGTCAACCTCTTCAACATTGCTTCATATTTAAGCCAATAAGGGGAAGAGAAAGTCACAAAACTTCTTTATGACATGGAAGTTTGGGCAGGGTAAAGTTAAAGACCCAGACAGATTGACATGAATACTAAGCTTTCAAGAGCAGCATTAAAGCTTGGCACCTGTAGAGATTTTGGGTATACTCAGGTAACTGGTGTGATCTTAATCCACAAACTCAGCAGTATGAAAATAGTACATTTTTTTCCCCTGAAATTCAACCTGTTAGAATTCCAAGCCACAATTTTGTCATGCTCCTCATTCGTTCTGAGAGATTTTTCCCCTATGAACCCATTACATGTTACACATTACACAGATAACTTCTGATCTTTGGCTATCTGTCCACTCAAGTTCTTACCTCAGTCCCAATGTCACATTAAATCAGGAAAGGACATCAAGAAATAAGTAACTTAAGGTGAAGAAGGATATCCTGCTAGATGTATTGCAGTCATTTTGGCAACACTGTATTCAAATATATCCTAGCCTAGTATATATGACCTTATCATGCCCCTACCTTTTCCAAAAGGTGTAAAGACTTTAAGAAAATACTTATAGTCAGAAATAGAGCTATTGACACTTTCTAAATTCTGTGATTTTATTTTCTTTGTTAAACAGGGTAAAATAGTTATTAATCAAGAAGCTCCAGCCATTGAAGGTGTGGTTATAAATCAACATAATATCTGTGTTTATATGTAGTTCAAGTATTTGCTAAAATTGAGTTTAGGACACCCACATTGTTGGAAGTAATTGTGACTCTTCTGAGAAGTACACACATTAGCCATTTTTTTTATATAGTTTCTTTTCTCTAAAAGAACAGAATAGAGTGATAACTCTGAGGAGATAATTCACCATGTCTACAGATTTTGGGATCCCTTAGATATCTCAGAACTGAGCCATAGTAAGGGGTAAATAAATACTTAAGATATAAATTGAGGTCAAAAACATTGTTTGTATGGAATGTGTTTCAGTCAGTTTGATCATTTTGTCACAACTCATATTCAACTTGCATATATTTACCCTAATTCAAATAAATCCAATGAGAACACATTTGTAACCCAATGGTATTATTTCACCATAGATATTTTACTTTATCTTCTTCCTTAAGTGTATATTTGTCCATATTTTAAATGACTCCATATCTTCAGATGTAGAAAAATGCATGTTAGGGGGAAAATAGCTGCAAATCCCACAAACCATAAAGTGCCTAGATGGGTCCTAGAGCCTCTGCCAGGGTCTGCTGGGGAGAGGTAAATAGGGCTGGATGATGCAAATAGGAATAGTGCTTGATTTGAAGTTAGCTGACCTGTAACTCTCCTAGATTAATGCAAGTACTCATCCTCCCAGATACTGTCTTTTCTCTAAAACATATCATTCTTACCCACAGGATTTGATAAAAGTAACTCTACATCATAGTCTTATGTAACAGCAGAGAGTGATTGGAGAACTTAGAATGCTCAGACTGGGGGGTTGGGGAGCTCTCAGCCTGTTGATCCCCTAAGAGAACTGTATATATTTGACCACTGGATCCAGAACAGCACAATCTACTGGAATGTTCTCTCCTGTGTCCTTGGTGTTCTTGATATTGTTAAAGTCAGTCTTTCATGAGACCTAAAGCTCTCAGACTTAGAAGCAGTTTGAGGTCTTAACAACTAGAGGTAAAATGAGGACTGGATATGAATAAGGATGAGTACACTTCGAATCTAAGTTTAACAGGATGCATTTTGCAAACTTTATTTCTACATCCATGTTTTGTAGTCTAAGGCTGTGTTCCACATTCACTGATCCTCACAGGAGAAGTTCAGGTGTTTAAAAGCTTTGTGGAAGAGCCTTCCTGAGAACTAGGATTTGCCCCTCTAAGAGGAAAGAGAGATAACACTATATTAGCATAATTCATTCACTCCCTCCCCCATCCTAGACCCTTGGAAAATCAATGCTAACCTAGAGGGAAGCCAAGTAAAGGACGAACATCAGAAGTGTGAGAAAAGGGCAATTTTGTACTGTGTTAGCCCAGGTGGATAGGAGCAGAATGAGAACTGTAGTCTAGGGGAAAATCAGAAATGAAGTTTTCTTTTCCTAAAACTGGAAGGGAAGACAATTACTGTGGACCTGGTTGTCAGACTTGCTTTGAGATACTAATTTACAATGAGCCTCACTCCTCACCCGGAAGGGTTGGTGGAGAAACAGGATTGTTGCTAGAGGGGAAATCAGAGCCCTGTTTCCTTAATCCTCCCCAGGGCCACTCCCTGTGGAACTTTTTAATTCTGGATTTGCTTTAGGCATTCCACCCTACCAGTACACAGCCTGGGGTGCAGGTCTACTGATAAGCTTTGGGCACTGGACTGGAGTGGGATGAAGATTACCCATAAGAAGGAGGGGAGCCAGAAAATATGAACTTCTCTGCCTAGACCACTATAGAAACCCATCTTAAGAGACCTGGATGGTCATTCTCTGATACAACAGCTTAAATTCACTAAGAAATAAGGGTAGAGTTTGGAAGAAATTCTTCCCAATCTACTTCTCTCTTTGTTAACTCCCCTACCCATCTATGCAATCAATGGTTGGCTTTGGCAGTACATTTCCAGATTCAGTTTGGAGGTTACTAATCTTCTAGGAAGACATAGACTCTTTTGAGAACATGTTTAAAGCTGTGAATTCTTGTGGGTGGGGAGGAAAAAGATAAGAGACAGAATTAAAAGCACAGAAAATTTTGTATTCAGTTTTAATGCATTAATAATATCTTTGAAACCCATTCTTCAAAATCGTAAAGAATCTTGAATGTGAGGTTATGACCCTGCTCTAGACATACACAAGCCAACTGATAGTGCATAACTGCTTAAAATAGGCTCAATCAACATGCAGTGATTATGGAGCAGAATAGTCCAATGGTTAAGTGTATAGAGCCAGCCTGCAAAGAAAGTGCTTTACAAAGTTTTGCGGTCACACTTTATTGCACACTGATAAGTGTCTAGCATCTTTGTGCCTATAATCTACCCATCTTTGTGAGACCTGTGAAAAAGGAGAAAAGATTATTCTGCTACATGGTTTCTGACCTCAAAGAATTTGCAGGTAAAGTGAAGGAGGCAATACCAATGGACAAATTAGATATATAGTATAATAAAACAGTAAGTGACTAAGTACTGAAGATAGCACAAAACATATGTGCAGAGAAAGGACACATTGACTAGGCAGGGAAGACTGAGACTTCAACAGTGCCCTAGGGGTAAATAGGATTTTAAGAGAAGAGACAAGAACATGAAAATCGGGGGGGGGGGGGAATGTGAAAAAAAATTCTAAGTTAGGAATAAAGCAGCCTGCAGAATAATCCTAACTAAGTTAATTAGTAGGCATTGTAGGACAGTGGCAAATAACTTGACAAAGGAGATATATTTCTGAGAAATTCTTATTGTTTAGTTGAACAGATTGTATAGAACCCGGAAAGTTAGCCTGAGAATCTTGAACTGTATCTAAAGGATATGGGATAACTATTTCAGGTTTCCTAAAAGGACCAGCTTACAGTTTAATCTACTATAGAACTCATTACCAGTGAATGATCACAAATCTAGGCCAAGGGTAAAAAAAAAAAAAAAAAAAAAAAAAAAAAGACTACCAATCAGGAGTGAAGCCATGTATCATTTAAGTCAGGAGCCATAGATACTTGGAAAGTTCAAACAAGGGTATTCAACATATTTCTTGTGCTTAAAATGATTAATTGGTAATGATATTAATAAGTAAGGTTGTCACTCTAAAAGCGTCCATGGAGAACTCCCACTGGTATGGAAGCTACATCCTGTAGCCTCACAATTGGGATGAAAATTGAACTCAGTAATAGCAGAGGAAAGGAGAAATTAAATGTTATAAGCCTGAGAGAAATGAGAGGGCATAGGCAATGAGAGTTGAAGAGCAAAGGAAATTTAATAAGGGTAATGTAATAAACTCTCTTGTCTGGCAGACACTGAAGGAGATGACTCTCCCACCCAAAGGAGAAAGGATGACAGGAGTGTCTAGAGAGGCTGATTATTCAAGGGAAGTTCAGAATATATCCTGGATGAGCTAGCTACAGTGACAAAAGTTACTGATGACTCTTACTGATACAACTCGCCCAGCATCCACTCCACCTGCACTGCATCTGTGCCTCTTGTTACATATTTTTAATATCAACTCTGATGAGCAGCCTGGCCCTTACCTTTGTTCCACCAACATCACTGCTCAATAAAAGAATTACCTTAGCTCTTTGCACATGTTTATCACTACATACTTTGGGGAAAAACATTTTTATTCAATGCTTTTGCTCTTTAAAATAACTCTAAGTCTTTAAATGAGGAATTATTATCTACATTATAGAGATGTGGAAATTGAAGTATCAATACAATATAGTAAGTGGGTTTTCCAAGGTTAATTGTGAGGCTGGAACTTGAGGCTCCTGGTTCAGAGTTCCGCTTTCACATCTCTCTGTTTTCTCTAAGAGTAGTAAGGGGAGTAATAAGTATTCTTTCCCCTCATGTTCTCAATACAGGTCAGAGAGCAGGGCTCTGTGCTGCTGGCAATGTAGAATAAAGTGCTGTCATCATAAAATCTGATTCTGGCATACAGCTTTACAGAGAGACATTTTGCATAACAAAGTCATTCTTGTATCCCAGGGGAAATGGTCTACATAATAGCATTTTGTTTGTCTGGTCACAACAAATAATCTACAATTAATAACACCATATAATAAATACTTTCCCTCTTGACTGCTCATAAAACAAGTTGTCTCCAAAATAAAATACTTGTTGGTTTATTGCTCAATTATTGTTTAATTATTGCTTTTTAAAAAAGCAATCAATGGAGGAGTGTATTTTGTTAGAACTGTAGATAAGAAGGGGAAATCTCCAGCTCCGTACTGGCCCAGCTCTTCCAAATTTAGTTTCTATTCTCAAGCATTACACTGGTCAACTCTTCTAATCTTTCCCAGATTCCACCTATCACCATTCAACTGTCATTCTACCAGAAAAATAAAATGCTATACAAACCCTAGTTATAACAAACAAATGATCTTGATCTTGGAGATGGGAAGGACATGTAGAGTTAACTATGTCAAATGACTTCTTTTCATTTCTGAAGTCACTTGAGAACATGAGTACTCCATAAATGTTTGGTGGATTTTGTTTTGCTTTATTAGCTCTAGCTCATGCCAAATGTGAATATGGTTTACAGATTTAAAAAAAGTCATTATGTGACTAAATAATTTGAATGTTTTGCATTATTTGCTGTATAATGAAGTATAATCGGTATCTCTTTGCATGGTATTCAGATTTGGAAAATATTTACTCAGAATTTGAAAGTAGGCAGTTAATCCTATCCTTTTGCATACTTAGGAAATTTTTGAGAACAATGCATATTAATTTTCCTTTTTAGTCACCTTTCTCCAAAGTGCTCCACTTCTTTGGTCTTTGTCTGTTTTGTGTAACTATATGTAATATGTAAATGTATGTATATATGTGTGTGTATATACACACACATATCTGCATATGTACATATTCATACATATATATATATATATATATATATATATATATATATATATATTTTTTTTTTTTTTTTGGTGGGGTGGTGATGTATTTGGATTGAAATAATGATCAAAAAAAAACTGCATGAGGGAAGGGCAGATTATAAAATGCAGTCACATTTCATTCAGTGGGAAGGTTGTAAATTGGTCTTGATTGGTCTGCAAAAGCAGCACTGTCACGGCCTCCATGTGGACATGGAAATCCCAAACTCAAAATTAGAACAATCATGATACTGAAGGCTACACTCACCAAGAACACCCCACCTGTGCCAAACCCTGAGCTAAATGACTGGCATGCATTACCTTATTAACTCTTCTTAACATTCCTATGCAGTCGGTGCTATTATATCATTGTGTAGATTTAAACGAAATACAAGCTGAGAGAGGTCAACTGCATTGTATAAGAGTATATGACTAGAGCTTAATTAAACTGGGAGTAAATGCAGATTTCTTCTCTAGTCTCTGTTTTTAAACACAGGAAAACTTAAGGGAAAACTTAGTAGAGATGGGTTAAGAACAATGAAACTACTGCATGATGGAGGGGGTTTTCCAAGATACTACACTATTTTTCTGAATGGAATTTTAGAGTGTTTCTCAATCTTTTTTTTCATTATCTACCTACCCCTCCATGGATCCTCTTTAGAAAAAAAATTCCTAATTGTCTTCTCATGAAATGTTCATTCCACAATATACTATATTTCTGAATATGTTTTGTACTTATTTCTGCACTTTATTCAAAAGAAGAGTACAATTTTTTTCATTCCCAAGAACCAATTTATATCCCTGTTGAGAATGCAAGCTTTAGAGTAAGTAATCTAGGTGGTGATAGAAAATAATCTTATAATTTATATGTATACAGCCCAGAGTAATACAAATATTTAATCTTTACATTTTTCATTCTCCTTTTAACTGTAACTGAATATTTTTCTGGTATTTATAAAAAATAAACAAAATTTAACCAATATACAGACTTTAGCTTAATTAATTTTAAACATATTTAATTGACAATTTGTTACTTTGCTTCATTATAAGCATGTTAAAAAATAAATAAAATACTCATTAGTACTAAATTGACTTAAGTAGATGTTACTGTTCAACTCTGATAGTTACCTGAAGGCATACTCTTTTTATTAGCAGAATTTCAAGTATTAGCAGAATTTCAAGTATTAGCAGAAAAGAAAAAAGGAAAAATAAGTCTTAAGCGTAAAACAATCACGACTAGCTTAGCAAAGTTTACGTGCAAAAATAAATCACATGCATGCATTCAACTTTTGCAATATGAAAACATAAACTCTTTAATACTGGCTTACCTGACATTCATACATTTTCTTTTCATATGTTTATTGCTATTGCTTTGTTGGTTTTGACCCCTAAACGTTTACATTATGTCTCTTTTTATTACTCTCTTTAATTTATTCCTCAATTGCATTATCTTCACTTCCCTAATACTCTTAAAATCCTCAGAAATCATTATTATTTTCTATTCTCAGAATTTAAAATATATTTTTTACATCTTTTAGGTATAACTTCATTATTTATTTGATCCCTTACTCTCTTGATCCCATGATAAGCATGTGATCTGAAGTTGCTATTCATTCATCTATGTACTGTGTACCCCCTGCCTGGCAAATGAACGAGTCAGGCATGGCTCCTGAATGTAGGGAATGGATAGTAGACTTGGGGAATCCCAATTGCTGACACTCTTTGATGACTTAATATATATTTAACCTCTCTCCACCTCAGTCTCCTATTATGATAAATATTTCTACTTCTACTGCTGTCATTAATAATAATGGTTAATAATAATAATAGCAGCTAACATTTATGAGATATTTGTTACTTACCAGGTGCTATATTCATTTAATCAACCCAGGAATTCCTGAGATGAATATTATGATTATCTGCATTTTACAGATGAGACCAAAGCAAAGAAAATATAATCCTCTTGAAAGGGATGGAAGAGCTAGGAAATAACAGGGTGAGATTTGAACACAGTCTTGAGTCAACAGCCCAGTTAATACATGGAGTGTAAGGGCAATAAGACAGGACCATGGGACCACAGGGAGGTCACACAGTGGCTCCTTTTTAAAGTCCTTTTTTATTCCTTCAACTTTCCTAACATTTCTCATGTTATTAACCCAAAGTTGATTGGTCATTAACCAACACCAAAAATTGGGAGGGGAAGAAAGAGAGAGAAATAACCACTAAGACAGCAGAACTTCACAGAGAGACAAAAAAACCTATTGTAAAGAGAAGAACCCACTAAAAGGGATACAAAATAAGGAAACAACTCCTGTATTTCTATGGATAAAAATTTAGAGGGATATTTATTTTGGGCAGATATTAAAAGTCTTGGTGGATTTCGTTACTTATAAGCATGTATGTTCCTCATCATATCTAACTCATCACTGAAAAATTAAACTAATCATTTGAATAGCCCAAAGTCTAAAGTTCTCCCTTACTGGCTTCCAAAATTTTTTTTATAAATAGATATGTGGTCTTTTTCTGAATGAACTTCATTCTACTACTTGATTTGATATTGGGAAGACTCCATGGTCTCCGTTTTCTCAGTACCCCTGCTCTAGAATATATTACCTTGGTATAAGAGTATCATAAACAGGCATAAAGCATCTTATCTGTGCCTATAAAAGGAGCTCAACATTAATGAATTAATAAAGTAGATTTATTGAGTGGCTACCATATTCCCTGCTTTATGCAGAATGAAATATCAAGACTTTTTTGGGGGATCCTGTAAAGCATTCTTTTCCTTTGGAGGAATCCTGCTCTCCTTTTGGCAAAGTTTACTTTTTGCATATGGCATGTCTCCAGAGGTGTAGGCTGTACCCTTTGTACTAACCTGGGACAAAGCCAGAACACAACACATTTGGGTTTGTGTAAACTTCTTTGTTCTTTCTTCTTCACTGAGGAGTGAAAGCCTCACTGGAATGAGCTACTCTAATTTCCAGCCCTTCAAACTAACCACAGACGATAACCACTCACAACAGATATTGACTTTCCAAGCATAAGGATTCATTTTATGTGCAAAACATTTCATAGCGTTCCAGTCACAACTCACTGGTTGTTATTCCAGAAAGCATCTGTCTGAACCACTAATCGGGGTTTCTTAAACAAACAGCATTAGGTGTCTCTTCCTGGGTTTTGCAAATTTCTTAGAAAAAAATACAAGATTTGAAGTGCTTGTGTATCATTATCAACGATATCAACAAATATATAAGACAGTAAGGCCTATGCTAGGGGCCTTTTTTCTTCTGAGATTGATAGAGATTTCATGGAGGGACATAAGTTTCTCAAAAGGTGTTCTTTTGAATACCTAGAAAAGGATCTTTGGTTAAATAAGTTTGGGAAATGATATACACTGCGTATCTCTCTTAGAAATTTACAAACAAGCCAGTGTATAAAATGTTTCAAAGAATACTGTAGTAACAGGACTTCATTATGTTAAAGACAGAATTTTCTCAGCTAATTTTTTTTTTTTTTTTTTTTTTTTTTTTTGCGGTACACGGGCCTCTCACTGTTGTGGCCTCTCCCGTTGCGGAGCACAGGCTCCGGACACGCAGGCTCAGCAGCCATGGCTCACGGGCCCAGCTGCTCCGCGGCATGTGGGATCTTCCCGGACTGGGGCACGAACCCGCGTCCCCTACATCGGCAGGCAGACTCTCAACCACTGCGCCACCAGGGAAGCCCTCTCAGCTAATTTTAATTCTTCTTCTTCTTCCTTTTTTTTTTTTCTCCTTTCTTGTGGCATGTAATACCAACCAAGAAAATTAGTGTTTCATAGAACTCTGGGACATGAGGACATCATGGGAACAAGTGGGGTTGGGGGTTATGAGACCAACTCCTCCTCTAAAATCAGCTCTGGGACCTCAGGCTCACTTTTACCTCTTAGACTTTGTTTACTCATCTGCCAACTTCAGGTAAAAGTATTTACCATGTCAGATAAGATACAGAATTTTCAGAAAGAGCAATTATTAAATAGCTGTGAAAGCACAACACATTAAAGTTTAAGAGCAATGTATACATGTGAATTACTTTTATAGCTCCTGATCCTGGCTTCAGCACAATTCTAAATATATCACTAAGGTTTCTCCTGTTGTTTGTAACCTTCACCTTCACAATAAAACATTTACAAAAACAACGGTTTAGAGCTGGTTAGGTCCTGTAGACAGTATTTAAGTAAGTTAGCCAGGATATTTTCTGCTTTTGCAAAATTTAGACTGCTCTTGATGTAAATAAATCCAGAAGTATAAATACCTTTCATTTAAATATGATACAAGATTTACCCCCAGGTGGTGGTGACTGAGTACAAAGTCACTACTTTATGATGCTGATCTTGGTAAAAAGATTTACTCCCTTTAATTATGTAACCATCTTACATATGACTTTTACAGTATACACCTCTGATAGTTAGAGGAAGAGAACATGTTTTTGGCAAATCAAGATTTGTGACATAACAGGCAGCTATATTGAATCAATTGACACATAAAAGAAAAATAGTAACACATTCCCTTGTTTTCTTAAGATATTTCCCTTAAACGTGTGTAATGATTCATGTTACCTGATAGATTGGGGTTGTAAGGCCTGAATGCCAAATTACTATGCTTGTTATTGGGTAAGTAAGTTATCAACTGGTTGACAGAAGTGCCTGATTATAGTCAAATACCTTGGATTCCCACAAGTCAATCAACTCACAGAGTTAATAACAAACAATTTAGTTAGCTGATCTTTCCTTCAATCAAACAACAACAGTAATAAATCTAGTTTTAGCTACAAAGTGTAAATATTTGCTAGACAATGTGTTAATGCAAATAATAAACACCTAAATTATTGTGTGATGTGTGTGTGTATGTTCTATTTTCTCACTAATCATGAACAATCCTCAAATACTACTTAATCTGACTAATTAAATTACCTTCCCTAGAATTTTGTAAAATTTCTATGGTCCCCCTGTGATTTTATGATACCTAGGCCTCTGGAGAGCCCAATTTAGAAACCTCATTTTTTTCAGATTAAAAAAATACAATGTCTCTAAAAGTAACCGAGGTAACCTCTTGGAGTCTAGGTCTTTTAAAACAGAGCTGGTATGAGAACTTTTTGGTCCTGAGCAATCTTTCTTTTGGAGGACCCACCACTCATCTTACCAAACATCCACATCAAACACCACATTTATTCCAGTCCAGATATAGCTGATGAGTGGAAGTTATATGCTATGTTTTATAGATGTCATGAAATATTTATAATTCAAATTTTTGTACTTCCTTTTTTTGAATTTTGGATCTATATTTATTGTTTTAGTTCTCAAGTGTCATTTTTATAGGTCCTTAGAAATTTCATGGGTTTTAGACATTGTATCTAGAGAGCCTGAAACATAAGATAAATTGTTTTAGCCACATACTCACATTTTCCATGTCACCACAGCCATCCTTCTCTCTCTCCTACCTTCTCCTACCCTCAGCCAATATGTCTAGCAAAATCCATCTGTTTGTAGGGCCAAACTCAAGCCCTATTCATAAAGACATCCTTGTTGATTTCTTCCATCTCTGTACTTCACATCTGAGGATGTGCAACTGAATTTTAATACAGTATCACAACTTTCTATAGTTGTTTTCTAGGTGGTACTCTTATTTCTTCCATTAGCTATCAATGAAATTTTCATCTCATTTTCTCTTTCTTCCTGCATAGATGGACACATTCTCCAGCATATGGTGAACAGAAGCTTAGGGTACTGTTTTGGACTGAAACATCTCTTCTGATGTGTACTAGAAGAGCAGTCAGTGCAGTGAATGTACCAGGAATGTGCAGGGCCATGCTGGTCACCACTGTCCCTAGAATGCCCTCCTTCCTGCCACACAACTCAGGGGACAAGTGATCATAGAAATGCCGCATAAGGCTCCATGTCTTGCTTAGTTTTCCATATTTTTCCCTCCCCTAATCTAGTGGGTGTAGGAACTAGGACACAACAGTTTACTGATTACACTTGTTTCCCATCTGACTGGAATCACAACAGCTCTATTGATAAAAACTTAGCCTTCTCTCCCCAGCTTCCAGTGGCCCAAGGTTGGCCTGGAGATGTTTTGTTTCCATGCAGGATAGAGAGCATGTACCCGCCAATGGCCTCACACTCCCTCTGTAGCATTTTAGGAGGGCTGGTGAAAATGCCATGACTGGGCAACACAGCCCCCATTTTGTTCTTCCTAGAGCATTCTGTTTTGACCCCTGCCAAAGTATTAGAAAGAAAAAGAGTTAGGTTTATTCTGAAGCTAGCAACCTCTGGGTTTTGCATTGTGCCATCTCTGGGATTCCCCCAGGAGTTGGAATGAAATTGGATTATATTTCCAGATAACTATTCCTGACTTTCAGCCTATGTGTATATTTCAGCATCATACTTTCTCATACCCCACATCACACACACATACATACATGTGTGTATGTACCCATACACATTACATGTTTACACCATACACTAAAAGCATGCATACATGCCACATGCACCATACAAACACACGCTATGTAGATTACAGAAGCCAACACATGAGAAGAACATGCACTCATCACATATATATGCATGTACACACACACACACACACACAAAATAACACAGCTTCTGCTTCAGTATCAGATCAGGAATACCAAGGGTGTTGCTGTGAGGGCTGCTTATATATAGAGAGTAAGCAATGTGCAGGGGTTTAACCTGAAAGTTGGACATATAAAAAAACAGCCCCAAATCCCATTTCTTTGCATTGGTATATCACTTTAGAGCTGGTAAAGTCATGCATACTATATCATGTAAAGCTTGAACACTACTTTGTAAGAGATCATCTCCAATTTATAGACAAGAAAAGAAAATTCAGGCATGGTTAGTGACTTGTTCCAGCTCTAGATGAAATGAATTAGATAACCATATTTCCAAACCACAACTCCTGCACCTATTTCAGCGTTATTCCCAGTACTTGTCATTTTGCCTTTAGTAATAATATGAACTTGGCAAATACAGAGCCTTTGTGCTCCCATTCTGCCCTAACTTTGCTGTCTTCCCCTACCTTCCACAGGGACCCTTTTCTCAGGGCACTCTCAAGATCTCTCACTCTGAAGGCCAGGGAAAGTGGTTAAACTCATCATGTGGAAGGACAAGGAAATGACAAACAATAGTGCATTTCTAGTCCCAAGAGTTCCAACCACATGGGCTCTTATGTGGTTTCTGTAAAATGCTGAAAGGCAGTAAGCTTTCACCAGTGCTCTTCTTCACCTCCGTCATGTTCTTCCTATGTTTCCTGTGCCTGTTTACTACTCTGTTTTTGGGGCTCAGCTCAAATTTCACTTCCTCAAATGAGCTTTCCTTCACCCCACAACCCAAGTTGGATATGCTAGTTACTCCCCACATAGCAATGTAGGGATTTTCTTCTTAGTTTTAAGGACTCTTCAACATTCTGTGTTTACTTGTTTTCTAGAGATCTGGTCCCACTGGTATGCATACTCACCTGGTTATGGACCACACCTGGTTTTGGTGGTTATTGTTACATCATCTTCTAGAACAATGTCAGGTAAATTGTAAGATTTCAGTGAAGATTTTTGAATGAATTAGTGGATCAGTAAAAGAGTGCCTGTTCTTCACTGGCTCAAACTCCTTTCTCATTTTCCATTAACATATGCTTGCTAGACACTGCTCCTAGGAGAGGTATTTTTTCATGGGTTTCAGCAAATTAAATGATGTCTGGCCCAAGCCTTCATGTAAAACATCTAAATCACTTTTATGGGTTAAACATGGCTATAAGTGGCAGTTGAAACTCCAGGTGGACAGTGTATCAGGGATTTTAGGAGGGGGAAATATTATATATATTAGGTGACTCAAGAGAGACTATGAAGAAGAGAGCAGAAGATGGACATCCCAATAGTTGAGCTCCTTCCTCCACCATTCAACTGTTTTCTTGGACAGACTGTCTCTCTTCAAGCTTAATTGTGTGATTCTGATAGGATTTAAATCACATGGCTCTTGCATTCACTTTTGCCCTATGATCCATGCCCAACAATTCATGGTGTCCTATTCAGGTATTAGGCTAGGCTTTTTTTTTTTTTTTTTTTTTTTTTTTTTTTTTTTTGCGGTACACAGACCTTTCACTGTTGTGGCCTCTCCCATTGTGGAGCACAGGCTCCAGACACGCAGGCTCAGTGGCCATGGCTCACAGGCCTAGCCGCTCCTTGGCATGTGGGATCTTCCTGGACTGGGGCACGAACCCATGTCCCCTGCATTGGCAGGTGGACTCTCAACCACTGTGCCACCAGGGAAGCCCCTTAGTTACCAGGCTAGGCTTTTTATGGATATTTTCAAAATTTAGAACTGGAAGATCAGAGGCCTTACCTTGAGGGTAAGGTGGTGAAGTCTGAGCTATCTGCTGTACTGTACCCTATTATTTCTTAAAATAAGAGATAATTAACTAGGTAGGCATAAGATGGGTGAGGGGGTGGATCAGAGAGAGTGAAAGAATGATAATGGGAGACGACCTTCAAGATGGCAGAGGAGTAATATGTGGAGATCACCCTTCTCCCCACAAATACAACAAAAATGCATCTACATGTGGAAAGACTCCTACAGAACACCTACTGAACACTGGCAGAAAACCTCAGACTTCCCAAAAGGCAAGAATCTCCCTGGGTACTTGGGTAGGATAAAGGAACAGAGAAAAAACAGAGACAAAAGAATAGGAACAGGACATGCACATCAGGGAGGGAGCTGTGAAAGAGGAAAAGTTTCCACACACTAGGAAGCCCCTTCACTGGCAGAGACAGGGGGCGGGTTGGGGGGAAACTTCGGAGCTATGGAAGAAAGCACAGCAACAGGGGTGCAGAGGGCAAATTGGAGAGATTCCTGAACAGAGGATCTATGCCAACCAGCGCTCGGCAGCCTGAGAGGCTTGTCTGTTAATCTGCCAGGGAGGGTGGGGGCTGGGAGCCAAAGCTTGGGCTTCAGAGGTCAGATCCCAAGGAGAGGACTAGGGTTGGCTGTGTGAACAGAGCCTGAAAGCATCTAGTGCACCACAGCTAAACAGGAGGAAGTCTGGGAAAGAGTCTGGACCTGGCTAAGAGTCAAGGGACCATTGTTTTGGGGTGTGTGAGGAGAGGGGATTCAGAGCACCACCCAAATGAGCTCCAGAGATGGATGCAAGCCATGTCTATCAGTGCAGATACCAGAGACGGGCATGAAACAATAATGCTGCTTCTGAAGCCACCCAGAAGCCTGTGTGGAAGCACAGGTCACTATCCACATCTCCCCTCTTGGGAGCCTGTGCAGGCTTCCAATGCCAGGGTCCTGTGATCCAGGGACAACTTCCCTGGGAGAACACAAGGCATGCCTCAGGCTGTTGCAAGGTCATGCCGGCCTCTGCTACCACAGGAACATCACTCCCTCCCCGCAACCTGAGTGAACAAGAGCCCCCTAATCAGCTGCTCCTTTAACCTCCTCATGTCTGGGTGAAGAACAGATGCCACAGGGCAACCTACACTCAGAGGCAGGGCCAAATCCAGAGCTGGAACACAGGAGCTGTGCAAACAAAGAAGAGAAAGGGAAATTTCTACCAGCAGCCTCAGAAGCAGTGGATTAAATCTCCACAATCAACTTGATGTACCCTATATATGAGGAATAACTGAATAGAGAGCGGATCATCCCAAAATTGGAGTGGTGGACTTTGGGAGAACTGTAGACTTGGGTTTTCTGTATGCGACTGAACAGATCCTGATTTTTAGGTTTTTCCAAGTTTAGTTTTAAGTGCTTACTATCATTGGTGAATTTGTTTATTGGTTTGGTTGCTCTCTTCTTTCTTTTTATGTTTTTATTATATTTTAATTTTTTTATTTTAATAATTTAAAAAATATATTTAATAATTTTATTTTATTTTATTTCTTTTTCTTTCTTCTTTTATTTTTTCTTTCTCTCTTTTCTTCTGAGCCATGTGGCTGACAGGGTCTTGGTGCTCTGGCTGGGTCACAGGCCTGAGCATCTGAGGTGGGAGTGCTAACTTCAAACATTGGCCCACCAGAGACCTCCCAGCCCCACATAATATCAATTGGTGAGAGCTCTCCCAGAGATCTTGGCCTCAACGCTAAGACCTAGCTCTACTCAATGACCAGTGCTCCACTGCTGGACACCCCATGCCAAACAACAAGCAAGACTGGAATACAGCCCCATCCATTAGCAGAGAGGTTGCATAAAATCATAATAGGTTCAGAGACACCCCAAAACACACCAACAGATGCAGTCCTGCTCAACAGAAAAATTATATCCAGTCTCATCCACCACAAAACAGGAACCAGTTCCCTCCACCAGGAAGCCTACACAACCCACTGAACCAACCTTATCACAGGGGGCAGACACCAAAAACAACAGGAACTATGAACCTGCAATCTGTGAAAAGGAGATCCCAAACACACAAAGTTAAGCAAAATGAGAAGACAGAGAAATATGCAGCAGATGAAAGAAGCAAGGTAAAAACCCACCAGACCAAACAAATAAGGAGGAAAAAGGCAGTCTACCAGAAAAAGAATTCAGAGTAATGATAGGAAAGATGATTGAAAATCTTGGAAATAGAATGAAGAAAATACAGGAAATGTTTAACAAGGACCTAGAAGAACTAAAAAGCATACAAACAATGATGAACAACACAATAAATGAAATTTAAAATTCTCTAGAAGGGATCAATAGCAGAATAATTGAGACAGAAGAATGGATAAGTGACCTGGAAGATAAAATAGTGGAAATAACTACTGCAGAGCTGAATAAACCAAAAAGAATGAAAAGAATTGAGGAGTCTCAAAGACCTCTCAGACAACATTAAACGCACCAACATTCGAATTATAAGGGTCCCAGAAGAAGAAGAGAAAAATAAACTGAGAAAATATTTGAAGAGATTATAGTTGAAAACTTCCCTAATATGGGAAAGGAAATAGTTAATCAAGTCCAGGAAGCACAGACAGTCCCATACAGGATAAATCAAAGGAGAAACATGCCAACACTCATAATAATCAAACTATCAAATATTAAATACAAAGAAAACATTAAAAGCAGCAAGGGAAAAGCAACAAAAACATACAAGAGAATCACTATAAGGTTAACAGTTGATTTTTCAGCAGAAACTCTGCAAGCCAGAAAGGAGTGGCAGGACATATTTAAAGTGATGAAAGGGAAAAACCTACAGCCAAGATTACTCTACCCAGTAAGGATCTCATTCAGATTCGATGGAGAAATTAAAAACTTTACAGACAAGCAAAAGCTAAGAGAATTCAGCACCACCAAAAGAGCTTTACACCAAATGTTAAAAAACTTCTCTAGGCCGGAAACACAAGAAAAGGAAAGATCTAAAATAATAAACCCAAAACAATTAAGAAAATGGGAATAGGAACATACATATTGATAACTACCCTAAATATAAATAGATTAAATGCTCCAAGCAAAAGACACAGACTGGCTGAGTGGATACAAAAATGGACCAGTATATATGCTATCTAAAAGAGACCCACTTCAGACCTAAGGACACCTACAGACTGAAAGTGAAGGGATGGAAAAAGATATTCCATGCAAATGGAAATCAAAAGAAAGCTGGAGTATCAATATTTAGATAAAATACACTTTAAAATATAGACTATTACAAGAGAGAAAGAAGGACACTATATAATGATCAAGGGATCAATAAAAGAAGATATAGCAATTGTAATTATTTATGCACAAAACATAGGAGCAAATCAATACATAGGTAAATGCTAACAGCCATAAAAGGGAAAATCAACAGTAACACAATAATAGTAGGGGACTTTAACACCCCACTTTCACCAATGGACAGATCCTCCAAAATGAAAACAAATAGGGAAACACAAGCTTTAAATGATATATTAAACAAGATGGACTTAATTGATATTTATAGGACATTCCATCCAAAAGCAACAGAATAAACTTTCTTCTCAAGTGCTCATGGAACATTCTTCAGGATAGGTCATATCTTGGGTCACAAATCAAGCCTTGGTAAATCTAAAAACTATTAAATCATATCAAGTATCTTTTCCAACCACAAGGCTATGAGACTAGATATCAATTACAGGAAAAAATATGCAAAAAATTACAACCACATGGAGGCTAAATCACACACTACTAAATAACCAAGAAATCAAAGAGGAAATCAAAAAACACCTAGAAACAAATGACAAGGCAAACACCACAACCCAAAACCTGTGGGATGCAGCAAAGCAGTTCTAAGAAGGAAGTTTATAGCAGTACAATCTTACCTTAAGAAACAAGAAAACTCTCAAGTAAACAACCTAACATTACACCTAAAGCAATTAGAGAAAGAACCAAAAAACCCAGGTTAGCAGAAGAAAGAAATCATAAATATCAGATCAGAAATAAATGAAAAAGAAATGAAGGAAAAGATGACAAAGATCAATAAAACTAAAAGCTGGTTCTTTGAGAAGATAAACATAATTGAAAAACCACTAGCCAGACTCATCAAGAAAAAAAGGGAGAAGACTCAAATCAACAGAATTAGAAATGAAAAAGGAGAATAACCACTGACACTTCAGAAATACAAAGGATCATGAGAGATTACTACAAGCAACTATATGACAGTAAAATGGACAACCTGGAAGAAATGGACAAATTCTTAGAAAAACACCACCTTTTGAGACTGAACCAGGAAGAAATGGAAAATATAAACAGACCAATCACAAGCACTGAAGGTGAAATTGTGATTAACAATCTTCCAACAAACAAAATCCCAGGACCAGATGGAATCACAGTCGAATTCTATCACACATTTAGAGAAGAGCTAACACCTATCCTTCTCAAACTCTTCCAAAATTTAACAGAGGGAAGAACACTCCTAAACTCATTCTACAAGTCCACCATCACCTTGATACCAAAACCAGGGAAACATGTCACAAAAACAGAACACTACAGGTCAAAATCACTGATGAACATACATGCAAAAATCCTTAAAAAAATACTAACAAACAGAATCCAACAGCACATTAAAAGGATCATACACCATGATCAAGTGGGGCTTATCCTAAGGGTACAAGGATTCTTCAATATATGCAAATCAATCAGTGTAATACACCCTGTTAACAAATTGAAGTATAAAAACCATATTTTCATCTCAATAGATGAAGAAAAATCTTTTGACAAATTACCTCAACATAATAAAGGCCATATATGACAAACCCACAGCCAACATTGTTCTCAATGGTGAAAAACTGAAACCATTTCTACTATGATCAGGAACATGACAACATTGACCACTCTCAACATAATAAAGACCATATATGACAAACCCACAGCCAACATTATTCTCAATGGTGAAAAACTGAAACCATTTCCACTATGATCAGGAACATGTCACCATTGACCACTCTCAACACTATTATTCAACATTGTTTTAGAAGTTTTAATCACAGCAATTAGAGACAAAAAAGAAATAAAAGGAATCCAAATTGGAAAAGGAGTAAAACTGTCACTGTTTGCAGATGACATGATACTATACATAGAGAATACTAAAATCCTACCAGAAAATTACTAATCAATGAATTTGGTTAGTAGCAGGATACAAAATGAATGCACAGAAATCTCTTGCATTGCTATACAGTAATTATGAAAAATCTGAAAGAGAAATTAAGGAAACACTCTCATTTACCATTGCAAGAAAAAGAATAAAATACCTAGGAATAAATCTAGCTAAGTAGACAAAAGACTTGTATGAAGAAAACTATAAGACACTGATGAAAGAAATTAAAGGTGATACAAACAGTTGGAGTGATATATTCTTGGATTGGAAGAATATGTTCTTGGATTGGAAGAATCAATAATGTGAAAGTGACTTTAGTACCAAGGTAATCTATAGATTCAATGCAATCCTTATCAAACTACCAATGCCATTTTTCACAGAACTGGAACAAAAAATTGCACAATTTGTATGGAAACACAGAAGACCCCCCAAAAACAAAACAATGTTGGGAAACAAATACAGAGCTGGAGGTATCAGGCTCCCTGACTTCAGACTATACTACAAAACTACAGTAATCAAGACAGTATGGTACTGGGACAAAAACAGAAATATAGATCAATGGAACAGGATAGAAAGCCCAGAGAGAAACCCATGCACATATAGTCACCTTATCTTTGAAAAAGGAGGCAAGAATATACAGTGGAGAAAAGACAGCCTCTTCAATAAGTGGTGCTGGAAAACTGGACAGCTACATGTAAAAGAAAGAAATTAGAACACTTCTTAACACCATACACAAATATGAACTTCAAAATGGATTAAAGACCTAAATGTAAGGCCAGACACTATAAAACTCTTAGAGGAAAACATAAGATGAACACTCTATGACATAAATCATAGCAAGATCCATTTTGACCCACCACCCAGAGAAATGGAAATAAAAACAAAAATAAACAAATGGGATCTAATGAAACTTAAAAGCTTTGCATAGAAAAGGAAACCATAAACAAGACAAAAAGACAACCCTCAGAATGGGAGAAAATATTTGCCAATGAAGCAACTGATAAAGGAATAATCTACAAAATATACATGCAGCTCAATATCAAAAAACAAGCAACCCAATAAAAAAATGGGCAGAAGACCTAAACAGACATTTCTCCAAAGAGGTATACAGATTGCCAACAAAGAAATGAAATGATGCTCAGCATTAGTAATAATTAAAGAAATGCAAATCAAAACAACAATGAGGTATCACCTCACACTGGTCAGGATGGCCATCATCAAAAAATCTACAAACAATAAATGATGGAGAGGGTGTGAAGAAAAGGGAACCCTCCTACACTGTTGGTGGGAATGTAAATTGATACAGCCACTATGGAAAACAGTATGGAGGTTCCTTAAAAAAACTAAAAATAGAACTCTGATATGACCTAGCAATCACACTACTGGGCATATACCCAGAGAAAACCATAACTAAAAAAGAGTGATATACCACAATATTCATTGCAGCACTATTTATAATAACCAGGACATGGAAGCAAGCTACGTGTCCATCGACAGATGAATGGGTATAGAAGATGTGGCTCATATATATAATGGAATATTACTCTGACTTAAAAGAAACAAAATTGAGTTATTTGTATTCAGGTGCATGGACTTGGAGTCTGTCATACTGAGTGAAGTAAGTCAGAAAGAGAGAAACAAATACCATATGTTAACACATATATATGGAATCTAAAAGCAAAAGGGTTCTGAAGATCCTATGAGCTGGATAGGACATTGAAACGGACTTAAGGACAGCAGGAGAGGAAGGGTAAGCTAGGACAAAGTGGGAGAGTGGCATAGACATATATACCAAATGTAAAACAGATAGGTAGCGGGAAGCAGCTGCATAGCACAAGGAGATTAGCTCGGTGCTTTGTGACCACTTAAAGGGGTGGGATAGGAAGGGTGGGAGGGAGACGCAAGAGGGAGGGGATATGGGGATATATTTATTTGTATAGCTGATTCACTTTTTTATACAGCAGAAACTAACACAACAATATAAAGCAATTATACTCTAATAAAGATGTTAAAAAAAAAAGAATGATCATGAGAGTGACAGGATGTGATGGTACCATCTGAGTTGGTGGACTCAGTGAGCCAGAGACTAATTCAAACTCTCCTTCTAGTTATGGACAGACATAACTAAATGACCTTTGTTGTTTGTTTGTTTGCCTTCATTGAAGCTAGTTTCAGTAGTGTTTCTATTACTTATATGTGAGTAATAAAGCTGTTGAAGTATTTATCAATTGGATAATTAGATGATAGTCCTATAGGCAGGATAAAAGAAGCAAAGGCACTGAAGTAAAAAACAAAACAAAACAAAACAAACAAAAAACATGGAGTGTGTTCAGGAAATAGAATCAAGATCAAGATCACAGTCCCCAAGGAGTACCAAGGAGTAGTTCCACTTCTCTGATCATCTAATTGTAATTATTATCCTCCAGGTCTGTATCTTCCACTTGTGTCTCACTAGCACTTGGAACAATGTCTTGAGTGTCTGAAGAACTTACTATATGACTGCTGAATGGATGGATTCTGGAAATAAGTAATATAATAATTAGTAATATTGCTTCATAAAGCAATTTTCACATTCTGGTTTCTGAGAGCTAGGATGGAAAAAGTAACAACAACAAAAATACAAAGGCTTTATAATTAAACAGATATGAATTTATACACTGCCCCCTTAATTCACTGGTTTTATGAACTCGTACAGTTTCATTTGCCTCTTCTATAAAGTGAGCACAAAAAAATCTAGACTCAAAAGGTTGAGTCTAGTATTGGTTTTATGAGATAATCTATATAAAAATGCTTCTAGAAATGTCTAGCTCAAAATAAGTATTCAAGAAAAGTCAGTTGAAGTTCTAGAATTCTTGAGGAGTGATCTTCCCAATCCATTTGGAAAAATAGGAATCCTCCTTAACAGATCTCTGTTACATGGTTACTATGCCTCTGCTTAAATATATTCAGTACTGGGTAGACCCCTGCTTCCTGTTTCATGCTTGGACCACCAGAGGTTCCTTGTTCTCTCTTCATTAAAAAAACACTTTTGGTCCTTTTAACTTTTACTCATTGCTTCTATTTCAACTGTAAAGCTACATGGCTATCAGTCAGGATAACTGTAATGAACATTTCTGAGGATAGTTTTAGGGTTCAATTTTTCCTAATGTCAAAAGATTAAAAATATGTTAAATATTTTATTTCAATTTGGCTGCAGAGTATAAGTTTTTGAAATATTTTTGTCATACATCAGAAGGAAAAATATCATATATATTTTCATTTAGTTCTGTCAATCCTCTGCAAATTAGTATGTTTTTTTGAAGTTTTATTCGTAATTTGGATTTATAGACTGAGATTAAGCAAATTTTCTGAAAAAAAATTCAAAATCCCTACAATGACCTATGAAAGAGCTTCAGGATCCGAACCCTCTCTTCCCTCTCTCTCACCACACTCTCCCTTGCTCCAGCCCCACTGGCCTCTTTCTGCTTCTCTTCTTAAATCTCAGCTTTCCAGTTAATGTTCTCTTGACAATCCTTTAATATGTAAAATGTAGCCTTTCTCTTTCTTCCTGTTAATTATTTCCATTTGTTTACGATTGAATGGTTCAACTCCACATGCTATATAGATCCTTTAGTAAGTTTATTGTTAACAATCTGTTTCCCTTTACTAGAATATCAACTCTTTGGGGGGGTGGAACTCTTGATCTTTTTTGTTCACCAATGTATCCCAAGAATCTAAGATAGTGCCTGCTTATAGGAGGTACTTTAAGTGCTCATTGAGTGAATAAATGAATGCACACATTAAAGGAGAAAGAAGAAAGAGATAATCAATGCTCTACCCCAGGAGCAGTTCATGCCCCTCTGTTAAGGGATGATCTCTGTCCATGCAGGAAGGCCACAGAGCCACCAAAAGAGAGAACAGAATGGAATACTTCAGAAAACGTTCTGGAGACTCGAGCAGTAGGAGAATCAGGCTTGGACTTGTTAGGCAGGAGGAGAGGAATGGTCAGCAGGAAGGAATGCTTTTTTTCAAGGTTTTCCCCAGGAAAGTGTCAACAGTGCCTCCACTCCCAAAACTGGTCACTCCAGGTTAGAGCCACCAACCACAGGAATCAACGCGAGTACCTCCTTTGCTGCTTTGGAACTGACATATTTAGATAAGATCTTTGTCTGGATTGGTATCTTTAGATATATCCAAGGAAAATAACTAGATGATATTTGTTGAAAAGACAAATAATTCCAGACTTTGCAGTCTGACTACTCCACTTACTTGTCCAAAATTCTTCACTGCTATATAGCATTTACTTTGGTCTCATGTATGCTACTCAGGTTGCTCTAATAAGAGTTTACTCTGGAAGTTGCTGAGGACAATTTTATTCTTCTCTTTTCTCCACTAGAGATCCTAGCATTTTGTTGAGGTTATAGAAGCAGCTTCGAGGATAGAGCTGGCCAGTTAACAATAATTGATATTTTGTAAAAGCAAGATTGATTTATCATATTTATTACATAATGTTTATTTGGAAAGTCACCTAATATAGGAACACTTTACAGAAATAAATATTGCTAGGGCACAATTGGGCAAAAAAACCCAATGAGCATTCCACAAAGGGAGCAAGATTATGCATCTTACCCTCCTCTGTATAAAGGAGGCACATGACGCAGAATGGGGATCCCCAGCCTGTAAACCAAACCTGCCTTCCTGTTCTCTGGCAGCAGCCAATCTCTGCTGGGCAGCAAGTACATACCCTCACAGCTGCTCTTTCCGTGTTCTTTATTGCTCTGTTTTTTTAAATTAGAAGAAAGAAAGAACCTAACCATTCAAGAGTTCTGTACCTTGTGTTTGGTACTGAGTGAAACTTAGAAGGGCGATGGCAGCAGTCAGATTAATTGACCTGTGTTGACCAAAAAGTATTTTAAAAGAATATCTGCCACTCTTTTCAGTTTTATCCTCAACCAATGTTGAAGCTTCAAACCATCCACTTAAAAAAAATTGCTGGGTACCTTAAAAAAAACATAAATGCAGGAGGTGAATATATCACTTACCATTTCCCATGCCTAATTATCCAGAAATCTCTAGTAATGTCATTCGTATTTGTTTAAGAGCCATGTGCTGTTTCGAGTTTCCCAGTTCAGAGGCTGACTGAGCAGGAAAGTGCCCTTGTTCTCTGCTGTTTCTTTTCTCAGGTTGTCTCTCTTCTTTTTAAATTTCATTTCCTCTTTTATGTATTATGCCTTTTTACCACATGGTCCCTTTTCTTCCCCTAAAATACTGTGTATGTGTGTGTGTGTGTGTGTGTATGTATGCATGTCTGGATCCTGCAGTAACTGAGCAATTTCAGTTTAATAGAATTTCAAACTTGCCTTTGGAGATAGGAACAGTTTTCCTGGGCAAAGAGGAAGAACTATAGCCTAATGGAGCAGTGAGATAAAGCCAGTGAGGAAAAAGATGGCTCAATTTACAAATGTTCTTATATATATGTCTCCAAAATTTGTCCCCAAATTTGTTTTCATAAATGCCACATAACCTCATGAGTGACAAAACAAAAACAAAACAGAGAAAAATTTCCAAAAATAACAAACAAAGAGATGGGAATATTTCTCAGGTTGGAGTTTCATTTTATTCATATGAAGCATTAACATGGATTTTCAACAAAGAGAAATGGGCTGATGTTAATCCATTTTTACAACCGTCTTTATAAGGGTTTCAGTTTAACAGCTGTTTAAAGAAACCAGTGTTTTGATGCAAGAACAATGGTGAGATTGTTGTGGAGAAGAGAAAAGAGGAAATGTAAATATCCATGAGAAATTATAAAGGCCCTCATAAAAACTAAGCTGCAGTGTTTAGAAATATTATAATGTATGTTTGGCCCCAGCTCATAGCAGGCATTTAGTGAATATTTGTTGATTAAATTGAAGGAAGGGAAGAGGAAAAAAAAGGAATAAAGGAAGGAAGGGAGGAGGGAGGAAGGAAGGAAGGAAGGAAGGAAGGAGGAAGGAATGGAAGGAAGGAGGGAGGGAGGGGGGAAGGAGGGAGGAAAGAAGGAAGGAAGAAAAGGAAAAGGAGGAAGGAAGGGAGAGGAAGGGAGGGAAAAACCCTGTTTTCAGTTCCTGTGAGCTGTTTCCTATGTGAAGTAAAGTTCTATGTTGCTTCTGGGAAAAAACCTTCAAGAATAGTTTTTCAATGAGAGAATCCTGAAACTCCAGACTGCTGTAATCTTCCAGAGTCCTTTATCATGTCTCAAACGTCTCAGCATTTGACCCACTAGTTGTAAAATTAGGTCCCCAAGCTGGAGACTAAGCAAGGGGTCAAAGGTGAGGTTCATTATGTTACAGAAGGATCTGGAATAAGATCTGTACACATTTCTTTCCGATTGGAGGACCCCCATGGTCCTATGGGCAAGGAAGAGTACATTGGAAGAACACTGACCTTGGAGTTCACTGAGTTTGAATTCAAAATCTGTTAGTGACACACTTCCACATCCTTGGCCTCATTTCCATGTTCTCTGAGAGGAACTTTGCTCTCCTCTTCCATACATATCATTCTGTGTTCTCCAAGGAATGTGTGTGTCACTTATCTGTCTGGTGGACACAAGCCTTGTCTGGGTGCACTCACCTCAGGGAGTTCTTTGTTATTCTAAGGTCCACTTGCCCTCGGAGGGTGAGAAGCTGAGAAGAGGGGCTTTGGGCGTCCACTTGTGCCAGCCACCGGGTGGGGCAAACCAACATCCCATTAGTAGAGTTCATTTTGACTTCAAATCCAAAAGATACTCTCTAATCTCACTTTTATGGTCTTCACTGTAATTTATTGCTAAGGCCTTGGGTAAATTACCCATTTCTTCTAAAAAAAAAGTATTTTAAAGGATAAAAAAGTTATGAAGAAAAAATGATAATGGTTTTAAAATGCCTAATTCAATGTCTAATACATCATATATCCTTTATAAGTGACAGCTGAACCTTCTTTGTAGTTCCAACCATGACTCTTTTGTAGTAAGTATCTGATAAATATGCATGAATTCACTACTGTCAAGTATGGAGCCCAATAATAAATCAGGTAGAAAAGTAAGATTTTTTAAACTGTCCTTCTAATCTTAAATACTTTTCCATATAACTTACTCCCCACTAACCCCACAAACCTGAAGCAATACAAGAAAAGAAAAGTCTTAATTAGGCAGTTTTTAGTGAAGTTGATTAATGCAGAAAGATATTACTCATTAATTACAGACAGAAACCCCTCATTTGAACTCAATAACAGTTTTAATTAAAATTCTTAGTCTCCCAAAGTATGGCTCCTTTAACCTGGTTTAATTATTTTGTAGGTCTTGCCTATGACCTTGCATTAATTTGCATGGTGCTAAACATGTTTCTCTATTTGTCTGGCTATGCGTTATTATAGGAGAATTTCACATTTTAGCTAAAATCAATATTAACCAAAGATGCCAGCTGATTAATTGGGTTTAGAGATATATCAAACACGCACTTAAAATGCAAATAAACAGTGAGGTTTAATGGAGAATATTTTATAATAATGTGGAAGATTTCATCTTGTTCATAATTTTCATTAAATGTGAATTTGTTAACTATACACCACTTAATTACTCATTATCAGAAGGTAGTCTTCTTTTAAGAATTTTGCAGCCTGTGTTATTTCAATATGGTATACAAATCAAATATCATTTCTACATCAAAATTTAAAATGAGCACACCTCAATTTAAAATTTAAAATGAATTACAAACATATAAGCAATATTTACTTGCTTAAACTTACTCTAGGAATTTAAATTCCTAGAATTGGAATTTACAAACGTATAAGTAATGTTTACTTGCCTAAACTTACTCTAGGAATTTACTCTACAGATACATAAATATATGTACAAGAAGGTTTCACACAGAATTATTTGTAATAAAGAAACCTGAAAACTACCTGAATGTCTATCAGTAGTATGCATCTCTACAACAAGGCAAACATATACATACATTCATGAAACCATGTTCATGGTACACTGTGCAGCATTGCAAATGTGTTGCAGAGCTGAGAAAAGAGACGATGCTTGCTATAAGGATGTAATCTATTTACCCATGGATGCAGGACTTAAGGAATGTGATTCAGTAGCACAGAGAAGGAGTGGGCACAGCCAGCCTTGGTGCAGTTTGACCCTTGCTCTGGGTTCCCTACAAGGAAAGCCATTCTGATGATGATGGAGAAGCTGAATTCTTGCTTTGCCACTGATTTTGTATACCCTCGTTTCTGTTCTTATTCCAGAAGAACTTAGATTCATAATCTATATCTACTGTTTAGGGTAATGTTTACAACATTGGGCCTGACCAATGTTTACATCATTGGTCTAAGGTCAGCACTATCAAGACCACCTCCTCATCAAAGAAACAAAAATAGGACTCGGCCCCAGACGCTCTCATTCAATATTTCTGCTTCTAACTCTCTGGGGTCCCAGAAGACCTGTCTCTCTTAAAATTATTTTAAAAATAAAAATAAGAATAAAGAGAGAAAGACATAAGCAAATGATGAAACAGTATTGATAGTATAAACTCGTTAGTCTTATGTTCATCTCAGAAAGAGTAGAAAAACATACATAAAAGCACTAGCAAAGTTAGACTCTGGAATGTGATTTCATACTAAATTATGTTTTCTTTATTTATTTTTCTGTATTTTCCAAATGCTTTTTAAATTATAGTAAGTCCCATACAGAAGAATGAGTTCCATTCTGAGAGTGCATTTCTAAGTCCAATTTGTTCATAAGTCCAACAAAGTTAGCCTAGGTACCCAATTAACACAATCAGCTGTATAGTACTGTACTGTAATAGGTTTATAACACTTTTCACACAAATAATACATAAAACTCAAACACAAAAACTAAGGAAAACATTTTTAATCTTTCAGTACAGTACTTTGAAAAGTACAGTAGTACAGTACAACAGCTGGCATACAGGGGCTGGTACTGAATGAACAGGTAAGAAGAGTTATTGACTGGAGTAGGGAAAGGAGGTAGGAAATGGTAGAGCTGAAGGATCATCAGCAATAGGAGATGGAGGGCACGCTGCAATTTCACTCATGCCAGACGTTGATGGAACACATGTTCAAATCCTTGAAAGTTTGCAACTTGAAGGTTCGTATGCAGGGGACTTACTGTACACATATATATCTTATTAATGGAATCCTGTATTAGTTAAAGCTAACACACTTGGCCAGAGTCAATCTAGTCCTTAACAAGTTATCATGCAATAGAGCCAAAAATATTAAAACCACTGCTTTCTGTGAAAAAAGTAAAAAAAGAAAAAAAGAAAAAAAAACAAAGCAAATAATGTCATTCACCTAATTAATATGATAGCTACCTAGTTGCGTTAAAGATAAGCCAGATGAAATTGAGCAAAGAAATTGAATATTACCAGTATGTCTCTTTCCATCTCACTTACTCTTGTATGCATATCTACTCATACAATCTATGTACACCCACAGTAGAGTGAAGAAAACATATATAGTAAATGAATATCAAAATAAAAATTAGTTAATTTAAAATTAGACATTTTCTACCTGTGAAATGGCATAGTACATTTCAGACTTTTTTAATATTTTTAAGACAAAATCCTGTTACAATGAAGACATGATTTAATTCCCTATAATCTATCTGAACACATATTAAAGGAAATATTCTCAAAAACAATGCAATGAATGCTTTCAGATATCATCTGCCCTCTGAACCAGCATAACACATTTTAGGTAAAAGTAAATGAGAAGTGGTTTAAAATATCCTAAAGAAGACAAAACAGTGGGCAATTTCATAGCACATTTGTCCCACTCACTGCCCATGTTTTACAATTATTCTAAAATATGGAGTTTGTATGTGAGATATATTAGAAGAAAACAAAAACTTCCATTAGCATTGCTTAAAAATTTGTAGTTAAACTAAAGTATTTAGAACGATTACATTATACATTAATAAAATTATGAATAAAACATAAGTTTAGCTTTATTACTTTATGTACAGACAAAACAGGTGACACTTTAAAAAAATTAGAATTCCCTGGAATATGAACATTTGGTTCTTGGTCATATTAAAAAATAAAATAAAAAAGCTATGAATCTGTTTTTCTCTGTCATAGTCTTCCATGCTTTACCTGTAGCTCAGTCTTCTCCAAGCATGTCATAGGTCCTATCACAAATGCCTTGTTAAAGAATGCAATGTCTTCAGAGAGAACTCAAGTAGTTTCTTATAATCATTACTTTTTTTTTCTGTCTTTTTATACTATCTTTTAATAATCTCCCTTAGACATCCAGGTATTTCAAAACTATCAGTGAGCAGAATGAAAAATACTAAGCTCTGGAAAAAATTTATTGAATGGAATATTTTCCCATTTCTACTTTCACCATCCTTATTAATTCTCTGTGATTCCCCCACTACCACCACCTATTACTAATCTTGATTATTTACAGATTCCTTTGTTTCTCTATGATGTAATCCACTTGGTCTTGGAATGTTGAAATTATTTAAACAAGCATCCATGACTCTCTTCCAAAGTTTCTGAGGTTTCAATTTCCTCTCAATCAAGTTTATCCTACCCTTTTTTTAAAATTAAAAAATAAATAAATAAACATCTTTATTGGAATATAATTGCTTTATCATGGTGTGTTAGTTTCTGCTTTATGACAAAGTGAATCACCTATACATATATCCCCATATCTCCTCCCTCTTGCATCTCCCTCCCACCCTCCTTACCCACCCCTCTAGGTGGTCACAAAGCACGGAGCTGATCTTCTTGTGCTATGTGTGAAGATCATTCTTTCTGTTGCCAATAATGGAAGAAAAATAGAGGTTATTTGCTTCTGCCTTCTCTGCAAAATGTCTCATAGTGCCAGCTCATCCAAATGCTATAAAAACTCATAGTCATGTGTTAAAAATATCCAAGCCTTAATCCTAAGCTTGTGATTTAATTAATCAGGCATTAATAATCTCTATTATCAGTAACTACAATATATTTGCAGACTTGTGAATTGGAACCAAAATAAGAATCAGGAAAACTCAGATCTTATAGGGCAGCTGTCCTCAACATTTTTGGCACAAGGGACGGGTTTCGTGGAAAACAATTTTTCCATGGACAGGGCAGGGGGGTGGTTCAGGCAGTAATGCAAGCGATAGGGAGCAATGGGGAGCAATGGGGAGTGGCAGAGGAATCTTCACTTGCTTGGTTGCTGCTCACTTCCTGCTCTGTGGCCCAGTTCCTAACAGGCTGTGGACTGGTACTGGTTTGCAGCCCAGGGGCTGGGTACCCCTGTTATAGGGTACTATTGAAAACCTTTATAGAACAAGTATACAATCAGGGTAGCTCAAAGGTCAATTCAGTGAAGTAGGGGCAGACAGAGTTTAATTCTTATCCATTTCGTGCTGAAAACAAATCATATCATCCAGCGAGCCTGGGATTCTTCATGCATAAATCAATGTAGGGAACACGGTAGTTTACCTGACTAACACTATTCTCAATTCTCTTCTCCTTTGCTTATCTTTACCAGAGAGAGTTTAATATTTGCTTTCCTGGCTTCCTCTTAATTTAGTAGTGGTTCCATGTCACTGTGCTGACCAATAGAACCTAAGTGAAACTCTAATGGAGAGGCTCTCAGGTAAATGTTAGCTTTCCTGAGAAAAAGGAGCAGATGCCATGCTTTCCCCTACATTTTCCTGTCTTTAATGAGGACTCCATGTCTGTATTGAAGTAGCCATATTGTGATAACATGTGAGTCAGAGTATATGAGGCAAAAAAGTCACTAGCTTAGGATAGGGGAATGGAAAGGTTACATGCACCTTGGTCCCTGATGACACTTCTTTACTATGGGACCAATGTCAGTGGCCATCTACTTCCAGACTCCTTGGATAAGAAAAATAAATGCTTTGGGGACTGAACTTTTGTCAGTTAGCTATTCCGTTGCTTGCAACCAAATATGTTCTTCAATCACCGTTTCTCAGATTGGACTGTTCACAGAGTAATTGTTACAAAAGACAATTTTCTGGGTCTCTACTTTAGTAATTTCATTGTAGCAGTTTGACATGAGAGCCAGCATCTGTGTTTTTAACAAATAATCCAGGTGATCCTTAGGTCGGTGCCTCTCAAACTTACATGATAGAATATATTTGGTAACCGAAACATTGTCAATTATCTAGAAACTTGGCTCTTATTCTACACTTAATGTTTGTCAAGTAAGCCATAAGGTTTCCAGTAAAAATACAGAGCAAAGAATTTTTCACAGGTGCTTCTCATTACCTTCCCTCTTCTGATGCCTGGGTCCCCGCCACCTTGACTCACTCTCTCCTACCACCATCCATCACCTTTCCCATTTTTTTCCCTGCAGTCTCTTGCCTGCTGGAATTCTCTCATGTGTCATTTTCTCACTTTACAATTCTCCTTCAATCCTTCTGTTCCTCTTTATTCTATGATTGACTCTCCCTGAGAAGCCATTTGCGATCCCCTATTATGAAGAATTCCCTATAAAAATAAATTATACTGTGCTGTGTTTAGGAGATAAACTTGATGGGGTAAACAGCTGTACACAGCAGCTCTGTGCAAACAAGTTTAAGGCAAAATCCAGCCAGCTGCTCAGCATGAACCTTCTGAGAGCTAAGATCAGCTGTTGTACTACCCAATCATTGCCCTACAGAAAGCCAGGCTTGCTGGGACAGGAATGAAAGAACAGTATCACCAGGTGATCCAAGCAGGGGTAGCAAGTGAAATGTATACTGTCCAAAAAAAGATGCTACAGCAATAATATTTCACATTGACATATTTCATCAGGAGCAAAAGAAAATGACTTTAGGAATATTTTGTTTAAAAAGGACATTGATATCAGCTATGCTGAGTCATTTTGATGCATACATATCTTCCCTTTTAGTATAAACACCAGAAGATGATAGAGAGTAAAATCACTTCCCTATTGGGAGATCATAGGCATATACATTTCTGATAAAACATCTTCAAATTCAAGTTGGAGATTTCTGAGGTTTCACTTTCTTCCTGTAAAGGTTTCTGTTTGTTTGTTTGTTTTGAAGATGAATATTAACCTATATTTGATGAAAAAATCACAAATAGCTAAGATTGGTTTGGACCTTAATTGTTTTCTGGTCCCACCTTTTCAATGATTTTTTCAGCACTTCTCAATGTTCAAACCCCATCCACCATATACTCAGTGACCTCTAGGGAAAGAAAAACCCTGTCTCCAAATGCAGCCCATCTGATAAGAGTATCTTTGACAGTTTTCCTTGTGTGTAGCTAAAATCAACCTTTTTAAAAAGTCCATCAGGCTTCCTGTGGTCAAACATAACAAGAGAACCTTTGTCAGTTGTTTGAAGGAAACTAATCTTCACACCATATTACACTCAGTCTTCCTTTTTCCAAGCTAATCTTTGCCAATTCCTTTACTTGAATATACCGTCATGAGTTCAATTCCTTCCAGCAACCATAATTTGAACAAGTTCCAGCTTATCCCTCCTAAAATTTAGGGCTCAGAATTATGTGAAATATGAAAGTTGAAGTCTGACAAGTAAAGAATAAAATGGGATAATTATTATCCTTTATTTGATGTTGTATGGCTAGTAATCCCAACATTTACTGTTTTATGATTTTGCAGGTGTTTTATTATATTGCTGACTCATATTTATAGTTTTAAATATTCTTAATAAATACTTAATAAATATTATCTCTATCTCATATTAATCCACCGTATCCCTAACTATACCTAGATTCTTGTAGCTGGATATTGGCTCAAAGTTTTAGGTGTTAATATTAGACCTGTTAAATTTTACATCATTATATTCAGCTCATATATTCAGGTTCCTATGGATCCCGATTCTGCCCTCCAATATACTTTCCATACTTCCATATTCAAGCCATCAAAAACTTGTAGAATCATTGTTTTCTATCAATTCTTACAATAAATTTTCAGCCTTTTATTAAACTAGGTTATCACCATAGAAATGCATATCAAAACTCACTTTATCCTCCCCTTGCCTCACCCCATACACCCCACACAAGGACCTCCCAAAGTTACTTTGTAAAGATGTAATTTGACCACATCTCTCTGGCCTTCACTAGTAAAGAGATACCTACATTTTGATGCCTTACTGATTGTACATTTTGTAACACCAGCAGCCTGCCCGTGTTTTTACTTCTGTATTCTCAGTACCCCCAAATAGGTTCTGGCAGATAATGGGTGCTCAATAAATACATGCTGAAAGAAGTAATAAATCAGAGTTTTGACTTTACCAAAAAACTTCAAGTTAATCTTACTCAAAATATATAACATTTACATATTGCCCACTTTTTCTATATAGCAGAAAAAGAAACAAGAGTGTCCAATTATCCAGTTATGATGATGAATGTACAGAGTCAAATAAAACAGCTCAGTTAAAAATGATGTTAGTGGGGTTTCCCTGGTGGTGCAGTGGTTGGGAATCTGCCTGCTAATGCAGGGGACACGGGTTCGAGCCCTGGTCTGGGAAGATCCCACATGCCGTGAAGCAACTGGGCACGTGAGCCACAACTGCTGAGCCTGCGCGTCTGGAGCCTGTGCTCCGCAACAAGAGAGGCCGTGATAGTGAGAGGCCCGCACACCCCGATGAAGAGTGGCCCCCACTTGCCGCAACTAGAGAAAGCCTTCGCACAGAAACGAAGACCCAACACAGCCATAAATAAATTAAAAAAAAAAAAGAGTGTTTAAAAAAAAATGATGTTAGTGCTTTCAGCATCATTATGCATTCTGGTTAATATATGTGAATAATGTTTTACAGCTTTCAAAATTCCTTCCCATTTATCAACTCATTTGAATCTAACATTAACATGGTAAAATAGCCAGAGTGATATTATGATCTTGGTTTTTCAGATGAAAAATAAACAAAAATGTCAAGCAATATTTGAAAAAGTTAAATTATTTGCCAAGAGTATCCCATTGTCTAGATCAGCTTTTTGTATATTTTTACTTATTCCAAGAAAATCCAGACATCTCCATCTTAAATGTGATTAAGGTGTTAAACTAGCTATGTGACTTGGGCAAGTCAATATTATTCACTGAGATTCAATTGAATTATTTATAAAAACTGATATTAAAAGGCCATCCTCACCAAATTTCTTAAGATTATGAGCTCACTTGTCATATAAGAAAATTAATGTGATATCTCTTGGACAAATTAAAAAAAAACTGTAGAATCACATAATTTCAGAGGTAGAAGAAACCTTACCAATCCATATATAAAGCTTCTTATTATTCATAAAAGGGAACTGAAGTCCAGAATGGTTGAGCTGACAAGGGACACTGAGTCACTCTGGAGAGAAAATATGACAAAACTCTGGACACTGAATTCTTGGGAATGGGCTTCTCCCACCACCTCATCTTGATCTTTACTCAATCAGATGTCTAATGTCACATTAACATGATAGACACATTCCTTTTACTTTGAGGATAGATATTCCTTATAATAATATTTAATGTAATAAACATATATAAACATTATGTGAGAATGGTGGATTCCAGATTATCACAATATTGGTAGACTTAGTTCATATTTGCTCTATAGAACAAGTTCAATAGTCTCTAAATTAAGAACCACTGATTATTTCTTTATAGATGGAGGGAATTTGGAGACACCAAAAAGCAAACATCAAATAAAATTGAGCTACTCCCATACTGAAGAATTCAAATTGTAACAAGAAGGCATTAATACACATGTTAGAAAGAAGGGGATCTAAACACAAAAAACTCAGTTTGAAATGTCACATACTGAGGGGGATATATCATCTAGCTGGGTTAATTCTAAAAAAATACACTAATTGGCTAGTTTAATAAGTTAGATATGACCTCCTCCAATTTCCAGACAAGAATCCCTCTCTTGCCTCAATATTCAGCCCAACTCCTAAAACGTAAATTCCAAATCTTTGTTTTCCATCAGTTTTCTCTCCTCATGAACATGAGGGCTTAATTGTTCTTAGGTGTTTGCTAAAACACAAAGTAGCAATCATTCACTTAGGGGACTTGTTATTCTCAACAAAAATATTTTATTATATATATATATATATATATATATATATATATATATATATATATATATATATATATGCTAGCAGAGATGGGACATGCTTGTGGTGGCTTCAGACTGTTATTACTCTAGTTTTAGTGTTCTTTTCTTGCCACTTGCTGAAAGCCACCAATAATTCCAGTATTTGGCCCTTGGAATATAGCAAAGAAAGGAAATTCAGAGGCTTCTGGTCCAATGAGGCGTTGCCCACCCCCAAACCACAGCATCTGGGTCGACTATATGGTTTCCACAGGAATGGAAGTGTCTCACAAATGTGTGAGGCAGATCATTATCCAATAGATAGAGAGCAAAGGGAGGTGGGAGATGGTGAGGTCAATGTTAATTGCAGAAGGTCTCACATCTAAGATTGTCCTCAAAAAGTTTTGAATTAAAGTACTTAAGATAAACAAAGAATAAAGGGGAATTTGGGAAAGAACAGAACACTGTTTTATTCTACTTCTGAGTTGCTTCCTTAGTGTCATTTTAGATGATTTTCCAGATTACAAGAACAGGATAGATGTGCCACTTTGGGTATTTAGTAGGGTAAAGTCCAAGGTGTTGTATATGTAAGAGTGTGTTTAAAGAATTCCATGTGAAAAATTTATATCTGCAGACTTCAGTGGTGCCCCAAAGCCTCTAAGAATGAACAGCTGTGACTTTGATAAAACATGATGTGGATGGACTTGGAAGATAAGAGAAACTCACTGGAAGCCAAGTTGTCCTTAAAAAATAAAAACAAACAGATACAAACAAAATCCCAAACCTACAAGTGATGAAGGCCTGATGGACCAGACTTAGCAACAGACAGGACTTGGGTATGAGAGGGGCTTTGGTTTTCAATGAACTTAGAAGCTGTATTTGAACCCTCTCTGATCCAGATGCCAGTCACTCAAATATTTAGGGAAAGAAAAAAATGAGCAGTAAAACTGACAAAAAGACCCAGTAAAGGTGAAGCTTGTAACAAAGCAATATGTGAGAAAGGCAAAGTGTTTTATCATCAGAGGGAAAGAGAGGTGAGTGTGAGATATGCAGAACAAGTGGTAGTGGCACTTTAGGGGATAATAATAGAGAGAACTGATGGCCCCAAAGACTATGGGTGCTAAGAAGAGGTGAGAGTCACCATGTGGGCAACCCTGGAGGAGCAGGTGATATAGGAAGACACTTTTTGACCAGGGGCCAAAACTTGAATGATTATCTTAATGTAAGAAAGCAATAATTATGGTAGGAGAGAAAACTGATATATATGGTCATGTTGGAGGATTGAACCCAGTCCCACCATGTGGACGCTCCTGTCAGAAAATCAGTGGTTCACACACTGCTAAAGTTACCTCATAGTCTTGGCAGCCTAGAGAAAGGAAATAGCAGCTGCAGCAGAGGAGGTAGCAGAACAACTGCAGGGAAATATCATGTCCTGCCCTGCCTGCCCCATCTGCTACTCTGGAGCCTCTGAGAGGTATTAACAAAGAAGAAAATATTGAGCTCTGGAATTTGCTGGCTAGCAATATTGATTCCAGTTATTGAGGGGTCAGATACTAAGGTGGATTTATCTATGATCCATAGGCACACTATTTTTCAGATATGCACATCTACTTCCCCAAAGTTAGCTTGTCAGTACTGCTTACTTGAGGTAGTTGATTTCATAAATCTTTTCTTGTATTTTTATTTTGGAAAAGATGCAATTTAAAATTCCAAGAAAACCAACTTAATTATATAATTTTGTCATCTGTTCCTCTTACTAATGTGTCAAAACACTTTCAAGGATGACTATAGTCAAGTAGAGGCCCAGGTGGTTTCCAGGAAATGGATGCATCGAGAGACTTCTGATATTGAGTCATGTATAATGTTGGAAAAATGTAGAAGTTTATCCCTTTGGGAAAGGTGCCTGAAGGGAAACACTTGCATTTGCTTCCTTTCTGTGTTGAGTAGAATGCCCAGAAATTAAAATAGCTCAGAGAATTTTTCATACTGCCTTTGTCAAATAGAGATAGGTACTTCTTGTATGACTAGGCTTTGACTAGTGGGCAGTGAGAGAGGGGTACCCATGAGAGGAACACTGCTTAGTTTTGTTTGCATTTCAGTTGGAGGGGACCAATACCTCACAGCCAGCTTGTTACTATAAGAGTGACTGTGAGAAGATGCTCAAATTTCACAAACGGAAGTAAGGCTAAATATTAAGGCATCTTAGACAAATGAGCTACAATTTTTGTTTCTCACAACTGTACATTTCCCATCTGATAAAACGCTCATTAACATAATATATTACTTACTATATTAGAGCTGCAAAATTTATCTTGTAATGTGAACTAATCACACACATAGCTTTGTTTAGTAGTCAAAGTCCTGTCCAACACACACACACAGACACACACAAATGCACAAACACACACAAGACAAATTGAAGTCTTTCAGGAAGGGAGTATGTCTTCTAGCTCTTTGGATGCTTTAATTCACTTATGTATTTAATTATTTAACAGATAATTTTTGAATGTCTATTATATGTTAAACACTATATTTAGGTCCTTGGTATACAAAATAAATAGATATCAGCCTTCACAGAGCTTGAAGTTTATGGAGAGAGTAGACAAGTAAATAAGCAAGAGATGGATATGTACTTCAATGAGGAAACCATGAGATGCTAAGAAAGTGCACAGCAGAGACATTGAACTTGGTTGCAGACACTCAGAGAAGACTTCCTGAGGGTGATGAAATGGGAAACTAAAGTATGAATAGAAATTATTCAAATGAGGATTTGAGGGAGAAATATTCCAGAAAGAGGAAACGTCTTGTGTGATGGCTCAGCAACAAGCGAGAGTATGGTCTATGACAGGATCTTAGAGAAATGTATTGTGGCTGGAGTGTAGAAAGCAGGTGGGGAAAGGAGGAGGGAAAGATGAGAAAAGAGAGAAAAGTCAAGGGAAGGGTAATCTCAGTTATGAAAGTCCTTATAAGAGAGGTTAAGGATCCTGGACTTTATCTTAGACATTGTGCCATCTGCCTGTACCACTTTCCTACAATTCATGAGAACTTGAACAAGTTATTTAACCATTCTTGTCTACTTCCTCAACTCTATGATGGATCAAGTGATCTAAATGACTTTGTCTTCACACGACTGTGTCAGTATTTGCTCTCAGAGTCTCTGATATCAATGCACCAAGGCTTTATGGATCATACTACAGCTCTTTAACTTATGAGTAAATAAAATTATACATTTTTTCAATATCCCTAATATATAAAATATGGATCTACTTGTATTTTTACTTTTGTCCAAAGAATTATGATTAGAATATTTAGTTTAGAGAGGAAAGTCTTAGGGGAAATATAACTTTTTCAACTATGTGAAATCCTGTCATTTTAAGATATAATGAGAATTTACTGCCCCAAAGGGCATAGTAGGATATATAGATCAAATTTACAAGTAGATTTCATCTCAACTGAAGTTTTGAATAATTTTTAATATTCTCAAGTGCAATAGGCTACTTCAAAGATAATGAACTTCCCATCATGGGAAGTGTCTAAATAGAGGCTAGATGACCATCTGGCAAATATGTAATAGGGAGATAGGAATTTGGAATAGATGACCCTTATGGTAGACAGATAGTGGAGTTACTGCCTTGACTAAGTATTTCTCAGAGAAATTGATTTTACCCACAATTTCAGCTGAGTTGTCAAAAGGCCACATTATTGCCTCTATTTCCCATGACCACCACCTAAAGTCAAAGTTAGGTCACAGATAATTGAATACAGGCATCTAAACAGTACCAATCAGATTGCACTTTAAGAAAGCAAGTTAATAGATTATCTGAACTATCATGGGATGGTCCATTCTCAAACAAAATTCCCTATGACGTTAGAACCAATTAGAAACATGGTACCAAAGCCAGGTAAGGTTCGAGGAAGACAGAGAAACCATACATAAGCTGGGGACTTCCCTGGTGGTGCAGGGGTTAAGAATATGCCTGCCAATGCAGGGGACACGGGTTTGATCCCTATTCCAGGAAGATACCACAGAGCAACTAAACCCATGTTCCACAACTACATAGCCTGTGCTCTAGAGCCCATGAGCCACAATTACTGAGCCTGTGTGTCACAATTACTGAAGCCCACACACACCTAGAGCCTGTGCTCCACAGCAAGAGAAGCCACTGTAATGAGAAGCCCGAGCACCACAACGAAGAGTAGCCCCCACTTGATGCAACTAGAGAAAACCTGTGTGCAGTAATGAAGACCCAACGCAGCCAAAAAGAAAATAATTTAATTTAAAAAAATTTAAGCATAAATAAATTGAAAAAACAGGACTCCAGAGGTAAGCAGGGAATGACATAACCATGCAATGGAATTCCAAGCAGCCCCATGAGAGACTAGGAGAAGTTTTAGTTTCTGATATCCTGAATTTTCATCACATTCAATTCATTTTAAAAATCTGGCCTATTATAGAAGAAAGCTTAATTTAGAAGTTAGTGCAAAAACTAAAGAGGCAGAGGTCATAATATTCATAAACTGTTTGTTCCTTTTATATCTTCTATTCTTTACCCATAAACCTGAAAAATAAAAGAGGACGAGTAGGGAAGGAAAAAGAAAGAAAGGGAAAGACATATGAGCATAATCATTTGCACTGGAAAGAAATTGAGACTACTCCACTTGCAGGAAGTATTTGGACCACTGGAAGGTCCTTTCGAGGTGGATGGTAGACTTTCCAATGAGATCTGTCCTACTTGGGTTGGCCTAACCACTACTTTTATCCTTTCCTTTGGGTCTAGTTTTGCCATGGACATTAACATTCAGACCATGGTCCTGTCATCTTAGTGCTCATGAGAACTTCCTTCCTGCCCTGTTAGCACGTTGGTTTTCAATAATAACACATAGTTCTTGTTTATTTATATAGATAGTTCCTTCTGGTGTACAAAGCACATAATATAATAAAATAATAAGCAAAAAATGTTTTTAAACAAAATTTTTCTCTGGTTAGGTGCATGGGAAGTGGTTAGCAAATATCAAAGTAACTGCAAAGGAAATTTTCTTGCTCAAATACTCCTATACTTGAATTTTCTACTTTCATTGCTTATGTGGTCCACTTATATTTAATTTCCTATTTTTGCATGTCCATGAGATTAAATCCTAGGTCCTCTAAATTATATATATATAAAGCTTGGGTTGTTATATGAAAGTTTCATTCCTTACCAAAATATTTCCATAATTGAACAATCTCAACATTCAGAAATTTCAACCTAGAAACTTTTGGTGTTGGAAAAGTAATTTGATGTTTAAATATGCCTGAACAACAGTAATAATATCTTACATTCACATGGTGTTTTAAATTTTATACAGTAAATTCTTAGCAACTACTGTCTTACTATTGACAATCACAATTAGAGGCTACTTTTATAAATAAAATCCTATGATTTTGGACTATAAGCAGTCATAGAGGATTAAGAGTCTAGAAGTTCAAGCCCATTATTTAGAGTTGAGAAAGCTGAGATATCAAAATGTGACCATACACACTATAAATGAAATGTTGAAATGGTAAATACTGATTTTTTGTTAAAAAATTTCAACAAAATATAGATTAAATGATTTTTAGTCTAGTCCACATTACATTTTAATTAAATCACAATGAATGGATGTTGTTTCAATTATTTGAGTTATTGGATAAGACTAGTTCATTTGGTTGGGGGACCTTTAAAGGCAATGACTGTGAAAATACTGGACCTGCTTCTAAAATCATCCAACATCCCTAGTCCTAACATTCCTTGCCTGAGCTTCCCTGGTTCTGCCATGGTAGTCTCCTTCCTTTGATTCTACACAAGTACAATGTTTATTAATCTCTCCACTCCCCATCTTGATAAATCTTTTAGAGTTTGAGACGTTGTGCCATGACTTAATATTACAGAGATTCCATAAAATATTCAAAGTTCACTTTGAATATTTAGTAATGGAGGAGGTATAGGTAGGGAAGCCCGCCGTTGCTACCAACATTATCACTCTCTTGTTGTGCTCAAATGATACCTGACTTACATTCAAAATGTAAATTCCATCTCTGTTCAATGGTTTAAAGCTAGGAGTGGCTTAAAATTGATCTTCAAATATGTTAAGAATTGTCTGAAATAAATATTCTACCTTTCCTCTGAACTGGAGAGTGGTCACACTGAAACATGAGATACTCTAGTCAGACACATAGTACAAGATCTATCACATGTATTTTTATCTTTTTCTTCTTCACCAATCTTGCTAATTGTTCTATAATCCCTTTTAGCTTAGGTTCAAATTTTCTGACTGATGTCAATGTGTCCCAACCTATCTAGTTTTTTGTACAATTTAAAAATTTCTGAAAAGGGAGAAAAGTAAGTTAGAAAGGAAGGAAGGTAGGATAGAAATGTAGCCCTAGGGAAGGACAAAAGTTTGACAGAGAGGTATAGTGACAAAGGTATTTCCCAGCATCATGAAAGATCTAAGGACAAGTTAATAGAAGGACTGTGGAGAGAATCACTAGTGTGAAGTCAGTCAGGAAGAAGGAACACTGGTTTTTACATTCATATTATTCATTTAATAGATCTTGGCATCTTTGATGGGTTGGCTGTTAGGAAGTTTTATTGATTGTTCCACTTTTGTATCCCCGTGTTTGAGTGTCAATCTGATATATTTCCAATGTCTTGCATTTCAAGATTTAATTGGGTTACCAAAAGTCTGCTCAAAATGAGAAAAGCAAACAGTATAAAATACAATACTTATATTGTAGGTAAATTAATTTTGCCTTCTTGCAGTGTGCTAACTTAAACTAAAAGGAATTATTTCAGAGCATTATATTTATAATTTATTTGACTATTTTTAAAACTCTATTTTAGAGTTCCTCTAAGACAATGCAATCCTAGAATTATTTAGATTTTCCCTTACATTCCTTCTTCAATTTAGATGACTGTTAATTAGGTATTTTTCTCTTCTGTGCCCCAGAACATTACTGTCTAAACTGTATATGAAAATATACATGAATATATAAGAGCTAAGAGTTTTTGATTAATATTCATAGATTTTTATATGAGAAATTCAGTTTTGATATTTAGGTAAGTATTTCAGTTTAGAAAATTTATTTTCATAATAGTTGATTAAGATTTTCCATTGTTGTTGTTACAGGTGACTTGGAGTTCAGGCAAGGGAAAACACTGTCCAAATGCCAGGTGGAGGGATAGAAAGAGACGCTTAGCCTTTATTTAATTGCCTCATGTAAATATGTAGACTTATTCTACCTCTGATCAGTTTCACTGACCAAGATGAACTGGTAGATCAGTGAAAAGAAAGATCATAAGCACCATTTTGCTCAAAGACACCTACATAACTAAAGGAGACAAAATATTCCTCCCAATTTTCCCTTCTAGTCTGTCTGGCTTTTGGGAGAGTCAACCAGTGAAACCGTGTCCCCCTGAAACCAAGTTCCTCTGTGGAGTGTATGATTAGCCTCTCTATCCAAAATGTCATTCTCTTTCTTGTCCAATACCTATTCTCCTCAAGACTGAGGAGTATCAAAGAAAATGGGGAATTGAAACCGAGCTGGACACTGTGGGGTCATCTCAGTACCATTCTACCATCTCAAAAACATTTCCGTGTCCCCCGTTTCTTGTTTGTAGGGAAAAGGTTTCAGCCTCCTAGACCTTCCCTGAGTTTCAAAGGGCAGATTCAAAAAGTTGCTAATCAGGAAAGCGAGGGAATGCAGAAACAAAAGAAAAGCAGTCAAACAGTTGTGCAGTGAAGAAGCAGAGTTCCTCCTCAAGGGATATACATGACAATATATCTTTCAGTTTTTCTACAAGAACCCCAACCCCCAGGTAGAGAGGGTGACTTCAGGCAGAGCACACAATTTCTGTAACACCACCCTGTTACCTCACCACTAAACAATCAGAAGAAAGTCACAGACCGTATAGCCCTCACCTCCAAATTTGCCTATAAAAGCTCTTCCCCCAAAACCATTGCTTGGCCCTTGTTATAAAAAGTTCTCTGCTCCAAACTCCAACGTTTTGGTTTGTTTGGCCTCACTGTGGGTCAGGCAGATGAACTTGGGTTCAACATCATCAGTTTAACTGAGGTAACCCAGTTTAAGTCCCTGTAATCCATCTCCATATTTTAATACTTACACTGCCTTGATTGATGGTACAGTGCTCTCTCACACCATAACACAGATCATTCTAATTCCTCCTTTGTAGTTTCTATTTACTAGAATTGGAAAGGAGCTGGTCTGCAGACTCTGCAAAGCTACCTTCTGTGTTCATGAGGATCATTATAGAGCCATTACATTAAACTCACATAAACTTGACATTGTTCAGGATGATACAGATAGCATTTTTGCATTAAAATAAAAGCACCATTCAAACTATATACATATTTGGAAAGGATAGGTAAGAATTAGCAATATAGTAGTAACATGAGAGGATGAAGTAGTATGGAAAATAAACCATTTTGCTTTGTACAACATCCTATTTGCTCACAAAAATTCCATAATTATGTATTGGAAATATTACTAATGAATGTCCTTACTTGTTACTCACTACATACCCACTTGTAGCAAATTTTCATTCAGGGGAAATGAATTATCTGGAGAAGTTAAGCAACTTATTAAAAGTATACTCTATATAGATTGCAAAATTCATTTGCCCTTTGCCCACTCTTTAAGTTTTCTTGAGTCATTATCTTGTAAAATGCTCATATTAGATATGGATGATCTCTCTAGCTTCAAATATCATGAGAGAGAGCAAAATAAAATCTTAAGAACTTAGCTTTGTGCTCAGAGAGCCTGGATTCAAATCCCAGCTCTGTCACTTACCAGCTGTGTGACCTTGGGACCTTGGGCAAGTTACTTAACCTTTCTGAGTGTCAGTTCTATTCTATATGTGAAATTGGAATGAAGATAGCATTTATCTTTTTTTTTTTTTTGGCATTTACCTTTTTGATTAAATGAGCTCTAGTCCATAAAGTGTTTAGATCAGAGCCTGGATTATTTGTAATCACTCAATAAACATTGGCTATAACAATTGTTGTTATTATTATGTTAAAAAAAAGCCTTTGTTGAATGTAAGAATGAATATCACCTCTAAAAATCTTCATTATGAAATTGCAGGGGAGAAACAAGATAAATTTCACTCTTACCTTCTAAGTTCTCTGCTAGAAATCCTGTAACAAAAGACAGATTAACAAGAGAAAAACAGAAGATTATTAACATATATACCTTATGCCTACATAGGAGATATTCAGGAAAAAAATGAGTAACTCTCAGAATAACTCTCAGAGGTGGCTTAGAATATAGGTTTAAACACATTCTTCAGCTAAAGGCAAAAGAGAGAAAAGTAGGGGTAGGCCAGTTACTGGTTGTTAGTAAAAGTACTGTAAATAAAAATAAGGTTTGTTATGCAGATTTATGTCAGTGTCTTCTCCATTGTTAAGTTTCTTGTAATTTAGTATCCTTTTCTTCTTGGTACAGAGGGGGAGACACCCTTACAAATGGAGATTTAGAAATAAATAAGACATTAATAAATGGAGAAATATAAGTAAATGTCCCTTACAAAAGAGTTATATTAGGGGGTGACATATTCTGCCACTCTACAAAATAATGGAATTGAAGAAATGGTATATAACCCAAAGACCTGCTTTTTAGTTAAACAGCAATACCCTGAGGGTTAGGATTATAATATATTATCAAAATATAAATATATTTCTGGATCTTCAAACTGAATACTGGGTAAATTGTTATTTTCCTTACCCATCTTGAGGTGATGGAAATTTGTTTTTTGTTTTTTTGTTTTTTCTTCTGGCCATCTTTGTCTTATTTTGCCTAATTTTCTAGCCAAGGACAGTTTTGAGCTAATTCCTAGAGTTACAGTATGGAAGAGTCTTGTAGGCTGAAAACTGATATTGACAACCTGCCTGGATGATTACTGTAAATCAAAAAAAATCAACGAATTTTCAACTTCTCAACCCTCCAAATACTAAGTGGCTGAACCTTATCACACACACACACAAAAGAAGAAGAATTAAAGAGAAAAACCTTGATTAGTTAGCACTTGGGTGCCTAAAAATATAAATTAATTTGATGTAATTTCCCCTTTTGTTAGTTAAAAAATTGGGTATGCTTAAAAAGAGCAAAGTACACAAGACTAAAATATGACATATGAATGATGACAAGAGAGACTTAAAGTCAATATTTTCCATACTGGTAGCACAAAACAGTGTTACCCATATATGCTCAGCTATGGCACGAAATACCTTCCCTTTAATGTGAACTTATTGGATATTCTAGAAAGATATCTTCAAATTTTCAAGGTGGAAATAATCTCAGAGGTCACCTAAAATGTTCTTTATTTTATGCAGGAGGAAATTTTGCCTTTAAAAAGAATGCTATCGTTAATTTGGGAGAATCCATGTCTCAAAAATCCAGCTCACTTTTCATAATCCCTTCTTGTTAAGTAAGCAAATTATACACACTTTCTTCCCTGTTTGAGTTTTGCAAGCGGGCACTCCTTAACTCTTTGTCAGCTTTATTAAGCTGGGCTAACTTCCTAGGGCTAAACATACAACGATTTTTCATTTCTTGGCAATCTGTTCTATTAAATTTGCATATTCAAATATGCAGCATTTATGTCTGATCTCTAAAAGAAAACTCACTAAATTCCTAGTAGGATTATTCACTCTCTTACTCTTTGGCTAGGGACAAAGATTTGAGTAACAACTGAGAGAGAAAGCAGAAGTTAGGTAGTGCTTTCATAAATGAAATTAGCAAGTTTCTACAATTTAAAGCTTCTATTTGTAATTCAAAAAACATTTTTCCTTCCTCCTTGCTTAGCTTCAGACATGAATAAAAGTGTTGGGAGGGAGGAATGTTTGCTTTTCTTCCCCTTAATGGGTAAGAGATAACTAAATGCTGAATTTACAAAATACTTTGCTGGTTTGGATGTTATGCATAAGCACAAAATGAATATCATGGCTTGGATCTTAACTGAGTACTATTTGCAAAGTCACTTTGCTATATATATGAAAAATCTACATTGTTTAACTTGACAATCTTCTCAAATGATATCCACAAGTATTTAGCATTAAAAAGCTCAGTTTAGAATTTGAATTTCTAATGTTGTTTCCAATTCAAGGTTCTACAGTCCAAAACAGGCTTGAAAAGGAAAAACAAAAAAGAACAAGCATAATTGAAGAGAAACAGTAACATTGGCTCCCACTTGGTTAAGTTGCTTCCAGGCAACCTAAGGGGTCCTCACTCTGTGTGACTTCCAATTGCCTTACATTCTACCATGCTCTGGGGTGGAATATCCTAAAGAAAATATTGATGTTATGTTATCCAAGCTGAAAGAGAAAAAATGCACTCACACCCATACATATTAAACTAAACAAAATCCCAACATGAATTTTAAGAGGGAAGAAATCAGTCAGCTTCTCACACAAATTCACTGTTAATCATCAACTTTTGTTCTCTCATCTTCCTCTCTTTCTTCCTGCACCCCATGTTAGGAATAAAACCTCTGTGCTTGTTCAGAGATGTGTGTAAAAAATGCAAAGTTTGAACATTTTCTTTGTGTTCTACTTTTTTTCCCTTCTCTATGGATTTTCTTCTTTCTGTGGACATACTTCTTCCTAGAATTTGCCTTATGAAGAGGATCTTGCATTAAGTTTATTCTTCATTTCTCTGTAGAGAAAAAAAAGTTTCCTGCTTTTCGAATCTGCAAAGATCAAGTCACTAGTCACTGCAGGTGCAGACCTGTAGTATACACTGAAAGGAATTCTGGATAAGGCACTCTGTATTTTGGGAAAACAGGAAAAACAAACCCTTAGATAGTTAGATATATTTCAGGAGAAATTTCTATGAACCCAAATTCTTGAATATTCCCATACTTAGGAAAGTACTAAAATGATTAACTGCTATCTGACTAGCAGTGACCTTTTATGGAGAAGCATACTTGACTGCATGGATCCCCTAGCCAAAATCGCATATATACTGGCCTCTCCCCATACCTCTTTGGAGCAGTCCTTGATAGCTATCAGAGAGGCTGTCTCCCAGGGTGTAGTACTCAGTAAGACACTGAATAAAACTGAACTCATAGCTCTTACATTGTGCTTCCCCCCCCACCAGTCAATGTCTCTAAGAGTAATGATATTACTTTTAGGAGTTTAGTTATCATCACCAAATTTCTTATTTAGAATCATTCAAGAAACTCTGTAGCTAATTGCAATGGAAATGAAAAGCATTCTATGATTAGACAGTCTATGGAATGAATTGTTTCTAAATTCAAAGACAATTGAAAAATGATAGGTGATAGCAGACAATACAACAGAGAAAATATCACATAGAAAACTTATTTTGTATTCCTTTATCCATGTTAAAGGGCAATTTTCAAAAAGAAAGTAAAATTATGACTCTCAAAGAAATATAAAATGAATGTGAGTCAAAGATTTTATTTAACTCATTAATTAATGAGTGTACTAGTAAGGTGTGAAAGCTAGATCAAAGGAACAACTGAAGAACAAATTATATATATATATGTGTGTGTGTGTAATCAAGAATATTCAAAGACCAAAGAAAGTTTGGCCTTGGTTCAAAGACCAGACTTTAAACAGTCTCCTCTGAGTCCTCTTCACAACTACGGCTCAATATTGGGTTTCTGTGTCTGTAGTTGTTGGACATCTGTCACCCAATTTTAGCAAGAATCCTGATGAGTAAGTTTAGAGAAGCTTCCTCACCCTTGGTATCTGATCACCCTCCATATCATGTTAAGTTTGTCATACCCTACCCCTGCATCTGATCACCCTAGTTGGCTTTCCACAAGAATTCTGACAAGTAGTTTTAGCCAGAATCCCCCCTTACCCCTGATGTTTTCTCTTAGTATTTTTCATCCAGTGACAGTCTCCCCGACCATGCACTTGTCTATGTTGTATTAGGAATTTAACCTAGTTTTATACTGAGTTCTCTATTCAACTATTGCAATAATTCCTGAATAAAATCTGGTTTTTACCACTTAAACTACTGATCAGCTCCAGTTTTCTTTAACAGAAGTGAAAATCAATTGTATCTCTATTGGACAAATTCACATTTTTCAGGACAAAATTGATTTGTGTTGACATCAGTTCTGTACAGTTTGCAGAACTGTAAACTTTGTCAAAGATTATGAAAACAGTAGACTCTCTTATAGAAACAGATGACCCTGAAAGGTTTACTAGACTAAGCTCTACATTCCATTAAAAGGATATCCAGTAATCATTATGCCCATTTCAAAAACTTTCCCAATTTTTCCTTACCTCAGATCCTAGAATATCTGTCATAGTGAAAACTAGGTAGTCATCTCTCCTCTTCATTTCTATTCAATAGCTGTTTCCTTCAAAAGGCTACACTTGTTTCCTTTAGCTCATTGGTCACTCTTTCTAAATTCATCTGAGAGACTCTCCCTGAAACAAGGTTTATTGAAATGAATTATCCACTTTGTAAAGATGGAAGCACATGTTGGTAACCATTTAAGGTTCAGTTCTCTCAGAATACTCTCAGGGTTCTTATATATTTTTGAAATATTGCACTTAGCAAAAGAGAAATCATAAAATTTCAATTATTGATAGAAAATAATTACTACCTATGGTAGGCAGAATAATACTTATCAACTAGCCCCTAGATTTTGTAAATGTTAAGTACATGGAAATTAAGGTCACTGATGGAATTAAATTTGCTAATCAACTGACCTTAAAAAAGGAGATTATCCTGGATTATGCTAGTAGGCTTGAAGTAATCCAAGCATTCTTAAAAGTGGAGATGAGGGGAAGAAGAGATGAATTAGAGTGACATATGACTATGGAAAAATGGTCAGAGATGCAAGTTGCTGCTTAAAATGGAGGAGGAATCCAGGAGCTAAGGAATGTGGGTGGTTTCTTCCCTAGAGTCTTGAGAAAGGAATGTAGTCCTGTTGACAACTTTTTTTTTTTTTTTTTTTTTTTTTTTTTTGTGGTACACAGGCCTCTCACTGTTGTGGCCTCTCCCGTGGCAGAGCACAGGCTCAGCGGCCATGGCTCATGGGCCTAGTCACTCCGTGGCATGTGGGATCTTCCCAGACCGGGGTACAAACCCGTGTCCCCTGCATTGGCAGGCGGACTCTCAACCACTGCGCCACCAGGGAAGCCCTGTCAACAGCTTTTGACTTTATCTCAGTGATATCATGTAGATCTTATGAATCTAAACACCAGATTTATAAGATAATATGTTCGTGTTGTTTAAGCTTTTAATTTTGTGGTAATGTGTTATAGCATAACAGGAAACTAATGCACTATCTCATAGTTAGATAATGAGGCAATGGTAGATGGACCCTCAGAATAGTGGCTCTAGTCACTATTATAGGGTTAGGGTTTCTAGTCTAGAAAATCAGTTATGATCTGTGTCCTCCAATTTGCATATAAGGTATGAGAGTGAGAGTCCAATAACACTTGGATTAGCAGATAGGCATATTATAATGTAATTTTTGGAAAAGTAAACTCTTATCTCTCAGGAAAGTAGAAAACACATGTCAAATCTGTTCTTTAAATCATTATTTAATGTGATACCAAAGAAGATGTTAGAACCTGCTAGAACACCTGAGAATATTGGATATTTAGAGGTACCTTAGCAAATAAATGTTAGTATAATATTGATTAGTTATATATAAGTTGGTTAGTGTCCAATGAGCCATACATCACTGAAATCCTCTCTTCTGCCAAAATGAAATTATTGCATCTTGACTGGACAAAATTCTCCAAGTTGACAAGTCACTTAACTAAATCTGGAACCTTCAGTCTAATATTATAAACAATGAGATAAACTCTATATATTATCCCCAAGATATCAATGGGAGGAATTTGCATCTGTATAACAAAATATGCCACCTAAATTTTTCATTTCCAACTTTTAAATATATTTTCTGAAATGGGCAGTAAAAATATTTTGTCAGTTGGAAAAATACAATATAGAAGAGCTATTTTGAAGTCAAGAATTGCTAAATAGCAAAATAAACAAATAAATAAATAAATAAATATATTTCAAGTAAGTGCATAGCAGAAAGAAGGAAAAGGACTATCCTGTAAGTAGAAAAAAAAAAGACAATTATGAAAATATTTCACTTCCTTAAAGAATATTTTATAATTTATTTATTTTGTGTTTTTAAGGAAATGAGATCCCGGGGGAAGATGGCGGAAGAGTAAGATGCGGAGATCACCTTCCTCCCCACAGATATATCAGAAATTCATCTACATGTGGAACAACTCCTACAGAACACCTACTGAATGCTGACAGAAGACCTCAGACCCCCCAAAAGGCAAGAAACTCCCCACATACCTGGGTAGGGCAAAAGAAAAAAAGAATAAACAGAGACAAAAGGATAGGGATGGGACCTGCACCAGTGGGAGGGAGCCGTGAAGGAGGAAAGGTTTCCACACACTAGGAAGCCCCTTCGTGGGTGGACACTGCGGGTGGCAGAGGGGGAAAGCTTCGGAGCCACGGAGGAGAGCACAGCAACAGGGATGTGGAGGGCAAAGTGGAGAGATTCCCGCACAGAGGATCGGTGCCCACAGGCATTCACCAACCTGAGAGGCTTGTCTGCTCGGCCACCAGGGCGGGCGGGGCTGGGAGCTGATGCTCGGGTATCGGGTTTCAGTCGGAGCACAGGGAGAGGACTGGGGTTGGCGGCGGGAAGAGAGCCTGAAGGGGTTAGTGCACCATGGCTAGCCTGAAGGGAGTCTGGGGAAAAAGTCTGGAGCTGCCGAAGAGGCAAGAAACTTTTTCTTCTCTCTTTGTTTCCTGGTGCACGAGGAGAGGGGAATAAGAGTGCTGCTTAAAGGAGCTCCAGAGACGGGCACGAGCCGTGGATAAAGGCAAGGACCCTGGAGACGGGCGTGGGACGCTGGAGCTGCTGCTGCCGCTGACAAGAGGCCTGTGTGCAAGCACAGGTCACTGTCCATGCCCACTTTCCGGGGAGCCTGTGCAGACCGCCACTGCCGGGGTCCCGGGATCCAGGGACGGCTTCCCCAGGAAAGCGCATGGAGCGCCTCAGGCTGGTGCAACGTCATGCCAGCCACTGCCGCCACAGGATCTCCCCGCACTCCGTGCCCCTCCCTCCCCTTGGCCTGAGTGAGCCAGAGTCCCCAAATCAGCGGCTCCTTTAAACACGTCCTGTCTGAGCAAAGAACAGACGCCCTCCAACGACATACATGGAGAGGTGGGGCCAAACCCAAAGCTGAGACCCGGGAGCTGTGAGAACAAAGAAGAGACAGGGAAATCTCTCTGTGCAGCCTCAGAAGCAGCGGATTAAACCTCCACAATCAACTTGATGTACCTTGCATCTGTGGAATACATGAATAGACAACAAATCATCCCAAATTGAGGAGGTGGACTTTGAGAGCAAGATTTAAGACTTTTTCGCCTTGTACTCTTTTTACAACGAATTATCCCAAATTGAGGCGGCGGACTTTGAGAGCAAGATTTACGATTTTTTCCCCTTGTTCTCTTTTTGTGAATGTGTATGCGTATGCTTCTGTGTGAGATTTTCTCTATATAGCTTTGCTTCCACCATTTGTCCCAGGGTTCTATCCGTCCTTTTTTTTTTTAATTTTTTTTTAATAATTACATTTTATTTTAATAATGCTACTATATTTTTTCATACATTATTCTATTTTACTTTATCTTCTCTCTTTCTCTTTTTCCTACCTTCCCTTCCTCCTTCCCTCCTTCCCCCCTCCTTTCTTTCTTTCTTTCTTCCATCCCTCCCTCCTGTCATTCTTTCTTTCTTTCTTTCTTTATTTCCTTCCTCCTTCACCCCTCCTGTCTTTCCTGCTATTTCTTTCTTTCCTTCCTTCCTCCCTACTGCCCTCACTTCTTTCTTTCTTTCTTTCTTTCTTTCTTTCTTTCTTTCTTTCCTTCCGTCTTTCTTTCTTCCTTCCTTCCTTCCTACCTTCCTTCCTTTCTTTCCTTCCTTCTTTCTTTCTTTCTTTCTCTCTTACTTTCTTCTACTAATTCTTTCTTTCAAAATTTTCTCCCTTTTATTCTGAGCTGGGTAGATGAAAGGCTCTTGGTGCTACAGCCAGGAGTCAGTGCTGTGCCTATGAAGTGGGAGAGCAAACTTCAGGACACGGGTCCACAAGAGACCTCCCAGTTCCATATAATATCAAGCGGTGAAAATCTCCCAGAGATCTCCATCTCAACACCAGCACCCAGCTTCACTCAATGACCAGCAAGCTACAGTGCTGGTCACCCTATGCCAAGCAAATAGCAAGACAGGAACACAACACCACCCATTAGCAGAAAGGCTGCCTAAAAACATAATAAGGCCACAGGCACCCAAAAGCACAGCACCAGACGTGGACATGTCCACCAGAAAGACAAGATCAAGCCTCATCCACCAGAACACAGGCACTAGTTCCCTCCACCAGGAAGCCTATGCAACCCACTGAAACAACCTTAGCCACTGGGGAAAGACACCAAAAACAACGGGAACTACGAACCTGCAGCCTGCAAAAAGGAGACCCCAAACACAGTAAGATAAGCAAAATGAGAGGACAGAGAAACACACAGCAGGTGAAGGAGCGAGATAAAAAGCCACCAGACCTAACAAATGAAGAGGAAATAGGCAGTCTACCTGAAAAAGAATTCAGAATAATGATGGTAAAGATGATCAAAAATCTTGGAAATAGAAGAGACAAAATGCAAGAAACAGTTAACAAGGACCTAGAAGAACTAAAGATGAATCAAGCATCGATTAAAAACACAATAAATGAAATGAAAAATACTCTAGATGGGATCAATAGCAGAATAACTCAGGCAGAAGAACGGATAAGTGACCTGGAAGATAAAATAGTGGAAATAACTGATGCAGAGCGGAATAAAGAAAAAAGAATGAAAAGAACTGAGGACAGTCATAGAGACATATGGGACAACATTAAACACACCAACATTCGAATTATAGGGGTTCCAGAAGAAGAAGAGAAAAAGAAAGAGACTGAGAAAATATTTGAAGAGATTATAGTTGAAAACTTCCCTAATATGGGAAAGGAAATAGTTAATCAAGTCCAGGAGGCACAGAGAGTCCCATACAGAATAAATCCAAGGAGAAATATGCCAAGACACATATTAATCAAACTGTCAAAAATTAAACACAAAGAAATCATATTAAAAGCAGCAAGGGAAAAACAACAAATAACACACAAGGGAATCCCCATCAGGTTAACGGCTGATCTCTCAGCAGAAACTCTACAAGCCAGAAGGGAGTGGCAGGATATAATTAAAGTGATGAAGGAGAGAAACCTGCAACCAAGATTACTCTACCCAGCAAGGATCTCATTCAGATTTGATGGAGAAATTAAAACGTTTACAGACAAGCAAAAGCTGAGAGAGTTCAGCACCACCAAGCCAGTTTTACAACAAATGCTAAAGGAACTTCTCTAGGCAAGAAACACAACAGAAGGAAAATACCTACAATAATGAACCCAAAACAATTAAGAAAATGGGAATAGGAACATACATATCAATAATTACCTTAAATGTAAATGAACTAAATGCTCCCACCAAAAGACACAGATTGGCTGAATGGATACAAAAACAAGACCCATATATATGCTGTCTACAAGAGACCCACTTCAGACCTAGAGACACATACAGATTGAAAGTAAGGGGATGGAAAAAGATATTCCATGCAAATGGAAACCAGAAGAAAGCTGGAGTAGCAATTCTTATATCAGACAAAATAGACTTTAAAATAAGGACTATTAGAAGAGACAAAGAGGGACACTACATAATGATAAAGGGATCGATCGAAAAAGAAGATATAAGAATTGTAAATATTTATGCACCCAACATAGGAGCACCTCAATACATAAGGAAAATACTAACAGCCATAAAAGGGGAAATCGACAGTAACACAATCATAGTAGGGGACTTTAACTCCCCACTTTCACCAATGGACAGATCATCCAAAATGAAAATAAATAAGGAAAGACAAGCTTTAAATGATACATTAAAAAGATGTACTTAATTGATATTTATAGGACATTCCATCCAAAAACAACAGAATACACATTTTTCTCAGGTGCTCATGGAACATTCTCCAGGATAGATCATATCTTGGGTCACAAATCAAGCCTTGGTAAATTTAAGAAAATTGAAATTGTATTAAGTATCTTTTCCGACAACAATGCTATGAGACTAGACATCAATTATAGGAAAAGATCTGTAAAAAATACAAACACATGGAGGCTAAACAATACACTACTTAATAACGAAGTGATCACTGAAGAAATCAAAGAGGAAATTTAAAAATACCTACAAACAAATGAAAATGGAGACATGATGACCCAACACCTATGGGACGCAGCAAAAGCAGTTCTAAGGGGGAAGTTTATAGCAATACAATCCCACCTTAAGAAACAGGATACATCTCGAGTAAAAAACCTGACCCTGCACCTAAAGCAATGAGAGGAAAAAGAACAAAAAAACCCCAAAGTTAGCAGAAGGAAAGAAATCATAATGATCAGATCAGAAATAAATGAAAAGGAAATGAAGGAAACCATAGCAAAGATCAATAAAACCAAAAGCTGGTTATTTAAGAAGATAAACAAAATTGATAAACCATTAGCCAGACTCATCAAGAAAAAAAGGGAGAAGACTCAAACCAATAGAATTAGAAATGAAAAAGGAGAAGTAACAACTGACATTGCAGAAATACAAAAGGTCATGAGAGATTACTACAAGAAACTCTAGGCCAATAAAATGGCCAACCTGGAAGAAATGGACAAATTCTTAAAAGTGCACAACCTGGCAAGAATGAATCAGGAAGAAATAAAAAATATGAACAGACCAATCACAAGCACTGAAATTGAAACTGTGATAAAAAATCTTCCAACAAACAAAAGCCCAGGACCAGATGGCTTCACAGGCGAATTCTATCAAACATTTAGAGAAGACTTAACACGTATCCTTCTCAAACTCTTCCAAAATATAGCAGAGGGAGGATCACTCCCAAACTCATTCTATGAGGTCAACATCACCTTGATATCAAAACCAGGCAAGAATGTCACAAAGAAAGAAAACTACAGGCCAATATCACTGATGAACATAGATGCAAAAATCCTCAACAAAATACTAGCAAACAGAATCCAACAGCACATTAAAAGGATCATACACCATGAGCAAGTGGGGTTTATTCCAGGAATGCAAGGATTCTTCAATATATGCAAATCAATCAATGTGATACACCATATTAACAAATTGAAGGAGAAAAACCATATGATCATCTCAATAGATGCAGAGAAAGCTTTCGACAAAATTCAACACCCATTTATGATAAAAACCCTGCAGAAAGTAGGCATAGAGAGAACTTTTCTCAACAAAATAAAGGCCATATATGACAAACCCACAGCCAACATCGTCCTCAATGGTGAAAAACTGAAACCATTTCCACTAATATCAGGAACAAGACAAGGCTGCCCACTCTCACCACTCTTATTCAACATAGTTTTGGAAGTCTTAGCCAGAGCAATCAGAGAAGAAAAGGAAATAAAAGGAATCCAAATTGGAAAAGAAGAAGTAAGTCTGTCACTGTTTGCAGATGACATGATACTATACATAGAATCTCCTAAAGATTCTACCAGAAAATGACTAGAGCTAATCAATGAATTTGGTAAAGTAGCAGGATACAAAATTAATGCACAGAAATCTCTGGCATTCCTGTACACTAATGATGAAAAATCTGAAAGTGAATTCAAGAAAACACTCCCATTTACCATTGCAACAAAAAGAAAAGTATATCTAGGAATAAACCTACCTAAGGACACAAAAGACCTGTATGCAGAAAATTATAAGGCACAGATGAAAGAAATTAAAGATGATACAAATAGATGGAGAGATATACCATGTTCCTGGATTGGAAGAATCAATATTGTGAAAATGATTCTACTACGAAAGCAATCTACAGATTCAATGCAATGCCTATCAAACTACCACTGGCATTTTTCACAGAACTAGAACAAAAAATTTCAAAATTTGTTTGGAAAAACAAAAGACCCCGAATAGCCAAAGCAATCTTGAGAACGAAAAATGGAGCTGGAGGAATCAGGCTCCCTGACTTTGGACTATACTACAAAGCTACAGTAATCAAGACAGTATGGTACTGGCACAAAAACAGAAAGATAGATCAATGGAACAGGATAGAAAGCCCACAGATAAACCCACACACATATAGTCAACTTATCTTTGATAAAGGAGACAGGAATGTACAGTGGAGAAAGTACAGTCTCTTCAATAAGTGTTGCTGGGAAAACTGGACAGGGACATGTAAAATTATGAGATTAGATCATTCCCTAACACCATACACAAAAATAAGCTCAAAATAGATTAAATACCTAAATGTAGGGCCAGAAACTATCAAACTCTTAGAGGAAAACATAGGCAGAACACTCTATGACAAATCACAGCAAGATCCTTTTGGACCCACCTCCTAGAGAAATGGAAATAAAAACAAAGATAAACAAATGGGACCTAATGAAACTTCAAATCTTTTGCACAGCAAAGGAAACCATAAACAAGACCAAAAGACAACCCTTAGAATGGGAGAAAATATTTGCAAATGAAGCAACTGACAAAGGATTAATCTCCAAAATTTATAAGCAGCTCGTGCAGCTCAAGAGCAGAAAAACAAACAACCCAATCCAAAAATGGGGAGAAGACTTAAATAGGCATTTCTCCAAAGAAGATATACAGACTGCCAACAAACACATGAAACAATGCTCAACATCATTAATCATTAGAGAAATGCAAATCAAAACTACAATGAGATATCATCTCACACCAGTCAGAATGGCCATCATCAAAAAATCTAGAAACAATAAATGCTGGAGAGGGTGTGGAGAAAACGGAACACTCTTGCACTGCTGGTGGGAATGTGAATTGGTACAGCCACTATGGAGAACAGTATGGAGGTTCCTTAAAAAACTAAAAATAGAACTACCATATGACCCAGCAATCCCACTACTAGGCATATACCCTGAGAAAACCATAATTCAAAAAGACACATGCACCCCAATATGTTCATTGCAGCTCTATTCACAATAGTCCGGAGATGGAAACAACCTAAGTGTCCATCAACAGATGAATGGAGAAAGAAGATGTGGCACATATATCCAATGGAATATTACTCAGACATAAAAAGAAATGAAACTGAGCTATTTGTAATGAGGTGGATAGATCTAGAGTTTGTCATACAGAGTGAAGTAAGTAAGAAAGAGAAAGACAAATACTGTATGCTGACACACATATATGGAATTTAAGAAAAAAAAATGTCATGAAGAACGTAGGGGTAAGACGGGAATAAAGACACACACCTACTAGGGAATGGACTTGAGGATATGGGGAGGGGGAAGAGTAAGCTGTGACAAAGCGAGAGAGAGGCATGGACATATATACACTACTAAACGTAAGGTAGATAGCTAGTGGGAAGCAGCCGCATAGCACAGGGAGATCAGCTCGGTGCTTTGTGACCGCTTGGAGGGGTGGGATGTGAGGGTGCGAGGTGGGGGAGACGTGGGTGGCAGGGGATGTGGGAACAGATGTGTATGTATGACTGATTCACTTTTTTATAATGCAAAAACTAATAATAATAATAAAAAAGAATTGAAAGAAAACTGGACTATATATGAAATGAAATAATTAAGAGGAAAAAAGCACCTAGGAAAATTAAAAATACACTGGTCACCCTCCTTCAATTTTAACACATAGAAATATTTAAGAAATATTTTGAATAGTTATAAAATATACATAGTAAAGCTTGAAAGAAATGGAAACAGCAGTGCCACAGAAACAAAGAGATATTCCATAGTTGTGAGTATAAATTGAATATAAACTGATCACAGTGGGACCAGGATAAAACACCAGCTTTAGGAGCTGGGGTTTATATGCCTCCATGGCAATAATAGAAAATGACACAGACGTGCTACAAGGAAAGAACCTTTTTAAATGAATACAGAAGCTGCAAAAACACTCCATATGTAAATGGGAAACTTACAATTTCTGCAAACCAGCCCATGGTCATAGTTAGAATAAAGATATGTGGACTATGCCATAGATAAAAAACAAATCAGTGACTGAAAATTAGAATTCCAAGTCAGGAATATGTTAGTGTTGAAGATGGAATGGTTGGTGAGGCAGAGACTCACCATAAACTGTATGCTCTAATAAATTAACATGAAATCCAGATTGGACCTGGTGAAACTCATAGATACAAGAAAGATGAATATGTGAGTTGGTCCTACAGGAATACAGAAATGTTTCCATAATGTAGTGCAACCATGGTCTATGGCCAATGCTAATCCTTGATGGAAATAAAAATATAGACAAAAGAAAGAAAGAAAGAAAGAAAGAAAGAAAGAAAGAAAGAAAGAAAGAAAGAAAGAGAAAGAGAAAGAAAAGAAGAGAGAGAGAAAGAAAGAAAGAAAGAAAGAAAGAAAGAAAGAAAGAAAGAAAGAAAGAAAAAAGAAAGAAACTTGTTAGTGCAATTCCATGAGCAGCACAATGCCATTAAAAATGTTTATTAACTAATTTAATTCCTGTGTTACTAGAGACAATATCAAAGTCATAGGAATTTTAACACTTAAGAAATATATGCATACAAATTTAAACAGATGTGTAAAAACTGATTACATAGGAATCTTGAAAATGTGAAAATATCAATAAATTTTTTAAAAAAATATTATATAAGGTAAGTTGTAAGAGTATTAAAAAGCAAACATGGCCCTGCAGAGGCTAGAATTGATGAATTAGAAGATGAAAGAGAAGGAGCATGACCAAGATGGCAAAGTAGAAAGACCCTGAGCTCACTTCCTCTCATGAGCACACCAAAATTATAACTATCTGCAGAACGACCATTGATGAAAAAGACTGGAACATACCAGAAAAGATCTACAACTAAAGACATTAAGAAGGAATCACAATGAGATGGGTAGGAGGGGGGGACTCACAATATAATCAAATCCCATAGCCCTGGGTGAGCAAACCAAAAACTGGAGAATAATTATACTGCAGAGATTCTCTCATGAGAGTGAGAGTTCTAAGCCCCACGTCAGCCTGCACAGCCCAGGGCTCCTGCACTGGGAAGACAAGTCCCCAGAGTACTTGTCTTTGAAGGCCAGTGAGGCTTAACTTTAGGAAGCCCACAAGACTGGGGGAAACAGAGATTTCATGCTTAAAGGGCACACACAGAATCTCATGCACTGCAAAAGCACTAATTTGATAGCAGCCTGGGCCAGACCTACGTGTTGGTCTTGAGAGTCTCCCAGGGAGGTGAGTGTGTGGTTTTGGCTCACCCTGGGAACATGGACACTGGTGGTAACAATATTTGGGAAAATTCTACTTGTGTGAACACAGCTGCTGGTGTCTGCCATTTTGGCTCATTAGCATCAAGACCTGGCCACACCCAAAATCCTGTTGGTGCCAGTGCTGGGACGTCTTAGGTCAAAAAACTAACCAGGCAAAGACAGCCCCACCTATCAGCAGACTGGCTGCCTAAAGACTTCCTGAGCCCATAGCTACTTCTACATGTACCCTTAGTCATGGTGCTCCCCACCAGAGGCCCAAGACCCAGTTCCTGGTGGGCAGACCCTGGCCCATCCCTCCAGGAAGCCTTCAGTAGCCTCTGGACCAGTCTTCTCCACCAGGGGGTAGACATCAAATACAAGAAAACTGTGATCCCACAGCCTGCAGACTCAGCCCACTCACTGCAGGACAGATCCTACCCTGGGGTCAGCTGGGCTGTGGCCCTGCCCACTAGCAATCCAATACAAATATTGGATTGTATTGGATCTAACATGCTAGATCCCATACCCTACTGTGTCAGACACTCCTGCCGCACCCCTTCCCCAACCACACACACACCAACGATTTGAAATGAGTTCTGAGATCTCTGAAACCTGCAGCCAGACTCCAGTAAACAGTTCTGCCTACCAGTAGTCCAGCACTAACTCCAGAACTTGTCTTCACCTGCCAGTGGGTAAGCAACAGTTCTGGAGTCTTTAGGACCCTGACTCTACCCACCAGTGGGCCAGCACTACGCTGGGGATCCCTAGGGTTCTGCAGCCAGCTGCCTTATAACCCGACCCCACTAAATAGCATCCAATAGCATCTGCACAAGGCAAGGCCTGGCAACCAACAAGGCTAGGGACCAACCAATCCTTCAGACTACCTACATAATCAGCCTGCCACAACAGAAGGATCCACACATACCTCTCATGGGGAAACCTTAGAACATATAGCTTGGGTGATGATGAGGGGGAGGGTACTGTTGGGATACATAGAACATCTCCTACAGAAGGCCTTTTCTCCAAGGATGAGAAATGTAACTAAACTACCACATACTTAGAAAAAAAAAATAGCAACTTAGACAAAATGAGGTGGCTGAGTAACATGTTTCAGACGAAGGAATGATATAAAACCCCAGCAGATAACTCAGTTTCAATGGACCTAGAGTCTCTCATACAGAATGAAGTAAGTCAGAAAGAGAAAAACAAATACCATATGCTAACACATATATATGGAGTCTAACAAAAAGTGGTACTGATGAACCTAGTTGCAGGGCAGGAATAAAAAGGTAGACATAGAAAATTGACTTGTGGACATGGATGGGAGGGTGAAGCTGGGGCAAAGTGAGAGTAGCATCAATATATATACACTATTGAATGTAAAATAGTTGGCTAGTGGGAAGCAGCAGCACAGCACAGGGAGATCGGCTCAGTGCTTTGTGATGACCTAGAGGGGTGGGATAGGGAGGATGGGAAGGAGGCTCAAGAGGGAGGGGATATGGGAACATGTGTATGTATATGGTGATTCACTTTGTTGTGCAACAGAAACTAACACAGTATTGTGAAGCAATTATACTCCAATAAAGATCTATTAAAAAAATTAAAAGAAAACCTGGCAGAACTAAGTGAACTGGAGATAGGCAATCTACCCAAGAAAGTGTTCAGGGTAATGATTGCAAAGATAATCAAAGAACTGGGAAGGAGAATAGATGCACAGAGTGAGAAGTTAGAAGTTTTTAACAAAGAGAAAAGGTAAAGAACAATCAAACAGAGATGAAGAATACAATAACTTAAATGCAAATACACTAGCAGGAATCAATAGTAAACTAAATTATACACAAGAAAAGATCAGTGAGATGGAAGATAGAGTAGTGGAAATCACTCCTACTGAACAGAAAAAAAAAAAAAAACCTAAAAAGAAAGGAAGACAGTTTAAGAGACCTCTTGGACAGCATCAAGCACATTAATATTTGCATTATAGGGGTCTCAGAAGGAGAAGAGAGAGAGAAAGGTCCTGAGAATATATTTGAATACTAAAGAGCTGAAAAATTCCCTAACCTGGGGAAAGAAACAGTCACCCAAGTCCAGGAAGCACAGAGAGTCCCATAGAGGATTAACCCAAAGAGGAACACACCAAGACACATTGTAATCAAAATTACAAAAATTAAAGATGAAGAGAAAATAGTAAAAACAGCAAGGAAAAAGGAACAAATAATGTACAAGGGAACTCCCATGAGGCTATCAGCTGATTTTTCAGCAGAAACTCTGCAGGACAAAAGGGAGTGTCATGATATACTTAAAGTGATGAAAGGGAGAAACCTACAACCAAAAATATACTACCCAACAAGGCTCTCTTTCAGCTTTGATGAAGAAATCAAAAGCTTTACAGACAAGCAAAAGCTGAAAGAGTTCATCACTGTCAAACAAACATTACAACAAATATTATAGGAATTCCTCTAGGCAAAAGAGTAAAGGATACAACTAGAAATAAGAAAAATATGAAATGAAAAATCACAGCAGTAAAGGTAAACATAAATGTAGAAATCATCCACACACAAAGCAAATAGGGAGGTTAAAAGACAAAAGTAGTAAAATCCTCTATATCCATGATAAGAAGTTAAGGATACACAGAAGAGTTAAATGTAAAATATGATATCAAAAACAGTAATTGTGAGGCAATGAGAGTATAAATGGACAGTTTCTAAAATGCATTTGAAATTAAGAGATCAGCAACTTAATCACACACACACACACACACACACAGATATATATAGTTGTACAAAAACCTCACAGTAACTGCAAATCAAAAATCTATAACAAATATATACAAAAAAGGAAAGAAAAAGGAAACCAAACATAACACTAAATATAGTAATCAAATCACAAAAGAAGAGCACAAAAGTAGAGAGGGCAAAAAAAGACCTACCAAAGCAAATCCAAAACAACAAAATGGCAGTAAGAACATACATACTGATAATTACCTTAAATGTAAATGGACTAAATGATCCAACAAAAAGACATAGAGTGGATGAATGGATACAAGAAAGATTTGTATATATGATGCCTATAAGAGACACACATCAGGCCTAGAGACACATAAAGACTGAAAGTGAGGAGATGGAAAAAGGTATTCTATGCAAATGGAAATCAAAAGTAAGCCAGAGCAGCAATACTTAGATTAGACAAAATACACCTTAAAATAAAGACCTTTGCAAGAGACAAAGAAGGACACTACATAATGATCAAGGGATCAATCCAAGAAGAAGATAAAACAGTTGTAAAGTATGCACCCAACATAGGAGCACGTTAATATATAAGTCAAGTATTAACAGACATAAAAGGAAAAATAAATAATTACACAATAATAGTAGGGAACTTTAACATGCTACATACATCAATGGGCAGATCATTCAGAGAGAATATCAAATAAGAAAACACAGGCCTTAAATTACACATCAGACCAAATGGACTTAATTGATATTTATAGAGCATTCTGTCCAAAAGCAGAAGAATACACTTCTTTTCAAATGCACATGAAGCATTATCCAGGATATATTACATGCTAGGCCATAAAATGAGCCTCAGTAAATTTAAGAAAATTGAAATCATAGCCATGAGACTAAAAATTAACTACAAGAAAAAAAAAAAAAAAGAAAACTGCAAAAAACCCACAAACACATGGAGGCTAAACAATACACTACTAAACAACCAATAGATCACTGTAGAAATCAAACAGGAAATTAAAAAAATAATACCTAAAGACAAATGAAAATGAAAACACAGTGATCCAAAACCTATGGGATGCTACTAGAGCTAAACAATGTCTTTGGTAAAGTTGCAGAATACAAAATTAATATACAGAAATCTATTGAATTTCTATACATTAACAATGAACTGTCAGAAAAAGAAATTAAGGGAACAATCCCATTTACCATCACATTAAAAACAAATTAAATACCTAGGAATAAACTTACTTAAGGAGGCAAAAAACCTATACTCCAAAAACTATAAGACACTGAAGAAAGAAATTGAAGATTACACAAACAGATGGAAAGATATACTGTGTTCTTGGATAGGAAGCATTAATATTGTTAAAGTGACCATACTACTCTAAGCAATCTACAGATTCCATGCAAGTCCTAACCAAATACCAATGGCATTTTTCACAGCACTAGAGCAAATAACTTTAAAATCTGTATGGGAAGAGAGAGGACCCAAATAGCCAAAACAATCTTGAGAAAGAAGTACAGAGCCAGAGGAATCACACTTCCTGGCTTCAGACTACACTACAAAGCTACATTAATCCAAACATTATGCTGTTGGCACAAAAACAGACACATAGATCAATGAAACAGGATAGAGAACCCAGAAATAAACCCAGGCACTCATGGTCAATTAATCTATGACAAAGAAGGCAAGAATAAACAATGGAGAAAGGACAGTCTCTTCAATAAGTGGTGCCAGGAAAACTGGAGAGCTACGTGTAAAAGAATGAAATTAAAACATTCTCTAACACCATATACAAAGATAAACTCAAAATGGATTAAAGACCTAAATATAAGATCAGATACTATAAAACTCCTAGAGGAAAACATAGATCAAACACTCTTCAACATAAATCAAAGCAGTATTTTTTTGGATCCATTTCCTAGAGTAAAAGGGGAGGAAAAAAATAAAAGAAAAATAAACAAATGGTATCTAATTAAACTTAAAAACTTTTGCACAGCAAAGGAAACCATAAACAAAACAAAATCACAACCTACTGAATGGGAAAAAAAAATTGCAAATAATACGAGTGATAAGAGGTTACTATCCAAAATATATAAATAGCTCATACAACTCAACATCAAAAAAAACAAACAACTGATTAAAAAACAAAATGGGCAGAAGAACTGAACAGACATTTTTCCAATGAGGAAATGCAGATGGCCAACAGTCACATGAAAAAGTGTTCAACATTGCTAATCATCAGGGAAATGCCAATCAAAACCACAGTGAGATATCAACCCACACTTGTCAGAATGGCTATAATCAGAAAGAACACAAATAACAAAAGTTGGCAAGGAGGTAGAGAAAAGGAAATCCGCCTATATTGTTGGTGAAGAATTAAATTGTTACAGTTACTATTGAAAAATCTCAGAGTAGAACTACCATATGACCTAGCAATTCTACTCCTGGATATATCCAAAAACAACAACAACAACAACAACCAGACAAACAAACAAAAAAACCTACTGATTTTAAAATATACATGCACCCCAATGTTCATAGCAGCATTATTTACAATTGCTAAGATATGGAAGCAAACCCAGTGTCCATCAACAAATGAATGAAATGAATAGATAAAGAAAAAGAAGATGTGGTATATATACCAAAATGGAATATTACTCAGCCATAAAAAAGAATGAAATTTTGTCATTTGCAGCAACATAGATGGACTTGGAAAGTATTATGCTAAGTGAAATAAATCAGAGAAAGAAAAATACTGTATGATATCACTTATATGTGAAATCTGTATAATACAACAAACAAGTGAACATAATAAAAAGGAAGCCAACTCATAGAGAACAAACTACTTATTACAAGTGGGGAGGTTGTGGAGGAGCAATACAGTGGTGGTGGACTAGGAGACACAAACTATTGGTTGTAAGATAGCCTCAAGGAATATAGCCAATATTTTGTTATAACTGTAAATGGGAAGTAATCTTTAAAAATTTTATAAAAATTAAAAAGAAAAAAGATGGAAGAGAAAAACTATTCCAAAGGGCAGCACAATGAAATTAAGGAAAGAAAAAGATTGAAAAAAAAAAAGATAGTAGAAGACATAGAGGATAGATTGAGAAATTCCAACATAATTCTAATAGGAGATCCAGAAGGAAAACTCAGATTAAGAAAAAGGCATTAATTGAAGAAATACTGGTGATAATGTTTTGGAAATGAGGAAAGACAAATTCCAAAATTGAAAAGTATCACTGGGTGATGATTAAAATTTAAAAAAATAAAATGTATACCTAAAAACACAAGAGTGAAAATGTAGGATACTAAGAATGAAGAGAAAATCACCAGAACTACCAAAATGAAATACTACCCATATAGGAGCAAGAATATTGAAAGTAGATTTTTATTAGCAACAGCAGAAGAGTTAAGGGAAAGAGAAGGGAGAAGATAAGTAAGAGATGAAATATATTAATTCTTCTTGTGATTTTAGCCACAAGTTGGAAGTAAAATAATAGACAGCTTTACCGTGAGAATTAATATAATTGGTGGGGAAATGGCAAGTTTCTTATTTTGCTTGGGAAGAAAATAAAGACATCAACTAATTTTAGATTTGTTACCCACACACATACATAATCATATAAAGAAGCATACTAAAATATTAAGAGTAACCGGTAAAATAATAGTAAAGGATTGGTAGCATTCAACCTGTTCTACTTTGTAGAACAAAGTACATTTGATTACTCCAAGAGAAAGCAAGAAGGAGGAAAATTTAGGAGAAAACATGGCACATTTAAAACAAAAAATAATCAAAATAACTACAGATTATATTCATGAGGTTAAACTTACTATAGTAGATTAGAAAAGCTATTTTTTAAGTCACATTTTTTAAAATACATTTTTTATAAAGGACATATATAAAACAAAATAGCACTATATATTTAAAATAATCATATAATGCTTGGATAAAATGTGAATATCAGTTAAAATTGAATTTCAGCTGATATTATTGAGAGGGAGAAGGGGAGCATTTCATACCAAGAAAATATCACAAAGTGAGTATACTAGCCATAATCTAATATGAACCTGAATATATAGTTTCAAATCTAGGGAGAAAAAAAAACAACATTAAAAATAGTATGTTGGAGGATAACAGTGAATTTATATTCATATTGAGGCATTTTAACCAGGAAATATTAGTGCAATAAGACGCAAAGCAGGTAAGGAAACAAGACCTGAAAATGCAATTTATAATTTTAATTTCATATAATCCAATAATGGGAATGTACATTTTGTAGTCATTCAAGAATATTTACCAAAGTAGACCAATGCAACAAATAGCTAGCAAGAACCAACTTCATACATGCTTTGTTCTCTGACCACAGTGCAATGCACTCAGACATAGCCAATCAAAACATTCCTTTAAAAATCAATCATATATTTATATTAAGGCATTAACTAAAGAATCATACTAAGAGGAAATAATGAGTCCAGTAGGAAATTATGAAGCATTTAAAAATTAAATCACCATAATATCAAAAACTGTGGAATAAAACTTGACCAGTGTTAGGTGAAGGTTTTATTGTCTTAAATGTATTAATTAGAAGAGATGAGTGACTGAAGAGAAATGAATTGAAGCTATAAAGTTTATGAGGATGATTGTGTCAAGCTCTATAAACACCAGATATTTTTGTTGTATAATCAAAGAAAAGGTTGGATCAATCAAATGTTGTTGTATAATCAAATGTTAGATCATTTGATGAGTTAGCATCTGTACAACAATATTTAAGGCTCTGAGAATCTCAACACTATAAACACCATGAAGAAAGTGTATAGTTCACTTTTAAAACAGATGCCAAGAGGGCCCAAGTCAAATCAAGAGAAAAGATTCCATTCCCGATCTAAAAGGCCCATAGAACCAGATAGAAAATAGTGACCATTAAGTTATATAATTGTCTGATTACTTTGTTTTCCACATCTTTTAGTAATATTAAAGATACTAGGGGCAGAGTCAAAATAGCACTGTGGGAAGACACTGAGTTAGTGTCTCCCCACAGCTAGGGTGCCTGCTGGGCACTGGTGGGTGACCCTGATGCTCAAGGAGATGGGAGGAATCCCCAAGTGAACTGGTGGAGGGCAGACAGGATTGGCTTCCCTGAGTCCTGGGAGATCAGGAGAGGTAGGTAGGAAGGGCCCTCCTGGGAGTAGTGGGAGAGGAGTGGAGGTCAATTTCCCCACCCTCTCAGGCACTGGGGATCCTGCTGAGCTCCCAGGCCAGTCCCTGGCCCTCCAAGAACCCCCTTCCCCTGGGTGCATTGGTCCTGGGGACATAGGAAGGAGGCTGAGGGGAGTTCAGGAGAAGCAGGCAGGAGGTGCCCGCCAGGAGGGAGGAGCAGAAGAGGAGAGGAGGTGTTTGCCTCACCCCCTCAGGACCTGGGAACCTGCTGAATTCCCCTGCCCTCCATGACCCCTCCCCCCCAGATGCATTGGTCCTGGAAGCATAGGGAGGAGGCTGAGGGGAGAACAGGAGAGGCATGTGGAAGGGGCCCTCTGGGATGGAGGAACAGAGAGGAAAGAAGGTCCTTTGCCCCACCAACTCGAGCCGAGGGAAACCTGCTGGGGTCCCAGGTGAGGTCCCCCACCCACTGAAACCAGGGATGGGGGCACTCCTGGACCCCTTCTGTTCTTTGAGCCTAAAGTCTGTCCCCCATAGGCCCCAAGACATTTTCCAGCCCTGTGGGTCTAAAGCATAGGTCAGACCACTGCCCAAACCTCACCCTTGCTTAGGCCCTGTCCTCCACAGCCAAGGCCTTTCCCCCCCTTTTTTCTTCTTTATTTTTCTTTCTTACTTTTTTTTTTTCTTTTCCCTCCCCTCTTTTCTATTATATTCATACTGTTGTACCTTCTGGTTGTTGATTCATATATATTTTTATTTTTATATTCTTTCTAACATATCAGTTAGTTTCCTAGTAAAATTTTATATTTATTTTGTTATTGTTCTCTCTTTTATTTATTTATTTATTTATTTTTTGCAACCCCACGTGTCTTGCAGGCTCTTTGTTCATGAGCTGGGGGTTGGGCCAAAGCTCCTGAAGTAGGAGCTCTGTGTTGGAACCACTGGAATAACAAAGAACCTCAGACTCCAGGGAATATTCAATGGAGTGAGGTTACAGAGGTCCTCATATCAGCACCGAGACCCAGCTGTACCCAACAGACTAAGATCTCCAGTGTTGGAAGCCTCAGGCCAAACAACCAGTAAGAGGGGAAAACAACCCCACTCATTAAAAAAAAAAAAGAAAAGAAAAATAAGACAGCAAAAAAATATGACATGGATGAAGGACCAAAGTAAAAACCTACAAGACCAAATAAATGATGAGGAAATAGGCAATATACCTGAAAAAGAATTAAGAGTAGTGATAGTAAAGATAACCCAGTATCTTGGAAATAGAATGGAGGCACAGATTGAGAAAATACAAGAAATATTTAACAAAGATCTAGAAGAACTAAACAAAAAACAAACAGAGATGAACAACATAATAACTGAAATGAAAAATATAATAGAAGGAATCAATAACAGAATAACAAAGGCAAAAGAACGAATAAGTGAGTTGGAAGACAAAATGGTGGAAATAACTGCAGAGGAGCAAAATAAAGAAAAAAGAATGAAAAGAATTGAAGACAATCTCAGAGACCTCTGGGACAACACTAAACACACCAACATTCGAACTATAGGGGTTCCAGAAGAAGAAGAGAAAAAAAAAAAGGGTCTGAGAAAATATTTTAAGAAATTATAGTCAAAAACTTCCCTAACATGGGAAAGTAAATAGTCACCCAAGTCCAGGAAGCACAGAGAGTCTCATACAGGATAAACCCTAGGAAAAACACAGCAAGACACATACTATTCGAACAAAAAAAATAAATGCAAAGAAATAATATGAAAAGCAGCAAGGGAAAACCAACAAATAACATACAAGGAAATCCCCATAAAGTTAACAGCTGATCTTTCAGCAGAAACTCTGCAAGCCAGAAGTGAGTGGAAGGACATATTTAAAGTGAAGAAAGCGAAAAAACTACAACCAAAATTACCCTATACAGCAAGGATCTCACTCAGATTCAATGGAGAAATTAAAACCGTTACAGACCAAAAAAAAAAAAAAAAAAAAAAAAAAAAAAAAAAAGCTAAGAGAATTCAGCACCACCAAACCAGCTTTACAACAAATGTTAAAGAAACTTCTCTAGGTAGGAAACACAAGAGAAGGAAAAGACTTACAAAAACAAACTAAAAACAATTAACAAAATGATAATAGGAACATACAAATTGATAATTACCTTCAATGTGAATGGATTAAATGTTCCAACCAAAACACAGAGGCTTGCTGAATGGATACAAAAGCAAGACCCATATATATGCTGTCTAGAAAAGATCCACTTCAGACATAGGGACACATACAGACTGAAGGTGAAGGGATGGAAAATAGATATTCCATGCAAATGGAAATCAAAAGAAAACTGGAGTAGCAATACTTGTATAGGATAAAGTAGACTTTAAAATAAAGACTGTTATAAGAGATAAGGAGGGGCACTACATAATGATCAAAAGATCAATCCAAGGAGAAGATATAACAGTTATAAATGTTTATGCACCTAACATAGGAGCACCACAATACATAAGGCAAATGCTAATAACCACACAAGGAGAAAATGACAGTAACACAATAATAGTAGGGACTTTAACACACCACTTAGACCAAGGGACAGATCATCCAAAGAGAAAATAAATAAGGAAACACAAGCTTTAAATGACACAATAGACTAAGTAGATTTAATTGATATTTATAGAACATTCCACCCAAAAGTGGCAGAATACACTTTCTTCTCAAGTGCACAAGGATCATTCTCCAGGATAGATCATATCTTGGGTCACAAATCAAGCCTCAGAAAATTTAAGAAAATTGAAATCATATCAAGCATATTTTCTGACCTCAGCACTATGAGATTGGAAATCAATTACAGGTAAAACATTGCAAAAAACACAGATACATGGAGGCTGAACAGTGCACTATTAAATAATCAAGAGATCACTGAAGAAATCAAAGAAGAAATAAAAAAAATACATAGAAACAAATGACAACAAAAACACGACCACCCAAAACCTATGGGATACAGCAAAAGCAGTTCTATCAGGGAAGTTTATAGCAATTCAATTTCACATCAAGGAACAAGAAAAATCTCAAGTAGACAATCTAACCCTACACTTAAGACAACTAGAAAAAGAAGAACAAAGAAAACCCAAAGGTAGTAGAAGGCAAGGAATCATAAAAATTAGAGCACAAATAAATGAAATAGAGATGAAGAAAACAACAGCAAAGATCAATAAAAGTAAAAGCTGCTTCTTTCAGAAGATAAACAAAATTGATAAACCCTTATCCAGACTCTTCAAAATAATAAGAGAGAGGACACAAATCAATAAAATCAGAAATGAAAAATAAATCACAACTGACACCACAGAAATACAAAGGATTATAAGAGACTACTACAAACAACTGTATGCCAATGAAATGGACAACCACAAAGAAATGGAAAAATTCTTGGAAAGCTACAATTTTCCAAGACTGAACCAGTAAGAATTAGAAACTATAAACAGACGTATCAGAAGTAATGAAATTGAAATCATAATTAAAAATCTTCCAACAAACAAAAGTCCAGGACCAGATGGCTTAACAGGTGAATTCTATCAAACATTTCGAGAAGAGCTAATACCGATACTTCTCAAATTCTTCCAAAAAATTGCAGAGGGAGGAATATTCGCAAACTCGTTTTATGAAGCCACCATCACCCTGATACCAAAATCATTAAATTATAAAACAGAAAAAAGAAAATTATGGATCAATATCACTGATGATCATAGATGCAAAAATCCTGAATAAAATACTAGCAAACAGAATCCAGCAATGTATTAAAAGGATCATACACCATGATCAAGAGGGATTTATCCCAGATATGCAAGGATTACTCAATATATGCAAATCAATCAATGTGATACACCACATTAAAAAATTAAGGAATAAAAACAAAATGATCATCTCAATAGATGCAGAAAAAGCTTTTGACAAAATTCAACACTGATTTACGACAAAAACTCTCCAGAAAAAGGGCATACAGGGAAACTACTTCAACATAATAAAGGCCATATATGACAAACCCACAGCAAGCATCATACTCAATGATGAAAAACTGAAAACACTTCCAATAAGATCAAGAACAAGGCAAGGATGCCCATTCTAACCACTATTATTCAACATAGAATTGGAAGTCCTAGCCACAACAATCAGAGAACAAGAAATAAAAGGAATCCAAATTGGAAAGAAGAAGTAAAACTGTCACTGTTTGCAGATGACAAGATGCTATATGTAGAGAATCCTAAAGATGCCACCAGAAAACTACTAGAGCTAATCAATGAATTTGGTAAGGTTTCAGGATACAAAATTCACTCACAGAAATCTCTGGCATTCCTATACATAAACAAAGAAAAATCAGAAAGAGAAATTAAGGAAACAATCCCATTTACCATTGCAACAAAAATAATTAAATACCACTAAATAAACATGCCTAAGGAGGCAAAAGACTTGTACTCAGAAAACTATAAAACAATGTTGAAAGAAATCAAAGAGGACACAAACAGATGGAGAGGTATACCATGTTCTTGGATTGGAAGAATCAATATTGTGAATATGACTATACTACCCAAAGTAATCTACAGATTCAATGTAATCCCTATCAAACTATCAATGTCATTCTTCACAGAATTAGAACAAAATTTTTTAGAATTCGTATGGAAACACAAAATACCCCGAATAGCCAAGGCAATCTTGAGAAAGAAAAACAGAGCTGGAGGAATCAGTCTCTTTGACTTCAGACTATACTACAAAGCCACAGTAATCAAGACAGTATGGTACTGGCACAAGAACAGAAATATAGATCAATGGAACAGGATAGAAAGCCCAGAGATAAATCCACACACATATGGTCACCTTATCTTGGATAAAGGAGGCAAGAATACACAGTGGAGAAAAGACAGCCTCTTCAATATGTGGTGTTGGGAAAACTGGACAACTACATGTAAAAGAATGAAATTAGAACACTCCCTAACACCATACACAAAAATAAACTCCAAATGGATTAAAGACCTAAATGTAAGACCAGACACTATAAAACTCTTAAAGGAAAACACAGGAAAAACACTCTTTGACATAAACCACAGCAAGATCTTTTTTGACCCACCTCCTAGAGTAATGAAAATAAAAATAAAAATAAATAAATGGGGCCTAATTAAACTTAAAACCTTTTTGTGCAGCAAAGGAAATCATAAACAAGACAAAAAGAGAGGCCTCAGAATGGGAGAAAATATTTGCAAACAAAGCAACTTGCAAAGGATTAATCTCCAAAATGTACAAACAGCCCATGGAGCTCAATATCAAGAAAACAAACAATCCAATTAAAAAATGGGCAGAAAACCTAAATAGACATGTCACCAAAGAAGACATACAGATGACCAAGAGTGACATGAAAAGATGCTCAACATCACTTATTTTTAGAGAAATGCAAATCAAAACTACAATGAGGTTTCAAATCATGCCTATCAGAATGACTATTATCAGAATTCTAGAAACAATAAATGCTGGAAAGGGTGTGGTGAAAAGGGAACCCTCCTGCACTGTTGGTGGGAATGTAAATTGATACAACCACTATGGAAAACAGTATTGCAGTTTCTTAAAAAGCTAAAAATAGAACTACCCTATGACCCAGCTATCCCACTACTGGGCATATACCCTGAGAAAACCATAATTCAAAAAGAGACATGTACCAAAATGTTCATAGCAGCACTCTTTACAATAGCCAGGACATGGAACCAACCTAAATGTCCATTGACAGATGAAAGGATAAAGAAGTTGTGGTGTATTTATACAATGGAATGTTACTCAGCCATAAAAGGAAGCAAAATTGAGTTATTTGTAGAGATGTGGATGGACGTAGAGACTGTCATACAGAGTGAAATAAATCAGAAAGAGAAAAACAAATACAGTATTCTAATGCATGTATATGGAATCTAAAAAAATAAAAAATTTAAAAAATGGACTGATGAACCTATTTCCAGGGCAGCAATAAATATGTAGACATAGAGAAGGGACTTGAGGACATGGGGTGGGAGGGGGAAGCTGGGGCAAAGTGAGAGTAGCATAGACATATATACACTATTGAATGTAAAGTAGCTAGTGGGACGCAGCAGCATAGTACTGGGAAATCAGCTCAATGCTTTGTGATGACCTAAAGGGATAGGATAGGGAAGATGAGAGGAAGATGCAAGAGGGAGGGGATATGTGGGTTTACGTATGTATATAGCTGGTTCACTTTGTTATACAGCTGAAACTAACACAGTATTGTGAAGCAATTATACTCCAATAAAGATCTACTAAAAAAAAAGATACTAGAGGGCCTGCAGGAATGTAAGTTCAACACTTTTTTTCCTCACGACCATAGATATTCTCCTTCCAGAGTATAGTGTTTTAACTAAGAGAATAGTTTGCAAAACTACCTTTCTGATTTTTTAAAACATGTTATTTCAAAAAAAAAAAAAGATTCTCAGGAATTGGCAAATAAGTGTGCAGGGAGACCCTGTGCATCTTTTACTCAGCCTCACCCAATGTTAATATCTCATCACTATAGCAAAATATCAAAACCAAGAAAATGACATTGGTGCAATTCACAATTCTTATTCATATTTCAATATTTATACATGCACTTACCTCATTTGTGTGTGTGTGTATGTGTATGTAGCCACCACTTCCCTTCTGCCCCTAACTCTTCCTCTTTGTCTGTAACCAGTAATCTATAATTATGTTAGTTCATTAATATTATTCAAATGGAATCATGTATTATGTACACTTTTGAGATTTGTTTTTTCATTCAGCATAATTTCCTTGTGGTTCATCCAAGTGTTTGCTTGTATCAATAGTTAATTTTTGCTGCTGAGTAGTATTCCACAGTATGAATATACTACAGCTTCTTTAGAAACCCTTTTATTTTTCAATGAGCATCCGTCTTCAAAGTAACATTCATTGGAGGGCAACACTTTACGTCCAAAACCATTAATCATAAAAAGTATTGTGAGGTTAAGACAAATTATTAGTCTGCAATTTTGTGTGTAGCCCTTGACTAGCTATTATCTATAAAGTTAATAAATTGTACCATTTTCCATTTTATGCTTTTTTTAAAGTGTGTTACCTTTAGAGCTTTGTATTCTAGAATATTCAATTTTATTTGGCTTGAATACAACAGATTTTAGATTGGTGGCTTTCTTCACAGTTGACCAGCTAAATCTGCTTTTTTTTTTTTTTTTTTTGCAGTACGTGGGCCTCTCACTGTTGTGGCTTCTCCCGTTGCAGGTCATAGGCTCCGGACACGCAGGCTCAGCGGCTGTGGCTCACGGGCCTAGCCGGTCTGCGGCATGTGGGATCTTCCTGGACAGGGCATGAACCCTTGTCCCCTACATCTGCAGGCAGACTCTCAACCACTGCTCCACGAGGGAAGCCCTAAATCTGCTTTTCTTAATGACCAATTTAATTTAGTAATATAATTGATGTGTTAACATCAATATACTAAGAATTAATCTGATCAAGAAAGTAAATGGGGCTTTCCCAAGAAAGTAAATGGAGTCATGGACAGAAATCAAGTTATCCACTTCTTAATACTAGGTTTGTAGGACCACAAAAATGGACAATTCAATTAGATTTATTTTACCAGATAGGTTTTAGAGCAGGGAACAGCAAACTTTTTCTGTAAAGGCCAGATAGTAAATATTTTCATTGTGCCATTATAGCTGGAAAGCATCCGAAGACAATATGTAAACAAAGGTGCACATCTGGATTTGGCCCACAGGAAGTAGTTTGCTGACCCTTGTTTTAGGGTCATTGCAATATGTAGTGCTAACTACAATGGGGAGTGAAAGGTTATCCAATATGTTGCTCATATATTCTGAGAAGTTACTACAATGCAAAAATATTTATGGAGTGAATAGGCATTGACTCTGATATTGGAAATAATCTGTAAAATCTTATATCTTGTCACCATATTTACAATTTTTTCCTCTGACCTTATGGATTTATAATTTAGTTTGGATATGAAGATATAACTCAATTAAATAAAACTGAAAAAGCTAATGAATGATGCAGATAAGTTTCATAGATATTCAAGACGGGGGAGGTCATTTGAAGTGAATGGATCAAGAGAAGATTAAATGGGAAGTGGAACATGAACGACAGACAGCATCTGGACTGGAAGAAGAGAGATAACAGATATTCTAGAGAGACTCCTGGCATGCCTGAGTAATCTCTTCATACAGTACCCTGCACAAATTTAAGTAAACAAAATTGTATACTTTTGCTGCTCTTGTTATTATGAATAAAATGGTTATGGAAGAGAAGCTTCTAAGAACTAGAGTTGAGTGTATCACAAGGTTGATGCTACTCAAACAAAATATGAAAACATGAATTTGATTCTCACTTTTGATTCTCAAACAATATGCTGTTTATATGTGGTCATGGCTCAAATGGGGACTGAGTTTCTAGAATTTATACCATCTTTTTTAGCTGTAAGATCCTAAGAATATATCAGTGTAACTTTCTCTGATCTAGCATTTAAACCTCATTTTTTAAGATTTCTTGAATTTATTCTCAGAGTGCTATCAAAATATATGAACATAGTAATCACATTCTTTTAATTCACCTACTCATATTTTATGCTTTAGTGTTTACCTTCATAAAGAAAGATGAACAATAAATATTCAGCAAGAAACCTATACATAGAGAAGAGGGAAGTTCTGCATTCTAGATAGGGAACAATTACCATAAGTTTTTATTGATGTTTTGGTAACCTTGTTTACCATTTCCAGCAGAAAAAAAGAAAAAGCCAAAAACAACGGCTTACTGCCTAAGTGAAGAAGCATAGTCTAGAGACACAGGGGAATGCTGCCGTGAGTAACAGATGGACTTTTTTCCTTTGGTTAATTGCCCTTAATTTGTAATGCTTTGTAAGGGCTTGAAAAAAAAATAGATCTTTTCTCTTGTGCCAAGTATTCAGAACCAATGTATTAGTCACTATATTCAGAACTATGCCTCTGTATCTGAGAGAAGAGCAGTCAGGAGGATGAAATTCTCCAATATCTGTTGTGGTTCTTTCAGTTTCACCCTAGACATAAACATAGAAAGGTTCAATATTTTGTTTGTAGTTCTGCATCTGTCTTATCACAGTGTTCCTCTCAATATATATCCTTATTCTCACCCCTTCTCCTGTTCCTTTTCTTCCTCTTCTTATTTATACCACCACCACTAACACAATGATAATCTTTAACAGTCATTGATTCCTGCAGTTTTAGGAACCTAGGGATGAAAAATGCCATAAGACTTGGCTTTTAAATACCTTTAAGGATTATACACCATAGTTGGAGAGAGATCTTATACAAAAAATAGATCTATTGCAAAACAAGGTCACTAAACTAAGTCAGATGAATATTAAAATCAATACATCAGAAGGCAAATGGTTCACTGAATGGTCTATGTGCTGGGGTGATTTTATTCTCTGTTTCTCTTGTCTCTGTGCCATCCCTTGACCTAGAGCATCATTTCTTCTCATGCTATCAGTCTGAGTCTCCTCTAAGAAGAATTTTTCTTACTTCCATCTTCCTTCCTGTCTCTGTTAGGTATTCCTCTTACATGCTTTTAAAACACAATAAGCAGAACCCCATCAATATACTTATTTCTTAATGCTTATATATTTCTTACCAAATAAATAGTAATATTCTTGAAGAGAAAAATGACATCATTCTATTCTCAGTATACTGCCTCAGACGAGAAACTACTTAATAAAGAGTTATTGAGTGAATGAATGCTTTTGGATGAAGGAGAACTTTCTTTAAATGGTGGCTTCATAAAGAAGAATAATAAATATTTAGCAAGGAACTTATACATAGAGAATGCATGCATTTTAGATAGGAAACAATGACTACATATTAGAGAAAATAATATATGGTAGTGATTAAGAACTTGTATTCTGAAATTACTTAGACTTTGGTTTGTATTTCAGCTGACACTTACTAGGATATGTAGCCCTTTCATAAATTACTCAAATTTATAAGTCTCTAATCTGTACACTGAGAATAATAATATCAACCTCACAGATATTTGTGAGGATTACATTTAAATATGCTTTAAAAGTGTTTAATAAAGCATATAGTGAAAAAATCATGGCCTTAATAACTAAATAAAAACTTAAGCCACATGATATGTCATTGTCATTGTCACATCCACATTTGGCTGACTGAATTTTCCTATCCCTTATATTATATATATTATATATATCCCTTATATTACCACTGCAGTTTACAACATAGAAGGGGCCTTTTTAAGACTACTTTAAGGATTACAACTGATTCTTATCATTTCTAAAATATCTAGACCCCCAAAACATGAAGCTCCATTTAAAATACAGATTTCAAGAGTACACACACCAGACCTATTGCTCCAAGTGGCACCAGGACAATAGCATTCCTTTTTACATGATTAGAAAACAAAGCATGAATATCTTATAGTTAGATTTCTGTGAATTTCAAAGAGCAAAGCCAAATGATGAGAGATTTGGCAGGTATCTCGTCTAAACCAGAAGGATAAAGAGAAAAGGGCCAAAATGGACTGTGATCATGCCAACTGGTTCCTTCGATGTTAGAAGGGGCATAGTAATGATTGCCAGGGCACATGGGATATTGTTCATTCCTTGCATGTGAAAAAATGAGAACTTTAGGCCTCTAAATAGCTGTGGTCTCCCAGCTTGGAGTCAAAGATGGTGTTGGATGAAAATTCAGTTGTGCTCTAGGTCTGAAGGAAAGGTTTCAGGCCCTCACATGCACAGTAAACTGGTGTGTCTTCCTTTGCTTTTGAAAAGAGTTCTAAAATATGGAATAAATATTTCCAAAATGCATCTGTCCACCCTCAAAATTACCTAAAATATAAAATAAATATCACAAGGAAGTCAGGAAGCAAAGAATTTAGAGAACAAAATGACTCCCAAATTGGTGAAAAGATGACAAGGAACAAATGCAAAGCAGTCTGTTCTCAGTGAAACCAAACTGCAACGTTCTATTTTGCCTTGGTACAAGAATCAACAGTGGAACATAGGACATATTCAGTGTACACAGAACAATGTCATGCATTTTTTATTTTTTTAAATTAAATTAAATTTATTTACTTATACAGCAAGTTCTTAATAGTTATCTATTTTATACATATTAGTGTATATATGTCAATCAACAATGTTATATTAATGTGTGCTTCAGAGACCAGTGCTGTAGAAGCTCAGATCAGGGAATGATGAATAAGGGTTCTGTGCAGCATTCATAGAACAAGACACTGAGAGATGGAGAAGATTGGGTAGAGAGAACAAGAACTCTATAAACACAGGAGAACTGGAGAGAAAGCATACAGAAAGGAGCAAATATAATATTTGTTTCCAGGATTGACTGAAAGCAGGAGAAAGCTACTGGAAGCCTTAGGAATTCTGATTGGTGTCCCTGGATACTTGCCTGGCATTTCTGTTCCCTGAGATTGCACCTAATTTTTTTTTCCTTTTTTTTTTTAAATTCGTTTCTGCTTTATAACAAAGTGAATCAGTCATACATATACATCTGTTCCCACATCCCTTCTCTCTTGCATCTCCCTCCCTCCCACCCTCCCTATCCCACCCCTCCAGGCGGTCACAAAGCACCGAGCTGATCTCCCTGTGCTATGCGGCTGCTTCCCACTAGCTATCTACCTTACGTTTGGTACTGTATATATGTCCATGCCTCTCTTTCGCTTTGTCACAGCTTACCCTTCCCCCTCCCCATATCCTCAAGTCCATTCTCAAGTAGGTCTGTGTATTTATTCCTGTTTTACCCCTAGGTTCTTCATGACATTTAAAAAAAATTCCATATATATGTGTTAGCATACGGTACTTGTCTTTCTCTTTCTGACTTACTTCACTCTGTATGACAGACTCTAGGTCTATCCACCTCATTACAAATAGCTCAGTTTCGTTTCTTTTTATGGCTGTGTAATATTCCATTGTACATATGTGCCACATCTTCTTTATCCATTCATCCGGTGATGGACACTTAGGTTGTTTTCAGCTTTGGGCTATTGTGAATAGAGCTGAAATGAACATTTTGGTACATGACTCTTTTTGAATTATGGTTTTCTCAGGGTATATGCCCAGTAGTGGGATTGCTGGCTCGTATGAAAGTTCTATTTGTAGTTTTTTAAGAAACCTCCATACTGTTCTCCATAGTGGCTGTACCAATTCACATTCCCACCAGCAGTGCAAGAGTGTTCCCTTTTCTCCACACCCTCTCCATCATTTATAGTTTCTAGATTTTTTGATGATGACCATTCTGACTGGTGTGAGATGATATCTCACTGTAGTTTTGATTTCCATTTCTCTAATGAGTAAAGATGTTGAGCATCCTTTCATGTGTTTGTTGGAAGTCTTTATATCTTCTGTGGAGAAATGTCTATTTAGGTCTGGTGCCCATTTTTGGATTGGGTTGTTTGTTTTTCTGCTCTTGAGCTGCACGAGCTGCTTATAAATTTTGGAGATTAATCCTTTGTCAGTTGCTTCATTTACAAATATTTTCTCCCATTCTGAGGGTTGTCTTTTGGTCTTGTTTATGGTTTCCTTTGTTGTGCAAAAGCTTTGAAGTTTCATTAGGTCCCATTTGTTTATCTTTGTTTTTATTTCCATTTCTCTAGGAGGTGGGTCCAAAAGCATCTTGTTGTGATTTATGTCATAGAGTGTTCTGCCTATGTTTTCCTCTAAGAGTTTTATAGTTTCTGGCCTTACATTTAGGTCTTTAATCCATTTTGAGCTTATTTTTGTGTATGGTGTTAGGGACGGATCTAATCTCATACTTTTACATGTCCCTGTCCAGTTTTCCCAGCACCACTTATTGAAGAGGCTGTCTTTTCTCCACTGTATATTCTTGCCTCCTTTATCAAAGATAAGGTGACCATATGTGCGTGGGTTTATCTCTGGGCTTTCTATCCTGTTCCATTGATCTATCTTTCTGTTTTTGTGCCAGTACCATACTGTCTTGATTACTGTAGCTTTGTAGTATAGTCTGAAGTCAGGGAGCCTGATTCCTCCAGCTCCATTTTTCGTTCTCAAGATTGCTTTGGCTATTCGGGGTCTTTTGTTTTTCCAAACAAATTTTGAAATTTTTTGTTCTAGTTCTGTGAAAAATGCCAGTGGTAGTTTGATAAGGATTGCACTGAATCTGTAGATTGCTTTGGGTAGTAGAGTCATTTTCACAATATTGATTCTTCCAATCCAGGAGCATGGATATATCTCTCCATCTATTTGTATCATCTTTAATTTCTTTCATCAGTGTCTTATAATTTTCTGCATACAGGTCTTTTGTCTCCTTAGGTAGGTTTATTCCTAGATATTTTATTCTTTTTGTTGCAGTGGTAAATGGGAGTGTTTTCTTGATTTCATTTTCAGATTTTTCATCATTAGTGTACAGGAATGCCAGAGATTTCTGTGCATCAATTTTGTATCCTGCTACTTTACCAAATTCATTGATTAGCTCTAGTAGTTTTCTTGTAGCATCTTTAGGAGTCTCTATGTATAGTATCATGTCATCTGCAAACAGTGACAGCTTTACTTCTTCTTTTCCAATTTGGATTCCTTTTATTTCCTTTTCTTCTCTGATTGCTGTGGCTAAAACTTCCAAAACTAAGTTGGATAAGAGTGGTGAGAGTGGGCAGCCTTGTCTTGTTCCTGATCTTAGTGGAAATGGTTTCAGTTTTTCACCATTGAGGATGATGTTGGCTGTGGGTTTGTCATATATGGCCTTTATTATGTTGAGGAAAGTTCCCTCTATGACTACTTTCTGCAGGGTTTTTATCATAAATGGGTGTTGAATTTTGTCGAAAGCTTTCTCTGCATCTATTGCGATGATCATATGGTTTTTCTCCTTCAATTTGTTAATATGGTGTATCACATTGATTGATTTGCATATATTGAAGAATCCTTGCATTCCTGGAATAAACCCCACTTGCTCATGGTGTATGATCCTTTTAATGTGCTGTTGGATTCTGTTTGCTAGTATTTTGTTGAGGATTTTTGCATCTATGTTCATCAGTGATATTGGCCTGTAGTTTTCTTTCTTTGTGACATCCTTGTCTGGTTTTGGTATCAAGGTGATGGCGGCCTCGTAGAATGAGTTTGGGAGTGCTCCTCCCTCTGCTATATTTTGGAAGAGTTTGAGAAGGATAACACCTACTTTTTATAGTGGCCAAGAATTCCCTTTGGAAATCACAACTTTTTTCTCCCTAGTTTTTTCTTTGGGATTGGCTTTCTTAATGGATTCTTTGACCCCCATTTTCTCTTTCTTCAGTTAATACGGTGCAGTGGGAAATCTCGAGTATGGAAAATGAGATCCTTGGCTTGAGTCCTGACTGCCACTGTATGCTGATTTCTCTGAACTTCACTTTCTTCATCTATAAACTTAAAATGAATGTAACAATAATACATCAAAATATATGTCTACTAGATTGAACCCTGCTATTTAAAACTCAAAAGAACTTAAGTGTGTTAAATTTCCCCATATTTAAGTTTTTATTATCTACAATTTGGAAATGATAATATTGCCCAGTTTATCTCCAAAATTGTCATGATGATTAAATGAGATGATATAAATACAAGTACTTTGAAAACTCTAACATATTATATAAACATTGTGTAATTGCATTGTATCTTCATAATTTCAGTTGTTTTGCTTCTTTCTTAAAAGATTGGTCTCCCCATTACCCATTCCTTTGTTATCCACATGTCAAATCCCAGCTTAATAAACACCCCTTCCTTGAATCGTTCCAGGGTAGCTCAGAACCCAGTGCTGTCTCTTAGATGGGTAATTACATACTGTATCTTATCTGTCATCTTTTGTTAAATGTTTTATAACATTCCTCTATTCCTTAAAAAAGCTGGTCTTTCTCTCCTTACACTCACCTCGGCATGGCACTCACTGGTCCCTTTTTTAGTAAACAAGTGATCTGGGTCTCAGCCAAGGGAATTCCCTAAACCCAAAAGGAGTTTTTCTGGGTGGTCAGGGAGGAGAACTTCAGTCATTATGAGACATTCCTCCTGGTAGCATAAGGTCATGTTTCCCATGCTTCCTTTGCTCAGCTAGAGTAGTCCTTAGTGATTCGAGATGGAGTTTGTAGAGATTCAGATTATTTTAAAAAACACCTCCTTTATACTTTTTTTTTAGGATGACACAATTTATTATATAGAAATTCATTTATAAGCTATATATGTCACTATATTAATGTATTATTATATTATCAAACATACACTGATGAAATAGGAAAGCTGATATTTTCCCCACATATAGCTGATTCACTTTGTTATACAGAAGAAACTAACACAACATTGTAAAGCAATTATATTCCTGTAAAGATGTTAAAAAAACCCCAACACATTAGGTTAGTATTTATGCTTTTTATATTCTACCCTTTTCTATTGATACCTTGATGTTGGTAAAATTTCACCTCAGTTTGCAATTATACTCATATTGTGTTTTTTTGCTAATAACAGACTTCATGTCACACGTGCTTGCTGCTGATGGGAGTGACTTACAGGGTGTACCCAGACCACACAATGGATGAGAGGAAATGGTCATTTTGACTTGCAGAGTTGCATTCAGATGGAAAAATAAAACTGGATGTGTACAAATGCTTTCCTAAGCGATGTCCAGTTTAGGGGAAAAAAACCTCTTGTGTCATTCAGCAATCAGATACTTGACCTTTGATTCTTTCTCAAGTTACTATCTAAAGGACTTATGATAAATTACTTGGAGACTTGGCAGCAGTGGTGAAATTTGAGTGTCCAGCAAGTCCAATTATTGACTAGCTGACCCTGAACATCACCCTGACTACAATTAACATACACTGTATCTCATTTGCATTGTATTCATTTCTGTTAAATAAATCAATTCCTTCTTTTTTTAAAAAGGCCAAAAATTAGTCTACACTATTTGGAAGGTTAATTCCACAGACCCAGACCAGGAATCGTGCCCCAGATTCATGAGTTGACATAGGAGCCTGTTGTCCTCTGGAATTGTGTCTGTTAGAGTTAAGTTAAGCACACAAATTAGCACCCAAGTTACTCCTGAGCAATGCACCTATATTGTGCACTCAAGGTAGAGTGACCAGGAGTTGTGGTATATACTAGTGACAGTCCTGTTTTACAGTTGCTCTCCTGGAATAATTATTAACAGTGGCTCCTTTCACTATCATAAGTGTCCTAGTTTAGGAAATAAATTATGTGGTCACCCCTGTTCTAGGTGCCCAATCTGAAAATCAAAAATTGAAAAGGAAACTCTGTACATGCCCAGACAGAAATCTATTTATGTGAGTTTCTTAAAATATGCCATACATTATCAGCCTATACAAAAGTTCAATCTTTACTCATTCCTTTTGGGGGCCAATGACATTTGGTATCAGTGGCTAATAGTAACTCTTCTTGTTCAGAACAAGTAAGAAGACAGAGAAATATAAGTAACTTATTTTCAAATGGTTCTGTAAATATGGGGGAGAGAGAGCAAGAGAGTGCATGCAAATGTTGCAAGATGTTAACATTAGTGGGTTCAAGTAGTAGCTATATAAGTATTCATTATATTGGTCTTTCAAAGTTTTTTGTAGAATTGGAAGTCTTCAAAATTAAAACTGAGTAAATGTAGGGGAAGTAGCCTTGGGACTAAAATGGCGTACCAGGTACCAGGGCGTCCTTAAGTGGTTGACAAATGAGACACTACCTCTGGATTATACTCAGGGAAACATGTATGATAACATTGGTATGTATTGACAGCAGGGACTGCACCCCCTGCCTCTTGTTGATCCCTCACAGTTCTGATTGTAGAATTGTGAGAATGTATTTTGAAATGACAATAAAATGGATTTCCAATGAAATTTTGGCGAATTCAACAATATGTGTGTGACCAGTTCTGTTAACATTGCATTGTTTATTTTTTTTTTTTCCCATACGCGGGCCTCTCACTGTTGTGGCCTCTCCCGTTGCGGAGACAGGCTCCGGATGCGCAGGCTCAGCGGCCATGGCTCACGGGCCCAGCCGCTCCGCGGCATATGGGATCCTCCCAGACCGGGGCACGAACCCGTATCCCCTGCATCGGCAGGCGGACTCTCAACCACTGCGCCACCAGGGAGGCCCTAATTTTTTTTTATCTTCCCAAATTGTGACTCTCAACTTCCCTAATTTCTACGATCATTTTCTTTTTCTTATCAAACATTAAAACATAAAGCTACCACAACTAAACTCTGGGAGAGGGATTCTCCTCATAACACTGTATCATAAGCTGTTATCATTCTAATGAAACAGGTCAATGAATTAGCTATATTCAACCCAAAGAACTTAAATTGATATTGAAGAGAGTTGCACGTGAGGAATTGAGGTGATGGGTTTGAATATAAATTGAAATTTACTAACACTGTGAAAGGAATAATGATGGCAGTGTTCCAAAATATTTGTTCAAAGCAGGTTTGATATTAATGGATGTATAAATTTATGTACACTTTACAGTTAGCATTTTATGAATTGTTCTTTGAAGTAATTATCAGTCCAACACCATACCCTAGCTAATAACATTTAATAACAATAATAATGTTTTGTGCTTTTGCCAAAGATCATGATAAGTTATCAAGCAATTCATTATCCTGCAACATCCTGGCTGCATGAAAATGCCTCCATAACTTGATTTTGCAAATGGAGAAACTGAGATCCAAAGTGTAATGAGGAATATTCTCAAAAGTCTTTAAAATTCCAAGGACAACCAACTGATATCTGATGACAGGTGTCCCTCCCTTGCAGCAAGTATAACATTTAGAGTAAGATAAATTGGAGGTAATTATTTATTATACTAATTATTGTACAGTTTTCCCTTGAACAACATGAGTTTGAATTGCCATTGGTCCATTTATATGTGGATGTTTTTCAACAAATATGTACTAAGTACTATAGGATCTGAGGTTGGTTGAATCCATACATGCAGAACAACATACACAAAAGGCCAATTGTAACATTATACATGGTTTTTCAACTGCATGGAGGGACAACATCCCTAAACCCTGCATTTTGCAAGGGTCAACTTTAATATATTTTAATCCAAATATTCTGAAACATTAGAAATGAATATTGATTGAACCCCTCTTTGAGGTAAAACCAGTTTTATCTGCATACAGAGCAATTGCTTACATTAGCTCTGAATGATTGCAATACATCTCCCATAGCTTTTTTGGAGAACCTCACTAGGTTTAAGGTTTTCTAGTTTAACTGGACCTATACCAATTATGGAGATCAAAGAAAGGATAGAAGACCTCAATAATTTATACTATATCAAACACTGAATATACATATCCTCTTTCTCTTCATCTCATGCTCTTTTTCTTATATGTGTAGCAATTTTACTCTGGTCCTTATAACTTTCCTACTTTTGAAGTGTAGATTTTATCCATGATGACCACAGGAGCTAAATATTCACTTCTCTACTCTCTCCTCAGTGTGTGTGTATGTGTGTGTGTTTTATAGTTATATGGCAGTATAACTGAAATGCATTAAATTGCACATATTTAAAGTATACGGTTTGATAAATTGACATACATCTGTGAAACCATCAACTACATCAAGATAACAAACATATCCATCACTTCCAAGAGTGTTATTGTGACCCTTTGTAACCCCTCCCTATTGCCCTTCATTAGTCCCCCACTCCCAGGCAAAAACTGATCTGCTTTCTATCACTATAGTTTTCATTTTCTAGAATTTCTTATAAATAGAATCATGCAATATGTACTTTTGATGTTTTTCAGTTTCTTTCACTTAGAAGCAGTATTTTGAGGTTCACCAATATCTTTAGATATACCAATACTTCATTCCTTTTATTTCTGAATAGTATTTCAGTGTATGTGTATGTATATATACATATATATGTGTACATATATATATCACAATTTTGTTATTTATTTCAAAGAACAGAAGATCCTAATATTACTGAAGTCTGTTTTAGGATAAAGATTATTATTTTATGTATCATGATTTTAGTTCCAAATCTAATAACTTTGCCTACACAAGTTCACAAAGATTTTTCTCCTATGTGCCTTCTAAAATTTTATAGTTTTAGCTTTTAAATTTAGATTATTATGAGTATTTTTTTTAACATGGAGCAAATTGTGGCTTAAAAGTTTATATTTTTATGTATGGGTATCCAATTTACTCAGCACTATTGTTTTAAACACTTCCAATTCTCCAATGAATTGTCTTCACATCTTTTTTTTAAATATCTCTATCTATCTGTCTATCTATCTCTCTATGGTTTATTGACTCTTTTCCATTGATTTATTTTCTACCTTGCCAATACCTCACTCTCTTAAATACTGTAGTTTTCTACTAAATCTTGGAGTCAGATAATTTAAATTCTCCAATTTCATTCTTCTCTTTCAAAGTTGTTTTGATTATTCTAGGACCTTTGCATTTATATATGGATTTTAGACCTGACTTGTCAATTTCTCAAATAAAGCCTGCTGGGATTTTGATAGGGATTGAATTGAATATATGGATAAATTTAGAAGAATTAACATCTTAAAAATATTGAACCTTTTGATCCATGAAAATGGTATATTCATCTATTTATTTAGGTCTTCTTTAATTTATTTCAGCAATATATTGTAGTTATTAATTTATAGGCCTTTCACATCTGTCAGAATTTCTCTTTGGTTTACATATTTTTGATGCTACTTTAAATAACATTTAAAAATAATTTTCAGTTGTTCATTGCCATCACAGAGAAATAAAGTTGTTTTTGGTTACAGTTTTTTTATCATACAACATTGACAAAATCATTTATTAGTGTTAGCACTGTCTTAATTAATTAATTAATTAATAAAAGCTTTTCCCCCTGGTTTTCTACAAACAGCTCAGTAGAGGGGCCGAGTGCCTGCAGCCATCCTGATATTGTCACAGCGCTCACTGTCAGTATTAAGGTACAGCAGCCGGTTGATAAGCTATCTCTGTTTCATGGAGTACGCTGTGGGGTCAGGGTCAGGGTGGGTCCCTGGGAGAAAACTGGCCACAGTCATATGGTGCTGGAACTTGTACTGACAGCTTGCTAGCCTGTGGGGAGCAGGCCAAGGGCATGACCTAGAACCTGGATTTACCACATTTAGGCTTGGGAAGAGGACAGCATTTTTACTTGTTCCATAATGCTGCTTAGAACCACATACCAGATAATTGTGGAAAACTTTTCAGAACCTGGAAAATGTTGGAAGCAGCCATTCCTATTGAAAATAGTGACAGTTTTACTTCTTCCCTTCCAATTTGGATGCCTTTTATTTCTTTTTATTCTCTGATTGCTGTGGCTAAGATTTACAATCCTAAGTTAAATAGAAGTGGCAAGAGTGTGCACCTGTGTCTTGTTTCTGATTTCAGAGGAAAGGCTTTCAGTTTTTCACTCTTGGATATGATGTTATCTGTAGATTTGTCATAAATGGCCTTTATTGTTTTGAGATATGTTCCCTCTATACCAACTTTTTTTCCCACTTTATACACTAATAATAAGCTATCAAAAAGAGAAAGCAAAAAAAAAAACATACTCTTGTTTAAAATCACATCAAAAAGAATAAAATACCTAGGACTAAACTTAACCAAGGAGGTGAAAGACCTACACTCTGAAAACTATAAAACTTTTATGAAGGAAACTGATGACACAAAGAAATGCAAAGATATCTTATGCTCTTGGATTGGAAGAATTCATATTGTTTAAATGGCCACATTACCCAAAACAATCTACAGATTTAATACAATCCCTATCAAAATACCAATGGCATTTTTCACAGAGCTAGAACAAATAATCCTAAAATTTATATAGAACCACCAAAGACTATGAATTGCCCAAACAATCTTAAAAATAAAAACAAAGCAGGAGGTGGAACACTTCTTAACTTCAACCTATACTACAAAGATACACAATAAAATTAATAGGATACTGGCACAAAAACAGACATATAGAACAATGGAACAGAATAAAGAGCCCAGAAATAAACCTATCCACCTATGGTCAATCAAACTATGATGAAGGAGGCAAGAATATACAATGGAGAAAAAGAGTCTTTTCAATAAGTGGTGCAGGGAAAACTGGACAGCTATATGTAAAAGAATGAAACCAGAACATTTCCTCACACTGTATACAAAAATAAATTCAAAATGGATTAAAGACCTAAATGTAAGACCTGAAACCATAAAACCCCTAGAAGAAAACAGGCAGAACACATTTTGACATAAATCATAGTACTAATTTTTTTTGGATCTGACTCCTAAGGCAAAAGAAATAAAAGCAAACAACAACAACAACAACAAAAATAGGACCTAATTAAACTTAAAAGCTTTGAACAGCAAAGGAAACCATCTACAAAACAAAAAGACACCCTACTTATTGGGAAAAAAACATTTGCAAATTAGATGACTGATAAGGGTTTATATCTAAAACATATAAACAACTCATACAACTCAATATCAGAAAAACAAGCAACCCAATTAACAATTAGGCAGAAGACTTGAACAGACATTTTTCCAAAGAAGACATACAAATGGATAATAGGCAATTGAAAAGATGTTCAACATTGCTAATTATTAGAAATATGTAAGTCAAAACAACAATGAGGTATCTCCTCACACCTGTTAGAATGGCTGTCATTAAAAAGTCCACAAGTAACAAATGTTAGTGAGGATGTGGAGAAAGAGAATCCTTGTATACTGTTGATGTGAATGTAACTTGATGCAGCCACTATGGAAAAAAGTATGGAGATTCTTCAAACAAACTAAGACTAGAACTACCATATGATCCAGCGAATCCACTACTGGTATATATCCAAAAATAAAAATAAAAATAAAAACACTAATTTTTAAAAGATGCATGCGTCCCAATATTCATAGCAGCATTATTTACAATAACAAACATTTGGGACCAAACCAAGTGTCCATCAACAGATGAATGGGTAAAGAAGATACGGTATATATATATATATATATACTATATACAATGGAATATTAGCCATAAAAAATAATGAAATTGTACTCTTTGCAACAATGTGGATGGTCCTAGAGAGTATTAGGCTTGGTGAAATAAGTCAGAGAGAAAATGACAAATATTGTATGGTGTCACTTAAATGTGGAATCTAAAAAAATAAACAAACAAGTATATATAAGAAAAAAGAAACAGGCTCACAGATACAGAAAACATCCTAGTAGAAACCAGTGGGGAGAGGAAAGGCTGGAGGGGCAAGAAAGGAGTATGAGATTAAGAGGTACAAACTACCATGTATAAAATAGATAAGCAACAAGGATATATTGTACAGAACACGAAAATATAGTCATTATTTTGTAATAAATTTAAATTGGGTATCATCTACAAAAATATTGAATCACTATGCTGTGCACCTTAAACTAATACAATATTAGAAATCAACTATACTTCAATTAAAAAAAAAAAAAAAAAGAAGTAGTGAGAACAGGTATCCTGGCCTTGTTTCAGATCTAAGTGGAAAGAATTTTCTTCCACCAATACATTGAGTTTTAATTCTAGGTTTTTTAAAGGTCTGTTTTATTAGGTTGAGGATGTTCCATTTTTTTCCTAATTTGTTGAAAGATTTTATCATATAACGGTGTTTGATTTTGTCAGGTTTTGTGCCTATGTGTGTCTATGAAGATGGTCATATGGATTTTGTCCTTTATTCTACTAATACAGTATATTATGTTAATTGATTTTTAGATGTTAAACAACTGTGTATTCTGAGATAAGTCTGACTGCCTCATGCTGTATATTTCTTTTCATATATTTCAGGATTTGATTTGCTAATATTTTGTTGAGAGTATTTCAATTCTAAATTTGCTATTTTATTTTATTTTTTTTGATGTCTTTTTCTGGATTATATTTTAGGATAATGCTAGTTTCATAGATGAGATGGTAACTGTTTCCTTTTCCTCTAATTTCAGAAAGAGTTTGTTAAAAATCTATTAGTGAAGCCATATGAGCCTGAGTTTTTATGATGGGGAAATTTTACTTAGTATTTCACTTTTTGTTGTTGCTATAGTTCTATTAAGAATATCTAATTCTTCTTGAGACAATTTTAGTAATTTTACAACTTTCTTTTGATGTTTTTTACTTTAAAAATCTCTTTACCACCTTCCTTTATGTTAAGAAGATGTATAATGTACTGTTTTAATTCTTTATTTTTTTTCTGAAATTTTGAGTTATTTTCTTAGTGGTTCCTTTGGGAATACAGTATAGATGTACATTTTGGCTACATTACTGCCATGAAGCCATTCATAATTTTCCTTTAAAATACATATTATTCTGAAGGTTTTGAGAGTGATGTCCCCTCTTTCTTTTCTAATTTTGGTAATTTTTATCTTCTCTTATTTTCTTGTTTAATCTAGCTTAATGTTTATCAACTTTGTTCATTGTTTTTAAGAATAAAATTTTGGTTTGGTTTTGTTTATTTTCTCTATTGATTTTAGTATTTTTCATTCCAATTTTTACAATTTTCCTATTATTTCCTTCTTCTGCTTAGTTTTGTTTTAATATGTTCTCCATTTTCTAGTTTCTCAAGGTAGACATTTAAGCTTTTTATCTGAGACTTTTCCTTCTTTCTGATATAGGGATTAAAAAAATGTTTTTCAAACATTATATAGCTGCATCTTATAAATGTAGACATTATTTGATTCATTGGTTATTTAAGAGGATGTTGATTAATTTCTAAATATTTCTGAATTTCCTGAGTTTTCTTCTGTTATTGACTTACAATTTGATTCCATTGCAGTTAGAGGATATATCTTCCATTGTTTCAATCCCTTTAAATTTACTGAGATTGTTTTATGGCATAAAATACAGACTATCCTAGAGACTGTTCCATGTTCCCTTTAGAATGTGTATTCTTCCTTTGTTAGGCAGACTGTTCTATAGATATGTAAGTCTTGGTTTATAGTGTTAGTTAAATAATCTTTATGCATGCTAATTTTCTGTGTACTATCCCTACTCATTATTGAGAGTGGGGTATTTAAATTTCAAACTATTATTTTTGAATTGTCTAATTTCACTTTGAATTTTGGGAATTTTTGCTTCACAAAATTTGTGTCAATATAGTTAAGTATATAAACGTTTATAACTCATATATTCCTGATGAATTGATATATTTTATCTTAATAAAATATATAGTTTTCTTCCCATTAATACCTCTTGAATTAAAGTCTAATTTGTATAATATTAATATAGCCATTCCAATTCTCATAGGGTTACTGATATCAAGTTTTTCTTTTTTTACATCGTTTTATTTTTTATTTATTTGTTCCTATGAATTTAAGATGTGTCTCTTATACACAATACTTAGTTAGGTCTTGTTTTTAGTCCATTTGATGAGCTCTTTTGTTTGTTGTATTTAGTCCATTCACTTTTCATGCAAATATTGCTATGGTTGAATTTATGCCTGTTATTAACCTCTTGCTTTCTATTGTTCTTATGTTTAAAAATATTACTGTGATTCTATTTTACTACCATGTTATGTGTTAAATAAATATATTTCTAGAATTCCATTTTATTTTATTAAATTATTTTTTTAACATTTTATTGGAGAATAATTGATTTAAAATGGTGTTGTTAGTTTCCACAGTATAACAAAGTGAATCAGCTATACATATACATATATCCCCATATCCCTTCCCTCTTGCATCTCTCTCCCACCCTCCCTATCCCATGCCTCGGCGGGGGGGGGGTCACAAAACACCAAGCTGATCTCCCCGTGCTATGTGGCTGCTTCCCACTGGCTATCTATTTTACATTTGGTAGGGTATATATGTACATGTCATTCTCTTACTTCTTCCTAGCTTAGCCTTCCCTCTCCCTGTGTCCTCAGGTCCATTCTCTATGTCTGCATCTTTATTCCTGTCCTGCCCCTAGTTTCTTCAGAACCATATTTATTCATTTTGTTTTGTTTTGTTTTTTGTTCCAGATGTATGTGTTAACATACGGTATTTGTTTTTCTCTTTCTGACTTACTTCAACTCTGTATGACAGTCTCTAGTTCCAGCCATCTCACTACAAGTAACTCAATTTTGTTTCTTTTTATGGATGAGTAATATTCCATTGTGTCTATGTGCCATATCTTCTTTACCAATTCATCTATCGTAGGACACTTAGGGTGCTTCCATGTCTTGGCTACTGTAAATAGGGCTGCAATGAACATTGTGATACATGATACTTTGAATTATGGTTTTCTCACACTATATGCCCAGGAGTGGGATTGCTGGGTCGTATGGTAGTTCTATCTTTAGTTTATTGAGGAACATCCATATTGTCCTCCATAGAGGCTGTATCAATTTACATTCCCACCAGCACTGCAAAAGGGTTCACTTTTCTCCACACCCTCTCCAGCATTTCTTGTTTGTAGATTTCTTGATGATGGCCATTTTGACTGGTGTGAGGTGATATCTCATTGTAGTTTTGATTTACATTTCTCTAATGATTAGTGATGTTGAGCATCCTTTGATGTGTTTGTTGGCAATCTTTGTATCTTCTTTGAAGAAATATCTATTTAAGTCTTCTGCCCATTTTTGGATTCGGTTGTTTGTTTTTTGATATTGAGCTGCATGAGCTGCTTGTATATTTTGGAGATTAATCCTTTGTCAGTTGCTTCATTTGCATATATTTTTTTCCCATTCTGAGGGTGTTTTTTGTCTTCTTTATGGTTTCCTTTGTTATGAAAAAGCTGTTAAGTTTCATTAGGTCCATTTGTTCATTTTTGTTTTTATTTCCATTTTCTAGGAGGTGGGTCAAAAAGGATATTGCTGTGATTTATATAATGGAGTGTTCTGCCTAAGTTTTTTTTCTAAGACTTTTATAGTGTCTGGCCTTATATTTAGGTCTTTAATCCATTTTTAGTTTATGCTTGTGTATGCTGTTAGGGAGTGTTCTAATTTCATTATTTCATATGTAGCTGTGCAGTTTTTCCATCACCACTTATTGAAGAGGCCGTCTTTTCTCCATTGTATATTCTTGCCTCCTTTATCAAAGACAAGGTGAACATATGTGCATGGATTTATCTCTGGGTTTTCTACCCTGTTCCACTGATCTATATTTCTGTTTCTATATCAGTAAAATACTGTCTTGATTACTGTAGCTTTGTAGTATAGTCTGAAGTCAGGGAGCCTATTCCTCCTGCTCTGTTTTTCTTTCTCAAGATTGCTTTGGCTATTTGGGTTCTTTTGTGTTTCCATACAAATTGTGAAACTTTTTGTTCTAGTTCTGTGAAAAGTGGCATTGGTAGTTTGGTAGGGATTGCATTAAATCTGTAGATTGCTTTGGGTAGTAGAATCATTTTCACAATGTTGATTCTTCCAATCCAAGAACATGGTATATCTCTCCATCTGTTTGTATTATCTTTAATTTCTTTCATCTGTGTCTTTTAGCTTTCTGTCTACCAGTCTTTTGTCTCCATAGGTAGGTTTATTCCTAGGTATTTTATTATTTTGTTGCAGTGGTAAATGACAGTGTTTCCTTAATTTCTCTTTCAGATTATTCATCATTAGCATATAGGAATGCAAGAGATTTATGTGCATTAATTTTATATCCTGCTACCTTACCAAATTCAGTGGTTAACTCCAGTAGTTTTTGGTAGCATCTTTAGGATTCTCTATGTATAGTATCATGTCAGCTGCAAACAGTGACACTTTTATTTCTTCTTTTCTGATTTGGCTTCCTTTTATTTCTTTTTCTTCTCCAATTGATATGGCTAAAACTATGTTGAATAGTAATAGTGAGAGGGGGCAAACGTGTCTTGTTCCTGATCTTATTGGAAATGGTTTCAGTTTTTCACCATTGAGAACAATGTTGGCTGTGAGTTTGTTATATATGGTCTTTACTATGTTGAGTAAATTCCCTCTATGCCTACTTTCTGTAGACTTTTATTGTAAATAGGTGTTGAAATTTGTCAAAAGCTTTTTCTGCATCTGTTGAGATGATCATATGGTTTTTCTCCTTCAATTTGTTAATATAGCTTATCACATTGATTGATATGGATATACTGAAGAATCCTTGCATTCCTGGGATAAACCCCACTTGATCATGGTGTATGATCCTTTTAATGTGCTGTTGGATTCTGTTTGCTAGTATTTTGTTGAGGACTTTTGCATCTATATTCATCCGTGATATTGGCCTGTAGTTTTCTTTTTTTGTGGCATCTTTGCCTGCTTTTGGTGTCAGGGTGACAGTGGCCTCATAGAATGAGTTTGAGAGTGTTCCTCCCTCTGCTATATTTTGGAAGAGTTTGAGAATGATTGTTTTTAGCTCTTCTCTAAATGTTTGATAGAATTCCCCTGTGAATCTCTCTGGTCCTGGACTTGTGTTTTCGTGGAAGGTTTTTAATCACAGTTTCAGTTTCAGTGTGTGTGATTTATCTGTTTATATATATTTTTTTCTTCTTGGTTCTGTCTCAGAAGGTTGCACTTTTCTAAGAATTTGGCCATTTCTTCCAGGTTGTCCATTTTATTGGCATATTGTTGCTTGTAGTAATCTCTCATGATCCTTTGTATTTCTGCAGTGTCAGTTGTTAATTCTTTTTTTTATTTCTAATTCTATTGTTTTGCGTCTTCTCCCTTCTTTTGTTGATGAGTCTGGCTAATGGGTTATCAATTTTGTTTATCTTCTCAAATAACCAGCTTTTAGTTTTATTGATGTTTGTTATTGTTTCCTTCATCTCTTTTTCATTTATTTCTGATCTGATTTTTATGATTTTTTTCCTTCCACTAACTTTGGGGATTTTTGTTCTTCTTTCTCTAATTGTTTTAGGTGTAAGATTAGGTTGTTTATTTGAGAAGCTTCTTGTTTCTTGTGATAGTATTTTATTGTTATAAACTTCCCTCTTAGAACTGCTTTTGCTGTATCCTATAGGTTTTGGTTTGTCATGTTTTCATTGTCAGTTGTTTCTATGTATTTTTAAACTTCCTCTTTGATTTCTTCAGTGATCCCTTCATTATTTAGTAGTGTATTTTTTAGCCTTCCTGTGTTTGTATTTTTTACTTTTTTTTCCTGTAATTGATATCTAGTCTCATAGCCTTGTGGTTGGAAAAGACACTTGATAAGATTTCAATTTTCATAAATTTACCAATGCTTGATTTGTGACCAAAGATATGATCTATCCTGGAGAATGTTCCATGAGCACTTGAGAAGAAAGTGTAATCTGCTGATTTTGGATGGAATGTCATATAAATATCAATTAAGTCATTCTTGTTTAAGATATCTTTAAAGCTTAGGTTTCCTTATATATTTTCACTTTGGATGATATGTCCATTGGTGAAAGTGGGGTGTTAAAATCCCCTACTATGACTATATTACTGTTGATTTCCTCTTTTATGGCTGTTAGCATTTAACTTATATATTGAAGTGCTCTTATGTTAGGTACATGAATACTTATAATTGTTATATCTTCTTGGATTGATCCATTGATCATTATGTAATGTCCTTCTTTGTCTCTTGTAATAGTCTTTATTTTAAAGTCTATTTTGTCTTATGTGAGTATTGCTACTCCAGTTTTCTTTTGAGTTCCATTTTCATGGAATATCTTTTCCCATCACCTCACTTTCAGTCTGTATGTGTCCCTAGGTCTGAAGTGGGTCTATTAGACAACATATATACCAGTATTGCTTTAGTATCCTTTCAGCCAGTCTATGTCTTTTGGTTTGAGCATTTAATCCATTTACATTTAAGGTAGTTATTGATATGTGTGTTCCTATTACCATTTTCTTAATTGTTTTGGGTTTGTTATTGTAGGTCTTTTCTTTCTCTTTTGTTTCCTTCCTAGAGAAGTTCCTTTAGCATTTATTGTAGAGCTGGTTTTGTTGTGCTGAATTCTCTTAGTTTTGCTTCTCTGTAAGCGGTTTTAATTTCTCTGTTGAATGTGCATGAGATCCTTGCTCTAGAGTAATCCTGTTTGTATATTTTTCTCTTTCATCACTTTAAATATGTCCTGCCACTCCCTTCTGGCTTGCACAATTTCTGTTGAAAGATCAGCTATTAACCTTACTGGGATTCCCTTGTATGTTAATTGTTGCATTTCCCTTGCTGCTTTTAATATCTTTCCTTTGTATTTAATTTTTGGTAGTTTGATTAATATGTGTCTTGGCATGTCTCTTTTTGGATTTATCCTGTATGGGACTGTCTGCATTTCTTTGACTTGATAGACTATTCCTTTCCCATATTAGGGAAGTTTTCAAGTATAATCTTTTCAAATATTTTCTCAGTCACTTTCTTTTTCTCTTCTTCTTCTGGGACCCCTATAATTCGAATGTTGGTGTGTTTAATGTTGTCCCAGAAGTCTCCAAGACTGTCCTCAATTCTTTTCATTTTTTTTTTCTTTATTCTGTTCGGAGGTAGTTGTTTCCACTATTTTATCTTCCACGTCACTTATCCATTCTTCTGCTTCAGTTATTTGTCTATTGATCCCTTCTAGAGAATTTTTAATTTCATTTATTGTGCTGTTCATTATTGGTTATTTACTCTTTAGTCTTCTATATCCTGGTTAAAGTTTTCTTTTATTTTCTCCATTTTATTTCCAAAATTTTGGATCATCTTTACTATCATTACTCTGAATTCTTTTTCAGGTAGACTTCCTATTTCCTCTTCATTTGTTTGGTGTAGAGGGTTTTTTACCATTCTCCTTCATCTGCTGTGTATTTCTCTGTTTTCTCATTTTGCTTAACTTAGTGTGTTTTGGGTCTCCTTTTTGCAGGCTGTAGGTTCATAGTCCCGTTGTTTTTTGTGTCTGCCCCTAGCGGTAAGTTTGGTTCAGTGTGTTGTGTAGTCCTCCTTGTAGAGGGGACTGATGCCTGTGTTCTGGTGGATAAGGCTGGATCTTGTCTTTCTTGTGGGCTGGACCACGTCTGGTGGTGTGTTTTGGTGTGTCTGTGAAATTATTATGATTTTAGAAAGCCTGTCTGCTGATGGGTGGGGTTGTGTTCCTGTCTTTCTAGTTGTTTGGCAAAGGGTGTACAGCACTGTAGCTTGCTGGTTGTTGAGTGGAGCTGGGTCTTACACTGAGATGGAGATCTCTCAGAGAGCTTTTGCCATTTGATATTATGTGGGGCTGGGAGGTCTCTGGTGGACCAGTGTCCTGAACTCAGCTCTCCCACCTCAGAAGCTCAGACCTGACACCTGGCCAGAGCACCAATACCCTGTCAGCCACATGGCTCAGAAGAAAAGGGAGAAATAGAAAGAAAGGAAAAATAAATAAGTAGAATTAAATAAAATAAAGTTTTTAAAATAGAAAAAAAAATTTAAAAATTAATTAAAAAAAGAAAGAGAGAAAGACAGAAGAGAGCAACCAAACCAAAAAAACAAATTCACCAATGATGACAAGTGCTAAAAACTATATTAAAAAAAAGATAGACAATTATAACCCTAGGACAAATGGCAAAAACAAAGATATACAGATAAAATCACACAAAATACACATACACACTCACAAAAAGAGAAAAAGGAAAAAAATATATATATATATATTTATATTTATATATATGAGAAAGGAAGAGAGCAACCAAATCAATAAACAAATCAACCAGTGATAATAATCTCTAAATACTAAACTAAAATAAACATAAAACCAGAAATAAATTAGATGCAAAGAGCAAACTCCAAGTCTACAGTTGCTCCCAAAGTCCATTGCCTCAATTTTGGGATGATTTGTTATGTATTCAGGTATTCCAGAGGTACAGGGTACATCAGGTTGATTGTGGAGATTTCATCCACTTCTCTTGAGGCTGCTGGGAGAAACTTCCCTTTCTCTTCTTTTTTCACACAGCTCCCAGTGTTCAGCTTTGTATTTGGCCCCACCTGTGTGTGTAGTTCACCTGAGGGCATCTCTTTCTGGCCCAGACAGGACGTGGTTAATGGAGCAGCTGATTAGGGCGCTCTGGTGCAGTCAGGCAGGAGGGAGGAAGGGGTATGGAATACAGAGAAAGCCTGCAGTGGCAGAAGCCAGCATCGTGTTGCACCAGGCTGAGGTATGCCTTGTTTTCTCCCAGGGAAGTTGTCCCTGGATCATGGGACCCTGGCAGTGGTGGGTTGCACAGGCTCCCAGGAGAGATGTGGATAGTGACCCTTGCTTTCACACAGGCTTCTTGGTGGCTGCAGCAGCAGCCTTAGCATCTCATGCCCATCTCTGGTGTCCACACTGTTAGCTACAGTTCGTGCCCATCTCTGGACCTCGTTTAGGTGGGGCTCTGAATCCCCTCTCCTTGCACACCCCAAAACATGGTCTCGTGCCTCTTAGGCAGGTCCAGACGTTTTCCTGGACTCCCTCCTGGCTAGGTGTGGTGCACAACTCCCTTCAGACAATGTTCATGCAGCCAACCCCAAGCCTCAGCTCCCAGCCCCCACCAGCCCCAGTGGGTGAGCAGACAAGCCTCTCAGGCTGGTGAGTGCTGGTCGGCACTGATACTCTGTACAGGAATCTCTCGCTTTGCCCTCTGCACTCCTGTGACTGTGCTCTCCTCCATGGCTCTGAAGCTTCCTACCTGACCATGATCCATCGCTGCCAGTGAAAGGCTTCCTAGTGTGTGGAAACTTTTCCTACTTCACAGCTCCTCCCCAGAGGAGCAGGTCCTGTCCCTATTCTTTTGTCTCTGTTTTTTATTTTTTTCTTTTGCCCTACCCAGGTACGTGGAGAGTTTCTTGCCTTTTGAGAAATCTAAGGTCTTCTGCCAGCATCTAGTAGGTGTTCTGTAGGAGTTGTGCCACGTGTAAATGTAGTTTTGATGTATTTGTGGGGAGGAAGGTGATTTCCACGTCTTACTCCTCCACCATCTTGAAGGCTCCCAGAGGCTTCTAGAATGCCATTTTAATCCCTTTGTTGATTGTGTTATTATTACTTTAAGTTATTTTCTTTTTTTTTTTTTTTTAAATTTTATTTTATTTTATTTTTTTGCTTTATAACAAATTTAATCAGTTATACATATATATATGTTTCCATATCCCCTCCCTTTTGCGTCTCCCTCCCATCCTCCCTATCCCACCCCTCCAGGCAGTTACAAAGTACCGAGCTGATCTCCCTGTGCTATGCGGCTGCTTCCCACTAGCTATCTACCTCACGTTTGGTAGTGTATATATGTCCATGCCGCTCTTTCACTTTGTCACAGCTTACTCTTCCCCCTCCCCATATCCTCAAGTCCATTCTCTAGTAGGTCTGTGTCTTTATTCCTGTCTTACCCCTATGTTCTTCATGACATTTTTTTTTCTTAAATTCCATATATATGTGTTAGCATACAGTATTTGTCTTTCTCTTTCTGACTTACTTCACTCTGTATGACAGACTCTAGGTCTATCCACCTCATTACAAATAGCTCAATTTCATTTCTTTTTATGGCTGAGTAATATTCCATTGTATATATGTGCCACATCTTCTTTATCCATTCATCCGATGATGGACACTTAGGTTGTTTCCATCTCCGGGCTATTGTAAATAGGGCTGCTATGAACATTTTGGTACATGTCTCTTTTTGAATTATGGTTTTCTCAGGGTATATGCCCAGTAGTGGGATTGCTGGGTCATATGGTAGTTCTATTTGTAGTTTTTTAAGGAACCTCCATACCGTTCTCCATAGCGGCTGTACCAATTCACATTCCCACCAGCAGTGCAAGAGTGTTCCCTTTTTTCCACACCCTCTCCAGCATTTATTGTTTCTAGATTTTTTGATGATGGCCATTCTGACTGGTGTGAGATGATATCTCATTGTAGTTTTGATTTGCATTTCTCTAATGAGTAAAGATGTTGAGCATCCTTTCATGTGTTTGTTGGCAGTCTGTATATCTTCTGTGGAGAAATGTCTATTTAGGTCTTCTGCCCATTTTTGGATTGGGTTGTTTGTTGTTTTGTTATTGAGCTGCATGAGCTGCTTATAAATTTTGGAGATTAATCCTTTGTCAGTTGCTTCATTTGCAAATATTTTCTCCCATTCTGAGGGTTGTCTTTTGGTCTTGTTTATGGTTTCCTTTGCTGTGCAAAAGCTTTTAAGTTTCATTAGGTCCCATGTGTTTATTTTTGTCTTTATTTCCATTTCTCTAGGAGGTGGGTCCAAAAGGATCTTGCTGTGATTTATGTCATAGAGTGTTCTGCCTATGTTTTCCTCTAAGAGTTTTATAGTGTCTGGCCTTACATTTAGGTCTTTAATCCATTTTGAGCTTATTTTTGTGTATGGTGTTAGGGAATGATCTAATCTCATACTTTTACATGTCCCTATCCAGTTTTCCCAGCACCACTTATTGAAGAGACTGTCCTTTCTCCACTGTACATTCCTGCCTCCTTTATCAAAGATAAGGTGACCATATGTGCGTGGGTTTAACTCTGGGCTTTCTATCCTGTTCCATTGATCTATCTTTCTGTTTTTGTGCCAGTACCATACTGTCTTGATTACTGTAGCTTTGTAGTATAGTCTGAAGTCAGGGAGCCTGATTCCTCCAGCTCCATTTTTCGTTCTCAAGATTGCTTTGGCTATTCGGGGTCTTTTGTGTTTCCATACAAAATGTGAAATTTTTTGTTCTAGTTCTGTGAAAAATGCCAGTGGTAGTTTGATAGGGATTGCATTGAACCTGTAGATTGCTTTGGGTAGTAGAGTCATTTTCACAATGTTGATTCTTCCAATCCAAGAACATGGTACATCTCTCCATCTATTTGTATCATCTTTAATTTCTTTCATCAGTGTCTTATAATTTTCTGCATACAGGTCTTTTGTCTCCTTAGGTAGGTTTATTCCTAGATATTTTATTCTTTTTGTTGCAATGGTAAATGGGAGTGTTTCCTTGATTTCACTTTCAGATTTTTCATCATCAGTATATAGGAATGCCAGAGATTTCTGTGCATTAATTTTGTATCCTGCAACTTTACCAAATTCATTGATTAACTCTAGTAGTTTTCTGGTAGCATCTTTAGGATTCTCTATGTATAGTATCATGTCATCTGCAAACAGTGACAGCTTTACTTCTTCTTTTCCAATTTGGATTCCTTTTATTTCCTTTTCTTCTCTGATTGCTGTGGCTAAAACTTCCAAAACTAGGTTGAATAAGAGTGGTGAAAGTGGGCAGCCTTGTCTAGTTCCTGATCTTAGTGGAAATGGTTTCAGTTTTTCACCATTGAGGACGATGCTGGCTGTGGGTTTGTCATATATGGCCTTTATTATGTTGAGGAAAGTTCCCTCTATGCCTACTTTCTGCAGGGTTTTTATCATAAATGGGTGTTGAATTTTGTCGAAAGCTTTCTCTGCATCTATTGAGATGATCATATGGTTTTTCTCCTTCAGTTTGTTAATATGGTGTATCACGTTGATTGATTTGCGTATATTGAAGAATCCTTGCATTCCTGGAATAAACCCCACTTGATCATGGTGTATGATCCTTTTAATGTGCTGTTGGATTCTGTTTGCTAGTATTTTGTTGAGGATTTTTGCATCTATGTTCATCAGTGATATTGGCCTGTAGTTTTCTTTCTTTGTGACATCCTTGCCTGGTTTTGGTATCAAGGTGATGGTGGCCTCGTAGAATGAGTTTGGGAGTGTTCCTCCCTCTGCTATATTTTGGAAGAGTTTCAGAAGGATAGGTGTTAGCTCTTCTCTAAATGCTTGATAGAATTCGCCTGTGAAGCCATCTGGTCCTGGGCTTTTGTTTGTTGGAAGATTTTTTATCACAGTTTCAATTTCAGTGCTTGTGATTGGTCTGTTCATATTTTCTATTTCTTCCTGATTCAGTCTTGGCAGGTTGTGCATTTCTAAGAATTTGTCCATTTCTTCCAGGTTGTCCATTTTATTGGCATAGAGTTGCTTATAGTAATCTCTCATGATCTTTTGTATTTCTGTAGTGTCAGTTGTTACTTCTCCTTTTTCATTTCTAATTCTATTGATTTGAGTCTTCTCCCTTTTTTTCTTGATGAGTCTGGCTAATGGTTTATCAATTTTGTTTATCTTCTCAAAGAACCAGCTTTTAGTTTTATTGATCTTTGCTATCGTTTCCTTCATTTCTTTTTCATTTATTTCTGATCTGATTTTTATGATTTCTTTCCTTCTGCTAACTTTGGGATGTTTTTGTTCTTCTTTCTCTAATTGCTTTAGGTGCAAGGTTAGGTTGTTTATTCGAGATGTTTCCTGTTTCTTAAGGTGGGATTGTATTGCTATAAACTTCCCTCTTAGAACTGCTTTTGCTGCATCCCATAGGTTTTGGGTCGTTGTGTCTCCATTGTCATTTGTTTCTAGGTATTTTTTAATTTCCTCTTTGATTTCTTCAGTGATCACTTCGTTATTAAGTAGTGTATTGTTTAGCCTCCATGTGTTTGTATTTTTTACAGCTCTTTTCCTGTAATTGATATCTAGTCTCATAGCATTGTGGTCGGAAAAGATACTTGATACAATTTCAATTTTCTTAAATTTACCAAGGCTTGATTTGTGACCCAAGATATGATCTATCCTGGAGAATGTTCCATGAGCACTTGAGAAAAATGTGTATTCTGTTGTTTTTGGATGGAATGTCCTATAAATATCAATTAAGTCCATCTTGTTTAATGTATCATTTAAAGCTTGTGTTTCCTTATTTATTTTCATTTTGGATGATCTGTCCATTGGTGAAAGTGGGGTGTTAAAGTCCCCTACTATGAGTGTGTTACTGTCGATTTCTCCTTTTATGGCTGTTAGTATTTGCCTTATGTATTGAGGTGCTCCTATGTTGGGTGCATAAATATTTACAATTGTTATATCTTCTTCTTGGATCGATCCCTTGATCATTATGTAGTGTCCTTCTTTGTCTCTTCTAGTAGTCCTTATTTTAAAGTCTATTTTGTCTGATATGAGAATTGCTACTCCAGCTTTCTTTTGGTTTCCATTTGCATGGAATATCTTTTTCCATCCCCTTACTTTCAGTCTGTATGTGTCTCTAGGCCTGAAGTGGGTCTCTTGTAGACAGCATATAGATGGGTCTTGTTTTTGTATCCATTCAGCCAATCTGTGTCTTTTGGTGGGAGCATTTAGTCCATTTACATTTAAGGTAATTATCGATATGTATGTTCCTATTCCCATTTTCTTAATTGTTTTGGGTTCATTATTGTAGGTCTTTTCCTTCTGTTGTGTTTCTTGCCTAGAGAAGTTCCTTTAGCATTTGTTGTAAAGCTGGTTTGGTGGTGCTGAACTCTCTCAGCTTTTGATTGTCTGTAAACGTTTTAATTTCTCCATCAAATCTGAATGAGATCCTTGCTGGGTAGAGTAATCTTGGTTGCAGGTTTTTCTCCTTCATCACTTTAAGTATGTCCTGCCACTCCCTTCTGGCTTGTAGAGTTTCTGCTGAGAGATCAGCTGTTATCCTGATGGGGATTCCCTTGTGTGTTATTTGTTGTTTTTGCCTTGCTGCTTTTAATATGATTTCTTTGTGTTTAATTTTTGACAGTTTGATTAATATGTGTCTTGGCGTATTTCTCCTTGGATTTATTCTGTATGGGACTCTCTGTGCCTCCTGGACTTGATTAACTATTTCCTTTCCCATATTAGGGAAGTTTTCAACTATAATCTCTTCAAATATTTTCTCAGTCCCTTTCTTTTTCTCTTCTTCTTCTGGAACCCCTATAATTCGAATGTTGGTGCATTTAATGTTGTCCCAGAGGTCTCTGAGACTGTCCTCTGTTCTTTTCATTCTTTTTTCTTTATTTTGCTCTGCAGCAGTTATTTCCACTATTTTATCTTCCACCTCACTTATCCGTTCTTCTGCCTCAGTTATTCTGCTATTGATCCCATCTAGAGTATTTTTTATTTCATGTATTGTGTTTTTAATCGATGCTTGATTCATCTTTAGTTCTTCTAGGTCCTTGTTAACTGTTTCTTGCATTTTGTCTATTCTATTTCCAAGATTTTGGATCTGGGAAATAGAATCTTGGATCATCTTTACCATCATTATTCTGAATTCTTTTTCAGGTAGAGTGCCTATTACCTCTTCATTTGTTAGGTCTGGTGGGTTTTTATCTTGCTCCTTCTCCTGCTGTGTGTTTTTCTGTCTTCTCATTTTGCTTATGTTACTGTGTTTGGGGTCTCCTTTTTGCAGGCTGCAGGTTCGTAGTTCCTGTTGTTTTTGGTGTCTGTCCCCAGTGGCTAAGGTTGGTTTAGTGGGTTGTGTAGGCTTCCTGGTGGAGGGGACTAGTGCCTGTGTTCTGGTGGATGAGGCTGGATCTTGTCTTTCTGGTGGGCAGGTCCACGTCTGGTGGTGTGTTTTGGGGTGTCTGTTCACTTTTTATGATTTTAGGCCACCTCTCTGCTAATGGGTGGCGTTGTGTTCCTGTCTTGCTAGTTGTTTGGCTTAGGGTGTCCAGCACTGTAGCCTGCTGGTCGTTGAGTGAAGCTGGGTGCTGGTGTTGAGATGGAGATCTCTGGAAGATTTTCGCCGTTTGATATTATGTGGAGCTGGGAGGTCTCTTGTGGACCAGTGTCCTGAAGTTGGCTCTCCCACCTCAGAGGCACAGCACTGACTCCGGGCTCCTCAATTTGGGATGATGTGTTGTCTATTCATGTATTCCACAGATGCAGGGTACATCAAGTTGATTGTGGAGCTTTAATCCGCTGCTTCTGAGGCTGCTGGGAGAGGTTTCCCTTTCTCTTCTTTGTTCTCACAGCTCCTAGGTCTCAGCTTTGGATTTGGCCCCGCCTCTGCGTGTAGGTCGCCGGAGGGCGTCTGTTCTTCGCTCAGATAGGACAGGGTTAAAGGAGCAGCCTCTTCGGGGACTCTGGCTCACTCAGGCCGGGAGGGAGGGAGGGGCACGGAGTGCGGGGCGAGCCTGCAGCGGCAGAGGTCGGCGTGACGTTGCACCCGCCCGAGGCGCGCCGTGCGTTCTCCCAGGGAAGCCGCCCCTGGATCCCGGGACCCCGGCAGTGGCGGGCTGCACAGGCTCCCGGAAGGGCGGTGTGGGCAGTGACCTGCGCTCGCACACAGGCTTCTTGGCGGCGGCAGTAGCAGCCCCAGCGTCCCACGCCTGTCACTGGGCTCCGCGCTTTCAGTCGCGACTCGCGCCCGTCTGTGGAGCCCCTTTAAGCAGCGCTCTTAATCCCCTCTCCTCGCGCACCAGGAAACCAAGAGGGAAGAAAAAGTCTCTTGCCTCTTCGGCAGCTCCAGAGTTTTCCCGGACTCCCTCCCGGCTAGCTGTGGCACATTAGCCCCCTTCAGGCTGAGTTCTCGCCACCAGCCCCAGTCCTCTCCCTGCGCTCTGACCGAAGCCCGAGCCTCAGCTTCCAGCGCTGCGTGCCCCGGCGGGCGAGCAGACAAGCCTCTCGGGCTGGTGAGTGCCGCTCGGCACCGATCCTTTGTGTGCGGATCTCTCCGCTTTGCCCTACCCAGGTATGTGGGGAGTTTCTTGCCTTTTGGGAGGTCTGGGGTCTTCTGCCAGCGTTCAGTAGGTGTTCTGTAGGAGTTGTTCCACGTGTAGCTGTATTTCTGGTGTATCCGTGGGGAGGAAGGTGATCTCCGCGTCTTACTCTTCCGCCATCTTACCTAAGTTATTTTCTTAGTGGCAGTTCTAAGATTGCAATAGTCATCTCAACTGAAAACAATCTACTTTAGAGCAGTACCCGTGCTCTCACCTGTGTGATTCCAGATAAGATGATTTTCCCCCTTTGGTTTCTCTTAAGATTTTTTTTTTTTTCTTATCTTTGATTTCTGAAGTTTCAGTATGATATTCCTAGGTGTTGTTTTGCTTATTTTATTTTATTTTATTTTATTTTATTTTATTTTATTTTATTTTATTTTTTATATTTCTCCTGCTCGGTCTTCTTTGAGCTTCTCGATTCTGTGGTTGATGCCCAACATTAATTTGGGGAAATAGACTTAATTATTTCAAACACTGCTTCTTTTCCTTTTTATTTTTTCTCCTTCTTGTGTTGGTGATATGTGTACATTACATCCTCTGTAGTTGTCCCACAGTTCTTGAATATTCTACTCTCTTCTTTCAATTTTTTCCTTTGCTTACCAGTTTTGGAGCTTCCTATTGTCACATCTTAAGCCCAGTGATTCTTGTCTCGGCCATACCCAGTCCACTAATGAACGCATTCTTCATTTTTATTACAATGTTTTTGCTTTCTTGTATTTCTTTTAGATTTTTTCTTAGATTTTTTTTTTCTCTCTGCTTATCATTATCCACATGTTTTTGGTCTAGTTTTCCCATTAAAGCTCTTAGCATATTAATCATAGTTTTAAAAACTTCCTGGTCTTATAATTCCAACATTCCTGACATATCTGACTGGCTCTGAGGCTTGATTGGTCTCTTCAAATTGTGATTTTGCCTTTTAATATATATTGTAATTTTTGTTGAAAGGTGGTTGTCATATGCTGAGTGAAAGGAACTACAGTAAAAATTCATTTAGTAATGTAGTGGTAAGGTGTGGAGGGAGGGTAAGTGTTCTATAGTCCTGGGATTAGATCTCAGTCTTTTGATGAACCTATGCTTCTTGCTTGTGAACTTTACTAGTACTTTTCAGTGCCCCCCACCCCATATTAGGTGGAATAGTATGTCTAGAGGGAACTGAATATTTTCCCTCTCTCAGGTAAGTTAGGCTCTGATAAAACTCCAATAAATTAAGTTCTGGCAAAATTGTTTCTCCTGAGGGAAAGCCTGCTTAGGAAAAAGCAGAATGCTCTGATATATTTCAAAATGTTTCCTTTTGGGCTTCCCTGGTGGTGCAGTGGTTGAGAGTCTGCCTGCCGATGCAGGGTACATGGGTTCGTGCCCCAGTCCGGGAGGATCTCACATGCTGCAGAGTGGCTGGGCCCATGAGCCATGGCTGCTGAGCCTGCGCGTCTGGAGCCTGTGCTCCACAACAGGAGAAGCCACAACAGTGAGAGGCCAGCTTACCACAAAAAAAAAAAAAAAAAAAATTCCTTTTTCCCTCTTCCTGCCAGAAGGCTGAGGGTTTTTTTTGTTTTGTTTTTTTTTTTGTTTTTTTTTTCCAATTTCTTATATCAGAATCTGGTAGAGTTCGTTGAGGCATAACTCACAAAACATAGGGCCTCCAGGACTGTGTTGCCATGGTGCTTTTACCTCTCAGATTGTCCACACTGAGACTCCAGCCATTGCTCAGTTACAGGACTGGTTCCTGAGGAAGTTTCTGCTCCTGAGTTTCTTCTCTGGTAAATTCTGATTTTTCTGTCTACCTGTTTATCTCTCCAATTTTAGGGGAAATGATTTGCCCAGTGACCTCATGTCACTGACAGATCTAAGTAGAGTTGTTTTTTTAGTAAAAAACTTTGACAAGTTTTTATTCCTTAGGTCATAATGGTCACTTCTAAGCTCTTTATATGCCAGATTGGAACCTGGAAGTCTTTGCTGTTTTTTAATTATTATTATTTTACTTCTGGTCCCTTTGTTTGCATTTTAGTGTTTTGTTATTTCTAGGAACCATATAGTTTACCCTCTCTTTCACTAACATTCATCATTCCTCCCAACATGAGTTGTCCTCTGGGGTGAAAGAAAAACTGGGTTATTTTAATGCATACTGAACCAAATCCTGTGAGACTGAAGCAAATTAATCTATAATTAGATAACACATTTCTTATGTTCTGAAGTTCCTAATTTTCCTATTTTGAATTAAGGGATTAATTTATTTATTCATTCAACAATAAATTATTGAGAATCTGATATATATGATGTTCTGTTATGGATGCTTTGGATAACTTTTCTAAACACCCGTACCCAAATATAGTATCTGTCACTGAATAAATGCAAAATTAAGTCTACTTAATTGAAATATGAAAAAATACTTTGATTGAATATGAGGAAGTAAAAATAATGCTTTTTAAAAATAATAGCACATACATCATGGGCATGTCTGGAAATATACACATTTTATTTTTTATTGTTTACTTTGCTACTTGTTAAGAATTCATATAATCACTGATGTATTAAGATAAGTAAAAACCTGGCATTATATAACATTTTATTTTAAATATGGTTTAGTCAAAATGAATTCTGACAAGCTTTAATAACAGAATATTCTTAAATCAATTTGATTAGATTATTTTCTAACATATACCAACTACGAATGTTTCTCCATCTTAAATCACCATTTAAAACTTTCATCTGCAGTTTGATTGTCAGAAGCTGGGCATATCTACTTTTCCAAATTCATCCTGTTTAAAAGCAAGAAAGTTGCCTGCATGCTTAAACCCTCTTTTGCTTCTAACTTGGCTGTTTGTTAATGGCACTGACATAACTCAGTCACTCAGCATCAAAACCTCAGATTCATCATGGACTTGTACCCACTCTTCATGTCCCAATTCTAAGAAATAATATTTATTACTTTGGTCTTAGGTTTAAGTAGTAGAAACTTTACAGGGGGGAATGTAGGAATATGGGGAGGAAAAGAGAGCACAGTCTCTAGTCACTGGTGCATCGCTAGCTAGATGATCTTGAAAAAAAAAAAGAACAAAGATTATTTCATTGCCTAGAGCAGCACTGTCCAATAGAAATATATTGTGAGTCACAAACATAAGTCACATGTGTAACTTTAAATTTTCTAGTAGCCTCATTAAAAAGAAAATTTAAAAAGAAACAAGTAAAATTAATTTTAATATATATTTTGTTTAACCCAATATATCAGAAATAGTATTTCTATATGTAGTCAGTGTATAATTATTAATGAGATATTTTAAATTATTTTCTTCTCACTAAGTCTTTGAAACATGGCAAGTATTTTATACTTACAGCATGTGTCAATGTCCTTTAGTCACACTTCAAGTGCCCTAAAGTCAGACCTGGTTAGTGATAACTCTATAAAATAGGCCTAGAGTGTATCTCACCATCCTGAAATGTAGTAGTCTAAAACATGGGGTTTATGAGAGCAGGGCCTGAAAAGGAACACCAGAGAATGTAAAATCAATGAGTTGTTCTGGAGTTAACAGTTAGATTCAGTCTCAGAAGATGTGGAATCAGCCCAGGTTCATGAGCAGGTAAGACCTGAAAGATAGTTATTAAACCAAAGTGGAAAATCTACATTTCTTCCCCTTAGAGACACATCCCAATTCCTTCAGAATATTGCATCATACTTCTCACTCTGGAGTCTAGACTCCTTTGACTATATATCTCTCTGTGTATGTGTGTGTGTGTGTGTGTGTGTGTGTGTGTGTGTGTGAGAGAGAGAGAGAGAGAGAGAGAGAGAAAGAGTAAGAGAGAGAGGAGAGAGAAAAAACATTGCATGTGTATGGGTAAATGTATGTTTAATAGTTTTAAAGAAAAAAATAGGATTGTTTTCTAATTTGCTTTTGTCACTTGGCCATACATCTTGGAAAAATTTCATATTGCTACATAGAAGACTATCTTAACATTTTTAATGGTAATTTAAACTAATATATAGTTTCTGCCATTCTGTTAATCAATACCCTGTCAATATATGTTTAAGCTATTTTGAGGATTCACACAACTAAATAAATTGTGGCCATGTATATTCTTGTCTACATTGTAAATATGTCTTACAGAATGTATTCTTAAAATGTAAGCTGCTGATTGAAAGACTATGGGTATTTCAGTTTTTGTTACATTGACAAATTGCTTTCCAAAATAAACATGTTTATACCCCACCTACATGGCAGCATCTGTCAATTTCCTTGCATTTTACTTGTAGCATGGAATACCAATCTTCAAACACTTTTGCCAGTCTAGTGGGCAAAAATAGTATTATCTTATGGTTTTGATTTAATTTAAAAATTTTTTGTACTATTTCTTAAGATGAATAAGTTTTTTATATTTGTATTGAAAATTAATACTGTTTTACTGAAAATTGTTTAGTTTTATATTTGATTGCTTTTTCACATACTTCAAAAGCATTTCATAGATATTAATACTTTATGTATTATAAATGTTACAAACATTTTACCCTAGATTGTCATTTGTCTTTTATTTTTGCTTATGATATGTCTTCTATAGATTTCCATATTTAGACCTTTATTCTATTGAGAACTTGCTTTGAAATATGTAGGGACATAACTTTAATTATATTTTCTAATGTACAACCAATTTTCCTGGTGCCATTTAATTTATTTTGTGTTGTTCTTTTAATGATCCATTATATAATCTTAGACATGCAATATTTTGATTCCTCAGTGAGTTTTATGTATTTCCTAGATGCTGTATCTTTCCGTGGTCTCCAGAGCTCACACTTAAGTTGTACTTGGCTCATAGAATATAATAAATATTTTCTCACTGACAGAATAAGCAAGGTGATTAAATTCTGAATATTAATAATAATAATGACTCACATTTACATAGTCCTTTGTCATATACAAAGCATTTACACATATATATTTAATTCTCATACCAACCCTGTGAGTTAAATGGGGCAGTTATTATATTCTCCAATTTACGATTGAAAAAAACCAAGGCTGAGGAAATGAAGGGATTTGTTCAAGTCACACTGATACTGTAGGATAAGTAATGATCCAGAAAACAATTCCACATTCAGTGCTTTTATTCCCTTCTCCAATCAAACCTGCTCAGAAATCATTCACATTTAGTCATTTGTTTTTTCAACAATCACTGACTGAGGCCTAGAGCAGAGACTCAGGAGCCTCTCCAGCATCCATCTTTCCCCTCACTTCTAAAAGAATTTTCATTATATTCAGGTATCTACCTTTCTCAGGACATAGCTCAAAGGACGAGTGGATCCTGTTAGGATCATCCATCATGACAATCCTATTCCTTCCATGTTCAGAACCAGTATATGATTTTTTTCAGTCAGTGTGCTGTATAGGGAAATGTACTTGGGTTAAGGGGCTTCTGAGTTCCTCTCTTTACTTCTAAGAAAGAGGCACAAGATTTGAAAGTCCTTCATCTCTTCCCAGAACAGACCACTGCTGGTTGTAACACCTGGAGCTGTTAATGCCATCTTGCTGCTGAGCTGAAGAGAAAGCCACCACTGGACAGAGCAGAGAAAGAGAATCTCGGGAGGGACGCTGGATCCTCTTCCAGCTCTGAAATTCTCATGTTGTGGAATACATTTCCTAATGATCATGTCATTCTGGATCAGGGCTTTCTATGAATTGCAGGTGAAAGTGTCCTAACTGATACAAAAGCCCAACGAGCATACAGAATGGAGAGACTAGTGATGCAGAGATCACCAGTGCAATATATTTTCAAAGAGTCTACTTTTCATATGGAGCTGTTGAAGATCCTATTTACAGTTTCTGGTGCTGCCACCCAAACCTCTGAAACTTGAGGATATTTGAGTCTTTTTACATCTTTAATGGGAATCTGTACCATATTCAAATCTGAGAAACACTGTCTTGTATTATATGTCTTCTTGAGGAAATTTATGTTTAACAAAAACCAAAGCCTTCATCTTTTAGGATGGAGACACACCATCTACTAATAGTTAAGAGAGGGCTTTCCAACCTTGAGACCCACCATGCTACAACAAGGTGGAAGAGTCTGAGAGTCAGAGCGGCTCAAGTTGAAATTGCAGCTCTCATATACTTGCTGTGTGATCTTGGTCTAGTTCCATAATGTCTCTTAAACTCAATTTTCTCAAATTAAAAACAATAACAGTGTCATGCAAGTGTTGCTGTGGGATTGGATAGGATAACATATGTAAAAGGTCTGACAGAGCCTGACTCATGGAAAACACCTAAAAAAATTAAATTTATCTCCATTTTCCCCTTTTCTTAAAATTTTACCTGGTAGGCTAAGTAGTCTGCTCTGTAATTGGCCTCTGCTTTCTCCATTATTGTCACCAGATACCATTTTTCTGAGGTCCCTGGGGGCAAGGATCAATGAATGCAGTGCAAATATTTCTGAGATGGAGGTTTGTAACAGGCACCCAGACTGCCGAGACTGCACATTCTTGGGGTCACACCTTTTGGTTGCCTATGGCCCCACTAACTGTTTGGCCTTGCTCCAGGGTAATGAGGTTCTTTCCTCAATGCCTTTCCCAGGTAAGGCATGCCCGGTGTCCTCACTGCTGTTGCATATCACTTGTCTGCTGTCCTCTTGCCCCTCAGAACTGCCTCCTATTATTACCCTCCTGCTACCCTTTCCCCTGATAATTGTCAGTGAATGCCTTCCATCGGCCTTCTCCCCCTGGCTAATTGCCTTCTATTTCCCCTCCTCATTGGTCACATGCCTGGTCTGCCCTCCTGTCACCCTTCTTACCTGCTAACCTCTGCTTGATTTGCTGCCTGGACTAGACAGCAAGAGCCTTTCTGCCCTTCAGACTGCCTGCTGCCTGCTGATTTCCTGCGCTGCTCGCCCCACCTGCTGTGTGCCTGGGGTCACCTTCCTGCTGCCTCCTCCACCTGTCCCAGGGCTGTTTGATTTCGCCCCCTGAAATGCACAGATGGGATCTCTCCAGCTTCCCTGTGATTGTCTAATGGGGAAGTGAGATACAAATGACTGTGTATAATAAATGAAAAGGAAGAAAAACAACACAACAACAACAACAACAACAAAATGAAACAGAAAAAGGCAAACACCCAGATAGTTATAAAGAATACAGAGTATTTTAGCTAAAAAAAGTTATGTCTATCTCTGAATCCTGCACACAGACACAAGATAGAAAGCAGGAAAACATAATTGGGAATTGGTTAAAATAGCCTCTCCACTGTGTGGGAAGCAGCCAAATGTTGCAGGTAAGTGCCCAGAGGGTAACGGTTCCTCTTCCATGTCTAACCCTGAAAATAAGACTCAAGCTTTAGGATACAGAGGTCTGTTCATGGAAAGTGATTGAATTTCATTGCATGGCATAATTTAACTGAACACTGGGTACCCTTAAAACTATCGCTGAATATTTGCAACCTGTATCTGGAATATAGATTTCCATATCTATTTTAGATCCTCTATTGGCACGGTGAGCAGGAATCTCTTTTCAGAGTGATGTTTTCCTTTGATTTTCTCCTATTGTTTACTTAAACTGACACTAAACACTCACAAATTGGGCACAGTTGAGAATTAATAGAATCTTTTATTGAGAACTTTAGTCTCAAAGACAGAGTTCCATTTACAGCAGAGAACTTTCTCTTAGGCCAAAAATTAATTATATTATCCAGAACACAGAAATTTTTTATACTTGAGAGAGAAGGTTCTGCAGAGATCAGATGGCGGTTCCTCAAACTAGGCTAAGAAAACAAAGAGCTTGTGAGGAAGGGTAGTTGTGAAAGCTGGCTTTGGATGTTGTGTCTGAAATGTGTTTTTCTTTAAGACTAATGGCTAGTTCTTCATTTGTAGCCTTCTCAAGCAGGAGAGATTTTAAGATGCATATATCCACATCCTTAGAGATTACACTATCTGTTACTCTCTGTTTGTTCAAAAAGTTCTACTTTGAAATAAAATCAATTTGTTACCTCTAACTAAAAATCTTGTTACCTTTCTCCTTAAACTGACAACCAGACCAACCTGATTATTATCACATTATTTAATTGTTAAAGTGATTTCCCTTCCTTAAAAGCAGTTATTCGCTGGTAGCGATCTTAATAATGACAACTGTCTTCAAGCTGCCTCCTCAGTTTCCTCATTTGTAAAAGGCAGTAAAGGGCAGAGAAAACCAGACATTCTCTTGAGATTCTACTGAGCTTGAAGTTACTGGAATAGTTTTGTATTCTAAAGCTCATGAGGCAAAATTATTGAGTTATTTCTGAAATATGCCCGTAGTCCCCATTGATAATGATTAGATACTGACCCCTACATTTGACAGATTTCCTAGTTTTCATAGTCCTAAAATGTGAGGAAACAAGGCTGCAGCAGATCCAGCTAGTTTCTCTGGGAGATGAACATGCATAAAATTAAATTAAGGATACAAGGAGAGATGTTGAATATGTCAATACAAATCATAGAAAGTCAGGTGAAGGAAACATCAGTGATATATAATCCTGTTTCTTTATGGTGTAGTGACAGTAATCAAAGTCTCAAGAATGCAAGCGACTTGCCTGATGTTGATACCAGAATAGAACAAGAGCCTTTGCTCTCTAGTTTTGGTCCATATTCTCAACATAATTTCTTTATGTAGGATTTTCAGATAACCCCTTTCTACTTGACCCTTGGTATTTGGTCTGGCGACAGTAATAATTATTGAAATAAATCAAAAGGTCTTGCTGATTTGGCAGATGTGAAAGGAAAAAAACATTTTATAATTTTACTCCCTGGCTTAATTGAATAAGTGCGAGATCAGGTCACAGTCCATATCATATGAGAAATATGTGTGCTGACGCCTTCAACTTGACACAAGAGTCATTTACCATCTATCTCCCATCTCACAGTAATTAAGCACATTGCTTCCATTGCTCAGCACTATTTCAATTTTCCACAACAGGTATTTTTAATTGTCTGTATCCTTAAATGAAAGGAGAAATAAGAAAATAATGGAGCCAATAACTTGTTCCAGTGAATGACTCTTGAGAGAGAGAAAGAGAGAGAGAGAGAAAGCGACACTTAATTGTCATAGTGTTCAATTAAAATTAGATTTAAATAATTTTAACAATGCTTTTAGAGGTTCCTAGTTGTATGTACTGTGTAAAACCTTGCTATGACCATTCATTCCTGGAACACTGTTGTGCAGAACATGGTGCTATTGCTCACCAAAAGGTAATCAGAAATAAATAAATGGTTCATTAGGTAAAGCTAAGTTTATTAGACTTGCTACAGTAAGGGAAAACACCAACTAAATAGTGTCTCAAAGTGGAAAAATTAGGGGGAGGTAATTATAGGGCCTTGACTGGGTGATTGTGACACTGGTCTTGTGAGGTGAGCTGGCCAAAATTGGGCAGATATTATGACATAATAGTTTTGGATTGGTGAGCCCAGCAAGATGAGTGTCTCCAAGTAAGCCTGGATGAGAAGCTATTTTTGTTATTTTGAAGCTTTATCTTCTAGGAGTAGGTACAGTTAATCCTCATTTTTCACAGATCCGGTATTTGTGAATTTGCCTACTAGCTAAAAATTTATTTATAATCCCCAAATCAATACTTCTTGTGCTTTCACCATCATTTGTGAATATGTACAGAATGACAACAAATTTGAGTTGCTCAATGCACATGTTCCAAGTGTAGATTAAATGAGGTGACACTCTGCCTTCTGTTTCATCTCTCATCATGTAAACAAGTGTCTTTTTTTGTGTTCTATTTAATGCCACATTTTGATCAGGTTACAAAAATGTAATGACCAGAGGCTATATTCCCCCTAGGAACAGTGGTTCAGTATTCCCTAAATCAGTACTTTCAGAGAATTTATTGAACATAACTGCTGCAAATAATGAGAATCAACTTGATTTTTTGCTAAGTGTTTTTTTAATGTCCTGTTCCAGTATTGTTTAATGCAGGAATAGTAAATGATGTTTTCAGTTCTCAATGACTTTTTACCCATGTCATGATTCAGCAGTTCCTTTAGCCCTCAAGTGCTTGTTCAGGGCATGCGGTGTCATGGACCTTTGGTTTGTTAATTTCCTAAAGTGAGTAGCCATATTTAAGGCTTCTGGTAAGGTGATTTCAGTGGAGTGGGGTTCAGAATATGTGTCCAGTTGTCTCTCAGGTGTTGGACTTTGTGATTAACACTGCATTGAACACAACCAAAGATGTGCTTTACCACACAGGCACCTGTTTCAGGATCTGCTTTCAGGGACGACCAAACCAGCTGCCAGGTGACTACTAAAAACAGAACCACTTTCTGCAAATTGGAACTCTACCTTTATTTTGAATTCTTTTTATGACAAAAGTTCAATTATATTTGAAATCATTTCAAATTTTCATAAGAAATCTCAACACTACATTTGTCAATGGGAAAAATCACACTTTTATAATATATAAGTATAATTTCGACTTGAAAAATTTTCTGAAGTTACAAAAATATGATTTAATATTTTTATCACTAGTGCAAAGTTTCACATTGTATGTATCTATAACTAATTTGAAGAGATTATCATTAAAAAACAATTACATTAACAATCACAAATATATAACCTAATATAAAAAGTTACGTCCACAGATGCACACTCAAGCTTCTCATTAAAATGAAAACATTTTATATGGGAGTTTTATACAAATTCAATATTTAATATCTTTCCTGATACTTTATATTTAATTATTTTATTTTAGTGGATATGTTATTTCTTCCCCTTAAGACCACACCCCTTACCCCATCCAAACTTCTATTCTGTCAGGTGTGTTGCCTGCTGATGGCTCTTAGCTGAGTCCCTCCTTAAAAATTGTGCTTCTCCAAAGGGAGTTGCCTTGGCCAAGGTTATATCCTCTTCCCAGAGAGCGTTTAACTCCAATAACTAGTTGATTTGAGGGTACAAAAGCCTAGACCCCCTTGCCACAATTTGGAAAACTCTGAGGGTCTACTCCACCTCCGAAGCTCTCTACAGGTAGGATTGGCCAAGGCCTCTGCTAGACCACGTCAGAGTTTAAATTCTCCTCCTGCCCAATTCTGCTTCTCTAACTCCCTTGCATGTACTGATCCTGAGAACATGCCCAAATAAACCTTCACCTCAAAGTCTGCTTCCCAGTGAACTCAACCTATGGCTCTTACCATAATTATATACTGCAAAGCAAAAGTAGTGAACTTATTTTACTAAGTCTCATATAGCCCTAATTCACCCAAGCTTACCACAATGTGCTTTTCAGATTTTATCATTTTGTATAGGTGCTCTTTCATACAAAGATTAAGGAAGCATTGTTCTAAGGATTAGTAACACAAAGAAACCTTACCCATTTTTATAATGCAATAGTCTCTGTCTTCCAAATGAATATATATATAGCCCAATTTTCTCTTACAATATCCAGTCTAAATTTTTATATCGAATTGCCCTTTTGACATATTCCTGTACATTTATCATATGGTTACTAAACTTAATATGTTAACTGAGACTCCTGATTCTCTCAGAACTTGAACCCCCACCAACTACCCAGTCTACCATTCTTTTTCACAAGAGTAAAAGGCTCTGCCACCAGCCAGTTGCTAGAGACAAGAATCTAGACCCAATCTCTAATTCATCCCTTTCACTTATACTCTCACTCCCTGACCCATCAGCAAGCTCTGTCTATAGAAAAATGAAAAGTTTCTATTCTTTTATTTTTTCACTATGTCACCACAGCTCTAGGTATAGGATAATTACAGCAACTTCCTGAATGGTCTCCTTTCTTCTACTCATCCCCTTCTAACTTTTTTTCATATGGCAGAAATAGTGATTTTTAAATGCTAGTTAGATTAGGCAGATCTTATGTTTAATATTACTTAATATGCTTAATATTTGCCTTAGGTCAAACCTCTCACAATGACCTATAATGCCCTGCACATCTGGTACCTGCCTGCCTTTCCCACTCAGCTCCTACCACTCTGCACTTCCCTTCCTCTGTCCACTGGTCTTTTCTTGGTCCCATGAAAAAAACAAGCTTCTTTCCTGTCCCTAAAGCCTTTGCACAGGTTTTTCTTTCTGTTTGATGGTGCCCAGCACATTCACACGTAGTTTATTATTTATTTTTTATAATCCTTGCTTAATTGAGCAGAAATGTCTTTCATTATATGGTTTTCCTCAATCAGCATCTCTAGAAATATTACTTATTATTTGTTATCTATTTCAGTCAAACTTGTTGTTACCTTTACACACTTCCTCACAGTTTGAAATGATCTCTTTTGTTCATTTGTTTATTGTCTCTCTACTCTATTACAATGCTCCATGAGGGAAGAGCTTTATCTGATTTATATACTATCATATCCCTAGTGCCCAGCACAAGCCTTGACACAAAGTTGGCATTTGCTAAGTATATTTTGGGTTAATGACTGATTAATGAAGTGAATTATGCAACTCATGGCTATATGAGATATTTATTCTTTAGACCCCTACTTAACTGGTCTGACTTATAAACTAATCAGGACAAAACACTCTCAAACCTTGAAAATAAAATTTATCATATAAAGTCACACTAATTTGATACCTTCTTTTAGTGAGAGACACAAAATGTTAAGAGAAAAATATGTTTCAAAATATAGAATTTAATAACACTTCTGAGGAATCAACTGGGCATGATGTTTTCTCATAATTTAAATCTTGTTTGGGATTTGAATTTCAGAGAAGAAATTCAGTAAATAGCAGACATCAACCAAGCAAGAAAAATATAACATAATATTAAGTGGAAATGGACTGATGAAGTTCAGCTATAATTTCAACTCAACTGTGTCTTTTGACTATGATCTTCAAATCAGCTATTTAAGTACGGCCATTAGTTGATCAACATTACCTATGAATTACTACTGCCTGCAGGTCATTCAGTAAGTAACTGGAGATATCAACGTTAAATAAAAAAGCCCCAACTCTCTAGGAACTCAAACTTAAATACATGAGAAACTCATAGTCACCCTGAGACTTCATCAATAAAATTTAAAAGATTCTACAGTGGATCCACAAAATATGTTCAATCTAATATTAAGTCTTAATACATGTCAGACACTATATCCAAGGGGTCTCATCCTCACTTGGACCTGATTTAGATGATGAGCTCTGAACTATGAGTAGATACTGTAATGGGATGAGACCCTTGGATGCTTTACAATAGTATCAGTGTGTATCAGTGATACTCTTTACGAGAGTATCAATGATCCATATGGGGGAATGGATCATTGGAGGCCATAAGATGCACAGTAGCAGACAGATGTTAGCGTAGCCACTCATGATTTTTGCCTCCTGGTGTTCAAGTCCTTGTATGATTGCTTCCTCTTAGTGTGGGTAGGAGCTGTGAATTTCTTCTAACAAATAGAATGTGGCAAAGGTAATAGGATGTACATGATTACATGTGTGTGACTACATTGTTATGTACATAAAATTATAGTGCCCATCTTACTGGAGTCTCTCTCTCTCGCTCTCCCTGACTCAATGAAGCAAGCAACTATGTTGGGGGCTCACATGGCAAAGAATTGAGGGCACTGTCTAGGGATTGAGGGTTGCCTCTGGTTGACAGTCAGCAAGAAACTGAAGCCCTCACTCCTACAACAAGAAACTCTAAAAAGAATATGGAAAAGCAATTGAAGAGAGTGGAAGTTTAGCGGTAAAGTAAAAACCAAGTATGTTATTATCATAATCCAGGGAGAGATAGATTCAGTTTCAACTAAGGAGCATGGGGGAAGAGAGAAGGAGATAGAGACACTTCAGAGGTATACTGTTAGGATTAAATGACTGGAATAGTGGCTATGGGAAGGATGGAGATTTTGATCATTATTTAGCAAGCTTTTAAAATTACAAAATGGCATGGATGTAATTTAGTTTCCTGAATCTAATAAGTGCCTCCTTAGGCTTCAGTTCAGAGAGTTTGAGAGAGAGGTCAGGATTTTCTCTTTCCTTCTCTTCTTACCACTTTAGCATAGGTAACAGGAAGGAAGAAGAAGCATAGGCAATCCTGAAGATAAAGCAAGGGTTGGCATATAGGTATTATTGGAAAGAATAGTGATAAAAAATGAAATTTCAGATACAGACTGAGGAATATCTTTTCCTTTGAGATGAAAGCCTAATGCTTTTGACAAATTTAGATGTAAAGAGTTTAATAACTTTGGAGAAATAAAAGCATTCATATATTTTTCATTGGAATGTAAAATGGTGCAGCCTCTTTGGAAAACATTTTAGAATTTCCTCAAAAAATTAGTAATATAGTATCCACATAAACCAGGAATTCTAAGTATATATCCAATGAAATAAAAAAAAAGTATGTTCAGACAATGACTTTTCACAAATTTTTGTATTCCCACTATAATGAAATATAATGAAAACATTATGCTAGGTGAAAAAAGCTAGACTCAACAGATCACATATTATATAATTCCATTGATATGAGATGTCCAGAAAAGCTAAATCCACAGGGACAGAAAGTAGATTAATAGATACAGGGGTTAAAGACAAAGGAGAATAGGGAGTGACTGATAATGGGTATGGATTTTTTTTGGGGGGATGGTGAAAATGTTTTAAAATTAATGGTGATGGCTGCGTAACTCTGTAAATATATTAGAAATCACTTTAAAGGGTGAAATTTATAATATGTAAATTATATTTTAATAAAGCTGTTACATACATTAAAAAAAGGAGATATATTAAAAAATCACCCTTTTGATGAGCTCCATTTTCTCTAAAAATGTATATCAAAACTGCAGTGGTAAAAATTCTAAGAATTTTCAGGTATTCTTGTCAACGTATGTGCATTAAGAGAAAACATAATATTTCCTTTCCTGGCTAAATCTCAGTAGGTGAGAACTGAGAACTATTCTTTTCTTGTGTCCAGACTCTTTGGAATGTTGCTGCTCCTTGTGATACATATATGAAGACAATCTCTGGTTATGTTTCTCATGTCTTTAAGATAGGCTTATCTGTGTTTCAGATGTTTCCCATGTCTTTAGAGTGATCTATACTTAGTAGTCTTACACTCGCACACATTTGAGGTGGATTTGACCCAGGAAGCACAGTGTTTTAAAATAGCAAACAAAGGTTTCATTAGCCTCTGAGAATAACTTTCACTCTCTTTTATATGAGTTAGCCTTATGTACTTAATCTGTAAAGTGGTATTCAGGAGAGTTCTCTAATTTAGTAATGAGTCACTGACTCTTCCCCATTTTGACATTGGTGTGTTATAAACTAACCAACCATCCAACCAACCAACAAACGGTTCAGAAATATTTAGAAAGTAAAACCACATTTCTTATCAGGGCTCTCAGATTTGATCAAAAATGTCTAACAGGATCACTTTAATTTACACTGTTTTTTAGATTTTTTGTCAAGAGGGAATAGTAGTAGGAAGACTAGGTTATGTGGAAGGGTAAAAATTCACTGTCTAACCAAGAGAGGAGAGAAAAAAATAAATCAATATTTTCTGAACACTAAGTGATAACTTAAATGGTTTATTTTCTAAAAATACTCTCTTCAGTATTCTACTCTTGTGCTCTTTTAATATGGCCATTAAAGTAAGTGTGCCCCTTGTTTAGTCATCCAGAGAACAACCTTCACATGGCATTCTCTGGGTACAGAACAGTGTCATAATTAACCTCCTCCTTCCCATTAATGTCTTTTACTAAATGTATAAAACATTTTACTTCTTACTAATGTCATTCATTAAATTAAAAAAGAGAATGTATATATTTCTAATAAAACTAGTGGGATCCAAAATTCACTAAAAATACCCCACTCTTGATAATATAATGTTACACATTTATATCAGTGTACCCTAATCATAACAAAGTAGAAGTAGTTTCATTTGATAATATCAAGACAAGTTGTGCAAAGAGGAAAAAAAAAACTGTTCTGGAAATTAACTCCAAAGAACCCAAATTCCCTCCTCTACATCTTCTCTAGTAAGCAGAGACTTTGGCAAAAACTCCACTGGAAGGTAATTTTGAAATCACCACTTCACCAAGTTAAGTACACCAGTGTATGTATTCCCACACGGGAAGGTGCACTGATCCACCACAAGTTTGTGAGAGTTTATCCCCTATTTTTTTTGTTTTTGGCTCAAATCTGCTGTCAACTGTCCCCTTGTCTTTTCCAAAAGAGGTGAGATAAGGAGCCTGAAACCATCTCTGTAGGCCAGGATACTGCTAGCCCTAGATCTTAGGATTCTCTGTTCCTCTTGGATTAGAATTATTACAATTATAATTATGTGTGTAATATTTACATTCTCAACTACAGGATAAGCTCCAAGAAGACAGTGCCAAGTCTGGTTTGCTCAGAATAATATAAAGTACATTGTGACTCCCAATACATATATGTAGATTGACGGACTTGGATAAATGACATGGAAGTTACACTGATAACTTCTTGTCCACTTACACAATATCCCCAAATTCACATCTGGTTTGCACTGCCATCACTCCAGGATGGCTTCATTCACCTTGCCAAAAAGTGAGGAGTGCTATCAGACAGTGGGATCTGACCTCTAAACCCTAAAGATGGGTGGTGACATACACCCCTTATATGGGCAGAATCCTTATTCTTACTCTATGAGATTTAGACTGTATCCTCCTCAGAACTCCTTTTACATTTTCTATATTTTTATTTTCTATGATTTTTTGTCTCAACTGATTTGGGATTGTCTTATATATTTCCATGACATCAGAGCTCAACCAAGAGTTCATAAAGAGGCAGCAAAAGTGAATTTGACAGTTCTAGTTGTGTATCTGTGGATTCTGAGAGTGACTATGCCCTAACTCCAATTTTGCTTATATGAACAAAGTTCTGGTAAAGAATCATTGATGTTCTCTGGGAATTTGGCTTCATTATTTGATCTATTGTAGACAGGTCTTATCAATCCCAGCTTGATATGTACCCAAAATAGGACACAATGAGGCAATTTTTATAGACTTATTTTCTGTTTTTAAAGAGTGTTTGGAGTTAACAGCATTATAACTTTCAGAACAGTTTTCTGCCTCACTTTTAAAAAATTTTATCCTTAGAATTGAAAATCCTGCTGCATTTCAGACCTTCTTATAGCTGCATTGATTAGTCTTCTAGGAAGTGCAGCTGTGGTAATAATCCCTTCTCTGCATCTTTGCAAGCAGGAGGGAAGGCAGGAGATAAGAGTTGCCACAGGGAGTCTATATTTAATCTACAACTGGCTTATCCAAGTGTTTCATTGCTTCCTGAGGGACTCAAAACATACACTATTGTTAGAAAAAAATGATAGAGAAGGAAAGAAAGAAAAGTTCACCCAAGATTGGTCTTCAACTAATTAATTCATTTCAGAATTGGCACAGGAGAAGTTTTTGCTTTGCTGGTAATGCAGACTCTGAGAAGACTAGTACTTCTTGATACCAGCACAGCTCACCTTTCTGGCTTTTCCCTATGGCTGCTATTGGGGGATGGCTGAGCTTTTTCTTGGCAGCTTCAGTCAAGGCTGCTGGGAGGCATCTGTAAATGGTAACTTCAGTAGCTCTATCAAGGAAACCCCACTGATCTACACTGCAGATTTTTATGCGCATTCACACAGTGGAATAAAGTGGGTATCTGAGACAATTATAAAATCAATTACAAAATAAATAAATACCTAAATAAAATGCAAAACAAAGTAAATAAACCTTCAGCCTCAAAGGGAGAAGTAGAAGAAAGCTATTCTTCTTTAACGCAGTTTTTCTCGTCATTTCATTTCTTACAAGTCTACAGTGATTATCTACCTTTTTGACATCAAATACAAAATGTGCTTGACTTTGCCAGTCCTCTATCACCTGGCATATTCTAAAATGAAACCTCAGTCCAATATCATTGTCATGAAATCACACCCCATTTGTACCTACCTGAGAAACTCTGTGTCTGCGAATCTCCTAGAATGGCCTTCCTCTTGTTGTGTGCCAATCATAATTTCTTAAGAATGAACTCAAATGCATTTCTTCCTTAAAACTTACATTGACTTATTACCCTTTCCCTCTATGAACATTTATAGCACATATATGTTATTATTTTTATTGTTATTCCACAGAATTGGAATGCAGTGGGTGGGAGGTTGGGAACAAGTTGGGAAAAAATTAAGGTCACTTAAGGCTGTACGATTAAGGTGTTTGTCCTGATTCACTGGGTGCTATCTACACTGATTATGCACAGAAAACAATTAAATGAGAAGATCTCAGTTCTTTCATTTTATGAAACAGTCACCAACAATTATAATCTATCTATTTTTTTAGGCTTGCTTATATTTTATTTCTCTAGAACAAAAAGTAAGACATCTTAAAATCACTGAATAAAACTTTCATAGGAATTAAAACTCACAACCATCTCTTATTCCTAGAAGAGGCTGCAGGGAACAGAGGCAATAGAGCTCTTCTTTGGAGCCAGCAGAAGCTAAATAAAATAAGCCGTTGACATCTGCAAGTATAGAATTCACAAAACACAGGAAAGGACCAAGACCATAGATCCTGTCATTGAAGTCATGAACTTCTCTATTGATTATGCTGTAGAGCACATGATGCACCTGAAAAGAGAGGGGGTAGGTATTGGATAAAGTAAATATGAAAAGACTGGTAGTATAGAAGGATGAGAGAGTAAGATGCCTTCCCTCTTGGTAAAGTGCAAAAGATCATGAAGAGCTCCACACATGACACTACCCAGCTACACTTAAGTTCAGCATTGGGACAATTGTCTGGATTTTACACTCTTAAGGGGACTGAATTGGGATATTTACCTGCAGAAGACACCATAGGTGAAACATTGGCAAAAATGAGACTCTGTCTTTCTTCTCTGTGTATAAGGAGGTCCTATCTCAGGGTAACAAGGAGAGAGTATCTCCAGCTTTTTGAATACTAAACTAAAAACATCAATATATTTGGTCAAGACTATTTATTTGGTTAATCCAATGATATTTAAGGAAACTCTGCTTCCTTAAAAAAAGATTGTGTGTTGTATAACTTAGACCCAGATATTCCCCCACCAAATTCATTATGAGCAGGTTTTGATAGTTTTAAGAATGGACAGAATTTTCTCATGTTTCAATTTTTCTCTCATAAACCACAAATATTTGATGTCTGTCATAACTTGTTTTTCTAGCAAAAAAAAAAACAAAAACAGGCAACCAACCAAAACAAACAAAGAAACAAAACAAGAATAAGAAGCAAACATTGAAAATAGTGGATCATACTTTGATTGAGGCACTTTAATGAAAACAATGTAATATGATTAGTTTCTGATTGGTGGTTTATAAGATGAAATAGTACTCACCAAAAAGAGTATCATAGACTTTGCCAGATGTTCAAACTTAGAAATTAATTTCCAGAATTTTCATTAAGTATGTGCAATTTAAATGTTCCTATTAGCTAAGCATTTTTTAGAAGCTCTGGCCATAATAGTTTGTGCATGTGCTCGCATGTAGATATAATCTAAGCCAAAATTCATTTCTTCTCCCTAAACACTATACTGCCAAAGAACTTTAGTATAATCACCATGATTAATCAAAATGAAGATTTCTTTGTCCACATACTGTATATATCATACAAAGCAGCTTTTCTTGTTCTAAGCCTAAGGTCCTCAAACTTCTGCCTCACTTTTCTTCTGGTAAGACTCACTTGAATGCTGTTTCCTAGTGTCTTTCAAACTTCTGTCTCACTTTTCTTCTGGTAAGACTCACTTGAATGGTGTTTCCTAGTGTCTTTCAGGTGTTCATCTGCAGTTACTTAGTTTGGTTTGATTTGGTTAAAAATAATCAGCATTGTATAAAAATAATACTCATCAAAAATCCTGTATTTTTGAATAAAGAAAATATAGAACCAAATAAAAAGCAAGAGAGCATGCTTGCACATGTGGGTGATGGTGTTGGGTGTTTCTATTATCACCTTTGCACAGATAAAATTGCACTTGCCTGGCTGGTTCCTCCATTACTGAACTACTCTTCTCTTTGCTTTCCATAGGCCTACTTTTCTTCTCATCTAACACCACTTTCCACAATACAAGCATACTTCATTATATTGAGCTTCACTTTATTGTGCTTCTCAGATATTATAGTTTTTACAAATTAAAGATTTGTGGCAACTCTGAGTTAAGCAAGTCTATGGGAGCTATATTTCTAACTGCATTTGCTCACTTCTTGTCTCTGTGTCACATTTTGGTAATTCTCACAATATATCAAATTTTTCATTATTATTATATTTGTTAAGATGATCAGTAACCTTTGATGTTACTACTGCAAAAATATTGACTTGTTGAAGGCTCAGATAATCATTAGCATTTTTTAACAATAAAATTAAGAAATGTATATTGCTTTTTATATGTAATGTTATTGAACAATTAATAGACTACAGCATAGGGTTAACATAACTTTTATATGCACTGGGAAACCAAACGCTTTGTGGGACTGACTTTATGGAGATATTCACTTTATCATGATGATCTGAAACCAAACCCACAATATCTGCGAGGTATACCTGTATTTTCTGACAATAGGACTAGATTAAGATCTACCTGGTATTCACTGATATTCTCTACTTTTCTTTTGTAGCAATCAACATACTTAAGATTATGTAATTATTTAAGAAAGGAGTAAATTAATCAATGTATGGCTATTCACAGCCTTCTCATCTGCATTCACACACCAAAGTGAATTCAATTTTTGCTTGCTCATCAGCTTTTAAACATGTATTCTGCTGATTGTAGAATTTGGTGAAATGGAGAATTGGAGACATAGGTGAAACAAGCTTGATTTATATTGCAGAGGGAAGACTTACTCTAGAGAAAGGAAACAAAATTTATTGCCACCCAGAACAAGGGAGGCATATTTCAAGATGGGCTATTGGGTTGGAAATAGTTTTGGGGGCATAGACGGGCAGTTTGGAAGGAAAAGGAAGAGATTTTAGAGTGTCTGCCATATATGGGAGTTATTGAGAATGAGACAGGTGGCTTAGTTTCTTTGAGTCTTAATTTACTTACTTATTGAATGTCTTTCTTTTCTTATGTCTTTCTTTTCTAATCAAGTATGAAGTTACATTAATGGAGAAACAATGATCACACTCCTCCACACTATACTATCAGCACTTTATCAAGTTCTGAGTTATTAGAGGTGCTTGAAAAAATTCTCTATTGATGTTTAACTTTCTGTATGTATGTTTCTAAGTTACTTAATAATCTATAACCATGAGCTTCAGTATATACTATTAGGACACAGATAAATTATGGAAAGCGTTCTGAATCCTTGAAGTGAAGTTATACACATATAACCTACTAGATTTTGATTTAGGTTAAACTGGTTGAGTGACATTATTTTCAAAATAATGAATTATGTGAATTTGTGCTGAAGTTGTCAAAGAAGTATTCTCAGAAAGGATAAGTGTTAAATGTAGAAAGAACACAAGAAATAGAACAGGGAAGAAAAAAAAAATTCTTTAAGTAGGAGAAGACATTTTATGTATAATTTCAAGAGTTTGTATTTCTTTCAGTTCAACATTTCCTTATTGCCATAGGTTAAACCAAACAATTATTTTGTCAAGTCATAGAACACAGGAATTCATTAACAGGTCTTTAAGTGAATGATAGATTTGTGTTTACTTTGATTTTGTTCAAAATAAATAATCTCTTTAGGCCACATTTTCCTTTTGTGGAAAAGAGTATACAACAAGGTATGGCAAATTTTTCTATAAAGGGCCAGCTAGTAAATAAGCTATTATTTATTTATTTATTTATTTATTCATGTTTTTTCAAACTTTTTACTGTGATGAAATGGAAGAAATATATTTTGCAGTACAGCTTAGCACATGCACAGACATACAAACAAAACATGAAATAAATTTATCCCTATTATGAATGAAGTGCTCAGTTTTATTCTTTACTTTCTATTTTATTCTCTTACAGTCAATTGCATTTTTTTCTTTTTTTTTTAACATCTTTATTGGAGTATATTTGTTTTAAAATGTTGTGTTAGTTTCTGCTGTATAACAAAGTGAATCAGCTATATGTATGTATATATATATATATATATATATATATATATATATATATATATATATATATATATATATATATACACACATATCCCCTCCCTCTCATGCCTCCCTTCCACCCTCCATACACCACCCCTTTGGTTACTGCAAAGCACAAAGCTGATATCCCTGTGCTATGCGGCTGCTTCCCACTAGCTATTTACTTTATATTTGGTAGTGTATATATGTCAATGCTAATCATTCAATCGGTCCCAGCTTAACCTTCTCCCTCTTCAAGTGTCCGCAAGTCCATTCTCTACATTGTGTCTTTATTCCTGTCCTGCCCCTAGGTTCATCAGAACTTTTTTTTTTGATTCCATATATATGTGTTAGCATAAGTTATTTGTTTTTCTCTTTCTGACTTACTTCACTCTGTATGACAGACTCTATATCTATATACCTCACTACAAATAACTCAATTTTGTTTCTTTTTATGGCTGTGTAATATTCCACTGTATATATGTACCACTTCTTCTTTATCCATTCATCTGTATATGTACACTTAGGTTGCTTCCATGTCCTGGCTACTGTAAATAATGCTACAATGAACATTGAGGTACATGTCTCTTTTTGAATTATGGTTTTCTCAGGGTATATGCTCAGTAGTGGGATTGCTGGATCATATGATAGTTCTATTTTTAGTTTTTTAAGGAATTTCCATATTGTTTTCTCCATAGTGACTGTATCCATTTACATTCCCACCAACAGTGTAGGAGGGTTCCCTTTTCTCCACAACCTCTCCAGCATTTATTGTTTCTAGATTTTTTGATGATGGCCACTTTGACTGGTATGCAGTGATACTACATTGTGGTTTTGATTTGCATTTCTCTAATTATTAGTGATGTTGAGCATCATTTCATGTGTTTGTTGGCAATCTGTATGTCTTCTTCGGGAAAAGTCTATTTAGATCTTCTGCCCATTTTTGGATTGGGATGTTTAGTTTTTTATATTGAGCTGCATGAACTGTTGTATATTTTGGAGATTAATCCTTTGTCAGTTGCTTCATTGGCAAATATTTTCTCCCATTCTGACAGTTGTCTTTTCATCTTGTTTAAGGTTTCCTTTGCTGTGCAAAAGCTTTTAAGTTTCATTAGGTCCCATTTTTTAATTTTTATTTTTATTTCCATTATCCTAGGAGGTGGGTCAAAAAGGATTTTTCTGTGATTTATGTCATAGAGTGTTCTGCCTGTGTTTTCCTCTAATAGTTTTATAGTGTCCTGCCTTACACTTAGGTCTTTAATCCATTAGGGGTTCATATTTGTGTATGGTGTTAGGATATGTTCTACTTTCATTCTTTTACATGTGGCTGTGCAGTTTTCCCAGCACCACTTATTGAAGAGGCTGTCTTTTCTTCACTGTATATTCTGGCCTACTTTATCAAAGATATGGTGACCACCTATGCATGGGTTTATCTCTGGGATTTCTATCCTGTTCCATTGATCTATATTTCTGATTTTGTGCTAGAACTATACTGTCTTGATTACTGTAGCTTTGTAGTATAGTCTGAAGTCAGGGAGCCTGGTTCCTCTAGCTCCGTTTTTCTTTCTCAAGATTGCTTTACCTATTCGGGGTCTTTTGTGTTTCCATACAAATTGTAAAATATTTTGCTCTAGTTCTGTGAAAAATGCCATTGGTATATTGATAGGGATTGCACTGAAAGTGTAGATTGCTTTGGGTAGTATAGGAATTTTCACAATGTTGATTCTTCTAATCCAAGAACATGGTATATCACTCCATCTGTTTGTATCATCTTTAATTTATTTCATCAGTGTCTAAGAGTTTTCTTCATACAGTTCTTTTGCCTCCTTCAGTAGATTTATTCCTAGGAATTTTATTATTTTTGTTGCAGTGGTAAATGGGAGTATTTCCTATATTTATCTTTCAGATTTGTTGTTGTTAGTGTATAGGAATGCAAGAAATTCCTGTGAATTAATTTTGTGTCCTGCTACTTTACCTTATTCATTGTTTATCTCTAGTAGCTTTGTGGTAGCATCTTTAGGATTCTCTATGTATAGTATCATGTCATCTGCAAATAGTTCCACTTTTATTTCTTACTTTCCAATTTGGATTCCTTTTATTTCTTTATTTTCTCTGATTTCCATGGCTAAGACTTCCAAAACTATATTGAAAAATAGTGGTGAGAGTGGGGAACCATAACTAATTCCTGATCTTAGAGGAAATGATTTCAGTTTTTTACAATTGAGAATGATGTTGGCTGTGGGTTTGCCATATATGGCCTATAGCAAGTAGAGTAAGCTTCCTCTATGCCTACTTTCTTGAGAATTTTTGTCATAAATGGGTGTTGAATTATGTCAAAAACTTTATTTTCATCTTCTGAGATTATCATATGGTTTTCATCCTTCAATTTGTTAATATGGTGTATCACACTGATTAATTTTAGTATAATGAAGACTCCTTGCCTTCCTGGGATAAACCCCACTTGATCATGTTGTATGATCCTTTTAATGTGCTGTTGGATTCTGTTAGCTAGTATTTTGTTTATTATTTTTGCATCTATGTTCATCAGTGATATTGGTCTGGAGCTTTCTTTTTTTGTAACATCTTTGTCTGGTTTTGGTATCAGGGTGATGGTGCCCTTGTAGAATGAGTTTGGGAGTGTTCCTCCTTCAGCTATATTTTGGAAGAGTTTGAGAATGTTAGCTGTTAGTTCCTCTCTAAATATTTGATAGAATTCGCCTGTGAAGCTGTCTGGTCATGGGCTTTTATTTGTTGGAAGATTTTTAATCAGAGCTTCAATGTCAGTGCTTGTGATTAGTCTGTTCATATTTTCTATTTCTTCCTGATTCAGTCTTGGAAGGTTGTGCTTTTCTAAGAATTTGTCCATTTCTTCCAGGTTGTCCATTTTATCGGCATAGAGTTGATTACACTAATGTCTAATGATCATTTTTATTACTTCAATATCATTTGTTACTTCTCCTTTTTCATTTTTAATTTGAGTCTTCTCCCTTTTTTTCTTGATGAGTCTGGCTAATGGTTTGTCAATTTTGTTTATCTTCTCAAAGAACCAGCTTTTATTTTTATTGATCTTTGCCACTGTTTCCTTCATTTCTTTTTCATTTATTTCTGATCTGATATTTATGATTTCTTTCCTTCTGCTAACTTTGTTTTTTTTGTTGTTGTTGTTATTGTTGTTGTTCTTGTTTCTCTAATTGTGTTAGGGGTAAGTTTAGGTTGTGTATTTGAGATTTTTCTTGTTTCTTGAGTGAGGATTTTATTGCTATAAACTTCCCTCTTAAAACTGCTTTTGCTGAATCCCATAGGTTTTGGGTCATCGTGTTTTCATTGTCATTTGTTTCCAGGTATTTTTTGAATTCTTTTTTGATTTTTTCAGTGATCTCTTGGATATTTAGTAGTGTATAGTTTAGCCTCCATGTGTTTGTATTTTTTACACTTTTTTCCTATAATTGATATCTAGTCTCATAGCATTGTGGTGGAAAAGATTCTTGATATGATTTCAAATATCTTACATTTAACAAGGCTTGATTTGTGACCCAAGATATGATCTACCCTGGAGAATGTTCCATGAGCACTTGAGATGAAAGTTTTCTCTGTTGTTTTTGGAAGGAATGTCCTATAACATCAATTAAGTCCATCTTGTTTAATATGTCCTTTAAAGCTTGTGTTTCCTTATTTATCATCATTTTGGATGATATGTCCATTGGTGAAAGTGGGGTGTTAAAGTCCCCTACTATGATTGTGTTACTGTCGATTTTCCCTTTTTTGGCTGTTAGCATTTGCCTTATGTATTGAAGTGCTCCTATGTTAGGTGCATAAATATTTACAATTTTTATATCTTCTTCTTAGATTGATCCCTTAATCATTATGTAGTGTCCTTCTTTCTCTCTTGTAATAGTCTTTATTTTAAAGTCTATTTTGTTTGATATAATAATTGCTACTCCAGCTTTCTTTTGATTTGCATTTGCATGGAATATCTTTTTCCATCCCCTCACTTTCAGTCTGTATGTTTCCCTAAGTCTGAAGTGGGTTTCTTGTAGACAGCACACATATGGTTCTTGTTTTGTTATGCACTCTCCCTGTCTATATCTTTTGGTTGTAACATTTATTCCATTTACATTAAGGTAATTATTGATATGTATGTTCCTATTACCATATTCTTAATTGTTTTGGGTTTGTTATTATAGGTCATTTCCTTCTCTTGTGTATCCTTCCTAGGGAAGATCCTTTAGCACTTGTAATGGTGGTTTGGTGGTGCTGAATTCTCTTAGCTTTTGCTTGTCTGTAAAGGTTTTAATTTCTCCAATGAATCTGAATGAGATCCTTGTTGGGTAGAGTAATCTTGGTTGTAGGTTTTTCCCTTTCATCACTTAAAATATGTCTCTCCTTTCATTTCTGGTTTGCATAACTTCTGCTGAAAAATCAGCTATTAACCATAGAGGGATTATCTTGTATGTTAATTGTTGCTTTTCCCTTGGTGCTTTTAATATTTTTTCTTTGTATTTATATTATTTCATTTTTTAACATAATTTTTACCATCTTTATTGGAGTATAATTGCTTTACAATGGTGTGTTAAATTCTGCTGTGTGACAAAGTGAATCAGCTATACATACACATATATCTCCATACCTCCTCCCTCTTGCATCTCCCTCTCTCCCACCCTCCCCATCCCACACATCTAGGTGGACACAAAACACAGAGCTGGTCTCCCTGTTCTATACATCTGCTTCTCACTAGTTATCTATTTTATATTTGGTAGTGTATACATGTCCATGTCGCTCTCTCACTTCATCCAGGCTTTCCCTTCCCTGTTCCCGTGTACTCAAGTCCATTCTCTATATCTGTGTCTTTATTCCTCTCCTGTCCCTAGGTTCTTAAGATTTTTTTTCTTTTGTTTTTAGATTCCATATATATGTGTTAGCATACAGCATTTGTTTTTCTATTTCTTTTCTTTTTTTTTTTAAGAAATGTTGGGGGTAGGAGTTTATTAATTAATTAATTTATTTTTGCTGTGTTGGGTCTTCGTTTCTGTGTGAGGGCTATCTCTAGTTGTGGCAAGCGGGGGCCACTCTTCATCATGGTGTGCGGGCCTCTCACTGCCGTGGCCTCTCTCGTTGCAGAGCACAGGCTCCAGATGCGCAGGCTCAGTAGTTGTGGCTCACGGGCCTAGCTGCTCCGCGGCATGTGGGATCCTCCCAGACCAGAGCTTGAACCCGTGTCCCCTGCCTTGGCAGGCAGACTCCCAACCACTGCACCACCAGGGAAGCCCCTGTTTTTCTATTTCTGACTTACTTCATTCTGTATTACAAACTCAAGGTCCATCCACCTCACTACAAATAACTCAATTTCATTTCATTTTAGGGCTGAGTAACATTCCACTGTATATATGTGCCACAATGTCTTTATCCATTCATCTGTTGATGGACACTTAAGTTGTTTCCATGTCCTGACTATTGTAAATAGAGCTGCAGTGAACATAATGGTACATGACTCTTTTTGAATTATGGTTTTCTCAGGGTATATGCACAGTAGTGGGATGTCTGGGTCATATGGTAATTCTATATTTAGCTTTTTAAGGAACCTCCACACACTTCTCTATTGTGGCTGCCTCAGTTTACATTCCCATCAACAGTGAAAGAAGGTTCCCTTTTCTCCACACCCTCTCCAGCATTTATTGTTTGCAGATTTTTTGATGATGGCCATTCTGACCAGTGTGGTAGCTCACTGTAGTTTTGATTTGCATTTCTCTAATGATATTAGTGATGTTGAGCATTCTTTCATGTAATGGTTGGTAATCTGTATATCTTCTTTGGAGAAATGTCTATTTACGTCTTCTGTCCATTTTAGGATTGGGTTGTTTGTTTTTTTTATATTGAGCTGCATAAGCTGCTTGTAAATTTTGGAGATTAATCCTTTGTCAGTTGCTTCATTTGCAAATATTTTCTCCCATTCTGAGAGTTTTCTTTACGTTTTGTTTATGGTTTCCTTTGTTGAGTAAAAGTTTTTACGTTTCATTAGGTCCCATTTGTTTATTTTTGTTTTTATTTCCATTTCTCTAGGAGGTGGGTCAAAAAGGATATTGCTGTGATTTATGGCCAAAGTGTTCTTCCTATGTTTTCTTCTAAGACTTTTATAGGGTCTGGACTTACATATGGGTCTTTAATCCATTTTGAGTTTATTTTTGTGTATGGTGTTAGGGAGTGTTCTAATTTCATTCTTTTACATGTGGCTGTCCAGTTTTCCTAGCTCCAGTTATTGTTGAGGCTTTCTTTTCTCTTTTGTATATTCTTGCCTCCTTTATCAAGCATATGGTGAACATATGTGTGAGTTTATCTCTGGGGTTTCTATCCGGTTCTATTGATATATATTTCTGTTTTTGTGCCAGTACCATACTGTCTTGATTACTGTAGCTTTGTAGTATAGTCTGAAGGCAGGGAGCCTGCTTCCTCCAGCTCCATTTTTCTTTTGCAAAGTAGCTTTGGCTATTCACAGTCTTTTGTGTTTCCATGCAAATTGTGAAATTTTTTGTTCTAGTTCTGTGAAAATTGCCATTGGTAGGTTGAAGGGATTGCATTGAATCTGTAGATGGCTTTGGGTAGTATAGTAATTTTCACAATGTTGATTCTTCCAATCCAAGAACATGGTATATCTCTTCATTTGTTTGTATCATCTTTAATAATTTCTTTCATCAGTGTTTTATAGTTTTCTGCATACAGGTCCTTTGTCTAATTAAGTATGTTTATTCCTAGGTATTTTATGCTTTTTTTACAGTGGGAAATGGGTGTGTTTCCTTAATTTCTCTTTCAGATTTTCACCATTACTGTATAGGACTGCAAGAGCTTTCTGTATATTAATTTTGTATCCTGCTACTTTACGAAATTCACTGAATAGCTCTAGTAGTTTTCTGGTAGCATCTTTAGGATTCTCTAAGTACAGTATCATGTCATCTGCAAACAGTGGCAGTTTATTTCTTATTTTCCAATTTGGATTCCTTTTATTTATTTTTCTTCTCTGATTACTATTGCTAAAACCGTCAAAACTATGTTGAAAAATAGTGGTGAGATTGGGCAACCTTGTCTTGTTCCTGATCTTTTTGGAAATTGTTTCCATTTTTCACCATCGAGAATGATGTTGGCTGTGTGTTTGTCATATATGGTCTTTATTATGTTTAGGTTAGTTCCCTGTATGCCTACTTTCTGTATGGTTTTTATCATAAATGAGAGTTGAATTTTGTCAAAAGTATTTTCTGCATCTACTGAGATGGTCATATGATTTTTCTCCTTCAATCTGTTAATATGGTTTATCACATTGATTGATTTGCATATATTGAAGAATCCTTGCATCCCTGGCATAAACCCCACTCAGCCATGGTGTATAATCCTTTTAATGTGCTGTTGGATTCTTTTTGTTAGTATTTTGTTGAGGATTTTTGCATCTATGTTCTTCAGTGATATTGGCCTATAGTTCTCTCTTTGTGACATATTTGTCTGGTTTTTGTATCAGTGTGATGGTGGCCTAGTAGAATGTTTTTGGGAGTGTTGTTCCTCTGCTATAGTTTGGAAGAGTTTGAGAAGGATGGGTGTTAGCTCTTCTAGAAATGTTCGACAGAATTTGCCTTTGAAGTTATCTGGTCCTGGGCTTTTGTTTGTTGGAAGATTTTCAATCACAGTTTCAATTTCATTGCTTGTGATTTGCCTGTTTAAATTTTCTATTCTTCCTGGTTCAGTCTAGGAAATTTGTACTTTTCTAAGAATTTGTCCATTTCTTCCAAGTTGTCCATTTTATTGGCATATAGTTGCTTGTAGTAATCTCTCATGATCCTTTGTATTTCTGCTGTGTCAGTTGTTACTTCTCCTTTTTTTCATTTCTAATTCTATTGATTTGAGTTTTCTCCCTTCTTTTTTTGATGAGTCTGGCTAATGGTTTATCAATTTTGTTTATCTTCTCAAGTGACCAGCTTTTAGTTTTATTGATGTTTACTATTGTTTCCTTCATTTCTTTTCATTTCTTTCTTATCTGATCTTTCTGATTTCTTTCCATCTGCCAACTTTGAGTTTTGTTTTTTCTTCTTTCTCTAGTTTCTTTAGGTGTTAGTTTAGATTTTTTATTTAATGTTCTTCTTGTTTCTTGAGGTAGGTTTGTATTGCTATAAACTTCCCTCTTAAAACTGCTTTTGCTGCATCCCATAGGTTTTGGGTCATTGTGTTTTCATTGTCATTTGTTTCTAGGTATTTTTTCATTTCCTTTTTGATTTCTCAGTGATCTCTTGGTTATTTAGTAGTGTATTGTTTAACTTCCCTGGGTTTGTTTGTATTTTTTTACATATATTTTTCCAGCAATTGATATCTAGTCTCATAGCATTGTGGTCGGAAATGATACTTTATATGATTTCAATTTTCTTAAATTTACCAAGGCTTGATTCATGACCCAAGATATGATTTATCCTGAAGAATGTTCCATGAGCACTTGAGAGGAAATTTTATTCTGTTTTCTTTGGAAGAAATGCCTTATAAATATCAATTAAGTGTGTCTTGTTTAATGTATCATTTAAACCTTTTGTTTCCTTATTTATTTTCTTTTTGGCTGATCTTTCCCTTGGTGAAATGGTGTGCTAATGTCCCCTAGTATGACTGTGTTACTGCCAATTTCCCCTTTTATGTCTGTTAGCATTTGCCTTATGTATTGATGTGCTCCTATGTTAGGTGCATAAATATTTACAATAGTTTTATCTTCTTCTTCAATTGATCCATTGATGATTTTGTAGTGTGCTTCTTTTTCTCATGTCTCTATTTTAAAGTCTATTTTTTTGTGATATGAGAATTGCTACTCCAGCTTTCTTTTACTTTCCATTTGCATGGAACATCTTTTTCCATCTGCTCACTTTCAGTCTGTATGTATCCCCAGGTCTGAAGTGTGTCTCTTTTAGACAGCATATATACAGGTCTTGTTGTTGTATCCATTCAGCCAGTTTATGTCTTTTGGTTGGAGCATTTAATCCATCCACATTTAAGGTTGCTATCGATATGTATGTTCCTATTACCCTTTTCTTTATTGTTTTGGGTTTGTTATTGTAAGTCTTTTCCTTCTCTTGGGTTTTCTACTTAGAGAAGTAATTTTAACATTTGTTGTAGCGCTGGTTTGGTGGTGCTGAATTCTCATAGCTTTAGTTGTCTGTAAAGTTTTTAGTTTTTCTGTCAAATCTGAATGAGATCCTTCCTGGATAGAGTAATCTTGGTTTTAGGTTTTTCCCTTTCATCACTTTGAATATGTCCTGCCACTCCCTTCTATATTGTAGAGTTTCTGCTGAAAGATCAGCTGTTAACCTTACGGGGATTCCCTTTTATGTTAATTGTTTCTTTTCCTTTGCTGGTTTTAATAATTTTTCTTTGTATTTAATTATTGGTAGTTTGATTAATATGTGTCTTGGTGTGTTATCCTGGGATTTATCCTGTATAAGACCCTCTGTTCTTCCTGGACTTGATTAACTATTTCCTTTCCCATATTAGGGAAGTTTTCAACTATAATCTCTTGAAATATTTTCTCAGTCCCTTTCTTTTTCTCTTCTTCTGAGACCCTATAATTTGAATGTTGTCCCAGAGGTCTCTGAGACTGTCCTCAATTCTTTTCATTCTTTTTTCTTTATTCTGCTCTGCAGTAGTTATTTTCACTCTTTTATCTTGCAGGTCACTTATCCACTTTTCTGCCTCAGTTATTCTGCTATTGATTCCTTCTAGAGAATTTTAAATTTCATTTATTGTGTTGTTCATCATTGTTTATTTGCTATTTAGTTTTTCTAGGTCTTTGTTAAATATTTCTTGTATTTTCTGCATTCTATTTCCAAGATTTTGGATCATCTTTACTATCATTACTCTGAGTTCATTTTCAGGTAGACTGCCTATTTTCTCTTCATTTATTTTTACCTTGCTCCTTCATCTGCAGTGTATTTCTCTGTCTTCTCATTTTTCTTAACTTACTGTGTTTGGGCTCAACTTCTTGCCAGTTGTAGGTGTGTAGTTCCCATTGTTTTTGGTGTCTGTCTGAAGTGGGTGAGTTTGGTTCAGTGGCTTGTGTAGGCTTCCTGGTTGAGGGCACTGCTGCCTGTTTTCTCTTGTGGGGGGCTAGATCTTGTCTTTCTGGTGGACAAGGCCGAATCCAGTGGTGTGTTTTGGAATGTCTGTGAACTTAGTATGGCTTAGACAACCTCTCTGCTACTGGGTGGGTTTAATGTCCTGTCTTGCCAGTTGTTTGGCATGGGACGTCCAGCACTGGAGCTTGCTACTCATTGGGTGGAGCTAGGTCTTAATGTTGAGATGGAGATATCTGGGAGAGCTCTTGTCAATTGACATTACATGGGGCCACACAGTCTCTGGTGGCTCTATGTCCTGGACTCGGCTCTCCAACCTCAGTGGTTTGGGCTTGACACTTGGCCAGATCTCCAAGTCCCTGCTAACCACAGGGCTTAGAAGAAAAGGTAGGGAAAAAAAAGGAAAAAATTAATAATAAACTTAAAATATAACATTTAAAAGGAAGAGAACCACCAAACCAATAAAGAAATCCACCAATGATAACAAGCTCTGAAAACTAAGCTAGGATAAACATAAAAATCAGAAACAAATCAGTTGCAGAAAGCAAACCTCAAATCTACAAGTGCTCCCAAAGTCTACTGTCTCAATTTTGGGAACATTCATTGTCTATTCAGGTATTCCACAGATGCAGAGTTCATCAAGTTGTTTGTGGGGATTTAATCCACTGTTCCTGAGACTGCATGGAGAAATTTCCCTTTCTCTTCTTTGTTTGCCCAGCTCCTGGTGTTCAGCCTTGGTTTTGGTCCTGCCTCTGCATGTAGGTCATCCTCAGACATCTGTTCCCTGCCCAGACAGAAACGGGTTAAAGCAGCAGCTGATTAGGACTTTCTGGCTCACTCAGGCCTGGGAGAGGGTGGGTTATTGTAGTCATAATTGGAATGAGGGGCAAGCCTGTGGTGGAAGTGGCTGGAATGACACTGCAACAGCCTGAGGCATGACGTGTGTTCTCCTGGGGACATTGTCCATGGGTCTAAGGCTCCTGGAAGAGGTGTCCTGGACATGCTCCCAGAGGGGTTTTAGTAGTGATCAGTGCTTACACACAGGATTCTTGATGACAATGGCAACAGTGTTAGCATTTCATGCCCACCTCTGGGATATAAGCTGATAGCTGTGGCTTGCACCTGTCTCTGGAGCTTGCTTAGGCAGTTCTCTGTCTTCTGTGGGCACAAGGGAAAGGAATCCCCTCTCCTCACACACCCCGAAACAATGGTCTCTTGCCTTTTTGGCAGTTCCAGATATTTTCCCTGACTCCCGCCCAGCTAGTTGTTGCACACTAGCTCCCTTCAGGCTGTCTTCATGCAGCCAACTCCAGTCCTCTCCCTGGGATCTTACCTCCAAAGCCTAAACCTCAGCTCCCAGACCCCACTTGCCCTGGTAGATGAGCAGGCAAGCGTCTCAGGATGGTGTGTGCTGGTCAGCACTCATCCTTTGTGTGGGGATCTCTCCACTTTGTCCCCTGCACCTCTGTTGTTGTGCTCTCCTCCATGGCTTTTCCCTTTCCCACACCCCATCCCTGCCAGTGAAGGGGCTCCCTAGTGTGTGGAAACTTTTCCTCCTTCCCAGCTCCCTCCCAGAGGTGCAGGTTCTGTCCTTATTTTTTGTCTCTGATTTTTCTTTCTTCTTTTGCCCTACCAGGAACGTGGGTGTTTTCTTGCCTTTTGGGAAGTCTGAGGTCTCCTGCCAGTGTTCAGAAGGTGTTCTGTAGGAGCTATTCCACATGTAGATGTAGTTTTGATGTATTTGTGGGGAAGAAGTTGATCTCTACGTCTTACACCTCTTCCATCTTGAAGGTCTCCCCTAGATTATTTATTTTTAAATAAATAGTATAAAGACTTTCCAGATCATATGGTCTCTATTGCAACTACTCCTCTTTGCCATTGTAGTGTGAAAACAGTTATAGACAATATGTACACAAGTTAGTGTGGCTGTGTCCCAATAAAACATTAATTACCAAAACAAGTGATTGGTCAGATTTGGCCTGTAGGCTATAATTTGCTGACCACAGATATATAACAATAAATATTTAATGGATTGGTCATATTGAATAAATAATTGAAAAAAAATGACTAGCATAATGCCTGGAGCATAGTATAACCACTGAATAAATTATATGACGATCATTAGGCAAAATGTGTTTTATATGGTATGTATTTACTTATTAATTTAATTGTATATTAATATTTACTTAGTTTTTATTTTATTTTATTTTAGGTTCTGTATAGTAAAATGTAGTCATGAGAGATAACAATTAAAAAAATCAAGCATATTAAATAAATCATGAAAATAAAAGCAGTACAAAGAAAATTCTGCTTATAAGAGAAGAACTGGTATTGTATTTGTCCTCTCACCTTAAACAATTAGAGAACTGAGTACAATATATGAAACAACTACTTGCAGACAATGGACATCAGGCAGCACACAACTTTGATTTTTTTAGAAAAACAAAACAAATAAAATGAACCCTTTGATTACCACAAAGTTATTTTTTTCAAAAAGATTCACAAAATTTATAAGATCCTAGCTAAACTGATTGAGAGAAATACAAATTACAGATATTAATAACACAACAGGTCCTAAAAACATTAAAAGGATGAAAAGAGAATATTATAAACAATTTCACATCAACAAATTTACCACTTAGAATAAACTTTTTTTTTCAAATTATTTTCAGTTAACCTAATTCTTCTTTCATTTATGTCTAATCTTCAGTTAAATTTATAAAGGAAGTTTTTGTGTGATTTTTTGTTGTTGTTGTTTCCATAGTTCTATTTTCTTTCTAAATGTGGGTCATTTAAAAAAGTTCCTATTCTCTAGTTATTTTTACCTCACATTTTATTTATGTAAATATAGTGATATAGAACAGGACACTGTGGGACTCCTGGACACAAAAGCCTTTCTTTGTCCCACATTTCCTGATTACAGGAAATAGGCTTCATTTAGGCTCCATGACCTTCCATAATTAAGGAAGGGAGGGGGTGCAGAGGCAAAGGAGGAACAGTCAAAAGAATCAGTAGTGCAGGTTTGGAACAGGGTCCTTTTTCCCCCATCAAGGTGTATACATAACAATATTTTTGAGATGTTTTGGTATACTGAAACTCCCACCAGGGGGGAGAAATTAATGGTATGCTGGCCAATGGTATGCTGGCTCCTGGACTAGTTGAAATCAGGTTGATGATGCTGACTCCCACTTACCTCACTATCAACGAATCAGAAGATTGTCCATAAGCTGATCATGACCTCTTTGAACCATTACTGTAAAACTTCTCACTACCCCCTCCAGGTTGGGACACAGTTGTTTTTTTTTTTTTTTTTTTTTTTTTTGGTACACGGGCCTCTCACTACTGTGGCCTCTCCTGCTGCAGAGCACAGGCTCTGGACGCACAGGCTCAGCAGCCATGGCTCATGGGCCCAGCCGCTCCACGGCATGTGGGATCCTCCCGGACCGGGGCACGAACCCGTGTCTCCTGCATCGGCAGGCGGACTCTCAACCACCGCACCACCAGGGAAGCCTGGGACACACAGTTTTGAAGTCATTAACCCACTGTGTCCCCCTTTGCCTGGCAAAGCAATAAAGCTATCCTTTTCTACTTCACTCAAGACTCTCCAAGATTTAATTTGGTGGCAGGATACAGAGGCTGGATTCGGCTTCAATAGTAAACAGTTGTTTAAAATCTGTGTTTGATTATACAAAACCTTAAATTCCTTTCCAACTTTTGTTTCTACTTGTCCTCACTCATAGTATCTTGTTTCCTTTCGAGTGAAAACATATTTTTCTTAGAAAGTTATATAATTATTCGAAGACTAACATGAAAATATGCTCTTCTAGAAAACACTTTCATCTGTTTCTGGCAAGCACACGTTGTGCCCATTGTCCACTTTAAACTAAATTCATGGCTTGAACTTATTTGGACAACCCTGGAGATAGGAATTTGTGTTTCAATCTCAGCACTGCAAGCTGTGATTATGAACTCTTAAGATATAATTTCTCTTTTGATCTTTGCAGATGCAAGACACTTTCCTTTGTAGTCCTGGGTGTACGTGCTGAATGGGGAGTGAGAAAATATTCTGATTCAGTCTCAAATTGAGGGTGAAGCCTTTTGAGATACAATTTTTTCAAGGAAGTATGTTGTAGTTAGACTCCTGCCTTTTGGCAGGCCTTGAGCTATGTCTTGTTTCTTATGCTCTTCATAAAATGCATGGATGGGTTTTGAAGTCAGGTTTTTGACTCAGCTTTGCTACTTACTAACCATGAGTCCTTGGTCAAGTTAACTTTTCTGTGCTTCAGTTACCTCAACTGTAAGATTGAGGAAACAGTATATCTAATGAATATGATCATTTGCATTAAATGGGATTATATATATATATATATATATATATATATATATATATATATAAAGCTTATAGAAAATTCTGGACATATGAATAGTATTCAATTAACAATAAATGAATGGACATAGCCTTTCACCCAAAGTAATTTATGGTCTAGGAGGAGAGTTGCAAGATGTATATAAATAATTCTAATAAATCTAATCTGATATATATATATATATATATATATATATATATATAAAGGAGTATTGGAGTCTTTCCCCAAATGTATAAAAACATTTGTACTTTAAGCTTTTAGAAAAGTCATGGACATCTACCCTTAAATATGGGGAATAAGGCAAATTGTCTTATTTTATTACGATTATTATTACTTTTAGTCACAGCTTTGAAATTGCCAAGGGATAGTTCTAATGCAGCTCTGGCCACAATACCCTGGATGCCCTCCTCCAGCATCTGCCTTTAATCACAGACAATATGTTTTGTGTTTAGAATCAAATGACTGCCATCATCTAGCAGTAATGTTTTCTGTCACAGGGAGTTAACAACCCATTTGGGGAACACTCTCAGAGACTTTCAAATTCAATATTCTCTCCAAACTCCTGGCTTTTCATTAACTGTGCCATGTGGGTTTCCAAGGCACGATGCCCAATGGTATTATTTTTCCAAAGAGGTCATTGGAGAGAAGTTTTTTCTTCTTTCAAGTGTACATTTCAGCACATCTAAACATGCAAACCTACCCTAGTCCCTATGTAGAAGTCTGAGTTCACAGATAGCCTACATTCAGGACTCAATCTGATTTTACAATAGAAAGAGCACATTCTTTTGGATTGCATAATATGTAATTACCCAGCACATGATTGAACTGAATTATAAACTGTTGTTGATTTTCTCCATGGCTCTTACTTGGCCCTTTGATATATATTTTCTCATTAGCTTTCTCCTGATTTATTTATGATATTGTTATGCATATAAAGGGCAGATTGCTGAAGTTCACATTGCAGTGATCGAATTAGCAGTTGAAAACTTCATGGTTATGATGTGCAAATGATTCCTTGAGTGTTCTGAAGGTGTGTTCCAGTCTCCCCTGTAATTGTGAAGCTGTCAATTCTATATTTACAACACCTCTCAAATCTATCCTCTCTTTACCTTTCCCACGGCCACCATTTCAGAACCTCATCATCTCTTACCTTGAAAATCTCTTGCCTGTAATAATTTTCTAATCATTTCCATGCATACAGTCTAATCCCCTTGAAGTTCGTGCTTCTTAATGATGCAAGATTGATCGTCCCAAATCACTATCCTGGTTATGCTACTTTCAAATCCAAGAGGAAAGATTTAAAAAGAAAGACACAGGAGAAAAGAAGGTAATGCAGAAGGAATGAAATAAAGTGAAAAGTGAGAGGAGAGCAAGGCAGTTCTCTAAGGAGAAAATAGGGCTTCAAATAGGAAGGGAGAGGGTAGGGAAAGAAAAAAAAAAGGCTGAGAGAAAGGGACATGTGATAGTGGAAAGGGAGAAATGTTCTGTACAGTTGATTTCTGTTGGATACCACCTTTTTTTAATAGGACTCATTTTTATGCAATAGGAATATAGGCCGATGATGGCTTCTGCAGTTACACACTTCAGTGGAACTTTTCTATTTAATCTGCCTAACTAAGTACTTCTCCACCTAGTTAGGGGTGTCTAGGTGTATGTTTCTTCTCATGTAAATGGAAGGCTATTGTCACTGCATCCAAGCACAGGACATTATAATTAGGCCAATTTCAAGTATTTATGGGAAAAAGAAAAGCATCGTTCTCTCACCCCCTCTCAGCAGGGGCCGTTATTGATTGGATAGTGAAGAATTAGTGAGATGTGCTGGGAGGATTGGTAGGGGGGGTGCAGAGAACTTTGCTGTTAGTGCCGATTATGCTACATGCATTTAAACCTAAGGCACACAATGAGAGAAGAAAGTTGGTTAGCAGCTTTAATTTTCCCATAGCCTAGGTAATTGTCTGCATCAGGATATGGGAGAAAATAAAGAGGCCATCACACGTTGGAGGTGGAGGTGATGTTTCTTTCTTTTTTATGATTTTCAAGGCCAATTTATGAAGAAGAGCTATATAAGCAGCTTTAAAATTTCTGAATTGTAAGATCAAGATTTAGTGCCTCACAAAATTAAATTGGAAAAGTAGAAATCTTAATAACTACATTTTTTGAAACAATGAAGGAAACAAGGATCTGAAAATGTTATAGGAATTCACTAATATTTGTATTTATGAAACATAGAAAACAATGAAATGTCTGAAAAGAGATCAGCAAACTGTCAGTTTCTTTTTTGAGAAAAGTGATGGGTGAACAAGTTAAACCATATGGCTTTACATATCTTTCCATAAAATCATATTTCAAATAATAGAAACACAAACCAAGAATAAGAATATAGAAAGGAAAAGAACACATTTCTTAATTAAAATAAATGTTACTACCTTTATCATCTTCATTTTAATGACACAAATTCCTGAACATAAGAATTAAATATATGTTTATTTTTTCACCACTGTATCTCTATTAGCTCAAAGACAAGAATGTACCATTTATTCAATTATTGCTATTTGCATGAATAAATAATTTTGTGAGCTGCATTGTGTCCTCAACTTTCTCAGGGACAGATGAAGAATGGGATCTAGCATTACTTTTATTGATGATACACTGATGAGTTTAAAACCCTTGCTGAAAAAAGTTTATATACAAAATATATTTGAAAGTTAAAGAAGAGGGAATGTATAATTCTTCTACAGATTTTTTTAAGGGAACGTATTTTAGTATTAGTGATGGACACCAGTAGATCTTAAAATGTAAGTGATCTATTGATTGTAATTTAGGATTAAAAAGTGAGGTCACAGCAACTAAGATGTCTTTTAATATGTGGATGAATAAACAAACTGAAGTATATCTATACAATGGAATAGTATTCAGTGATAACAAGAAATAAGCTATCATGCTATGAAAAAACATGGAGGAAACATTAATTCCTATTGCTATGTGAAAGATGCCAGTAAGAAAAGGTTAAATACTGTATGATTCCAACTATATAGTATTCTGAAAAAAAGGTGAAGACAGTTAAAATATCAGTGGTTGCTAGGGGCTTAAGGGGGGACTTGTGTCAGTACTGCCCATGACCAGTAGATGCCAAAACATGTTTTCCCCTGCATGAACACAACCTTACCAATCCAGAGTCAGCTGAGTTTGTGCAACGTCTTAATTATACCAGTTGTACTCAAAAACTGCAATTATTAAAAAAGTAGTGTCCAGGGCTTCCCTGGTAGTGCAGTGGTTGAGAGTCCGCCTGCTGATGCAGGGGACACAGGTTCGTGCCCTGGTTTGGGAAGATCCCACATGCCGTGGAGTGGCTAGGCCCGTGACCCATGACCTCTGATCCTGAGCGTACGGAGCCTGTGCTCCGCAATGGGAAAGGCCACAACAGTGAGAGGCCCGTGTACCACAAAAATAAAATAAAAATAAAAATAAAGTAGTGTCCAACTGTGAAAGAGACACTGTATAAGAAAAGGAGAGAATCTAGGCACCTTATAATTTTTCTCTTCATTTTAAAGGAATTATCAATAAAGAGTGTGGCATTTGAAAAAGAAAAAAAAAAAAAAACCCTCCAGTCAGAAAATGAACAATTCAAGTAAAGGCTTTGGTTCTACATTGAAAAACTGGCAAATGAAAATCGATTCCTATACTTAAAATTAAAATATGCAAGGAACACAGGTATATTTTCCATAGTTCCCAACTTATCTTAACTTTTTCTATTATTTGACCAAATATAGGTCTCAAATATGTTGAATAAGAAAGAGAACTTCTATTACACGTTGGTATCTAATGTTTATCTTGTTGAACAAAGCCAAACAAAAATGCCTATTGTATGTGTAGGGGGGCTGGGGAGAGTACATTTCTCAGTTTTCTGCCTTTTATTCCTGGGGAAAATTAGAACACACAGATTTGTACCATAACCAAAGATAGTACCATTTGCTTAGTAACAGATAATAAAATTGAAGGAAAATGGCTAATAGGAACTAGCTTCTATAATAGTTGCCTTCAAGTTGTGGCCAAAAAAAATCCAGGACATCTTAGGAACTTTCTTGTGGGACAGAAGTGGGGGGACAAAAGGAACAGAGAGCTTGTGCAGGATGCTGAGGACATGGCATCTACTATAACAAAACAGCTCCATTTACTTATTTTAATATTTTATATGTATGCATATGATTTTGGTCAAATCAATGCTTTCTTGGCAAAAAATAATTAGAAAATGTTGGTTTTATGCTTTGAAAATTCAGCCTAATATATTAAATTTATATGTCACAAAATCAACTGTAGGAAAAACAACGTAGTAAAATGAAAAGAACAGTGTGAGATAATGCTAATAAAAGTGGGATAAAGGTGGAAAATGTTAAATGGATTTTACAAATGTATACTGAAGAAAATGTATTGTAGAAAAATAGGTCTTCTAACAAATGAGAACAGTCACTGAAAAGCAATAATTTTTAAACTGTTGCAATATTGGACTAAATTAAATCAATTTAGCAGTAATATAAAAGAAATTTAAATTGTATCCATTGGGAGGATCTTTTAAAATATATTTTATTATATACTTGTAGAAATTTATACCTGTATAATTCCATATATTTTAATGTAAACAATAAAATTTGGTTTCATTTTAAATAAATAATTTAAAATTTAATTTATAGATTTTTTTCTCTAATTTAAAGAAGACTAAGGGATACACTCCAGAATAAAGAAAAAATAAGTTTGAAGTGTGTTGAAAGTGGCATTACTGTAATAGGTAATTATTGTAATAGGCAAGAAACATAAGATATATACCAAAGCTTTTAGAATCAAAGACATTTAAGGCTAAGGTGAAGCAATATGTATATATTACATACTGTCTTTGGGGTCAGTTTAAAACTCCTTAGCCTTATATATATATATATTTTTTTTTTTCTATTAACTGACACAACATTTAATCTTTGTTCTTATTAATAAATACTATGTACAGGGCAGTGTATGGAATGATACACATATTATTTTAAGCTTTCATTTTGTTATTTATTTTATATAAAATGTGTGCCACTTACTCTTTTCTCATTTTGAATTCTGTTAATTCTTTAAGATGTATCTCAGGTCTTGTTCCATGGAGTTCTCTCATAACATTAAGGCTCACAGAGATTGTTCCTTCTTCTGAATTCCTAAAACAATGAAAACGTGACTGTTACTATGGTGTTTGACTATGCTACTTCATCTTTTCTAGCAATTTCATTTATATGTCTTATCTCTGAGTTTTACATTTTTGCTGAATGTTTAATGAAGAAATGTTTGTTGTGTTGAATGAATTATAATTCCTTGAGATTAAGGTCTTTGTCTTTTCTTTTTATTTCTTCAAAAAACTGCTACATAAAATGGCTACCATGATGGTGAAGAACATGGAGCCATGGGTGAAGAACATGAAGCCAAGCTCATTTGGCAGAGGGTATGGTGCAGTTATACATGATGAGGATGGAGGACCAAAGAAGGACCCAGTGACTGGGTGAGGGAAAGGACTCTAGAGATGACATAAGATGAGACTGGAGAAGTAAACAGGGACCAGATTGTGCATGGACTCTGGGGTTTGGGGAAATGAGTAGGTTCTATGATTCCATTGTAAAGTTCATGGAAAGCCTTTAATGGCATTAGGCAGAGGAATAACCTTATCTAGTATCTGTTTTTTAAAGATTACTCTGACTGCTGTGGGAAGTACTGATAGGAAGGAAGAAAGTGTGGCTGTCACATGGCATCCCTCACTGGCCTATGATAGCATCTTTGACTACTATGTTGATTCCTTCCACTTGACTCCTAGACATGGGTTTCTTTATGTTTTGTTTACAAGGCAAGTTTTTTGTTTTGTTTTGTTTTGTTTTTCTTTTTCTTTTTTTCTCTTCTTACACCATCTCTTGAAAATCCCACCTAGTGTCATGGTTTTAACACACACTGACAGCATAGTGATTTCTAAATATAAATCTTCTAGATGAATATCCTCCTGGCTTCTGTCATATACATCTGCTTTCTGCTTGAACATATTCATTTGAATATCCATGGATGGTTAAAATTCAAATGTCCAGAATAGAATTAATTCTTTCAACTTACTTGGTCTGACTCTTTCTCACTTATTTCTGTCACAATTTCAGGAAAGTAAAACAACAATTGTCAGTTCAAACTCAAACATGAAATTCATTTAGACTTCACATTCCCACCATATCTGATAAATCATGAATTCCAATGTAATTTTTCTTGAATCCTTCTGCTTTTCTTCAACCCCACCATAACAACTCTAGTTCAGGTACTTATGGCTCTCTTTGACCTTGGAAGCTCTTATGCTTTTCTTGTGTTCCTTTGCATCTAGGCTCACTGTTCTCAGTCAGATTCTTCACAAAACTTTTGAGCTTTCAAAACTCAACTTTGGAAACATAGATCAAGCAGAAGGAATTCACTAAGCAGTTCAAGATTTATCAGAGGCAGTGGTGGTAGTGGGGAGGGGTTATCTAGAAAAAAAGCAAATCACTAGAGGATCTCTCAAACATCTCTAGTGATCCCCCTTGTCCTTTTCCCTGATGTTGCTGCCTTTGTGTAGGTTTGGATCTTCTCCCTCCAGAACTCTTGCCTGGATACACTGGATCAATTTATACCATTACCAATCCATTCTTTATGCAGTCTTTCTAATATATAATTTTTATTATAACAACCCTCCATTTAAAATTTTATTTTATGGTTTCTTATTTTATACAGGTTCAGGTCCAAACACCTTAGCTTGTCTCTAGGATAAGCTTTATGTTATAGTCCCAGTCTTGGATTCTGACTCTCCTGACTTGCGTTGTTCTCTGCACTCAGACCAAATCAGAGGCCCAGTGTTACTTGAGCCTTCCTGCTCATTCATTCCTATCTGAATATGCTCTCATCCTATAGACAAACATATAATCATATGTCAAGAGGAACTCAAATTCGACTTCCACTGTGGAACTCTTCCTCTCATCAGAATATGTTCAGACTGTCATGGAGTCATAGACAAAGCAGCAGCCAACATTGCATAGCATGGCTCACTGTGAAATGCACAATGGAATTACAGTGAGATCAAGGACCATGTCGTATCTTATTTGTACTTCTGTACTTGCATAGCAGGAATTTAACATTTTAAAAGTATATAATATGTGTTTGTGGATTGAATGAATAAATGAATGGAAAAATAAACAAATGAATAAAAATGTAATCATAGAGTTAGGAATAAATTTCAATATTACTTGGTTAAAAGTGATAGAGAAAATAATGAGAATATTAAAAATGAGATTCATTATGTGAAAAAAAAATGCCTATCAGTGAGGAAAATCAAGACCAAGATAAAAACAAATACGACAGAAAGAATTTAATGCTTTTACCAGGTGAGATAAAACAGAATGGTGACGGTAGGTATAACAAGTTGATCACACAGGGACCTTATGGCATGTAAGCAGAAATTACAAATATATCAGAAAGAGGCAAAATTTGAGAGTAGAGGAAGAGAAAGGGAACATGAAGAAATACTCTAAAGGAAGACACACCATCGTTGAGAGAGAACACCTGAATTACAGGAGTTTAAGTTGAGGTATTTTGAAAAGGAGCATAAATCAATTTTGATTAAGATTTTTCACAGAATAATTTATTCTCCATCTCTACTGAGATGCAAACCCTCTTCTAGCTTTGGCTGGCACTCCAGTTTCTAAGAAAGAACTCTGCAGCCTGAAAATTTGATTAAACTTTTAAGAATAGTTTTTGTTTTTTTTTAAAAAAATTACCACTACAGAAAAGTTTTTTATAGTACAAATAAAATAAAATAAATGTCGTGGTCTGAGTGCAGGTTGGAAAAGAATTTCCAGACACAAGGCAGAATGTAAGGAAGATAGAGGTTATTAAAGAAAAGGGTCACTACAAGAACAGTGGGCTGACTTCCTGGTAGTCAGGTGAAGTCCACGAAGAGCATGGGTTGCTTGTCTGTTTTTATAGCCAGAGAGAAAAGGGACTTGTGAGTCACCTGCTGATTGGGTAAGGTCTGCATATTTCTGGGGGTTGAATACCTTTCTTTATATAGGATGGGAAAGGAGCAAGGCATGCTGCTTGGGAAAGCTCAAGCATGTTGCAATGGCTGCTGCATGATAGAGTGATAAGTGTCTGGTAATTCTCTGTTCCAACGATGTTGGCCCTTTGAGTTTATCTTGTTCTTTGTCCTTGAAGCACGCCACATTTCCCCCTCTCTTTGTTTAAAGGGCCAGTTCTTTGACCCTGTTGGATATCCTGCTCATATCTCTCTAACTGCCTAGCTCCCTCTCAGGTGTTCAGTAACCTTTTTGTAAGGAAAAGAGGTGACAATCTCTCTGGCTACTTCCTGCTGGGAAGGGACATCGAAGGGGCCCTGCTCTCTGTCAGGGTATATCTAGGGAGGGATGGAGGCTCCATGGAACGTGATGGCAGCTTGTTCAAGTGTTGCCCAGGTATTGAGTGGCTGGTATTCTTGTTGCCTTACCATTTGGACTTTCATTTGTTGTATTCTAGAAGAGACAAACTTAACAAGGAGGTTAAATATATACGGCCTGAAGATCAGTAGAAGTAGGAAGGCTATAACAGGACCTAGGAAAGGGGTTAGCCAAGAGAACCAGGACCAGATATTATTCTTGAAATGATAAAGTAGCTTTAAGTTTTGTTAAAATTCCTGGAATAACGGAGGTGTAAGACAGGCCAGGAGGTCTAGGAAAGAGTGTGTGAATAGAGTATTTTCAAGAGAACAGGGTAAGGGAGGTGTTAAATGGCCATAAGAGGGTTGTCCATCTATCCCTGTTAGGAGGATTGAGGAAAGGTGAGTGAGAACAGAGAAGGAAGTCAGGACTGAATAAGTAGTCCCAGTGTCAATCAGAAAGTTTAGAGTAACCCCTGCCATATCCAGGGTTACTCAGGGCTCCTCCAGTCTTATGATGAACATAGGGCCTGTAGGTTGAGCCCCAGGCATCTTCAGGAGACCTAGCTCTAGAGTACAATATGGTTCTTGCTCCTTATAGTCAACTGCCACTGACAGGGGCAATGGGCATTGATTTTGTCCTGGGGGGGCAGGTCCTGAAGTACCCAAGGTATTGGGTGGTTCTGATGTTGACCTACCTGCTTGAGGGCAGGAGGGACAACTCCTTCTCCAATGGCCCTTTTGGCAACAGTAAGAGCATGGGGTATTGGGTGGTGGGGTGTAGCATTTCCTGACAGTGTGCCCCTGTTGACTGCACTTGTAGCAAGTCAGTGGCAGTTTCTGAGAAGAAGGAGAGATTCCTGTGGGTCCCTGTTGGGGTGGGACTGAGTAATGGCAAGGACTATATATTGAGTGTGTCAATTTAGTTTTTCTTCCTCTCTTAGTTCTCGCCTTTTCCTGGAAACTTCCTCCCTGTTGTTAAAGACCTTAAAGGCCGTGTCAAGTAGGACAGACAATGGGGTTTGTGGGTCCTATTCTAATTTCTGTAGTTTTTGCCTGATGTCAGGCAGGGGTTGCTTGGATTATAAAGTGAGCTGCAAGTATAGCCTGACCTTCAGGGATCTCAGGGTCTAGGTTGGTGTATTTCCTCATAGCCTCTGCTAATCGGGCCTGAAAAAAGGCTGGGTTCTCAGAGTGTTCCTGTGTAACTTCTCTGAGCTTATTATAATTGACAGGTTTGGTGATTGCCTTTTTCATATCTTCTAATAGACAGGTAATCATGTAATTTCTCCTAGTGAGCCCTCCTGTTGGCCTATATTCATTTGCTTGGTATTTGCATCCTGGTTCCACCCATGTGACTGCTTCTGTCCCTGCTCTGTTCTCATTAGGATTTTGAGCATGTGCCTCATCTGCCCAGGCCTGAGCAATGGCCCAGATCCTGGTCTTTTCTTCATGAATATAGCAGGTAGTTAGGAGCACATGACTATCTTGCCAGGTTAGGTCAAAAGTTATGGTAAGGGCCTGAAATTCCCTGATAAAAGTGGAGGGTTCCTGGCTGAAGGAGCCTAGTTCCCCTTTGATATGAGAGAGATCAGACATGGGGAAGGGGACATGAACTCTGATAGTGCCTAGATCTCTGTTAGGGGAAGCATATTGGGACTTGGCTCGGAGCATTGGGCTGTTCATGACTGAGTGTGGGGAGGGGAAAGAGGGTCCGTGTTCTGGTAAGGAGGTGGGGGTTGGGTAGCCGAAATTTGAGGAGGAGGCAGGTGAGGCCCAGGACAAGAAGAGTTTTCTAAAATATCTGATGGAAGGGGAGATGGAGAAGGGTGAGGTGGTAAAACTGGTGAAGGGGGAGAAGGGGGTCGGTGAGACAGTAGAGCAGCAATGGAGAGACATGCAGCAGGAGTCCCTCAGGCTCAGATTCTCACTGAGGGCCATGAAGGCCTGGATGTACAGAACCTCGGAATCCTTTCCCAGCCTCTGACAATAAAGATCAAGTTGGGGGATGGTGTTACAATTTAGTATTCTGTTAAGAGGCCATTGTTCTTTTTCCCCCAGTTTGTACTGGGGCCAAGTCGTGTTACAAAAGAGAATGAATCTTTTCTTTTTGGGATGGTCTGGGTCTAATTCCTTCTAATTCCTGAGAATACAACCAAGAAGTGTGCCTACGGGAATAGACATAACTGAACCCATTCTTAGCCCCAGTGTTATAGAATGAGGGTACTGAGAAACACTGATGGGCAAAAGGTGCCCCTCTTTGTCTCAGTGACATCTCCGTGCAACTAAGGCACCATTGAGAACTGTGCAACTAAGGCACCAGTGAACAGAGTGGGGAATCCCCAGTGGTCAGCCAGGAATTGAAGAAGTTCTCAGGATGATCTAGAGGTGATGAGGTCCTTTGAAGTCAGTCCGGGTCAGAGTAGAGGAAAGGGAAGTAACAGGAAAAGAGGGGTGAAGATTCTGCTTTCTCATCCTACTGAGGAGGCAGTGGCCAAGGGACTGTGGGCTTTGTGTTTCGTTTCAACCATTATGTCCCTCACATTGCATGGAAGTTGTCCTGATGGGGGCAGCTGCTCTAATAGCTTGGTCTGTTCCCTGACCCCCTTATCCTTTCATGGGAGTCTTCAATTGGCAGGCACCTTAATGGCTTTGAAATGCCTGACCCGTGCCCACACAACATCAATTGACCTAGTCTTCAGTCAGAAGGAAGACAGAGGGGCTCTCACCCACTCTGGGTGGCAGTTACTGGGGCCAAGTGAGCTGTGGAGTCTTCAGAACACACAAAGATGTGACCCTGGCCAGAGTTCCTCCATTGCTTCCACAGCCACTCACCTGTTCGCAAAGGGTCCCAAGGAATGAGAGGAGGAGGTGGGGGAGGAGATCCCCTCAAGAGATATCCCCATACGGGCCACCAAAATGTCGTGGTCCGAGTATGGGTTGGAAAAGAATTTCCAGACACAAGCCAGAATGTAAGGAAGATAGAGTTTGTTAAAGAGAAGGGTCGCTGTAAGAACAACGGGCCGACTTCCTGGTAGCCAGGGAAAGTGGATGATGAGCATGGGTTGCTTGTCTGTTTTTATAGCCAGGGAACAAAGGGACTTATGAGTCACCTGCTGACTGGGTAGGGTCTGCATATTTCCAGTGAGATGAATACTTTTCTTTATATGGGATGGGAAATGAGCAAGGCATGCTGCTTGGGAAAGCTCAGAGATGTGCAATGGTTGTTTCATGACACAGTGATAAGAGTCCAGTAACTCTCTGTTCCAGCAATGTTGGCCTTTGAATTTATCTGGTTCTTTGTCCTTGGATCACACCACAATAAATGTTATTATTTTCCTAAATCATTTGATAGCAAGTTGCCAACCTGATGCCCACAAATGTTTTGATGTGTAATGCCTGTAGACAAGGTTATCCTCCTTCATAGCCACAATATAACATTTAAAATAAAGAATTAGCATTGGTACATTTCTGCCATCTACTCCTCAGACCCATTCAAATTTTGCCAGTTGTCCCAGATCCTGCCTGGGGAAAGGACTCACTCAGTACCATGGACTAAGTTTTCATATCTCTTCAGTCTACTTCAGTCTGGAAGAGTTCTGTAGGGTTTTTTTGTTTGCTTGTTTGTTTGTTTTTGTTGTGTTTTGTTTGTTTGTTTTTGACTTTTAGAACCCTGAGGCCTTTGAAGATTATTTTTGAGATTATTTTGTAAAATGTAGGTTTGTATGATGTTTCCTTGTGATTGGGTTCAGGTTATGATTCTTTGGCAGGAAAATCACTGTAGAGTTGTCAACTTCTCAATGTGCCCTATCAAGTGGTGCATAATTTTATTTGCCCCATAACTGATGATGTTAGTTTTATTTATTTATTTTTTTTGACCACACCTCGCAGCATGTGGAACTTCCCCAACTAGGGATCAAACCTGCACCCCCTGCAGTGGAAGTGAGGAGTCTTAACCACTAGACAACCAGGAAAGTCCTGATGTTCATTTTGATCACTTGGTTAAGGTGTTGTCATTCATGTTCCTCCTAGTAGTTATTCTTTTCCCTTTTGCAATTAATAATTATTTTGTGAGAAAGTACATTGTAACCATATTGTTCCTCATCAAACTTGCACATCTGTTTTTATTTATATCCGTGTGCACTCACAGTTTATTCTTTTATGATTTTATTTAACAGAATCATCAACATTCATATGAGAACTTGTTATAGATACAAATTCCCAGGCCTCATCCTGAATTTACCTAATTATAAACTCTGGTGGTGGGGGCCAAAAATCTGCATTTTAACTGTCTCTCTAGGTGGTTGTGAAGCATACAAAAGTCTAAGAACCACTCAAATACTGGATTTCAACCCTAGCTGTACATTAAAAATCACCTGCTGGAACCTTTAAAAACTATCAATTCTTGGGTCTCATTCCTAGAAATAGGCAGAAATTGCTCTAGGATGGGGCTTCACCATCAATATTTTTTATTTCCTAAAATGATTCAAATGTGCAGCCAAAGTTTAAAACCAGCTGAGGATTTTAAATGAGGCAGTGGTTCTCAAACTTGGCTCCACATTGTAATCATAGAGGGTGCTTTAAAAAATACTAGTGCCTGGGTCTCACCCATAGACATTCTGATTTAATTAGTCTGGAATGCAACAAGAACATCATAATTTAAAAATATTACAACTACCTGGAGAATTTTCAAACCTGCTGATGCCCAGTTCAGACCACTTCTTATACAAATTAAATCAGAAGCTCTAGTAGTTCGATACAGCATCAGTGGTATTAAAAACTGTCCAGGTGATTTTTTCAGTCCCCCCATTACCTGCAGGGGATGCACTCCAAGATCTTCAGTGGATGCCTGAAACCATGCATACTATTGAACCCTATATATACCATGTTTTTTTTTCCTATACATGCTTGTGATAAATTTTAATTTATAAATTAGGCACAGTAAAAGATTAACAAGAATAGTAATAAAGTAGAACAATTATAACAATGTACTGTAACAAAAATTACATGAATGTGAAGTTACTTTGTCTCTCAGAATAACTTATTGTACAAATTCAATGACTTTTCCAACTTAACTAAGCACTTAACATGACTGTGGCCATAACTTTTACCATTTAATGTGCCACAGCAAAACTAGCATGAATTTCTTTTTCATTCTTCCCAATTTTATGGATAGAAGACTCATTCTCAAAGTAGATCTTAGCAACCTCAGCATATTATTTTTTTCTTCCCATATTAAGTTGAGAACTTTCACTTTTTCACATAAAAGTAGGACTTTATGGCTTCTCTTTGGCAGATTCGAATTGCCAGCATTGCTACTCTTGCACTTTGGGCTCATTATTAAGTAAAATAAGGGTCACTTGAACATAGCCATTGTGATACCACCACAGTGGATCTGATAATCAAGACAGCTGTTAAGTGACCAACTAGAAACACTAGACAACAGGATGATTCATGTCCCAGGTGGACAGAGTGGCACTGTGAGAGATTTAATCTGCTACTCAGAACAACTTGCAATTTAAAACTTATGAAAATTTCTGAAATTTTCCATTTGACCTTTACAGATCAAAGTTGACCAAAGGTAACTGAAAATGGGGAAGTGAAATCACAGATACAGATGGACCACTGTACAATATTTAGCAAGTTTGAGAACCAGTACTCTGGGTCCTCTACACCTCGCAGTGTCCTATTCCATAATGAGGCTACTCCCTTATAATGATAAAACTATCCCTTATTGCAACCATAATGTGTGCTAGCATGGTGCTAAAAACCTCACACTTAAATAAAATCATCACAAAAACTGCCTGCAATTTATGGTATTTTCACACCATACAAATGAGGAAATTGAGACTCAAGGCAAAGACTTAGCTCAATTCATACAACCAATCAGTGGAAAAGCAAACATTCAAACTTAGCCTCTGCAACCCTACATTTGCTCCTGGCAATTACACTCCATCTCTTTTCACCCCTTATGTGTGAATCTGTCTGTTGTGGGCTCATTTAGTTCACTTTAACAAACATAGTTTGATTACAATATGTATTGGATTAGTTTTCAGATATGCAGGAATTAAGAGAACAAAATAACATGGACAAAGATTCAGAGGTACAAGGAGCTTCCCTTCAAATGGGAAGAGCCCTGGTTTGTGTGGCATCTTAAAAGTCTAATACCACATTGTGACTCAACAAGGATGAATGGAGTTAATAGCTCAGGATTTGGAGTCAGGCAGAAATAGGACCAATCCTGCCTTTGCCAATATCTCTATGATTTCTTCAACTCTTAAATAAGAAAATAAGAACCATTGCCCAGGATTTATGTGAGATTTAAATGATGAAAAATAGTTAATGCATCATGCCTGGCATGTAGAAGATGCTTATTAAATTAAATTAATATGGCTCCAAGTCTTCTTGTATGAAATTGCTCTCTCCCAGGTCTTAGGGAGGTAGGAGGCGTAGGAGAAAGAGACACTTGGATAAACTTAAACATCCTTTTCAGACCAGCAATATTGGTATCACCTAAGAGATTATTAGAAATGCGGACTCTGTGTTCCACCCCAGATTTTGTATTTCAGCAAGAACCCCTGGTGATTTGTATGTTCAATAAAGTTTAAGCAGGTGTCCTAGAAAATCCTGGATAGAACAAAGCACATATTGGTTAAGTTTTGATGGAACATGTGGGGAGGTTGGACATGGGGATGGGGTGGATTTGGGAAGAGAGTTTATAAAGATTTCAGGATATAAAATTTAAGCCTCAATTATACAAAATTCTCCTTCAAGGCACTCCTAAGCCACTATCTTCTTTTTCAAGAATCTGGCTACAGATTTTAAATTTCTTTTCTTATTACTATAAAGTTAATAAAGTTCTACCCCAATTCTATTGTGATTAGCCAATAAATCATGTTGGCTTGTTGCTGAGGGTTTTCCTTTAAACTTTTGAATTAAGTTGATGTTTACTTTGTTTATTCCTCCCAAAATAAAATGTTGGAAGAGGAAATGAACTAGTCAGGTGTTTTTATTTCCCTATGTGGTAAGGATAGTTCAGCAGTGACAGAATACATATCTTAGAAGGAATTGTATACTATCCTGGGGCCACATCCTTGTGATAGAAAAGAAAATATCATCCAGTCCCAAGATAATGACTGTCATAAATAAGGGAAATAGAATGGCAGGGACAATTAACCTGCATTCTCTTTATAATGTTAAGTGGTTTTTCTCTGTTAAGGTTGCTTTATGTCTGTAGACTTCTACACTTTCAAGGTAGAATTTTCAAAATTGTAATTATGAAATTTCTAGTGTTGTGTTCGCAATTACTTGAAACTTTGATTGTTCATGTTCCAATTACATCTACTGCCTTGTGTGTGGTTCTTTTTTTTTTTCCAAGTGGCATTAAATGTTTCTTTTTGTAGAACATTTATTAGGGAAGAGAAAATGTCATCAGAGAAGAACTTCAATATAACACCATGAAAAGGATAGCATATTGTAAGAGGCACTGATATGGTAGATGGTCCTTATTCAATGAAGAATGAATCTAGGCCTAATGACCAGATGGCAGAGCTGAACACTGAAATTCCATATGTGTGATGGCAGCGAGGGATAGCCATTGACATACTTGCTTTTCCAGCCAAATGCCTCTGCAGATGCAGAGTTTTACACTTTAACATGACAATATGGCACTAAAACGCAGGAGGAGAGTTAGATGCAAGACTGAAAGCTGATTTAAAGTGGCAGAGTTTAAATCAGATAGGATCCTATTAGAGTGAATGCTATGAACAGAAAGTGAGGGGAGATTAACCCTCTCTAGGATTGTAGTTTAGATCTGATGTTTTCACCACATTGTCTAAAGAAGAGCTAAACCTGGGCATATTAGTTAGGTTTCTTCCTGTCCCCAAGCCTTTCTAAAATAAATAATTAAATAAAAATCTAGTATCAAAGATGGATTATTAAAGGAAAGCAGTATTAATGTGTTTTGCCTGGAGAATGAGAGCTCATAATGTGAGTTATTCTCCATTCTGAATAAACTGTGAGATGTACTTGAAAGTTAGAATTTACTTTAATTGCATTTTTCTTTGTGAGGAGTTAGAAGCAGCCATCTTTGTGTAAAAGGGATTGTGTCTGTGTTGCACTGCTTAGTAAGTCCTAAGAAAATGTTAGCTTAAAAAAATTAACAGCACCCAAAGACTTTTACTGTTTTTAATACATATATTTTTGGGAATATTGACAAACATTAAAGTTTTTTGAAATTGTTAAGCTGTGGGCCAGAAAGTCACTTGCAACCTCTCTCCTCAGGTGTCACTTGTCTTCCACAGGAAGATGACTGCCAAAGGCAGCAACAGCAAACTCATTTTCCCAAACATATCCTAAATTATCTTCCATGCTCTTTGATGTGCTGTACAAGGTTCATTGAAGGCAATAATGTGAGTATCTAAGGTCCTATTTCACTTGTTTCTGCAATGAGTCCTAATCGCCTGCTGAGAGTAGTAAATGTCTTCTGTGACCACTGCCTTCCCTTTTTAACTAACTCCCTCTATTTTCCTATGTGAATCTTAAGATTCAGGGGTGCAAAGCTGCTATCCATTCACTGGACATGCTTGGTATTTTCACATCATTGCGTTTCTCTTCATGGTAGTGCACTGAATGTTATACCCACTCTTCCGTATTTTATTGTTTTTGTTTTTGTTTTTATTTTTTTAAACATGAATAAATGTGACCATGTTTCCTTGGAGGACAGGAATCAAGACTTTAGTTCTTATTTCCCCATGGTGCCAGGGGCACTGATATTTAATTAGTATTTGTGGAATTGCATTAATGATCATGAGACTTATTGGCTCCATATGGTACACTAAGAAAACCTAAGGGAGGGAAGGGAAATGGCAAGAAATAAAGTTGTGTTAGTGTGATTAACATGGTAGGGGACACTAGGGTACAGCTGGATGGTACAGATCATCTGCTGCTGCCTACAGTAGTTTTGATGCCTACTAGGAGCAATGCACTCACCATGCCTTTTACACTATGCCCAGTTCAGTTTTCACCTCCTATAAAAGCAATCTCTGATGACACTAATGAGTGATTATTTCTGCCTTCCATAACCTCCCAAATAAATGGTTTAAGAATAACAAGCAATAACAGCAAGTGTGCTCATAGTAATAATAGCAATAATTAATATTTATGAGCAAGTACTACATGCCAGATACTGCAGTATAATGCATTATCTCATTTAATCTCCCCAACAATTCTATTTGATAGGCATTATTATTTTCTTTGTTTTTAAAGATTAACAATCTTAGATTTAAGGGATACATATTAGGGAGATTACATGATATATATTAGGGAGATTTTGTAATCTCTCTGTGGTTGCAGATCTGGTAAATAATAATACTGAGAATTAAAGCTTGCTCTATTTAATTATATAACCCAAATCTTAATTGTATAGCATTATACAAAAATATAATCATTGGGCACTTTTAACTAAATTTGTGTTGAAATCCTTTTAGGCTAAGTTTCATAGCTTGTTTTAGTCTATTTAGGCTGATGTTCAAGGCCTTCCAAGTCACATGAACACAACCAAACACTTCTATTTATTAGCTCCAGAATATGGCCTTAGCACATTCCAATGTGCATTTGTTTTCAAAAGCTGTTTTCCTTACTTGAGATTTTTTTACCCCCTCCACAGCCATATAGTTGTTTTATGCCTATTTCTCAAAATTCAACTCAATTTCCAAATCTACATAAAAACTTTCTCTGACCACTTAAGCCCAGAATGATCAATTTATCTGAAGTTGCTTTAAATCTCTCTACCTCCCTTGACCTCCTTAGACATTGCCCTAATCCATACTGCCGTGATTTCTCACCTAGACCACTATATACACCTCTTAATTGAGTACATTGCTTCTATACTGTCTTCTCTCACTCTGATCTGTTATCTATTCTTCTTCCAAAATAATTTTTTTAAACTATGTCACCCACCCTGCACCCATATTCTAGTGGCTTCCCACTGCCTTTATGTTTTAGGATGAAGACTTGTATCATTAACCTAGGCTATATCTCCTGGCTCCTGACTTTCTGGGTTCAGGTGTCCTAGGCATAACACCTCACTCTTTGTGCTCACTGACACAGACCTTTTTTTCTTGGGTCTTCCTGCTTCCCTTTTTGTCACTTACCCCAAGACTGTACACAGGCTATTCATTCTCCCTGGATCTATTACACCTCTTGCCTAGTTTACTCATGAGCATCCTTCAAATTCAGAACGCTTTGGGTATAAAGAAGAAGAACCAACAACTTCAAAGACATATGCTAATTTTGGCCCCAAACTAAAGCCAGTAGTAACACTGAAATTTTTTTCTAGATTGAGTTAGTAAGTTGCCCAATATTTTAGAGTGAGGATTGAGAATCAGCAGCTTTCTCCCTCCTTGGAGGGATACATAGACATCAGGACTCATAATATTAACATGTACTGCCTGATTCCTTGTTCTCTATACCTACATATCTTAGCATGTTGCCTAAAACAATATCTGATATATCAAATGCTTTTCTTACCATGTGACCTTGACAGTCCTCTCATTCAGTGATGGGGTTTATGACCCATTTCATTGATCCTGGGCAGAGTTCTGTGACTGCTTTAACCAATAGAGTTCAGTGAAAGTTAAAGTGATGCCCTGTGACATTAAATTAATCAAACACCTATATTTAGCTTCAAAACATGGCCTTAGCACAGGAGTAATGACATATATTTCTCCATTTCATTTTTGGGATTCTCATTCTTGGAACCCAGTTGCCATTGTTGTGAATAGGACCACAGGAAAGTTATGTGGAGAGACCACAAGTAGGAGTTCCAATTTTCAACCCATTTGAGGTCCCAGCTAACAGTCAGCACCAACCACCAGGTAAGGATACTGAAAAATGACTCTAGCCGCCTGGCTTTGAACAACTCCACCAACATAATGGGGGCATAGATTAGTTAACCCCATTGAGCCCTGTTTAAATTCTTTATAGAATGTGTGAATATAATAAAATGGTGATTTTATACCAGTTATTTTGGCACTGCTTTGTTATGCAGTGAGAATAACAACACAACTTTAGTAGTGATCCCTGAGTTCACTGTCCTCCCTCAGACAGGTCAAAGTCATAAGACTCCTAAGGAAAGCACTATGGGCCCAAAGGCCGGTGACAATGATTTCATTCAGAAAGATACTTCCATAAAATTCCCTCTTCTAGTATTTTGTTCTCCTTTAATATTTTCTTTTCCTCTTCTATCGTGTCTTTTCTGTGTTGCTGCTCTGTTAATACAGACCTAGAGCTAAGATCCACTTTGGAAATCCCAGCAGGCCCACATTGGGGTCCAGATAAAGAGGAATGAATTTGATACCTTAAGTCAGCTTGGCTTTAGGAAAGAAGTCTGCTTATCCTTGGCATCATGTTTTTTTTCTTTTCTTTTCTCTCTATTTATCATGAAAAAGATTTATCTTTAAAGTCAGCTCTTTGTTAGGTAACTACAATTAATTTACTTTGGAGTTTAAAACAGAATTATCAGTCAATGTTGTCTTAATTTGGGCTGATATAAAGAACTGTAAGCTGGGTGGCTTACACACAACAGAAATATATTTCTGACAGTTCTGGTGTCTAAAAGTCTGATATTAGAGCATCAGCATGATCAGATTCTGCTGAGGACCCTCTTCCGGTTGAAGGCTGTTGACTTCTCATTGCACCCTTGATGACAGAAAGAGGGCAAGAGAGATCTTTGGGGTCTCCTTTATAAAGGTCCTAATCTCATTAAGAGGACTCCACACTCATGACAGAATTAATTCTCAAGGGCTCCACTTCTTGACGCCATCACATTCAGGGCAAAAATTTCGACAGACAAATGGGTAGGTGGAGGTGGTGCACAAATATTCAGCCCATGACAGATATGCAGGTTAGGATTAGAATGTTTATTTACCAGTAGTATCTTTTCTTACGTAAACTCCTGTGAAAGCTACAGCTGAGATGGACAAATGGATATCCACTTGTCAAGTGTTCATGGAGTCTGTTTTATGACTTTCATCATCTTGAATACATGTTTAAAGTTACACTGTTCTTTTTTCTTTGCTTTTGCACACAGCCACCATTTTTGTTTAAGCTTTATGTTTTTTTATCCAGTATACTGGAAACAACAAATGAACAAACCAAAAACAATTAAGCCTTGATCTCCACACTTCACTTAATTTTGTCATATGACAGAAACCAAGGTTACATAAAAAAATGATTAAAAGCATAAGAGTAGGAATACCTGAGGTGAAATTCTGGTTTTACTTCTTATAAGATAGATATGTTTAATAAAATTTTATAACCACACTCAGCCTAAGCTTAGTCATGTGTAATATAGAGTGAAAAATAGTGCCAACCTTATAAGGTTGTTGGGAAGTTTAGACAAGCTAAGGCAGGTAAATTGGCTAGAAGAGTGCTTCACCCACAGTAAGAGAGAACTAGCTATATAGTAAAACTTAGGATGTGTGGAGATCAAGAGGTAAGAATACAAAAGGGTCAGATGTAAAGATTAATAATTATGTCAATATACATGATGTATCTGCTCTAATCCAGAAACTTTGCTAGGAATATAAAAATTAATTCTACAGTTTCCTTACCTATAACGTTCAAGAGTTTTAACCCTAAGAGACAGACTCTATGGTGGAAATGTTAGAGAATATTTTAGCTTTGGACACTTTGATTTGAGATCTCATTGATTCATCAGTGTAGAATTGTGAAGAATTAAAATTTCTTTCTCATTGATCATCTGCTAGAGTTCCTCTACTTCTTTTCACTGCAGCTGAAGAAGGTATTTAGCTATTAAATATTCATTGCATTAATTACAACTATTTGTGTTGTTCTGTACTTGATTCTTGTCTTGCTTTACAAACTACATTGAGAATGCCCAGAGGCGGGATTACGCTTCATTTGTTGCACCTGCCACAGCACTTTAAAATTTTTGAATGCTGTGTCAAGAAAAGTCATCCAAAGGTTGGATATAAGGCAAAAAACAAAAGAGCTAGTGTTTTCAGTGTCATTCTGGTGTCACACTCACATAAAAAATTATTTAATTCTTTAGGAAATTGTACCTGAATTTAACTTTGTTTTTTATCATTTAAAGTCCAAATATTTTGAAGTTATATATTTACAAGTAGATTCTGTCTGATAGAAAAAAGAAATTCACAGATTATTCCCTTGTAGGAATTAACCAATTTTGTATTTAATCTACTAATTTTATTAATAATATTCATTTTAAGATTACCTATACTATCCCATTTCTCAAATGTTTTTGTAACCAGCTTTATCAACTTACTTGTTCCCTTACTAGTAACTTAAGGAATCTTTGACATATATTCACTCTATATTTGTATTGGAGTCACATTTTTAACCTTTTAAAAATCATGTTCTAACTATTGTGAACTATATGTGAACCAAGAGTTAAAAAGGTATTGTAGATTATTGACTATAGCTATATATCAATACTTATGACTATAAATTTCCCTCGAAGTACATTTTTAGCCACACTTTTTGAGTTGTAGAATTTTCATTATCATTCAGATTCAAATATATTCTAATTTTGATTTTGAATTCGTCAATAGAACTGGGGACTATTAAAAAGCACATTTTAAAATTTCCAAACATAGAGTGATTCTGTAGTTCCTTTTTATTACTGATTTCTAGCTAAATTGCATTGTGGTCACAGAATGAACTATGCATGACTTCAATCATTTTTATGTTGATGGGACTGATTTTATTTGCCAGCATATGTTTTAATTTTAGAATAATTTTGTGTCCACATAAAAATGTAGGTTCTACTGTTGTAGATCATGAAATTAAATTCTCACTATATGTTAATTCAGAAGTAATTATGATTTTTGTATTATTACGACAATATTTAGAACAATTTATCAGTTTCCTTGCTCCTGTTGCATTTCCAGCCACCATTTGGAATGATTTTTCTTCAGCTAAATGAAACTCTATTTCCTTTAGTACAATTCTGAGGATTTTTTTTTCAGTTTTTTTTCCCATGTTTAATTTCCCTTCAGTCTGGGGGGGGGTAAGTTTTGTTGGATTTAGACTCTAGGTTAGACGTTATTTTTTTCAATGCTTTACAGATATTTCATATATTTTGGCTATATTGTTTCTTTGCTGAACTCAGATGCTGTTTTTGGAAATTTTTTTTTTCTGCTGATTTTAAGATTTTCTATTTGTTTTTAGTTTTTAGCAGTTAATACTAATGAGCTTAGATGTGGATTTATATCTTACTTAAGCTTTTTAGGGTTTCTTGTGTGTGTGGCTTGCTGTCTTTCTCAGTTTTGGAAATTATGAGACACTGTATCTCATCCTTATATTACTTTTATATATTGCTATGTTACTTTTGCTTCATTCTCACTCCTCTTCTTCTAGGACTCCAAGTACAAAAAAGTAAAACGTTCTGGTTGCATTCTATGTCCATTTTATACTATATTTTTAATCTATTTTTTCTCTATTCTTCATTTTAGGTATTATTTTCTAGTTCATTAATTATCTCTTCAGCTGTATGTAATTTGTTAAATTCATTCCCTGAGTTTCTGTTTTCAATTATTACACTTTTTAGTTTTAGGATTTAATAAAAGTTGTTAGATTTCTAGTTCTCTGAAAAATATTCTCCATCTTTCTTGGAGTAGTGACAGATATTCTAAAGGTCACAACTAATAACTCCAAATCTAGAGCATTTGGAAACTTTTTTTCTGAATAAAATGTTTACATTTTATTTTTAAATCTCCAAATAAGTCTTGCTGTGGTTAACTGTATTCTGGAGATGGCATTAGTAAAAGCATTTACAGATCTATTAATACATAGAATGATGTTGTTCTCCAAATTATTTACTTTTCCTCCTGCTAGGTACCTGGGTCCACTAGAAATCCAAGGTCTTCTTTGTCCAATTTGAGAAGGAAAGGTATATGAAACTGAACTGCAATCTTTAAAAGGGCCTTTCTACTTTTGAAGTTCATAATTATTTTTCAATGCTATTCTTCTGTGGGATCCCAAAAGAAGGGGCATCACACCCTCTTTGGAGTGTTGTGGATATCAATAATTCTATCCCTAGCTTCTCTTAGCTGTTGAAAGTGCTCCTCTATCTCCTAGGTTCCATCTCTGGAACCTACAATTCCCTACAGGAAAAACAAACAAAAATTCTTCATTTGCTTCCACTCTTCCTTCATTCCCAGATGGGAATTTCTCACAATTTTGTTAGCTCTTCATGCTTTGTGTTTTATACACACACATGCAAACACACATACACACACACACATAAATGCACACACACCACTACACATATCAAGTATATTTAAATTTTGTCCAGTATTTCTAATTGTAGTCAGGTGGAATATTGGTCTGAATTATCTAGTATACTCTTACTAGAAAGGAAATTTTCCCTTCCCCACATTTCCAAAAGTCTCTTATCTGATAAACTGCATTTTCTCAAAATCAGAAATGAACTATAAAATCTATAAGCACCCAAAATAAATATCACAAAGTTGTACACTCATTTCTTTTATTCACAGTAGGTTAACCTCAGACCATGATGTGATTCACAGATTGTACTGTATCTACCCTAATATTACACACATATGTAAAAAAAATGCAATCTAGTTCTCTAGTCTATAAAACAAAGTAATAATTTCAGTAGGGGAAATGATATGTAGAGTGACTTTGCTAAAGGTAAACATAAAAATTTTATCTTGAAGTAATGGTTGTCAAGGAAGAATTAGTCAAAATTCAAGAGAATAGTCAAAGTTCAATACATATAGCTATGAAAGGAAAAGCAGTTGTTCCTACTTCAATACCATCTAAGAGAATTAATGGGCAATACTGAAAATTATAATAGTGTCTCCATGTCCTGTAACAAAATAACAAAAGCTGCTTAGTAAGTTCTACCTTTAAAAGGTAGTGAGGTTTGTGATGAATTGATTATTAATTTTGTTATGAATTTCTAAACTTAGATTGGCAAATTTCAATTGTATTTACTTATTTGAGCAACACTTTTTATGATTGCTATTGAAAAAAGTTACTTTCCTTTCGTTATCTTCCTTCCTTTCCATTACCTTCTTACATTTCCAAAACTAACTAACCCTTTAGAATACATTTCTTTATTAGTTGTAATAAAATAATTTAACTTCTATTTACTGTATGGCTATAATTTAAATCTTTAACTATTCTTGAAGTTGGAATACATTTTTCAAGGCTTTTTTTTTACTTTATAAAAACTAACACTGAGCTGTTTTCATTGCAGAGAGAGGAAATAAAATATTGCTGATATAGCAAATATCTTTTTCTGCTGAGTCTTTTATCCATTTTGGCCAGTGGTACATACTGGAGTCTTTAACTTATTACTTTTCAGCTCATATAACCATGATGTATAACGAATTGGACATTAAGCTGAATGAATGTACTTACTTATAAATGTATTTATTTATTTAGATCACTAACTAAACCAATCTAGTACCCTAACTGACTTCAACTAAACTCCTGGGGAACTGGATATATTTCTAAACAGATGAGAATTTGGCCAAGAAACACTCTTTGGTTTGCTCTACCAAGCATATTTATAAATGGAAATGTGAAAGAAAAAGAAAAAAAAAAAAAAAGGTAGGCAAGAATAATATTTGCAAGCCCAGCATATTTTGCTGACATACAGAAGTAGTCATCCATGCTTCAAGAAATTGGCCTTTTGCTCCTGTCAAAGAGGCCATTTTATACTTGGGATTATCTAAAAACTGTTGCATAAGTGCTTGGAATAATAGTATATAATGTAACTGTAATACTTGAAAAAGACATTTGAGATTTGTATTTCCCCCCTCTATTCTACTGAGTTTAAACACTATTATTTTGAGAAACTTAGGCAAGTCTACAATTCCAGTTTAAAAGTTATGCATTTTAAAAAGGCTAATTAAAGTTATCCAATCCCCACCTTCAACTCCTAAACATTACATCTTCTTAAAACACAGGTGCGTTTCAAGTTGGAAGGGTAGACAGCTTCAAAATATCTACTGTGAGGATTGTCTGAGGCTTGCTGGTATTTAGTGCCCAGGCATTAAGGATGCTAGTCACCTTGAAACATGTGCAACAGTCACTTATAAGAAAATAATCAAAAAAACCCCAAATTAATAGGTGGAGGGAACAAGATTTTTGAAAGAAAAGAAGAAATTCAAGAAACTCAAGAACATGGAATCCATGGGAGAAAATTATGGGCATAGAAATATCTTGAACACTCAGGAGACAGAACTAGTGTTTCTGGGAATATAAAAATAGAGCAAAATGTATGGGAATAGAACCCTGAGTTGCAAGGACACTGAAGACAAAACGCTTGCCCAAGACTGACTTCACTTACTGGAATTTGAAAGAGGGTTAAAAGTTTGGATTTTGAGAAGGCTGCCACTCACCTCCCTGGACCAATGGTCCCACCACAGTTGCCGCCACAACTGCTGGCACAACAAAGAGTGAAGGAATGTGAAGGCCTGAAATCTGCACATGTTCCCAATAGTGTTTCCCCATTAACTGTAAAGACCAAGGTCTGAGACATACAGAGTCCCAGAAAAAAGACTGATTAAAGTAACTTCATGGGTGAAGCTTCAAGATAGTGGAGAAGTGAGACGTGGAGATCACCTTCCTCCCCACAAATACATCAAAAATACATCTATGGGCTTCCCTGGTGGCACAGTGGTTGAGGGTCTGCCTGCTGATGCAGGAGACACGGGTTCATGCCCCAGTACAGGAAGATCCCACATGCTGCAGAGCAGCTGGGCCTGTGAGCCATGGCAGATGAGCCTGCACATCTGGAGCCTGTGCTCTGCAACAGGAGAGGCCACAACAGTGAGAGGCCCACGTACCACAAAAATAAATAAATAAATAAATAAATAATACATCTACATGTGGAACAACTCTTACAGAACACCAACTGAATGCTGGCAGAAGACCACAGACTTCCTGAAAAATGCCTGAGGATGATATACATGCAGAGGTGGGGCCAAAACCAAAACTGAATCCCAGGAGCTGGGCGAACAAAGAAGAGAAAGGGAAATTTTCCTGTGCAGCCTCAGGAGCAGTGGATTAAATTTCCACAATCAACTTGATATACCCTGCATCTGTGGAATACCTGAATAGACAACAAGTCATCCCAAAATTGAGGTGGTGGACTTTGGGAGCAACTATAGACCTGGGGTTTGCTTCTGCATCTAATTTTTTTCTGGTTTTATGTTTATCTTAATTTAGTATTTAGAGCTTATTGTCATTGGTATATTTGTTTATTGATTTGGTTGTCCCCTTTCTCTCTCTCTCTCTCTATATATATATATTTCCCCTTTTTCTCTTTTTGTGAGTGTGTATGTGTATGTTTCTTTGTGAGATTTTGTCTGCATAGCTTTGTTTTGCCATTTGTTCTAGGGTTTTGACTGTCTCTCTCTTTTATTTATTTATTTATTTATTTGGTGTGGTTTTTAGTGCTTGTTATCATTGGGGGATTTTGTTATTGGTTTGGTGGCTCTCTTTTTTTTATTACTATTTAATTTTTTATTTTTAATAATTTTTAAATTCTTTTATTTTAATAACTTTATTTTTTATTCTATTTTTCTTTCTTTCTTTCTTCCTTTTCTTCTGAGCCATGGTGCTGACAGGGTCTTGGTGCTCTGGCTGGGTGTCAGTCCTGTGCTTGTGAAGTGGGAGAACCAAGTTCAGGACAGTGATCGACCAGAGACCTCTCAGCTCCACATAATATAAAACAGCAAAAACAATCCTGAGAAAGAAAAACAGCTGGAGGAATGAGGCTCCCTGACTTCAGACTATACTACAAAGCTACAATAATCAAGACAGTATGGTACTGGCACAAAAACAGAAATACAGATCAATGGAACAGGACAGAAAGCACAGAGATAAACCCATGCACCTATGGTCACCTTATTTTTGATAAAGGTGGCAAGAGTACACAATGGAGAAAAGAAAGCCTCTTCAATAAGTGGTGCTTGGAAAACTGGACAGCTACATGTTAAATAATGAAATTAGAATATTTCCTAACACCATACACAAAAATAAACACAAAATGTGTTAAAGACCTAAATGGAGGGCGGGCAGAAGATGCGGAAGAGTAAGACACGGAGATCACCTTCCTCCCCACAGATACATCAGAAATTCACCTACACGTGGAAAAACTCCTACAGAACACCTACTGAACACTGACAGAAGACCTCAGACACCCCAAAAGGCAAGAAACTCCCCACGTACCTGGGTAGGGCAAAAGAAAAAAGAATAAACAGAGACAAAAGGATAGGGACGGGACCTGCACCAGAGGGAGGGAGCCGTGAAGGAGGAAAGGTTTCCACACACTAGGAAGCCCCTTCACGGGTGGAGACTGCGGGTGGTGGAGGGGGAAAACTTCAGAGTAGCAGAGGAGAGCACAGCAACAGGGGTGCGGAGGACAAAGAGAGATTCCCGCACAGAGGATCGGTGCAGACCGGCACTCACAAGCCGGAGAAGCTTGTCTGCTCGCCCGCCGGGGAGGGCGGGGCTGGGAGCTGAGGCTCGGGTTTCAGGTTTCAGTTGGAGCGCAGGGAGAGGACTGGGGTTGGCGGCGTGAACACAGCCTGAAGGGGTTAGCGCACCATGACTAGCCGGGAGGGAGTCCGGGAAAAAGTCTGGAGCTGCTGAAGAGGTAAGAGACTTTTTCTTCCCTCTTTGTTTCCTGGTGCACGAGGACAGGGGATTAAGAGTGCCGCTTTAAAGGAGCTCCAGAGATGGGCGCAGCCGCGGCTAAAAGCGTGGACCCCAGAGATGGGCGAGGGATGCTGGGGCTGCTGCTGCCACTGCCAAGAGGCCTGTGTGTGAGCACAGGTCACAGTCCATGACCCCTTTCCGGGGAGGCTGTGCAGTCTGCCACTGCCTGGGTCCAGGGATCCAAGGACGGCTTCCCCGGGAGAGCGCACGTCGTGCCTCGGGCTGGTGCAATGTCACGCCAGCCTCTGCCACCGCAGGATCACCCCGCACTCCGTATCCCTCCCTCCCCCTGACCTGAGTGAGCCAGAGCCCCCGAAGCAGCTATTCCTTTAACCCTGTCCTGTCTAAGCAAAGAAGAGACACCCTCCGGTGACCTACACACAGAGGAAGGGACAAACCCAAAGCTGAGAACCAGGAGCTATGAGAATAAAGAAGAGAAAGGGATATCTCTCCCAGCAGACTCAGGAGCAGTGGATTAAAGCCCCACAATCAACTTGATGTACCCTGCATCTGGGGAATACATGAATAGGCAAAGAATCATCCAAAATTGAGGAGGTGGACTTTGAGTACAAGATTTATGATTTTTCCCCCTTTTCCTCTTTTTACAACAAATTATCCAAATTGAGGAAGTGGACTTTGAGAGCAAGATTTACGATTTTTTCCCCTTGTTCTCTTTTTGTGAAAGTGTATGTGTATGTTTCTCTGTGAGATTTTGTCTATACAGCTTTGCTCCCACCATTTCTCCCAGGGTTCTATCCGTCCGTTTTTATTTTGTTTGTTTGTTTTGTTTTGTTTTGATTTGTTTTGAATTTTTTTAATAATTAGTTATATTTTAATAACACTATTATATTTTATCATACTTTATTCTATTTTACTTTATCTTCTCTTTATCTTTTTCTTACCTTGCATCCTTCCTCCCTCCCTATCCCCTCCCTCCTTCCTTTCTTTCTGTCTTTCTTTCTTTCTTTCTTGCCATCCTACCTCCCTCCATCCCACCCTCCCTCCATCCCTCCTTTCTTTCTTTCTTTCTTTCTTTCTTTCTTTCTTTCTTTCTTTCTTTCTTTCTTTCTTTCCTTCTTTCTTTCTTTCTTTCTTCTAATTCCTTCTTTCTTCTAATTCATTCTTTTTACATTTTCTCCCTTTTATTCTGAGCCGGGTACATGAAAGGCTCTTGGTGCTGAAGCCAGGAGTCAGGGCTGTGCCTCTGAGGTGGGAGAGCCAAATTCAGGACACTGGTCCACAAGAGACCTCCGAGCTCCACATAATATCAAATGGTGAAAATCTCCCAGAGATCTCCATCTCAACACCAGCATCCAGCTTCACTCAACGACAAGCAAGCTACAGTGCTGGTCACCCTATACCAAACAACTAGCAAGACAGGAACACAACCCCACCCATTAGCAGAGAGGCTGCATAAAAATATAATAAGGTCACAGACACCCCAAAACACACCACCAGACATGGACCTGTCCACCAGAAAGACAAGATCGAGCCTCATCCACCAGAACACAGGCACTAGTACACTTCACCAGAAAGCCTAAACAACCCACTGAAACAATCATAGTCACTGGGGACAGACACCAAAAACAACGGGAACTATGAACCTGCAGCCTGCAAAAAGGAGACCCCAAACACAGTAACATAAGCAAAATGAGAAGACAAAGAAACACACAGCAGGTGAAGGAGCAAGATAAAAACCCAACAGACCTAACAAATGAAGAAGAAATAGGCAGTCTACCTGAAAAAGAATTCAGATTAATGATAGTAAAGATGATCCAAAATCTTGGAAATAGAATAGACAAAATGCAAGAAACAGTTAACAAGGACCTAGAAGAACTAAAGATGAATGAAGCAATGATTAAAAACAATAAATGAAATGAAAAATACTCTAGATGGGATCAATAGAAGAATAACTGACGCAGAAGAATGGATACGTGACATGGAAGATAAAATGGTGGAAATAACTGCTGCAGAGTAGAATAAAAAAAAAGAATGAAAAGTACTGAGGACTGTCTCAGAGACCTCTGGACAACATTAAACACACTGACATTCTAATTATAGGGATTCCAGAAGAAGAAGAGAAAAAGAAAGGGATTGAGATAATCTTTGAAGGAATTATAGTTGAAAACTATCCTAATATGGGAAAGGAAATAGTTAATCAAGTCCAGGAGGCACAGAGAGTCCCATACAGAATAAATCCAAGGAGAAATACGCCAAGACACATATTAATCAAACAGTCAAAAATTAAACACAAAGAAAACATATTAAAAGCAGCAAGGGAAGAACAACAAATAACACACAAGGGAATCTCCATCAGGTTAACAGCTGATCTCTCAGCAGAAAATCTGTAAGTCAGAAGGGAGAGGCAGGACATATTTAAAGTGATGAAGGAAAAAAACCTGCAACGAAGATTACTCTACCCAGCAAGGATCTCATTCAGATTTGATGGAGAAATTAAAACCTTTACAGACAAGCAAAAGCTGAGAGAGTTCAGCACCACCAAACTAGCTTTACAACAAATATTAGAGGAACTTCTCTAGGCAAGAAACACAACAGAAGGAAAATATCTACAATAATGAACCCAAAACAATTAAGGAAATGGGAATAGGAACATACATATCGATAATTACCTTAAATGTAAATGGACTAAATGCTCCCACCAAAAGACACAGATTGGCTGAATGGATACAGAAACAAGACCCATATATATGTTGTCTACAAGAGACCCACATCAGACCTAGAGGCACATACAGATTGAAAGTAAGGGGATGGAAAAAGATATTCCATGCAAATGGAAATCCAAAGAAAGCTGGAGTAGCAATTCTTATATCAGACAAAATAGACTTTAAAATAAGGACTATTACAAGAGACAAAGAAGGACACTACATAATGATCAAGGGATCGATCCAAGAAGAAGATATAACAATTGTAAATATTTATGCACATAACATAGGAAGAGCTCAATACATAAGGCAAATACTAACAGCCATAAAAGGGGAAATTGACAGAACACACTCACACTAGGGAACTTTAACACCCATCTTTCACCAATGGACAGATCATCCAAAATGAAAATAAATAAGGAAACACAAGCTTTAAATGATACATTAAACAAGATGGACTTAATTGAGATTTAAAGGACATACCATCCAAAAACAACAGAGTACACATACTTCTCAAGTGCTCATGGAACATTCTCCAGGATAGATCATATCTTGGGTCACAAATCAAGCCTTGGTAAATTTAAGAAAATTGAAATTGTATCAAGTATCTTTTCTGACCACAATGCTATGAGACTAGACATCAATTACAGGAAAAGATCTGTAAAAAATACAAACACATGGAGACTAAACAATACACTACTTAATAACGAAGTGATCACTGAAGAAATCAAAGAGGAAATCAAAAAATACCTAGAAACAAATGACAATGGAGACACGACGATCCAAACCCTATGGGATGCAGCAAAAGCAGTTCTAAGAGGGAAGTTTATAGGAATACAGTCCCACCTTAAGAAACAGGAAACATCACGAGTAAACAGCCTGACCGTGCACCTAAAGGAATTAGAGAAAGAAAAACAAAAATTCCCCAAAGTTAGCAGAAAGAAAGAAATCATAAAGATCAGATCAGAAATAAATGATAAAGAAATGAAGGAAATGATAGCAAAGATCAATAAAACTGAAAGCTGGTTCTTTGAGAAGGTAAACAAAATTGATAAACCATTAGTCAGGCTCATCAAGAAAAAAAGGGAGAAGACTCAAATCAATAGAATTAGAAATGAAAAAGGAGAAGTAACAACTGACACTGCAGAAATATAAAAGATCATGAGAGATTACTACAAGGAACTCTATGCCAATAAAACGGACAACCTGGAAGAAATGGACAAATTCTTAGAAATGCACAACCTGCCAAGACTGAATCAGGAAGAAATAGAAAATGTGAATGGACCAATCACAAGCACTGAAATTGAAACTATGATTAAAAAACTTCCAACAAACAAAAGCCCAGGACCAGATGGCTTCACAGGCGAATTCTATCAAACATTTAGTGAAGAGCTAACACCTACCCTTCTCAAACTCTCCTAAAGTATAGCAGAGGGAGGAACACTCCCAAATTCATTCTACGAGGCTACCATCACCTTGATAACAAAACCAGGCAAGGATGTCACAAAGAAAGAAAACTACAGGCCAATATCACTGATGAACATAGATACAAAAATCCTCAACAAAATACTAGCAAACAGAATGCAACGGCACATTAAAAGGATCATACACCATGATCAAGTGGGGTTTATTCCAGGAATGCAAGGATTCTTCAATATACGCAAGTCAATCAACGTGATACACCATATTAACAAATTGAAGGAGAAAAATCACATGATCATATCAATAGATGCAGAGAAAGCTTTCGACAAAATTCAACACCCATTTATGATAAAAACCCTGCAGAAAGTAGGCATAGAGGAAACTTTCCTCAACATAATAAAAGCCATATATGACAAACCAACAGCCAACATCGTCCTCAATGGTGAAAATCTGAAACCATTTCCACTAAAATCAGGAACAAGACAAAGCTGCCCACTCTTACCACTCTTATTCAACATAGGTTTGGAAGTTTTAGCCACAGCAATCAGAGAAGAAAAGGAAATAAAAGGAATCCAAATTGGAAAAGAAGAAGTAAGGGTGTCACTGTTTGCAGCTGACATGATACTATACATAGAGAATCCTAAAGATGCTACCAGAAAACTACTAAAGCTAATTAATGAATTCAGTAAAGTAGCAGGATACAAAATTAATGCACAGAAATCTCTTGCATTCCTATACACTAAAGATGAAAAATCTGAAATTGAAATTAAGAAAACACTCCCATTTACCATTGTAAGAAAAAGAATAATATATCTAGTGATATACCTATCTAAGGAGACAAAAGACCTGTATGCAGAAAATTATAGGACACTGATGAAAGAAATTAAAGATGATACAAATAGATGGAGAGATATACCATGTACCTGGATTGGAAGAATTAATATTTTGAGAATGACTCTACTACCCAAAGCAATCTACAGATTCAATGCAATCCCTATCAAACTACCACTGGCATTTTTCACAGAACTAGAACAAAAAATTTCAAAATTTGTTTGGAAAAACAAAAAAACCCTGAATAGGCAAAGCAACCTTGAGAACAAAAAACGGAGCTGGAGGAATCAGGCACCCTGACTTCAGACTATACTACAAAGCTACAGTAATCAAGACAGTGTGGTACTGGCACAAACACAGAAAGATAGATCAATGGAACAGGATAGAAAGCCCAGAGATAAACCCACGCACATATGGTCAACTTCTCTTTGATAAAGGAGGCAGGAATGTACAGTGGAGAAAGGACAGCCTCTTCAATAAGTGGTGCTGGGAAAACTGGAGAGGGACATGTGAAAGTATGATATTAGATCACTCCTTAACACCATACACAAAAATAAGCTCAAAATGGATTAAAGACCTAAACGTAAGGCCAGAAACTATCAAACTCTTAGAGGAAAACAAAGGCAGAACACTCTATGACATAAATCACAGCAATATCCTTTTGGACCCACCTCCTAGACAAATGGAAATTAAAACAAACATAAATTAATCAGACCTAATGAAACTTCAAAGCTTTTGCACAGCAAAGGAAACCATAAACAAGACCAAAAGAGAACCCTCAGAATGGGAGAAAATATTTGCAAATGAAGCAACCTACAAAGGATTAATCTCCAAAATTTATAAGCAGCTCATGCAGCTCAATAGCAAAAAAGCAAACAATCCAAACCAAAAATGTGCAGAAGACTTAAATAGACATTTCTCCAAAGAAGATATACCAACTGCCAACAAACACATGAAAGAATGCTCAACATCATTAATCATTAGAGAAATGCAAATCAAACTACAATGAGATATCATCTCACACCAGTCAGAATGGCCATCATCAAAAAACCTAGAAACAACAAATGCTGGAGAAGGTGTGGAGAAAAGGGAACACTCTTGCACTGCTGGTGGGAATGTGAGTTGGTACAGCCTCTATGGAGAACAGTATGGAGGTTCCTTAAAAAACTAAAAATAGGACTACCATATGACCCAGCAATCCCACTACTAGGCATATACCCTGAGAAAACCATAATTCAAAAAGAGACATGTACCAAAATGTTCATTGCAGCTCTATTCACGATAGCTCGGAGATGGAAACAACCTAAGTGTCCATCATCGGATGAATGGATAAAGAAGATGTGGCACATAAATACAATGTCATATTACTCCACCATAATAATAAATGAAATCGAGCTATTTGTAATGAGGTGGATAGACCTAGAGTCTGTCATACAGAGTGAAGTAATTTAGAAAGAGAAAGACAAATACCATATGCTAACACATATATATGGAATTTAAGAAAAAAAAATGTCATGAAGAACCTAGGGGTAAAACATGAATAAAAACACAGACCTACTTGAGAATGGACTTGAGGATATGGGGAGGGGGTAGGGTAAGCTGTGTCAAAGCGAGAGAGAGGCATGGACATATATGCACTACCAAATGTAAGGTAGATAGTGGGAAGCAGCCGTATAGCACAGGGAGATCAGCTCGGTGTTTTGTGACCAACTGGAGGGGTGGGATAGGGAGAGTGGGAGCGAGGGAGATGCAAAAGGGAAGGGATATGGGAACAGATGTACATGTATGACTGATTCACTTTGTTATAAAGCAGAAACAAACAAACAAACAAAAACCTAAATGTAAGGCCAGATACTATAAATCTCTTAGAGGAAAACATAGGAAGAACACTTTTTGACATAAGTCACAGCAAGATCCTTTTTGACCTACCTCCTAGAGAAATGGAAATAAAAACAAAATAAACAAATGAGACCTAATGAAACTCAAAACATTTTGCACAGCAAAGGAAACCATAAACCAGACAAAAAGACAACCCTCAGAATGGGAGAAAATATTTGCAAATGAAGCAACTGACAAAGGATTAATCTCCAAAAGTTACAAGCAGCTCATGCAACTCAGTATCAAAAAAACAAGCAACCCAATCCAAAAATGGGCAGAAGACCTAAATAGAGATTTCTCCAAAGAAGATTGCCAACAAACACATGAAAGAATGCTCAGCATCACTAATCATTAGTGAAATGGAAATCAAAATTACAATGAGGTATCACCTCACACTGGTCAGAATGACCTTCATCAAATAATGTACAAATAATTAATGCTGAAGAGGGTGTGGAGAAAAAGGCACCCTCTTGCACTGTTGGTGGGAATGTAAATTGATACAGCCACTATGGAGAACAATATGGAGTTTCCTTAAAAAATTAAAAATAGAACTACATATGACACAGCAATCCCACTACTAGGCACATACCCTGAGAAAACCATAATTCATAAAGAAACATGTACCACAATGTTCATTGCAGCACTATTTACAATAGCCAGGAGATGGAAGCAACCTAAGTGTCCATAGACAGATGAATGGATAAAGAAGGTGTGGCACATATATACAATGGAATATTACTCAGCCCTAAAAAGAAATGAAATTGAGTTATTTGTTGTGAGGTGGATGGACTTAGAGTCTGTCATGTAGAATGAAGTAAGTTAGAAAGAGAAAAACAAATACCATATGCTGACACATATATATGGAATCTAAAAAAAAAAAAAAGTTTTGATGAACCTAGGTGCAGGACATCAATAAAGATGCAGATGTAGAGAATGGACTTGAGGACATGGGACGGGGGATGTGTAATTTGGGATGAAGTGAGAGAGTAGCATTGGCATATTTACACTACCAAATGTAAAATAGATAGCTAGTAGGAAGCAGCTGCGTTGCACAGAGAAATCAGCTCAGTTCTTTGTGACCACCTAGAGGGTTGGCATAAGGAGTGTAGGAGAGAGATGCAATAGGGTGGGACATGGGCATATATGTATACATATAGCTGATTCACTTTGTTATACACCAGAAACTAACAGAACATTGTAAAGCAATTATACTCCGATAAAAATGTTAAAAAAATGTTGGGACTTCATAAGGATTTTTCTGCCAAAAACAGAATTAAAGTGAGAGCGTGTATGAGATCTAAGTAGAATTACTACTTACTGACAATGGCCGTGAAAGTAAATTCTTATCCAAATAAACTCTTGGGGAAGTTTCTGTCTTCAGATAATTAGTATTCTCTTAGTTCCACTAACTGTTATACCAAAGGTAGGATACCCTTATCCTGAAGTACTGCGTCTGGTCCCTGGAATTCTTGGCAGCAAAATTCTGTGAAATTTAAGGGCTTAGAAACAGCATGTGAGGAATACCTCTTGCGGTAATAGCAGACTAGATGTTTTGGACTGCTATTTCTTTTAGAGCAGCTAGAAATGCTAAGCAAAATATTAAGAGTAAATCTGTAGGAAGACATTAGGGAACATACAAAGTACTGACAATTTGGGGTAATTTTACCTTGGAGAAAAGTAAAACCCAGAAAGGTGAGCCCAGATTTTGGCATTCTGTTTTCTCTTAATTTTCTTATTCCTAAATCTATAGCTGAGTGTCCAAGGAAGCTGAACAGTGTTTTCTGTAGACTCATGGGGACAAACATTGAAATTTGGGACTTCCAAGAAGTTATTTTTGAAAATAATCTATCACACTTCCTGATAATTTCTTGACTGTTTCTCTTTCAGTTGGTTTGAAAGTATGTGAAGTTATTGAATTTCAGATAGTTTTTGTTTGTTTGTTCATTTTTTGTCTTGTTTTGTTTTGCTTACTCCTCTATTTAAAAACTGTTCCTATGTAAATTCCCAAGGGCTTCCCTGGTGGCGCAGTGCTTGAGAGTCTGCCTGCCGATGCAGGGTACATGGGTTCGTGCCCCGGTCTGGGAAGATCCCACATGCCGTGGAGCAGCTGGGCCCGTGAGCCATGGTCCCTGAGCCTGTGCATCCAGAGCCTGTGCTCCACAACAGGAGAGCCCACAACAGTGAGAGGCCCACATAACACACACACACAAAAATTCCCAAGAGTACAACTACTTTCTCAGGCTAACAAGTTCTATTCTTCTTCACGTTTTCACTGTTTGATTATTACCTAATTTTTCACTTAGTTTCCACTGTAATTTATGGTAACTGACATCTGGCCCAGTGTCCTCACAATATTTCTAAATTTCTTCCTTAATTTTCTCTAAATGTTAGCTAATAGAAGACTCTGATATTGTGTTGCTGTTTCTTAATGGGCTTAGTGACGTACAAGACTGAGTACAACATATGTCATCAATAAATATTTCTTTCATTTTTTGTTTTGTTTTTTTTTTGCGGTACGCGGGCCTCTCACTGTTGTGGCCTCTCCCGTTGCGGAGCACAGGCTCCGGATGCGCAGGCTCCAGACGCGCAGGCTCAGCAGCCACGGCTCACGGGCCCAGCCGCTCCACGGCATGTGGGATCTTCCCGTACCGGGGCACGAACCCGTGTCCCTTGCATCGGCAGGCGGACTCTCAACCACTGCGCCACCAGGGAAGCCCTTTCTTTCATTTTTGATTAGTTAATCCTTTGGTCCTCTCATACATCACTTATTGTCTCTACCATCTATTCTAGGGTGAGATCACATAGTTTCCTAAGTTCTCTTATCCAATACACATTTATTGAATTCATACTGTATTCCTGGCACTGTGCAATTATCTGGAATGTAAAAAACATTAAAAAAAAAACAGTGAAATACTCCAAGAATCTCATAACCTAGTGAAGAGATAAAACATATAAATACCACCTAGAATACAATTTTGAATTACATTGAGCCAAATAAATATAAAAATATCCTTTAATAATATGGTAGAGATCAATGTAAGGTGGTCTCTTATGGACAGAACATAAAACCTAGAAAATGAGATACATAGTTGGTGAAGACATGGTGTCCATACCAAACCCAAAACAGAATAAATCATCAAAATCATGGTATTTTGAAATGTGATTATTTAAATTATTAAAAGGATTATAAATTAAGAAACCTCCAAATAATCTATGTTTTCTCTTCAAAATTGACAGTAAATGTTTGGTAAGTATATTTAATGGGCAGCAAAATGTTAGATTTGGACGAAAACCAAAGAAACATATGACATAACCTCTTTTGGGTTCAGTTTTCTTTGGAAGAAACATAGATAATTATTTGAAAATGGTTCAAGATGTACCAAGGCCTTTGTGATCTTACTTTTGCCTGCCATCACCCATTACTTTCACTTAGTAGTCATACTGAGTCTCTAGAAGTTCCTTGAACACTGTTCTGTCTCATATCCCATGATTTTTATCTCTGCTCCTTCTTTTGTATAGAATCCTTTCTCCTTGTCTTCATCCCACTACCAACCCCTTTTCTCAGCTCCCTCTACATATCAGTCAAAACTCAGACTGCATCTACTAGAATATTTTTTTTTACCCACCCTTACTAGGCACATATATAAGAGTTTGCTCTCTTTGGGTCATGGAGTGAGGATGAGAGAGTGGTAAGAGATAATCCTAGAATGATAAGAAGGGGTTATATAATGGATAGCCTTTTAAGTCATTTTAACCAATTTGACCCCATGTTGCAAGTAATGATTAGACACTGAATAGTTTTCAGCATGGCAGAACATTCCAGCCAATTATACTCTACCCTCCTCTTACATTGTCACAATCAAGTTCATATTTTCCTAAAATATCAGTGAGAATATTTTGAGGATTGGAATCCAAAGGTTATCTAAATTAACCTCATTGGAATGTAAACTGATACAGCCACTATGGAGAACAGTATGGAGGTTCCTTAAAAAATTAAAAATAGAATTACCATATGACCCAGCAATCCCACTGCTGGGCATATACCCTGAGAAAACCATAATTCAGAAAGAGTCATGTACCACAGTGTTCATTGCAGCTCTATTTACAATAGCCAGGAAATGGAAGCAAGCTATGTGTCCATCGACAGATGAATGGATAAAGAAGATGTGGCACATATATACAATGGAATATTACTCAGCCATAAAAAGGAATGAAATTGAGTTATTTGTAGTGAGGTGGATGGACCTAGAGTCTGTCATACAGAGTGAAGTAAGCCAGAAAGAGAAAAACAAATACTGTATGCTAACACATATATATGGAATCCAAAAAAAAAAAAAAAAGGTCATGAAGAACCTAGGGGCAAGATGGGAATAAAGACAGAGACCTACTAGAAAATGGACTTGAGGACATGGGAAGGGGGAAGGCTAAGCTGGGACAAAGTGAGAGAGTTGTAGTGTATATATGGACATATATACACTATGAAATGTAAAATAGAGAGCTAGTGGGAAGGAGTCACATAGCACAGGGAGATCAGCTCAGTGCTCTGTGAACAGCTAGAAGGGTGGGATAGGGAGGGTGGGAGGGAGGGAGATGCAAGAGGGAAGAGATGTGGGGATATATGTATATATATAACTGATTCATTTCGTTATAAAGCAGAAACCAGCACACCATTGTAAAGCAATTATACTCCAATAAAAACGTTAAAAACATTAAAAATAAATTAACCTCAAATACATATTCATATTGCTAATCTCTCTTTTGTATTTTTAAAAATTTTATTGAACTATAGTCGATTTGCAGTGTTGTGTTAGTTTCAGGTGAAAAGCAAAGTGATTCAAATATATATATATATATATATATATATATATATATATATTCTTTTTTAGATTTTCTACTGTGTTTTAATCTCTCATTTCTATCTGGTTGCTTTGCTTATTGGCAACTTCTACTTAAATTATTTTTTCACATCAAAATAGGCCCATGTTATGTAAACTCATTAATGCTGTCCTTGTATGGCCTTATTTCAGTTAAAAGTGATTCTCTATTCTTGATATTCCAGGAATGAATTTGTTGTTGTTGTTGTTGTTGAAGTATAGAAAAATCATAAACTGAAAAGCAGAAAACCTACTTAAACTGTTGTGTTGCTACCCAGACAAATTGTTTAGGTTTTCTGAACCTCACTATTATCATCTATATAATGAAGATTTGAAGTAGAAAACTGATACCATGGCTACCAAGACTGCTATATTTTTTATTCTGTAACTACTGTTCTTTCATCATCCTCATTCAGTTCTCTCAGTTTTTTTTCAGTTCTATTTATATCTATTCAAGTCTCTTCCATTCTCATTGCAACTGTTCCCTGCCTATAGCCCTGATTGCCCGTGATCTCACTCCCTATTAAAATTGGAACTATTATTATCCTATTTTTGGACAATTACACTAGTTTCCACAATGGATCCCTAGGTTCTTTTTAACTTCTGTTTCAAGCGTGTGTACCTTATGTCATTATTCTTGTCAGAAGGATTTCCTTGCTTATAGAATAAAATTAAAATCTGTAAATTGGATTCAAATCCTTCTGAGAAGCATTGTTTCTCTTCACATATTACAAAACGTTTCTTATACAAATCTCTGTACCAACCTCAAAGAGACCCAGATGATTTTACTTTTTATGAAAATATTCTCAATTCCTTCTTTCTGCAGATTGATGTCCTTCCCATTGGCTAAGGACCTGGTAATTTCTAAATCTCCAGGGAAGTCTCCACTGTTGAGGAACCCTATCCAGGGAAACTATTTTAATCCTTTGTACCTTTATGGCAGTGATTATCTCTTCTCCTAGCTTCACTTTGTTAATCTGAAGGAAATAATTGATATCCAGTATTATCTCTGGACACCTAATGCTGATGGTGGGTTTTCAGGGTTAACAGATGATGAAGCAAGTAGACAATACATATTTCCTGTGACAATTTCCAACTACATACTGTTTTACAGATTACGAAAATATAGATATCACTTAAATGATACACATGACCCGATGGTAAGATGTTGTTAGATGAAGAAACTGAGCTTCAGAGCAGTTGTGTGGTTTGCCCAAAGAGTCACAGCTAGTAAAGCAGAGCCAACACTTGAACCCTGATCTCCTGACATGGACGTTTAGGGCTTTCATGGTAACCAGTCCATATATGTATCAAAGAACTTGCCATTTTGTACGAATAGAATCTTTGAGGCAAATAACTATGCCTTAATTCTTATATGCTCAGACACAATAACAGTGTCTGACAACATTTCCAGTTGTTCTCTGTTAGAATCTTTGTCTTTTTGCCTCTTCTTTCCTGAGGCCGAATGACTTTCCTTAAAAACCCAGAATTGTAAAACTGAATCCAGGCTGTCACTTGTCTTAAACCTCTCATTATCTTCTCTCTTCAAGTCACATCTCACCTGTGGATTTTCCTTTTGAGGAGGCCAATATTAGGTAGGTATAATGGGAAAGAACTGAATCCCAATCACATTAAGTGTTAATTGTTGATTGGGTTTATTGTGTTTCACTTTCAGTTTAACTAGAAATAGTCCTGTAACTTGCAGGAAACAATTTCTTATAAAGCAATACTAAATAATTTAATAAAGAGACAGGGGAGATGTTTTTGAGTGAGATTCCTTTAAATCACATTCATAATGATTACCTATTTGGCCTCAATCTACAGTCAGACATGATTTCAATGTTAATTTTTTTCTTTTCTGTTTTCAAACAATCGTCTACGTATTGTGCATAAAGATAAAACAATTGGGATTTTAAAAGCTTAAAGAAAGAGACAGGTTGATTATATTTTTAGATGGTTTGGTTCATTCTTTCACAATTTCACTTCAACAGCAATAGTCACTATCTCCACTAACCCTACATCTGCAGAAGGAAAGGGCTACTTTTCTACCTACTCAACTTGCATCCTACCAGAGCCTCATTCTTTCACTTTCTTTAGTATCCTCTCTTAAAATACATAACAATTTGGGGATGGTTGCATGTGTATTTGCTGGTGAATAAGGTTTAGGAAGAGAGTGTCTAAACTTTAAGTGATGCCAATTATTTACACACAAACTCAAATAATAAACAGTAAATTTTTTAATAGACAGTAAATTTTGAGAAAGAAGTCACAAAGCACTAGTAGAGGCAGAAACAAGTGTTTTGATGGAATTGAATAAAGCATTTAAGAAGGAAGGGAAAATGAGAGACCCTGGAAGAGAACATTTGCTTTAGCCTTGAGCTGGCAAAATTTCACCAGTGATAATACAACATGGTTCCATGAAATCAAGAGGGTGACCAAGAAAAATCAAATAGTATGTTTTTCCTGTTCAATACATCATCTCTCACTCTTTATTTTCTCTCAAATAAATTTTCTCTGAGAAAACAAACATTCTAGAAAATAAAATGTTCAAGGTACAAAATGACCTCTCAGTTATTGCACATTCAGTCATTCTTACAAGTAAAATAAAATTGATCAATAATGTTTGCTGTAGTGTGCTCCATTAAGCAGCTTTTCTTCCTACTATATCTGCATAAAGCTTTCTATTCCCAGAAGGACCAGGATTGAAAGAACAACAGCAAATATATATCAAGGAGAAGGAGAGTATATGGTATGTTACATCTCTTTATACTAATCCTAATTTATCCCCTCCAAAGTGAATAACATGAATTTCTGAGAATGTGTACTTCTTCATATCCATAATTTCTACGCTGAAAGTTGTCTTTCCTGGGATGCATTTGGAGGAGACAACAGTTACTGACTTGATATACCAAGTGTTCAATATGCTCTTGATTTCTGTGACCTTTGTATATTAATTTTGACTAGTCATTTCGACTGTTTCTTAAATTATATAATATAAAATGTCCACTTCTCTCTCTCTTTCCCCAATATCTTTTACTGCAATTTTAGCTATGGTTTTGCATACATATCAAAAAGTAAATTTAAACTTGGTAGGTGATCCAAAAATAAATTTTTTTCATCCTCTCCACTTTCCCCTTCCCTCTGCCATTCTGTTCACACACAATATAGATTCTTTAACACAATTGTAAAAAGAAAGCAATAATAGCAAGGAATATGTTTTGATTGACTTTATAATTCTAGTAAATGAGAAGGAATAGTATTATCTATCATATTTATTTTTGTTTCATTACTTTTCTGTTCTTTCTCTTTTTCATTCATTTTTCCTCTCTCTCTTTTGTGACTATGAGCTTCTAAAGGTCACTAATCCCAGTACCAGGTATATAGTGTGTGCTCAAGAACTGATTGTTTGCTAGGAGTTTTTTTAATTACAAATTCAATTTCATTACCAGTGACTGGTCTGTTCATTGTTGAATCAGGGAATGAACTCTATACTGTAACAAGCCATAGGACTCTTTGCCATTGTTTTCTAACCTTTATTAACCTCTTCTTATCCCTTCTGAAGTTTATAAGGTCTATGATAACATTATATTCAACACGATTTATACTTATTGGACACTTAATATTTTGCTGGGTATTGAGGATATAGCAATTAACAAAACAATAACCTTTGCTATCTTAATACTTCTTTCCAGTGAGGAAAGAGAAAAAAATAAGCACAGTTAACAAGTAAAATACACAGTATGTAAATTGGATTAAATATAAAAGAGAAAAGAAGGGAAAATGCATAAGGAGTGTTGAAGGGGGTTGCAATCTAAAATGGTCAGTGAAATATTCACTAAGAAAGTGCCATTTGCAAAATAGCTTGAAGAAAGTGAGGGGTGAGCTGTGCTGGTTATGGGGTACACGGCAAACCCATTGGCCTGTAGCATGAGTCTGACTGGCACATATAATCAATATGGTCAGAATGAGTCCGCAAAGGGGAGTTTAGTCAGAGATCAGATCATGCCCTTAGGGTCTCTTCAGTGATAAAGCCTGTTTTAGTCAGCTAGGGCCACCATAACAAACTACCATAGACTGAGAGGCTAAACAACAGAGATTACTTTTCTCACAATTCTGGAGGCTGGCGAGTCCAAGCAAGGTGCCGGCTGGTTCAGGTCCTAAGAAGCACTCTTTTCCTGCTTTGCCACCTTCTCTTTGTGTCCTCACTTGGCAGAGATAGAGAGCTTTCTGGTATCTCTCCTTAGAAGACCACCATTCTTATCAAAACAGGGCCCCACTGTGATGATTTTATTTAACTTTAATTACCAACTTAGAGGCCCTATTTCCAAATAGAACCACATTAGGGGTTAGAGTTTCTACATATGAATGTTGGGGGAACACAATTCAGTGATAGCAAAGCCCAAAGGAGGAGCACAAACCCTGGACCAGTGTTACTCTGGAATTCTCTGTGCACTGGGCAAATAGGCACTAAAGTGTTTCTGCCACTCCAAAGGCCATGCAGTTGGAGATCAATTTGTGTCTAGCTTCAGTGATTTGTCTGGAGCTGCTTGTGCATGTGCACATTCACAACAGAATTTGCTATCCTGTGTTAATTATTAAAACACCTGTAGTGCCCTATTGAGCATGTGTTGTGTTTCTTACATGTATATCTTGACTCTCTGCTGAAGCGTACAGTCCTTAAGAAGCATCTTTTATTATTTTTCTAACCACCACAGTTCCCAGGCCAGGGTTAAGTTCACAATAGAAAGTCAATAAAGGCCTTCAGTATAGGGATTCTTTATTTTTATTTATTTTTTATTAGGAAAGCTTTAATAGCCAGGATATAGTGAATGATTCATAAAATACAATTAGAGCTCTAAATGTGTTTTTAATCTCATATATTCATATTCACATGTGAATCTGTGTGTATATATAACACAACAAAAGCTATGAAAGAAGCAAACATTTACGTATAATTTTGCTGCCTGAGATATAACAATGATCATTCCAAATTTGTGTTTTCCAAGGATAAGCTTGGATAAATAAAAATGCTCCATGAATATTCAGCTGTGCTTTTGGATTGAAATTTCTACAGTTCTGAAAAAATTCCAAGAGTATTTCTACGTTTAATGTTCTATTACATCTTGAAAGTCTAGCTCACTGTAGGGAATAGAGTTTGATTTACTGATTATTTTAAGGCAGGTCTGTGAGGTGAGTCAAAGATATCAGTTGGAGAAATAGTTGTGTTATAGGCATGTTTTATGTCTTTGGGCATTTCTACAGAGTTAAATCTTTTTACTTTTGAGATATGGGAGACTCATTCTTACCACTAATTTTCTAGCAATCAAGCAGTTATGGGATGAGTTGATAAATATATTTTATAATTCATAAAGAGCATATCATTTGTTAGATCCCCAAACCTAACAATTTTGGAGATACTACACTGACTCCCAGAAGAAAATTATAATGAATGATAACCCATTAACACAGGTAAAATTGCTTGAGATCATTTGACTTGAAAACAAGAAAAGATTTGGGTTCTACTCCTCTTAAAAAACATTTGAGTGGCTTTGGGCAAGTCATTTCTGTTTCTTTGGGATGCTTTATCAGGAAAGAAAATAGAAAATGATATTTCCCTGATGATGATCTTAGGAAGATTCAATAAAATGACATAATGTGTAAAATAACATTTAGTAAGCTGAGTAATACTATTCAAACTAAGATTTTTTAAAATCATCTAAAGTAAGAATCTCACCTTCAATGTAAAGTTTGCCCTCTTACTGCTGGGAAGGGAGATAATTCAAATCTATAATTTAAATACAGATCCAGAAAATGGAAGATTGTACATACTGAAATAAAGGTTCAAGTGGCTCCTTATCACTTTCAAAATTGACTACTGAAAGTCATCACCCATTAAAAAATTCTATATAAACTTTCCTTTTTAAAATTTCTGAACTTCCCTTGTGCAATAGGAATGGGATTGGACAGACATCTGGAATCACCTATTATCTTGGCTATGATTTGGCATCTCCCAGGATGGCTCATATTAACATATTCCTGGTTGGCAGGAGTCATCATATGCCTTCATAGTGTAACTTGCATATTTTGGAAGTCATTTCTGAGAACAGATTTTTTTGACAATGAACATGCCAAAGGCTTGACATGAAAAGTACTATGCCTAATGTCTGTCATTCTCTCTCTGCCAGTTCATCTTTCCTGGGCTGGCCCTCTGCCACACTGGCACCTGAAATGCAGCAAACAATGTCATTGGATGCTGAAGGCATGACCATAAGTTGTGGTTATCTTCCAAGCAATTACCATATGGTGTGTAATTCAGCTATTCATCTCCTTGTTTGATGAGAGAATAATAACAGTAACAATAATGCCGTTTAATAATGTATTTTATCTTTATGGCCTATTTCATTACCATATTTCTGTGTGTTTTAATAAATTGATGTAGGTGGACCTAAGGCAACTATTAAAGTTTAGTCACCTCTCCAGCGTGGGAGGTATATAAAACTATTCTAAAGCAGGCTTAATGAAGAAACCAGGGAGATTAGCATATTCAAACAGGATTAGGGAGAAATTTAAGAAAAATAAATTACCAAGTGAAGCATGCCTTTTTACAAAGCCGACCCTCTGTCCCAGCTTCTTTTTGTCACCATCATTCCTGAGAAATATTTTGTGAAGTGTCTGTAGAACAGAACAGAAAAGAAAAGCTTTCTGGAGGTAAAATGCCCTCATAAATATGCATTGGGCTCTCTATCAGACCCCAGATTCAAGTTCTACTAATGTCATTTTTATAAAACTGGACCACAGTTTTCACGAAATTGCAAACAAGGAGATTATTATACCCAACTCATAGAAGATTGAGTCAAGTCTGAAAGATCATTCAAAGTTTATTTAGCCAGTAAATATTTAGTGAACACCAAGGTGTTGAAGATATAATGGTTATATAGGTTCTAGTCCCCAAAATGAAGGATTTTGCATCATCATAATGGAGACTGAAAATCAAATCAAGAATTCTGATCTAGCACAAGAAAGGCTATGGTAGAATGAACATATAGCAAGTGTGGGCATCCATGAAGTCTTCCTAGATAAGATGATCACTGTGCTGTATTTTATAAAGAAAATTAGAATTCATCATATAAAAGAGGATAATAGATTTTTACACACAGAAAACTGCATGCACATAGTTATGGAGAATTAATCTCCACTATATATTCAAGAAACTAAAAAAAAATGGATGAAATACAATATATGATTTGTTTTTAAATATTTTATCTCCACTGATTTTTAAAAGAGCCTTGTCAATGGAAAGCATAGGCATTCTTCTTCCCTTTTTATGGAAGAGGACATAGTAGTTCAAGAGGTTGTTACCTGCCCAAGTTAAACTATAATGGAGAGGAGAACCTGGTCCTAGAATAGTGGTCTTCAGATTTCCCATATAGTATTGTGTGTATGCATTAACTTCACAAGGAAGATGGGCTATGATAAAGGGATGTGGGATGATTAGTTTATTAAATGGGAATAGACTTTTAAGAAATCTCCAGAGAAAAATATGCACCCCCTCTCCCTATTGCAATCTACTGAGAAATTCTTCCTTGCCCCCATAGATACTGTTTATTTGTATTATCCTATTTATGGTATTATAAAGTAATTTCACTGAAACCCTTCATGTATTTAAGCACTGATAGATAACACCATAGCCTTCTCTACCAAGTAACTGGAATTACACATTCAATACAATTTCACAAAGTACTATTGAATAACTTGTATCTACGAAACATTTTGAGTTACTAGGAGAAGTTTATGAGAAAGTAACAAGTATGAGCATGTAACTATCCCTTCCTGTAGTATCTGGTAATCTAGTAAGAAATACTGGTTGACAAGGAGTTCGAAGTGAAGACAGAATAGGCACAAAGAGCATAAATATACTCTCAGTATTTGAAGAAAGATGATTCTAGATTCATCGTGAGGAAACATGAAAGATTTCTTAGAGGAGGGAGAGTTTATACTAGAATCTAAGGGATAGCCATAACTTTAATAGATGTCGTGACATCAGAACAGTTGCAGAGAGAAGGCACAAAGTGAGGAAAATCTAGGGATCAAGAAAACCTAGGTTATATTTCATAAATAGAGTAAGTGAGACTATATGGTGATAGAGCCACCTGGAAAGCTTAGATGTTATAGAAATATTTATATTCCAGATAATTATTAGGAATTGAAATCTATAGTTGTATTAGAACTTATTATTTTCCTTCAGAAAATGTGTGCATGTGTGTGTGTGTGTGTGTAGGTAAATATGTCATACACACACACATGAAACATAGAAAGAGTTTTTGTCTGACTTCCATCATTTATAGATGTCTAAACTGATGCCAGAATAAGTAAAGGGCGTCATACAAATTTATACAGGTTGTGAGCAACGAAAATATGTTATAAACCAAGTGTGAATTATCCAGTCTCTGGATGGCATTGTGCTCAGGATAAAGTCCCCAACATAGCAAAGAATCTCCTCCTTCTCAAACTCATCTGAATTTGCATTCTTCTCTCATCTCACCTCAACACACTCACCCCTCTCCTCACATTGAAATATCAGTGTAACAGCTCCCCAGGCCTCTTTTCAAAACCTTCAAGCCCTTGAACATACCATACTGTTCCTTTCCCCAGGAAGTTCTTCTTTTGCATGGATATTCACATATATCCACTCAGTTTTGCGAAGAAAAAAAGCCTTGATGTGAAGAAAGCTTTAACCCTAAGTATGCAGGATGGAATGGGGATGGGGTGGGCAAACCTTGAACTGGGTGATATCTGGATACTACCATGAGATTTATTAATTTATGTAGTTATAATTTATAACCTGCTTACTTCCAGAAAGGATTTGAGTCAGCTAGATAAAAGTTAAAATACTGGCACAAATCCTATTTTGAAGTTCTTTGATGTGAAGATTACTGCACAAGTTGGCATACTGAGAGTTTTTCGTCTGATTTCTGCCTCATGTCTGATCCATTTCAGCAGTGCAATTGCTTGATGATTTTTTTTAAGCAAATTTAACTGAACAATTCACACTCTCAGAAATGCTTTGATTTTACTTTGGTTTGTGCTCAGGGCAAAGTTTTTTGGCTTCGGTTTTCCCATCTACAATTGAGAATTCACTTTAAGTGAAATGCAAGAAGAAATCAATGTCCAGTGTCTTGGCTGAAAATTAAATGAAAACAAACATTCTGGATGCACTAAGCATCCGGGTTTCTGTAAGTAAACTCAATCAAAAGGCCAAATGTGAGAAACCTGGGGGAGTCTATTTTTCTCCATTATGAAAAGCCCAAGGGCAGTAATTAGAGAGCTAAGATGCTCTTCCTCCCTAGTGCCAGCCCTAATACTTTGTGCATGAGGTGAGAGATCTTAAGTTGTCCTAAAAGTGGTTCTCTGAATATTGGACATTTAAAGTGCTTTAAAGCTCTCTCTTCACATTTCTCCTTCTCTCCTTACTCTTGACTTTGGGTTAAGGGTATTGAAGGACCCTCCTGATGTAATATATTTTTCCAGGGAAGGAAGTTATAATGAAGAAAATGAAAACCTGGATTAATTTTTGCAACTAAATTCTGTAACAATCTAATTATATAACATAAAATTTACTTTTGTGGAGTCTTAAGTAAGAAGCATGGTTTTCAGGTGCATCTAAAAGCTGCAGTAATAAGTAATCTGTCACTATTGTATTTAAAAAGAAAAGCATCCAATGAGGAGAGCTTTAGAATGATCAACTCATAGTAACACCACACACCCACCCCAAAAAAGAAAAATAAACAATCACAGTTGAAAAATTAAAGAGCAATTTGGGATTTTTGAACATGTCAAAGGAAGTGGTGAGAATTCATTAGGAGATCTGAGAGAAAGAGATGAGAAACCTGGAGAACAGAGGCTGAAGACTGAAAGGAGCTATGAAAGAATCACTTGAATCTGAACTTGAGTTAAAATAACAAGTCCTGCTAGTAAGTCTTTTGTTCTTGATTTCAGTTTTTTTGCTACATAAACTAATCTTCCAAGTTCCTACCTAATTTCTGGAGCATTCATTCTGTCCTTCTCTGTCACAGGCATTGCGTCCGAGTTAACTTCCAAACATCCAGGCCAAACTACCAAACATGTCTGCTGAACAGAATTTATGCTTCTAAACATTTGTTCCTTCCACAGGTTTTCACAGCTTTTCCTCTCCTATCTTCTAAAGAGAATTCTGGAATAGAAAGTGCCAAATGATGAGAAAAGCTATGTTGGTTTAGATTAGAAAGAATAGGGAAAAGTCAATTTGGACTGGAGCTGAAGAAGAGAAGCAAGAGATTTAGAGGGAGTAGACTGTGAGAAAGTATAAGGAGAAAGTCTAAAATGGTCTCAGGGGAATGTGTCAAAGAATTTAGCTCCCTCTTCAATATGCCTTTGAGAGATGTCCATTGCATTTCAGTATTTTTTTGAAATTATATTTTGTGTTGTGTTTCTGTATCACCATATAGGTCTAAGAACACTGATCAGAAGAGACATAGTTCCTTTTTTTTTAAAATTAATTAATTAATTTATTTATTTTTGGCTGTGTTGGGTCTTCATTTCTGTACGAGGGCTCTCTCTAGTTGCATCAAGCAGCGGCCACTCTTCATCGCAGTGCACGGGCCTCTCACTGTCACAGCCTCTCTTGTTGCAGAGCACAGGCTCCAGACGCACAGACTCAGTAGTTGTGGCTCACGGGCGCAGTTGCTCCGTGGCATGTGGGATCTTCCCAGACCAGGGCTTGAACGCGGTCCCCTGCATTGGCAGGCAGATTCTCAACCACTGCGCCACCAGGGAAGCCCGAGACATAGTTCTTGACCTTATGGAAATTGAGATACAAATAAATGATAACAACTACCCCACAGCTATAATGACAGCATGCAAATAAAGTTCTTGACACTTTATATTCATTATCTCATTTAATATGTTCTGTAAGTTTTTTTCATTAATGTCTAGATATGTATTGCCTTTTTTTTTTTTTTTTCCACACTGCATGGTATATAGGATCTCAGTTCCCCAACCAGGGATCAAACACATGCCCCCTGCAATGGAAGTGCAGGGTCCTAACCACTGGACCACCAGGGGAGTTCCTAGATCTGTATTGTCTTTAAGGTTCTGTCAATCAGAGGGAAATGTCCATGGAACAGGGTTAGGGAGTGGGAGTTCTCCTTATTCCTAATATACTTTGCTCTGTATCTTATTTATTGCCCAATATCTTATTTATTGCTCAAAGATTTGAAAATGTCAAGACAGAACATCCTGATTCAAGTCTTGAATTCTCATCTTTACTCCCAAGCTTAAAACATTTACTTTAGGGCATAATATTAATTATCACTTAGATTTGTCTAATGCTTTTAAGTAACCTATCCATAGTTTTGGAAAAGGAGTAATACATAAAAAATATCAAAAATTGTTCTTCCCTGTCACATAGTGTAGACTGTACAAATTCTATATTTGTCTGCCACATTAGTTATGGCCTGGTTTTTAACAATCATAATCTCAACCAGTTGCCATATGCTCCATAACACGTGCTAATTGATACCAATAACAGTGAACAGCACAGAGCACTTACTATGTGTCAAGCCCACTTGTGAGCATTTTAAGTATATTAACTCATTAAATTCTCCCAATAATCCTGTAAGGTAGGTTTATTACTAACATTTTACAGGTGAGGAAATGAGGCAAAGAGAGTCAAAATAACTTGCATATAGTAACACAGCTAATGATAGAGGTAGGACTCAAACCCAGGCTTTATGACCCTAGATTGTTTTTAATGATTGAATTCATTCCCTTATTAATGCATCAGTTGACCTTGGGATCATCCTCACTCCTATTCTAAGAGGACAGGCAGGCAGTCAGATTGATATGTGCTAATATGGTTAACAGAGAATCCTGGTTATGGCCAGTCACTATCTCCCAAACAACCATTTCTCCCCTCTTTATATTTTAATAATGGCCTCTTGGAGACCATTTATATTAGGTTCAGAGTTGATAAGAGCATCTTAATGTAATTTCCTCATTTGAATTGTTTTCATAATCAGCTAGTGAGGTGGGTACCAATATCCTTTTATGTCAGTGATGGAGCTTAAATATCAGAACTTTTACATAATACCTTTAGTCATAGAGCTGGTCTGTTCTATAGCCCAGAATCAAACTGCACTTTTTTAAAGTTTTTTTTTTTTTTAATGTGGACCATTTTTAAAATCTTTATTGAATTTGTTACAGTATTGCTTCTGTTTTATGTTTTGGTTTTTTGGCCGTGAAGCATGTGGGATCCTATCTCACTGACCAGGGATTGAACCTGCACCCCTGCATTGGAAGGTAAAGTTTCAACTACTGGACTGCTAGGGAAGTCTCAGACTGCATTTTTTAATTCCTGAGCACTGCTATGGTCTGAATATTTATGTCCCCCCCAAATTCATATGTTAAAATCCTGACCCACAAGGTGACAGAACTTGGAGGTGGCAGGGTGGGGGGAATGAATGGGATTAGTGAAGGTGATTAGTGCTCTTATAAGGGAGCCCACAAAGAGCCCTGTTGCTCCTTATGCCATGCGAAGGTAGAGCAAATAGACAGCTATCTACAAAGTGCGGTCTTGCCAGATACCAGACCTCCTGCCACCTTGATCTTGGACTCCAGAACTATAAGCAATAAATTTCTGTTGTTTACAAGCCACCCAGTCTGTGGTATTTTGTTAGAGCAGCCCAAATGGACTAAGACAGGCTCTTTCTTCCATCTTACACCCATAGCTTAATATCTGATAAATATACTCATTAAAAATCTACCAGAAGATACAACTAATAATTAAATGTGAGGCAAATGTTGTTGGAAAAATGTAACTTTTTTCTTAGCTCAGCCTCAGATATTTAACTATCAAGTTAGGATAGGTCTTAACATGACCATGTTAAGTTTTTTTTCTTCACAAAGGAAGTTTGATACACTAATAAATTAAAGAATGAATTATTTCAAGTTGATTGATTGAATCAAATTATAGTAATGTGGTGGTAATGAGTTGATAGGACTAAGCAAAGAAAATTTTACTAAGAATACCACCAGCAAAATTTTCAGACCTAGCTGCCAAAATATAAGCAGAAGACAACTTCCATCAATGAAAAGCAAGAAACAGAAAATTTTGATGCATACGTTTTCAGCTGACAAAACAAATTAACAATTATTATATGATAGTATCTTCATCTGTGACCTTACCTCCTACAGAATCCAGAGGATTTTCAACTATGACCATAATCTTGATCTTAAAGAAAGTAATGTGGGACTTTTTCAATCTTTCATTATTTGATTAATTTCTAAATAAATATTTTTATGTGTCTAGTGATTTTGAGAAAGAGGTCATAATAAATTCTACCACAATTGCAATCTCCTCAACCCCTGTATTTTGGTTCCAGAAATAAATAAATAGAACTGGTTCCCTTCCTGTCAAGTCAAAATTGAAAAAAAATTAGCAGAACTTGAGATGTGGAAGATATGCTATACTTTATACTCAGATTTAACTGAAATAAGCATGAGATTGAACTAATTCTCCTTTTTTTTGAGGGTATATGTGTATGTATGCATGACCATAGCAATAATGTTGTAATTAGATTTGTGATTTAGCATTTTCAAAGGATCTTATTTGATAGATACACATAAATACATAGAAAGATATTTTGCATAAGTGAAGGTAAAAGAAAATCACAGTAGCTAAGTCAAGCAAATCTACTTAAGTGACTATGATGCAAGTTAAAATTAAATACATGATTTGCTTATAAGGAATTGGTCTGTGCAGAAACAGGGATCATAACTCATAAATTATTAATGATTGATTTATCTTAAAGTCAGAATGATTTTTTTTTGAAAAAGGGAGGAATAAATGAAGACTACAAGTCATTATTACAAGTAAACATAGATTACAACTGGTTACTTTAGAATGTTTCATAGTTTGAAAAAGAAGCTTCAGTTATGGACCACAGAGATTGACTTTTGAGATTAAAGGACAGAATGGCTCAGAGATAGGGTGAGGTTAATAAAGCTTTATTTTAAAAAAAGGGAAGACAGAAAAGTATAGAAAGTTAGGTTTGCATAATAGAAGTTACTGAATAATTTTACTTAAAAAATAAGATATCTTATCAATGATACTCAGTGATACTAAGTAACCAACATATCTCCACTTCATCTCACATTGAATAAGCCTGGCTTCAAAAGCAATATTACATTGAGAAATGAAGTTTGCTATAGGAAAATAACAGTGGTCAAGGTTGCTATTTGGGGTTTCAACAACAAAGGAGCTGGGAGATAATTCCATAGGCAGATTTTCTCTACTCTGTCTCATGATGAATAAAAGCTATACCCATCACAGTCCTTTGTGGCTATGTGGAACTTACATTTTAGTTTTATCATGAGTCTTTGCTCTTCTACCTCTCATACACTTAATTCTGGTTAGACTGGAGAATTTGGTATAGGGATGTGTGGGCACACGTGCACACACCATGAAAGGGGTGGTGTGGGTGGAACTGATATGAGGGTTGTGTGGAGAGGTTTGACGTGGCAAGAAATAAAATATAAAAGGAAGCAAGGGTAAAGAGGCTCTGTAGCCTGTAGTATAGAAAAAAGCAGAGCCTTCGAGGTCGTCTGTGAAATTACAAGCAGCCCTGAAGGACGAGAGAAGGAGGAACTTAACTTGGTGGAAATGGCCAGGAGGAAAAGGCACCTTCCCCAGACCCCCTTCTTAGTTCAGAGGCACTGCCGCAGCCAAGGTCTTCACCAATTTTAGCAAAACAAAGTTCTGTTAGATTAGTCATTTTAATTGCATTGATCAGCAAATTCAGTATAACATCCTTTTATCTGACTTTTAACACCTACCTCTCTTAATCAACCAGTGTTTTAGGTGGAGTGGCTGGTCATGTCCATTAAAATTGCTGAACCAGCAGCAATTTTTCCAATGATTTGGAAGACATTGTGGATATACCAGGTAGCAAATTAAAGAGTTGAGAGTCTTGTTAAAGAGATGAGAGCATTTTTACATGACTCAGTTCATAAGAATGTATTAGAGTTTGCTTTTATAGTGAGTGAGATGAAGAATGCTCTGGTTTTCAGTCAACCATGTTAGATAAGCTTGTGTTTTCAGGGATATGGTTGCCTGACTGGAGAAGCAGAGTTACAGAATGAACTATCTAAAATGAAAAGAAAATTCAACTGAGCTTGCAGTCATTTGTAAATAATGATCAAAGTGAGGAACTTTTTTGGTTCAAACCAAGGAGCAGGACACCATCTTCAGAAGGTTCTCCTATTCCACTTAATGTTATGCTGTTGCCATTTCAAAATTCTTAATAGTTTTTGAATAAGGGACTCCACATTTTCATTTTACACTGGGATCTACATGTTTTATAGCCAGTTTTGCAGCTGTAAGAAATGTAGGAAAGAAGATCTTGATATAGAAACCATGCTTAATTTTTTTCCTTTTTAAAAAAAAGTTTTTATTGATGCACAGTTGATTTACAAAGTTGTTTTAGGTTCAGGTGTGCAGCAATGTGATTCAGTTATGCATATATATATATGATAGGGACAAAATAAAGGGATAAAGTAGGTGAAAAATAATTAACCCCACTAGGGATTGTAAGTAAAGGAAAAGCATGGGAGACCCCTGTAAGTTAATGAGCACTCAAGAAAGCAGGTTTGCTTAACCATAAAACCAAGCAGTAAAAAAAAAAACATGCAGCAGAAACATGAAACCTGCCCCCAAATAATAAAACAACGGTGGCATGAGACTCACATCCTGCCCAGTGAACTCAGTAATTTAATGACCCCTAAGACATGTTCTCTGCATACATAAAAAGCAATAATTTATGGAAAGGTGACATTTCAAAGTGAAAGGCCCTCATTGTATTGAGACCTGAAATAATTTTTCCATAGTGCCATGACAGTCCTGGATTGACCATGTAGGGACAAGAAAACTCCCCTGCCCAAACTGGAGGAGAAGTTGATGATGGAAGCATGATGTCTACTCAGGAATGAGGAAGAAGGTGTTTTTTTTCCCTCTCCCTATTTTTCCTTTGATTATAAAACTAGCCAGCTAAGTTCATGGAGTGAGACACCCTTTCACACACCCACTTGTCAGCCTCAACAAGTGTCCTATTCTAATAAATCACTTCTTCTATATCACTTTCCCTCTTACTGAATTCTTTCTGCTCTGAGACATAAAGGACTTGAGCTCCTTGGAGCCCACCAAAATACCACTTAGAGGTTCTATATATAGAGAGAAAATATATATATTCTTTTTTAGATTATTTTCCATTATTGGTTATTACAAGATATTAAGCATAGTTCCCTGTGCTATACAGAAGGTCCTTGTTGGTTATCTATTTTATATATAGTAATATGTATATTTTAATCCCAAACTCCTAATTTATCCCTCCCCTTCCCTTTCCCCTTTAGTAACCATAAGTTTGTTTTCTATGTCTGAAACCATGCTTAATTTCAAATTACAGTTTCTAAAATGATGGAACTGGCTTAGATATATATACCACTCCCTCCCAGACCTAAGCACTTAGATTTACTTATAAAATTAAGGAATTTCCTAGGCTTATTTTTGAAATGATATTCTGGTCCATGTGTGGGGGAAATAAAACAGGAATTATGAATATAGAATTTCATTAAAATCCTCCCCTTAAACTTTATACAGTAGCAGTTCTTTGGCAGAATACCAGAGAGAAAGTTGCACAACCTGGACAGTTCACAGTCACTTTCCTTGTACCAAGCAGGGAAATTGGTTATTTCATTTTCCAGGATATTGAATTGTTATAATTACATTGCATGTTATAATAATATTTAAAGAGCTCCCAGTGTTTGGCAGGTGTTTATCATTATTTTTTCCCCAAGGGTTTGTGAATGTTGTTCTACCCAAGAACACTTTGGGTAGCAAGTTGTGGGAATGTTTGGGAGTCCTTGGGAAGGGTTGTTCCTTGACCTACTAAACACACAAATCATCATTCAATTAAAATAACAAATGGGATAATGTTTTCCATTTTCATGACTCTAAGAAAACCACTTTCATCATCAATGTAGATTGTGTTTTATCAAAATTAAGAGACTAACTATTAACATTTTTCTCTGTAATTGAGGGCAAAAACTAGAAACCAATATTTTTGTTAAGTAGGGAATTTGGAATTGACCTTTTCTTTATCTGAAGATCAACACAACATTTTTCTCATTCCCACATTAAAAACAACAACTCTGTTCTGTTGATTTTATTTCTGAAGCATCCCTAGATCTTTCTGTTCATTATTCCAGCTGCCATCCTCTTGGTCCAAACCAGATCCATATCTCAACTAGGCTACTGGTTACCATAGGTGTCATTGTCCTTCAGTCTCCCTTCTCGCTAAGCTATTCTTCACATTGCAGCTGAAGTGGTCCTCTTAATCCACAAATCTTATCAGGTGACTTCCTTACTAAAGTCAAACAACTAATGTCTTTTTACTCTGCTTGCAATAAAGTCCAAACTTCCCAGTTCAGTATCTAACACCTGTCTGCTTCACGATCCTCATATTTTATCTTTGGTATTTTCACATTCTATTTTCTTGCTTTACTGAAACTCTTACAGTTTCCCAACTGTGCTATGCATTGTTTCCTTATTCACAAAAGATACAATGTTTTTGTCAATTTTGCTTCATTTTTCACCTCACATCTACCCTCCAAATGTGGTTGGCTGATACTTTCTCTTCAAGTCTAACATTCATGGATCCGTTCAACTTATATTCATAAGCTTTTCAATCTCCAGAACTTTATAGGCACTATTTTACAGTGAGGAACAAGAAAGAAAAGCCTTTGTTACATGGAGCTTATATTCTAGTGCTTAAGAGATTAATATAACAGAGAAGTAATATAATAATATCTAGGAATGATTAGTGATATAACAAAAATTTTAATTAATCAAAATAGAAGGTGATGTTTTAGATTGATGGCTAAGATGAATTTTCTGAGATGTTTACATTTGAATGTACAAAATGTGTCAATTAAAATAACAAAAAAATGAGCATTCCTGGGATAGAAAACAACAAGAAAAGAGACAAAAACTGCAAGAATTCCTGCATGGTCAGAATGGAGTAAACACAGGCAAGAAGGGTTAAGGAATGTAACTGAGAATCTGAATTTGTAGCAACTGGTAGGTCATGGAGAATACTTTAAATTTTAGTCTTAAGTGTAATGGGGAACCACTGGTAGGATGAAAGTGGGATCATCACATGACGTTTTTAGGTTTTTGAAGCTGCCTCTGACTCCTCTGAGGAGAATATAGTGTAAAGAAAAGAGTGGCAGGAGGGAGGCCAACTAGAAATTAAGTATTCATCGTGGTAGTCCAAGGCAGATGTTCATGTGGCTTAGACAGAGTAAGGTAGTTAGACTTGCAAAAATATTCACTGATAGAGTTGAAGCTTAAGAGAGGTTAAGCTTTATGAATGACTACAAGGTTTTTGCCTGCTAAATGGTAAATTATTGTAACATTTACTGAGATAGAGATAAAGGATGGGGAAGATGTGTGGGTGGTGGAGAGAGGTATTATATACTTCAATTTAGAACATAAAAAGTTTCATATGTTGTTGCAGGGACTGGCTAGAAGCTTATCAAGCCCATTCCTTCTTCCTGGGAATATAGTACTAAAATATTAGTCAGCCTCCCTTGCACATAGGTTGGGACCTAAAGTGTGGGAAGAAGTCACATAAGCCACTTCTGAGCTATTTATCTTGTTTCTATGTTTCTCTGTCTCTCTTCTGAATATCTGGAAGTGAAAGACTCAATATAGAAAAGGCAAATTATGGAAGGGGTCCTCATGAGGAGAGCTACTTGAGGGGGGAGAAGGGGATCCTTAATCTATGCTATATTGAATCAATCAGGGTTGACAACATGACAAAAAACACAGTGATATGAACAGGTAAATTTTGATATAAAGAATTATTAGCTTATAAAAGAGAATCAGAGGAACAAGAGTTTGGATAGGAAGAATTAAGAGAATTGTAAAGACTATAGAAATAGCAACTATAGGGAGTAGTGTCTATCCCTAGGGATGAGATAGAACATAGAAGGAAGAACCTTCATCATTGGACTAAGATCCAGAATTATTGGTGATATCATGATTTTGGCTCACTGAATGTAAGAAGAATAGATATGGTGCTGCTTTGGCAGAATGTAATGGAAATCTACTATCTGGACCTTCTTAGGAATATGGCCTCTAGGGTGTCAGGAAAGGTTGCTCACAACAAGTATCTCACCGAAGATATTTTGCTATTAAACATCCCAACAGAGTTGCTGGAGGAAGCTCCACGCTGCTTGGTGTTGCTGATGACTATTCACATCAGTAGTTGTATGGAGGAAAATTCATCCACACATTAGGAGATGAGCACAGGAAAAGCCATGGACACTGCAAGAACCTACTAAGAAGAATTCACTGGTGTCCCAAAATTACTTCCTTCTAAAAGGAAGTAATTTCCTCTGATGTCTTCTGTGGACAAAACTTAGCATCATACTGACAAGCAAAGGAAAAATAAAGGGCCCAGTTCAATTTTTATAGATGAAGATATTAAGGGTCACTTTGGAACTGAGAGAAAGTAAATTGATAACAAAACATTACTCCATTGTCTTCTAGCTTGCTGTGTTTCTGACAAGAAGTTGGCTTTAATTCCTGTCTTGTCCTCTGATTAAAATGTTCCTTTTTCTCCCCTTTGATTGTCTTCAAGATATTCTTTGTCTTTTGTTTTCAGCAATGAGTAAGATATGTCCAGGAGGATTTTTTGGAGGCTGGAGTGATATTTATCCTATCCTGCTTGGTGTTCTTTGAGTATCCAGGATTTGTGGTTTGGTGTCTGTTGTTAATTTTGAAAAATTCTCAGACATTTTACCTTCAAATATTTTTAACCTATTTTCTCTCTTTTCATTCTGAGAATACAATCGCATATATATTAGAGTATTTGATATTGTCCACAACTCTTAGATGCTCTTTTGTCCCTTTTAAAATATTTTTCACTCTTTCTATCTCTTTACATTTCAGTTTAGGTAATTTCTATTGATCTGTCTTCAAGTTCTTTGATTCTCTCCTCCATTGTGTTGAGTCTACTGATAATCCCATGGAAGGCATTTTTCATCTCTGATACTGTGTTTTTTTAGTTCTACTAGTTCCATCTGTCTCTTTCCTATAGTTTCTATCTCTCCCACTGAAACTAACCCTCTGATTTGCACATTGTTCCATATTTCCATTAGAGCCTTTAACACATTAGTCATAATTACTTTAAATTTCTTGTCCAGTAGTTCCAACATCTTTGTCATACCTGAGTTCAGTTGTGATGATTGTTTTCTTTTTCTGAGTATCCTTTTCTTGCCCTTTCTATGCCTTGTTGTTTTGTGTTGAAAGATAGACATGCTATATAAATCAGTAGAGACTGAGATAACAAAGTGTTAAGCCTGGAAATAAGCATAAGTTCTGCTAGTCTTCTGATGGAGGCTTTGAGTTAGTTTAGATAAAAATTGGGCTGGGTTTAAAATTTGTTGTTTCTGTTGTTGCTGTAGTTTACCTTTGTGAATTGTCACAGGCTTCAGTTAGTGTAGGTGTTGGTTTGTCAGGATAATGTCTATTCAATTTTGAATTTTTAAGTCTTCCTTTTGTGCTGTGCCTTGGAGCGGGTCTCTTTGTTCATTCTTTTACCTCTCCTGTGTTTTTTTCCAGCAGGATTTGTTGTCTTGAAAATCATTAACTTGATGGTAGAGGCTATGAGAGAGTGTGTTCTGTCATTCTGATTAAACCTTTAGGAAGCATTGTGTTCCTTGATCTTGGGGATATAGGCTTATCAGCTCTCCTGCCCTTCCCTCATTTGTAGCTGTGGGTCCAGCTTACAATCTTGTCCTTTTATTTTTCCCTTCCTGTTCTTTTCTCCCAGCTACAGTGATTTTTCCTCAAGGCTTTATGATATCAGGGCTTGTTGTCTTTTCCCTCACAGTGTAAGACTTTGTTCCCCAGTGGAGATAGGGGAGAAGAGTCTAGGCAGAATTTCCTACTGCTCCTGAATGGCTGCTATTTTCTTTTCTAACTCTGTACCACAATAGGTACTTTTAAACTTTCTATCTGGTGGTGTTTGTGAATAAAGAGCTTATGACCTCCCAAATTTTGCTGCTCTCAGGTTTTCATGCTGTTCTGTCCACTCACACTTGGCCTTAACCAAATTATCATCTCTTATAGCTTAAATATTTAGCAGTCTCTATTGCTTCTCCCCATTATAAGAACATGCTTGCATCATTTCTGTCCCTACAGGAACCAACTCTTTTTAGATTTTTGGGACAGTTGTTTGCTCTCCAAATTTGGTACTCTAACTGGTTCAAATAAATGCATGAATTTGAAGTTAGTCTGGCTCTTTTCCCCAAAGGGTTAGAGTGAATCTTCTTCCATTTCTGCAACCTGGGTCAGAAGCCCAAAATTCCACATATCAGGTTTTTTAAATAAACACTAAATGTATACCTAAGATGGATAGCTCCCTAAACACTAAGAAAATATAATGTGCTAATCAAGACAAATAGTATGACAGAAATTATATAATTTTTAAAACACACTGAGCAATACAAGAGAATGTTTATGTATATAGTCATATATTAAAAGTGTAAAAAAAGACTGAAAGAGTCCACACTAAATTTATGGTAGTGATTACCCTTAAGGAGAAGGTAATAAAATAAATTTCAACTTTATCTGCAATATTCTATTTCTAAGAAAAATAACTTTAATATCCAACTACCACATGAAATGAAGTATCCCTAAGGTCAAAAGCATCATCTATTCCTTATGATGTGCTACTACAAGCTTAATTAGTAGCTCAGTTACAGAAGACATTCTGCAAGCAGTCGATAGACAGTTGTCTTTAATACCCCATAGTGTTGAAGGTATTCCAACTTTATCAGCATAGACCATACAAAAATTTCATATATTTTAATTTTATGCTCAAGCTCAGCATTATCCCAATAAACCTCATATTTTTCTTCAGACTCTAGAAAGGGCAGTAAGGGAACATTTTTTTCATAAGTGCATATCATAAGTATACAGGAATTATGTTAAAAATTTAAAAAGTAATTTTATTTTATCTTCACACCAATCTTATTAAAAACTATATATATATATACATATATACATATATATATATGTATATATGTATATATATATAATAGTTCTATTTTCCTGACAAGATAAAAGAGACCCAGAGAAGTTAAATAACTCATCTAAGATATGTTTAATAAGATAATAATAATAACATCAACAACAACACACATCAGAATCAATTGGAAGACTTGCTAAAATACAGATTGCTGGGACACACCCCCAAAGCTAGTCTGGGGACCACACTTTCACAAATATTGTTTTAGGATAGCTAGATTCTCTCACTTATCTCACCTATGATATGTGAAATATGGACTCCTTACATAGATATTGTGATTTATATTTAAAAAAATATATATTTTGTCTTTGTCTCTGTTTCTGGCACTGAGCTCCTAAAGCTCTGGGAATTTCCTAATTGGTTAGAAAGTAACAAAGGTTTCTTTTGTTATGCTAATGAAGCAACTTTTGGACTACACCTAAGGATGGGGACTGGTTGCCAGGAGACTCAACCACATGATTAGAGGGTTGGAACTTTTGGTCCCAACTTCTGACCTCCCAGGAGAGGAGAAGGTCTGGAGGCTGATTAATTGCCAGTGGCCAGTGATTTAGTCAATCATGCCTATGTAGTGAAATAGCCATAAAAATCCAAAAGGATAGAGTTCAAAGAGTTTCTGGGTTGGTGAACAACTACATACTTGGGGATATTGGCAGTTTGGAGAGGGTATGAAAACTCTGTGGCTTTTCCCAATACCTTGCTCTATGTATCTTTTTCATCTGGCTATTCCCAAATCATATGATTTTATAATAAACCAGTAATCTATTAAGTAAAATGCTTCTCTTAATTCCATTACCTACTCTAGCAAATTAATCAAAACCAAGGTGGGGGGCTTTGCAACCTCCAAGCAGAAGAACAGACACACAAGTGGTAACCTGGGCTTTCAACCAGTGTCTGAAATTGGGGAAAGCAGTCTTACAAGACTGAGTCCCTAACCTGTGGGATCTGATGCTATCTCTAGGTAGATAGTGTCAGAATTGAGTAGACTTGTAGGACACTGCTAGTATCTAGAGAATTACTGGCGTGGGGGAAACCCTCTTCCCCAACAGTAGAATTGGGCCCCAGAATCACCTTCTAAATAGGTACCAAGACAGAACAACAATGTCAATTAATGTATTAAAACATTTCTGATATTTTATCTAAGAGATAAATAGAAGTTTTTCCCACAGATACCTAAATGTCTTGTAAATTTTCTAGGGTGCATTTTTTCCACTTTGAAGCCCACATGATACACATCTGCAGACCCTAGACCTCCAGAGAGTGATCCACATGAAAGCTCCCTCCTTTCTTACAGCTACAGCTTTCCTATCAGCTCCCTGCACTTCCTCTCTTTGTAACCACTTTAACTCCCTGAAAATGCTTCCTTCTCTTTCTAGTCATTTGAGGATGCTTCCTCAGAATTAATTAGCTTTCCAGGCTCCTGTGGGTCTTATAAACTCCATGTTATCTGTTGCCAGGAAAAATGGGTGGGCTAAGTTTGGCCACCACTAGTTGAGTCAGGTAAAATGCCAGAGAGGTCCTCCATACAAGGTCACTGTTAAAAGTCAGATACAGTTCAGAGATATAGGATTAATATCCTGGTTAAAACTCATACAGTGCCTTCGTAAGATATTATACTTCCTACTCTAAACTTTGACTTCATATTAATTAATTAATTAATTAATCCACCTCTCAATGTGGGTTCTACTGCAGAACTCTCTTGCATTAATGTGATGAGAAAGCACCATGCCTAATAGCTACTCATTGCTAAGAGTCTGCATTCTTGCTGGGGAGAAAAAGTTTACAAATATTAAACCATTACACAACCATAGGAGGCAAACTTAGAAGTAGGTTGGAAGGAATGTGTTATTCAGCAAGTAGTAAAAATATCACATTTTAGTCCACAGAAAGTTCAAGAAATCAGAAGAGGGATACATGTGGTTAAGCAAAGTTCTTAAGAGTGTCTTCAAAAGCTGAAATGTAGCACTAGAAGTTGTCCTCAGGATCTCCTCAAAGGAAAGATATAAGACATTTCTCCAGCATTATAACTCTCACTCTTTTTCAGTGGTATATAGTTAAAGACATTAGAGAATGGTTGATGATTATGAAAAAGTAAAAAATTAAGTAGGAAAGTTAAATAATAACTATTTTCTTTACTCATTGTATTTTTATCTAGGGATATTGGAATGATATAATTATATTATAGAGTAAACCAAATTATTAAAAGTTAATAAAATAATCATTAGTTTTATCTAAATAAGTTAGGCCAGTTTTGTCATTGATTTATACTGAAGATTCATTGCAGTGGTGGAAAGGGCAGTGCATAGTTACAGCTATAATAAATTAAATGAATTAGTGTATTTTAAAGTACTTTGAATGTTTTTAAAACAACTCATTAATTAAGTAACTGTGAAAACAACTCTGCTTTTCTGTGTATGATGAAGCAGATACCAAGTACTTTAGGTATTGAGAAAATTGACCAACTCAACAAAGGAAAGCCAAAAGAACCTGAATTTCTTAAACTTAAAAAAAAATAACAAAAATGAGGTGAAGGGAAACATTACCAGTGAAGGCTTTGCCTCTGTTTCTCCTCTTATCTTCTCTTATCCAGGAATGCATGGGCCACAACAGGAGTTAGATGTCCAGTTTTATACTCTTTTAATTATCTTGTTTCACAACTTAATCTTTATTACTGTGCCCCTCAAAAATAATAACAATAAATAAAAACAAGAAAAAGAAGGGGAAAAAAAGGAGAGCCCTGACAAAATCCAGTTTCTTCTCTTTGTTGAACTCCTGGTGGGACATTTGTATTCATGTCATCCTTGGTTCCTCTCAACTCTCTTCCTTGCAGCAGTGCCTGTTCTGTCCCTGTACAGAAAAGATAGCACATTAAGTGCTAAAATGGGAGATGTCTCACATCTCAGATGATTATTGTGTCAGTATTACTAGGAAACGTAGTAACAATCAAACCCCGATGACTTCACCACTTCCCCACAAACCCGCCTTACCTCCTGCCTGAAAGAATTCACTCCAGCAGCTCCCTCTAGTACTTGAGTCATATGGGTCAGTGCTGAGAGTGACAAGTCTGTGTGTTGTCCTGCTATAAGTGGTGAGCTCTTATCCACAGTCAAGAACATTAATATGTCTCAAGGGTTTTATATTTCTGGAGAGCAAAGAATAAAATGTAACTAGAGAATCATTTTTCAGTGAGCTTGAAACCCACACTACACTCTATTTCCTCTATGGAGGAAATACACAATTAAGTGGAAGACAAATGAATAAAAACAACAAGGAAAATTTATTGTTCCTTAAATGTGGGAAATCGACAACAAAAAACACAATGTGTTCAGCCAATTCAATTAATTGTCTGAAATGTAATGGGAAGATTCCTAACTGGCCATAATAAAATAAATCTGCCTTCTCTAGTGACCAAATAAATTAAAGGGAAGGAGAGTCCACAATCAAGTTAAGGTTATTATTGTTGAATGGTATAGATAAAAGATAATTTAAGGCCAATTAACTATAACATCCTCATCCTTGTCTCAATTAGTCAGGTAAGAGTGATGAGATATCACCTTGATTTGCATGATAATTATGTTGGTAGAACACATGATATGGATAACAGCCTTCATGACCTCCAATAAAATTGTTACTTGAATCTGCCACATCAGTAATTAAAATGTTTTCTATCAACAACAAAGTCAGAGCTTTTTCTTCCAAATAAGATGGACAAATATCATATGATATGCTTATATGTGGAATTATATATATATATATATATATATATATATATATATATATATATATATATATATAACAAATGAATTTATTTACAAAACAGAAATAGACCCAGATATAGAAAACAAACTAATGGTTACCAAAGAGAAAAGAGGGGTAAGGGATAAATTAGGAGTTTGTGATTAACATATACACACTACTATATATAAAATAAATAACCAACAAAGTTCTACTGTATAGCACAGGGAACAATACTAAATATTTTGCAATAACCTACAAAGGAACAGAGTCTGAAAAAGAATATATATATATATATATATATATATATATATATATATATATATATATATATATATATAATGTATTTATATTATTTTTATTTACTCATATATTTATTCATTTTATAAACTGAATCACTTTGCTGTACACCTGAAAATAACAGAACATTGTAAATCAACTATACATCAATTAAAAAAAAAAGATGGAGTAATAGGGACTGGATTTAAATTTCCACATGAAATAACAGAAAACGAAAGAAGAAGAAGAAAAAAAAGAAACCTCAGTTTCCAAGATATTAGACATCAAGTAATGAAGGACAGTGATATCTGTGAGATGAGGGCAGGAAAGGAAGTTGAACACTATGACTACTCCAGTTTACTGCCTGGCAAATATTTCTAGGCTCTAGTGCGGGCAGAAGAAACCCACACAATGGCTAGTTGTCTCTCAGAGCTTAGGAGACAGGCCTGGGAATTCAGAAATACCAGTATGTCTAGGGTATAAAGAGCATATTACTAGAGAGGATAAAGTGGCACAGAGAGATAACTCTGGACATCTGAACAGAATAAACCTTGAGTAATAAGCAAGAGTACTGGTCAGAGCATGTGTGTGAAGAAATTACACAAGGCCAGGAAAAGAGACCAATAAGATAAAAGGAAATAATAATCAAAGCACACACATGGCTGGTCATAGTGTCTGTTCTCTGTACCCAGAGTGGTAAACCTCATAATTCATGAGACCTCTTTGACCACTAAGAAGTTCTTGCCATAAAAGTGGGGGAAAATTTAACTTAGACCAAATGCTGCTTTAGTACTACCCAAACAAAGCACTTAAAAAGCATGATAAAAAATGATCAAATAACTTCATCCAGTACACACAAAAATAATATCTATAAAAATACAAAAATATCCAGCACCCAACAAGGTAAAATTCACAAAGTTTTACCTTGAATAAAAAATTACTGGGCATGAAAACTTGGAAATAAATTCCATAAAGCAAGGAAAACATAATCCATCAAAACTGAGCCATAAATTAAACAGATGACAAAACTGATAGAAAATGGCATTAAAATGGTTATTATAACTATATTCTATATGCTCAAGAAGATAAGATTGAACATATTAAGGAGAGATATGGAAAATATAAAAAAGATACAAATCAAGCACTAAGAGATGAAAATTATTATGTCTGAGATCAAAAATACAATATATAGGATTACTCAGCAGATTAGATAAGTAGAAAAAAGTGGTGTACTTGAAGACATAACAATAGAAACTATGCAAAATAACAAAAAATATAGAGAAAAAATTAGTGGTCACCAGTGGGGAGAAGAAAGTGGGGAGGAACAATATAAGGGTAGGAGATTAAGAGCTGCAAAGTACTGTGTATAAAATAAACTACAAGGATATATCATACAGCACAGAAAATATAGCCAATATTTAATAAGAACCATAAATGGAGTATAATCTATAAAAATTTTGAATCACTATATTGTACACTTGAAACTAATATAATATTTTAAATCAACTATACCTCAATAAAAAAGGAAAAGAAAAAGAGCTGAAAAACAAACAAGTAAACTAAAAAGTACAAGTAGACAGAAAATCAAGAATATAGACAATTTGAACATTATTAATCAACTTGACCTAATTGACATTTATAGAAGATTTGACTCCAAAACAGCAGAAGTCTCAAGTGCATAGGCAACATTTACAAAATGAGTTCATATTCTTTTCCATAAAACAACTCTGAATCAATTTAAAAGGAATCAAGTCATACAAAGTGTATTCTTGGACCACAATGCCATTAAATGAGATAGGAATAAAAGAAATAAAATGAGGAAATGTAAAATACTTATAAACTAAATAACACATTTATAAACAACCTAAGATTAAAAACTTAAGTAAAAAGGAAAATCAGAATTTAGTTAATTCTAGTTAGAATTTACTCAAAATTAGTATTTTGAACTGATGAGCAGCGGAAACTCAATATATCAAAATTTGTGGTATACAACCAAGGAAGTACTTAGAGGGAAATTTATAGCAATAAATGACTATTTTAAAGAAGAAACTCTCAAATTACTAACTTCAACTTCCACCTTCGGAATCTAGGAAAAGAAAGAAAGTAAATAAAGCACCAAAAATCAGAAAACAAGAAAAATCCTTAATAAAGTCTAGACAACATATTCACAGGTTCCAGGGATTAGTAGGTGGACATAATTAGGAGTCATTTTTCAGCTAACTATGAATAATTAATTTCATATGCTAGAAGGACTTGTTTAAATCTGTCTCATCAGTGATACAATATGCTAAAGGTCAATTAAATCGTGCTTTCAGTGTTCTAAATGAACCACTTCATGAACCAAGAATTTTATACTCAACCAAAATATAAACAAATTATAAGATTAAAAAAATATTGTCAGACATGTAAGAAGTGAATTTTTTGTCATGGACTTGCTTAAAAATTTGTAGTATTTCCAGGAAAAAAAAAAGTTTAAAAATCCAAGAAAGAAAGTGACATAGAAATCACAAAAAATACATACTACACTGAAAGTACAATATGAAGAAATCCTGTGACTGACAATATTCCTAAAATGTAATTGGCACACATTAGAACAGAAAGTCAGGGCTTTGGAAAGGATGGCTCTAGGAAAGAAGTACCCAATGCATAGTGAAAATGGTTGGAGGATGGACCAACTCAGGGATCTAATAGAGGAGATTGACCCTAATATTTTAGGATGAGAACATTGAAACTAAGTTTCCAAATATAAATGTAATCAATAAACTTGGGCTATATCTTCACAAACAAGTGAGAGTACTTCTATGCATCTCAAATACTCATGCATTAATTACCAAAAAGTCAAGAAAGCAGGCTATAAAGGAAGCCTCAATAGTTCAAAATGTTAATATCACAATTATTATGTATTTTAATCACAATCCAATAAAATAAAAAAAAATAAAAACATAGCTAAGCAGATCCCATATGTTGGGGCAGCTAAATAACATATAATTAAACAATTATTATATTTAAAAGAAATTATAAAAGAATTAAGAAATACATAGAAGTAAATGGTAATAAAACACAACCTATCAAGATCTTCAGAATGCAGAAGATTTACTTAGATGGAAAAGCATAAGTAGCAAGAAAAAGTAAAAAAAAGATAAAAAAACAAAAAAAAACAAAAAAAACGTAGGCACTCAAATATTTGAAGGAAAACAATAATGCTAACCCACAAAAAGGAAATAGAAGAAAGAAAATAACAAGGAATTAAATGAATAAATCAATAAAATAAAGAGTAAAAATGATAGGAAAATGAACAATAAAATTCTGGTCTTTTGAAAAGTTTAACAAAATAAGAACTCTCATAAGACTGAGAAAGAAGCCAGAAAATGCAAATTAAATAAAATATGAAAATGAAATGAAAAATAAAGAGGACAATTATAAAAATTTTAGGCCTTACATTTAGAACCCTAAAAAGAAATGGATACATTCCTAGAAAAATATATAAAATGCTCATCTTGATGAAAGAAAAAATATTGAAAAGTAATAAAGAAATTAAAATCTTAGTCAAAATTCTGCCTTTCCTCTGAATTCAGGCACAACTGACTGATACCATATTTTATGTAACAGATAATTTCATACGTATATTATTTATATGACAGACAGATAGATAGATAAATTTACTTATATTTCTTCCCCCTAGAAATAGAGTAAAAATTGCTCAGCTCATTTGTGAGGCTAATATAATTTTGATCCTACAGTAAATAGATAAAGTCAATGAAACAAAATAGAAATACAGGCTTATTTACCTATGAAGAGAATGGAAATTATACTAAATAAAAGAAATCAATAGTATATTAAAACTGTATTTCACAATCAAGCTTGGTTTATACAAAGAATATAAAGATAATCCAATAAAGAAAATCTATCAGTGTAATCTGCCTTAAGAGTAGAATAAAATATTGAAAAGTCATATGATTATTTCAACAACTGTAGAATAATCTTTTGATGAAATTCAGCATGTCTCAGTAGTAACAAGTATTCTCAGGACCCAGATCTTGATTTTGAAATGTCATCTTACAATTAAAGGAAACAGAAACCCTTGGAGAAAATGCTGATTGTAAAGATTAGGCAGAGAAAATAGAAGATGAACTAGGAACAGTTTCTAGGACCAGAAAATAAAGAAGTAATAAAAATAAATAAATAAAAGAATAAGGCATGTCAAAAGGACCCAGGAACCAACCTGAAAGAGTTCCCAAAGGCCAAAGCTCAGTTTGAAGCAACAACAAACACACACAAAAAAAACAATTTTGTATATAACACAAAGCATAAAATAAATATACATGAGGTCAATAATTAAATGATTGAATAAACTAATGAAGGAGGAGAAGAGACAAATTTTTCTTACAAAAGAATTCCAAATTATATATGTAGACACTGCCTCTTCCATGTGGTGAAGCTTAATCATTCCCTCATCTCCCCCACCCCCTTGAGTGTAGGATGGGATTAGTGTTTTCCTTACATAGAATAGAGTATAAACAAGAGTGAGGGGGAAGGGAGGATGTTACTTTACAGTGGAAAATACCTGGCAACAGAACCTTAACTGAGTGATCCAAGTTAACATCACCAGTGAAAGCATGTGGTTATTATATACCCTGGATATATGATAACCTAGCCACTCATGAGAAAATAAATCAGACAAACCCTAGTTAGGAAAAATTCTACAAAATATCTGACCAATACTCCTCAAAACCAACAAGATCATGAAAAACAAATCATGACTGACAAACTATCGCCAAACAGAGGAGATAAAGTAGACAAGGCAACTAAATACAATGTAGCATCCTGCATTGGGTCCTGGAACAGGAAAAAGATGTTAATGGAAAACTGTTGATATTTGAATAAAAGTTGAAGTCTAGACGATAGTATTGGTCTTTAATTTTGACAAATGTTCCACAATAATTAAGATCTTAAAATTAGAGAATATTTGGAAATTCTCTGTACTACATTTGCAACTTTTATAGAAACATAAAATTGTTCCAAATAAAGATTTTATTTAAAAATAAAACGTTTTATTGGCATGTAGTTGTTCATAGTAGTCTCTTATGATCCTTTGTATTTCTGTGGTGTTGGGTGTAACTTCTTTTTCATTTCCAATGTTATTGATTTGGGCCCCCTCTTTTTTTTTTTTCTTGGTGAGTTGCTATTATTTTCTTAGGCTCTATTTCATTTATTTCTGCTCTGATCATTATTTCTTTCCTTCTATTAACTTTAGGGTTTTTTTTTTGTTCTTCTTTCTCTAATTCCTTTAGGTGTAAGGTTAGGTTGTCTATTTGAGATTTTTCTTGTTACATGAGGTAAGCTTGTTTCACAATAAACTTCCCTCTTAGAACTGATTTTGCTCTGTCCCATAAGTTTTGGATCATTGTGTTTTCATTTTCATTTGTATTGAAGTATTTTAAAATGTCTTTTTTGATGTATTCAGTGATCCACTGGCCATTCAGTACCATATTGCTTAGCCTCCACTTGCCTGTGATTTTTGCAGTTTTATTTTATTTTTTTATGTGGACAATTTTTAAAGTCTTTATTGAATTTTTTACAATATTGCTTCTGTTTTATGTTTTGGTTTTTTGGCCGTGAGGCATGTGTGATCTTAACTCCCTGACCAGGGATCAAACCTGCACCCCCTGAATTGGAAGGTGAAGTCTTAACCACTGAACTACCAGGGAAGTCCACTTTTTTTTTCCTTGCAGTTGATTTCTAGCCCCATAGAATTATGGTTTGAAAAGATGCTTGATATGATTATAATATTCTTATATTAACCAAGGTTTGTTTTGTGGCCTAGCATGTGATCTATCCTAGAGAATGTTCCATGTGCACTTCAGAAGAATGCGTGTTGCCAATAAAATGGACAACATAGAAGAACTGGTGAAATTCTTGGAAAGGTACAATCTCCCAAGCCTGAACCAGAAGAAACAGAAAATATGTACAGACCAATTATCTGTAATGGAACTGAATCAGTAATTTAAAAACTCCCATCAAATAAAAGTGCAGAACCAGACAGCTTCACAGGTGAATTCTATCAAACACCTAGAGAAGAGTTAACATCTAAACTATTCAAAATAATCATAAAAATTGCAGAGGAAGATACACTCCAAACTCATTCTTTGAGGCCAGCATCACCGATAACAAAACCAGACAAAAATATCACCAAAACAAAAAAAAAAGAAAATTGCAGGCCAATATCACTGATGAACATAGATGCAACATTTTTCAGCAAAATCCAACAATACATTAAAAGGATCCTACATAATGATCAAGTAAGAATTATCCCAGGGATACAAGTATTTTTCAAAATCCATGAATCAATCAATGTGATACACCACATTAACAAATAGAAAAATAAAAACCATATGATCATCTCAGTAGATGCAGAAATTTTTTGTTAAAGTTCAACATCCATTTATGATAAAAACTCTACAGAAAGTTGGCCTAGAGGGAATATACCTCCATATAATAAAGGCTAGATATGAAAAAAAAAAAGCGCAGGCAATATCATACTCAATGGTGAACAGATAAAGATGTCCATTCTTGCCAATCTTATTTAATGTTGTTTTGGAAGTCCTAGCCACAAAACTCAGATAAGAAAAAAAGAAATAAAAGGAATCCAAATTGGAAAGGAAGGAGTAAAACTGTGATTGTTTGCAGATGACATGATACTATACGTAGAAAATCCTAAAGATGTCACCCAAAAATCACTAGAGCTCAAAAATGAATTAAGTAAATTTTCTGGATACAAAATTAATATACAGAAATCCATTGCATTTCTATACACTAACAGTAAACTAGCAGGAAAAGAAATTAAGGAAACAATCCCATTTACCATCACATCAAAAAGAATAAAATACCTAGGAATAAACCTACCTAAGGAGGCAAAAGATTTGTACTCAGAAAACTAGAAGACACTGATGAAAAGAAACTGAAGATGACACAAACAGATGGAAAGATGTTCTGTGTTCTTGGATTGGATGAATTAATATCATTAAAATGATAATCCTACCCAAAGCAATCTACAGATTCAATACAATCCTTATCAAATTAATAATGACATTTTCACAGAACGAGGACAAATAATTTTAAAATTCATATGGAAACACAAAAGACCCCAATCAGCCAAAACATCTTTGAGAAAGAAGAACAGAGCTGGAGGAATCACACTCCTTGACTTCAGACTATATTATAAAGCCAGAGTAATCAAAATAATAAGGTGTTGGCACAGAAACAGACACATAGATCAATGGAACAGGATAGAGAGACCAGAAATAAACACATAAACTTATGGTCAATTAATTTATGACAAAGGAGGCACGGATATTTAATCAAGAAAGGACATTCTCTTCAATTAGTGGTGCTGGGAAAACAGGACAGCTACATGTAAAAGAATTAAATTAGAATATTCTCTAACACCATACACACACACACACACACAAAAAAAAAAAACTAAAAATAGATTAAAGAACTAAATGTAAGACTGGATACTATAAAACTCTTAAAGAAAAACATAGGCAGAACACTCTTTGACATAAATCTCAACAATATCTTTTTGTATCCATCTCCTAGAGTAATGAAAATAAAAACAACAATAAACAAATAGGATCTAATTAAACTTAAAAGCTTTTGCATAGCAAAGGATACCATTGACAAAATGAAAAGATGGCCTACTAAATGGGAGAAGATATTTGCAAATGATATGACCAATAATGGGTTAACATCCAACATATATAAACAGCTCATACAACTCTACATCAAAAAATAAATAAATAAATAACCTGATTAAAAAACTAGAATAAGAAATGAACAGACATTTTTCCAAAGAGGAAATGTATGTGGCCAATAGGCACATGGGAAGATGCTCAAAATAGCTAATCATCAGGGCAATGCCAATCAACACCATAATGAGATATCACCTCACACCCGTCAGAATGACCATCTTCAAAAAGAAGACAAATAACAAATGTTGGCAAGGATTTGGAGAAAAAGGAACCCTCCTACACTGTTAGTGTGAATGTAGATTGGTGCAGTCACTATGGAAAAGTGTGGAGGTTTCTCAAAAAAATAAAAATAGAACTAGCATATAACCCAGCAATTTCACTCCTGGATATATATATAAAAGAAGCAAAACACTAATTTGAAAAGATACATATACTACAATTCATAGCAGCATTATTTTCAGTTACCATGGTATGGAAGCCACATGTGTTCATCAACAGACAAATGGATGAAAAGGAGGTGATATATATATATATATATATATATATATATATATACACACACACACACTCACACACATACATATACATATACATACAATGGGATGTATAGATACAATGGGATACTACTCAGCCATAAAAAGAATGACATTTTGCCACCTGCAGCAATATGGAGGGACTTGGAGGGTGTTATGCTAAGTGAAATGTCAGGCAGAGAAAGACAAATACCGTATGATATCACTTATATGTGGGATCTAAAAAATAGAACAAACTACAGAATACAACAACAAAAAAACAGACTCACAGATATAGAGAACAAACTAGTGGTTACAAGTGGGGAGGGGAAGAGGAGGGGCTATATAAGTGTAGGGGAGAAAAAGGCTTAATATGGCATTACATGAAATCATGTGTGTGAAACTTTTGAAAATTGTACAGCAGTATAGAATTTATGGGTGAGTAATATTCCATTGTATATATGTACCACATCTTCTTTTTCCATTCCTCTGTTGATGGACATTTAGGTTGTTTCCATGTCCTGACTACTGTAAATAATGCTGCAATGATTATCAGTGGGCATGTGTCTTTTCGAATTACAGTTTTCTCTGGGTATATGCCCAGTAGTGGGATTGCAGGGTCATTTGGGAGTTCTATTTTTAGATTTTTAAGGGACCTCCATACTGTTCTCCATAGTGGCTCTATCAATTTACATTTCCACCAACAGTGCAAGAGGTTTCCCTTTTCTCCATATCTTCTCCAACATTTATTGTTTCTAGAATTTTTTATGATGGACATTCGGACGAGTGTGTGGTAATACCTCATTTGTAGTTTTGATCTGCATTTCTCTAATAATTAGTGATGTTGAGCATCTTTTCATGTACCTTTGGCCATCTGTATGTCTTCTTTGGAGAAATGTCTATTTAGATATTCTGCCCATTTTTGGAATTTTTTTTTTTATATTGAGCTGCATGAGCTCTTTGTATATTTTTCAGATTAATCCCTTGTCAGTTGCTTCATTTGCAAATATGGAATATTACTCAGTCATAAAAAGGAATGCTATTGGGTCATTTGTAGAGATGTGGATGGACCTAGAGTCTGTCATACAGAGTGAAGTAAGTTAGAAAGAGAAAAACAAATATTGTATATTAACACATATATGTGGAATCTAGAAAAATGGTACAGATGAATTTATTTGCAGGACAGGAATAGAGATGCAGATGTAGAGAACAGACATGTAGACATGTAAGGGAAGTGGGGGGGGATGATTTGGGAGATTGGGATTGACATTTATACACTACCATGTGTAAAACAGATAGCTAGTGGGAACTCGTATAGTGCAGGGAGCTCAGATCAGGGCTCTGTGGTGACCTAGATGGGTGGGATTGATGGGGAGGGTGGAAGAGAGGTACAAGAAGGAGGAGTATATGTATACATATAACTGATTCATCTCGTTATACAACAGAAGCTAACACAACATTGTAAAGCAACTATACCTAAAATTTAAAGAATATTCCATTCAATAAAAGTTAGTTTAAAAAATAAAACAAATAAAATCCTTGAGCTTTGCTTTTGTGATTTGTCCATTTTCCTAAATGTATATTTCAATTAAATGTTTACTTTAAAAATTCAATATCTATTTATGATTTAAAAAGCAGTATTTGACAATCACGAATAGAAATGATTGCCTTAACTTGGCAAGGTTTCTATATCAAAAAATTACAGTAAAATATTTATAGACAAAACATTAGATTATCTCTTAAGATTAGGATAAATATACAGATGACATTATCACCACTGTTTAACATAATGTAATACTGGAGGTAGAACTTCCGGGGAAGATAGTGGAAGAGTAAGACGTGGACATCACCTTCCTCCCCACGGATACACCAGAAATACAGCTACACGTGGAACAACTCCTACAGAACACCTACTGAATGCTGGCAGAAGACCCCAGACCTCCCAAAAGGCAAGAAACTCCCCACGTACCTGGGTAGGGCAAAGCGGAGAGATTCCCGCACAGAGGATCAGTGCCGAGTGGCACTCACCAGCCCAAGAGGTTTGTCTGCTCACCCGCGGGGGCAGGTGGCGCTGGAAGCTGAGGCTTGGGCTTCGGTCAGAGCGCAGGGAGAGGACTGGGGCGGGCGGCGAGAACTCAGCCTGAAGGAGGCTAATGTGCTACAGCTAGCTGGGAAGGAGTCCGGGAAAATTCTCGAGCTGCCGAAGAGGCAAGAGACTTTCTCTTCCCTCTGGGTTTCCTGGTGCGCGAGGTGAGGGGATTAAGAGCGCTGCTTAAAGGAGCTCCACAGAAGGGCGCGAGTCGCGGCTGAAAGCGCGGAGCCCAGAGACGGGCATGGGACGCTGGGGCTGCTGCTGCCGCCGCCAAGAAGCCTGTGTGCGAGCGCAGGTCACTGTCCACACCGCCCTTCCGGGAGCCTGTGCAGCCCGCCACTGCCGGGTTCCCGGGATCCAGGGGCGGCTTCCCTGGGAGAACGAATGGCACACCTCGGGCTGGTGCAATGTCACGCCAGCCTCTGCCGCTGCAGGCTTGCCCTGCACGCTGTGCCCCTCCCTCCCGCCCGGCCTGAGTAAGCCAGAGTCCTCGAAGAGGCTGCTCCTTTAACCATGTCCTGTCTGAGCGAAGAACAGACGCCCTCCGGTGACCTACACACAGAGGTGGGGCCAAATACAAAGCTGAGACCCGGGAGCTGTGAGAACAAAGAAGAGAAAGGGAAACCTCTCCCAGCAGCCTCAGAAGCGGCAGATTAAAGCTCCACAATCAACTTGATGTACCCTGCATCTGTGGAATACATGAATAGACAACACATCATCCAAAATTGAGGAGCCCAGAGTCGGTGCTGTGCCTCTGAGGTGGGAGAGCCAACTTCAGGACACTGGTCCACAAGAGACCTCCCAGCTCAACATAATATCAAATGGCGAAAATCTTCCAGAAATCTCCATCTCAACACCAGCACCCAGCTTCACTCAACGACCAGCAAGCTACAGTGCTGGACACCCTATGCCAAACAACTAGCAAGACAGGAATACAATGCTACCCATTAGCAGAGAGGTGGCCTAAAATCATAAAAAGTCCACAGACACCCCAAAACACACCACCAGACGTGGACCAGCCCACCAGAAAGACAAGATCCAGCCTCATCCACCAGAACACAGGCACTAGTCCCCTCCACCAGGAAGCCTACACAACCCACTAAACCAACCTTAGCCACTGGGGACAGACACCAAAAACAACGGGAACTACAAACCTGCAGCCTGCAAAAAGGAGACCCCAAACACAGTAACATAAGCAAAATGAGAAGACAGAAAAACACACAGCAGGAGAAGGAGCAAGATAAAAACCCACCAGACCTAACAAATGAAGAGGAAATAGGCAGTCTACCTGAAAAATAATTCAGAATAATGATGGTAAAGATGATCCAAGATTCTATTTCCAAGATCCAAAATCTTGGAAATAGAATAGACAAAATGCAAGAAACAGTTAACAAGGATCTAGAAGAACTAAAGATGAATGAAGCAATGATTAAAAACAAAATAAATGAAATGAAAAATACTCTAGATGGGATCAATAGCAGAAAAACTGAGGTAGAAGAATGGATAAGTGAGGTGGAAGATAAAATAATGGAAATAACTGCTGCAGAGCAAAATAAAGAAAAAAGAATGAAAAGAACAGAGGACAGTCTCAGAGACCTCTGGGACAACATTAAATGCACCAACATTCGAATTATAGGGGTTCCAGAAGAAGAAGAGAAAAAGAAAGGGACTGAGAAAATATTTGAAGATATTATAGTTGAAAACTTCCCTAATATGGGAAAGGAAATAGTTAAACAAGTCCAGGAGGCACAGAGAGTCCCATACAGAATAAATCCAAGAGAAATACGCCAAGACACATATTAATCAAACTGTCAAAAATTAAACACAAAGAAATCATATTAAAGGCAGCAAGGGAAAAACAACAAATAACACACAAGGGAATCCCCATCAGGATAACAGCTGATCTCTCAGCAGAAAATCTCCAAGCCAGAAGAGACTGGCAGGCCATATTTAAAGTGATGAAGGAGAAAAACCTGCAACCAAGATTACTCTACCCAGCAAGGATCTCATTCAGATTTGAGGGAGAAATTAAAACATTTACAGTCAAGCAAAAGCTGAGAGAGTTCAGCACGACCAAACCAGCTTTACAATAAATGCTAAAGGAACTTCTCTAGGCAAGAAACACAACAGAAGGAAAAGACCTACAATAACGAACCCAAAACAATTAAGAAAATGGGAATAGGAACATACACATCGATAATTACCTTAAATGTAAATGGACTAAATGCTCCCACCAAAAGACACAGATTGGCTGAATGGATACAAAAACAAGACCCATATATATGCTGTCTACAAGAGACCCACTTCAGACCTAGAGACACATACACACTGAAAGTAAGGGGATGGAAAAAGATATTCCATGCAAATGGAAACCAAAAGAAAGCTGGCGTAGCAATTCTCATATCAGACAAAATAGACTTTAAAATAAAGACTACTAGAAGAGACAAAGAAGGACACTACCTAATGATCAAGGGATCGATCCAAGAAGTAGATATAACAGTTGTAAATATTTATGCACCAAACATAGGAGCACCTCAATACATAAGGCAAATACTAACAGCCATAAAAGGGGAAATCGACAGTAACACAATCATAGTAGGGGATTTTAACACCCCACTTTCACCAATGGACAGATCATCCAAAATGAAAATTAATAAGGAAACACAAGCTTTAAATGATACATTAAACAAGATGGACTTAATTGATATTTATAGGACATTCCATCCAAAAACAACAGAATACACATTTTTCTCAAGTGCTCATGGAACATTCTCCAGGATAGATCATATCTTGGGTCACAAATCAAGCCTTGGTAAATTTAAGAAAATTGAAATTGTATCAAGTATCTTTTGCGACCACAATGCTATGAGACTAGATATCAATTACAGGAAAAGAGCTGTAAAAAATACAAACACATGGAGGCTAAACAATACACTACTTAATAACGAAGTGATCACTGAAGAAATCAAAGAGGAAATTAAAAAATGCCTAGAAACAAATGACAATGGAGACACGACGACCCAAAACCTATGGGATGCAGCAAAAGCAGTTCTAAGAGGGAAGTTTATAGCAATACAATCCCACCTTAAGAAACAGGAAACATCTCGAATAAACAACCTAACCTTGCTCCTAAAGGAATTAGAGAAAGAAAAACAAAAACATCCCAAAGTTAGCAGAAGGAAAGAAATCATAAAAATCAGATCAGAAATAAATGAAAAAGAAATTAAGGAAATGATAGCAAAGATCAATAAAACTAAAGGCTGGTTCTTTGAAAAGATAAAGAAAATTGATAAACCATTAGCCAGACTTATCAAGAAAAAAAGGGAGAAGACTCAAATCAATAGAATTAGAAATGAAAAAGGAGAAGTAACAACTGACACTGCAGAAATACAAAAGATCATGAGAGATTACTACAAGCAACTCTATGCCAATAAAATGGACAACCTGGCAGAAATGGACAAATTCTTAGAAATGCACAACCTGACAAGACTGAATCAGGAAGAAATAAAAAATATGAACAGACCAATCACAAGCACTGAAATTGAAACTGTGATAAAAAATCTTCCAACAAACAAAAGCCCAGGACCAGATGGCTTCACAGGCGAATTCTATCAAGCATTTAGAGAAGAGCTAACACCTATCCTTCTCAAACGCTTCCAAAATATAGCAGAGGGAGGAGCACTCCCAAACTCATTCTATGAGTCCACCATCACCTTGATACCAAAACCAAACAAGGATGTCACAAAGAAAGAAAACTACAGGCCAATATAACCGATGAACATAGATGCAAAAATCCTCAACAAAATACTAGCAAACAGAAATCCAACAGCACATTAAAAGGATCATACACCATGATCAAGTGGGGTTTATTCCAGGAATGCAAGGATTCTTCAATATACACAAATCAATCAACGTGATACACCATATAAACAAATTGAAGGAGAAAAACCATATGATCATCTCAATAGATGCAGAGAAAGCTTCAACAAAATTCAACACCCATTTATGATAAAAACCCTGCAGAAAGTAGCCATAGAGGGAACTTTCCTCAATATAATAAAGGCCATATATGACAAACCCACAGCCAGCATCATCCTCAATGGTGAAAAACTGAAACCATTTCCACTAAGATCAGGAACAAGACAAGGTTGCCCACTCTCACCACTCTTATTCAACCTAGTTTTGGAAGTTTTAGCCACAGCAATCAGAGAAGAAAAGGAAATAAAAGGAATCCACATCGGAAAAGAAGAAGTAAAGCTGTCACTGTTTGCAGATGACATGATACTATACATAGAGAATCCTAAAGATGCTACCAGAAAATTACTAGAGCTAATCAATGAATTTGGTAAAGTAGCAAGATACAAAATTAATGCACAGAAATCTCTGGCATTCCTATATACTAATGATGAAAAATATGAAATTGAAATCAAGGAAACACTCCCATTTACCATTGCAACAAAAAGAAAAGTATATCTAGGAATAAACCTACCTAAGGAGACAAAAGACCTGTATGCAGAAAATTATAAGACACTGATGAAAGAAATTAAAGATGATACAAATAGATGGAGAGATGTACCATGTTCTTGGATTGGAAGAATCAACATTGTGAAAATGACTCTACTACCCAAAGCAATCTACAGATTCAATGCAATCCCTATCAAACTACCACTGGCATTTTTCACAGAACTAGAACAAAAAATTTCACAATTTGTATGGAAACACAAAAGACCCCGAATAGCCAAAGCAATCTTGAGAACGAAAAATGGAGCTGGAGGAATCAGGCTCCCTGACTTCAGACTATACTACAAAGCTACAGTAATCAAGACAGTATGGTACTGGCACAAAAACAAAAAGATAGATCAATGGAACAGGATAGAAAGCCCAGAGATAAACCCACACACATATGGTCACCTTATCTTTGATAAAGGAGGCAGGAATGTACAGTGGAGAAAGGACAGTCTCTTCAATAAATGGTCCTGGGAAAACTGGATAGGGACATGTAAAAGTATGAGATTAGATCACTCCCTAACACCATAAACAAAAATAAGCTCAAAATGGATTAAAGACCTAAATGTAAGGCGAGACACTCTCAAACTCTTAGAGGAAAACATAGGCAGAACACTCTATGGCATAAATCACAGCAAGATCCTTTTTGACCCACCTACTAGAGTAATGGAAATAAATACAAAAATAAACACATGGGACCTAATGAAACTTAAAAGCTTTTGCACAGCAAAGGAAACCATAAACAAGACCAAAAGACAACCCTCAGAATGGGAGAAAATATTTGCAAATGAAGCAACTGACAAAGGATTATTCTCCAAAATTTATAAGCAGCTCATGCAGCTCAATAACACAAAAACAAACAACCCAATCCAAAAATGGACAGAATACCTAAATAGACATTTCTCCACTAAAGATATATAGACTGCCAACAAACACATGAAAGAATGCTCAACATCTTTACTCATTAGAGAAATGCAAATCAAAACTACAATGAGATATCATCTCACACCAGTCAGAATGGCCATCATCAAAAAATCTAGAAACAACAAATGGTGGAGAGGGTGTGGAAAAAAGGGAACACTTTTGCACTGCTGGTGGGAATGTGAATTGGTACAGCCACTGTGGAGAACGGTATGGAGGTTCCTTAAAACCTACAAATAGAACTACCATATGACCCAGCAATCCCACTACTGGGCATATACCCTGAGAAAACCATAATTCAAAAAGAGACATGTACCAAAATGTTCATAGCAGCCCTATTTACAATAGCCTGGAGATGGAAACAACCTAAGTGTCCATCATCGGATGAATGGGTAAAGAAGATGTGGCACATATATACAATGGAATATTACTCAGCCATAAAACGAAACGAAATTGAGCTATTTGTAATGAGGTGGATAGACCTAGAGTCTGTCATACAGAGTGAAGTAAGTCAGAAAGAGAAAGACAAATACTGTATGCTGACACATATATATGGAATTTAAGAAAAAAATATGTCATGAAGAACATAGGGGTAAGACAGGAATAAAGATACAGACCTACTAGAGAATGGACTTGAGGATATGGGGAGGGGGAAGCGTAAGCTGTGACAAAGTGAAAGAGCAGCATGGACATATATACACTACCAAACGTAAGGTAGATAGCTATTGGGAAGCAGCCGCATAGCCCAGGGAGATTAGCTCGGTGCTTTCTGACCGCCTGGAGGGGTGGGATAGGGATGGTGGGAGGGAGACGCAAAAGGGAGGGGATATGGGAACATATGTATATGTATAACTGATTAAATTTGTTATAAAGCAAAAAAAATAAAAATAAAAAATAAAGAAAAATTAAAAAATAAATACTGGAGGTAGAGCCTTTGCCATAATAATGGTCTAACCAGAAATCAGTGTACAAAAAAATATTTCTCATAAAAGCAGCATGAATTATCAATTACTAAGAATTTATCCTAATCAAAAATATAAAATAATTTCTTTGGAGAAAAATTTAATAGCCCAATAAAAGACATAAAATATCAAACTAACACAATATTGCAAAGCAACTATAGTCCAATAAAAATTAATTTTAAAAATATCAAAATTAATTCCATACTCTTGGATGAGATGATTTAAGGTTTTAAGATGCTGGTTCTAACAAATTATCTATATATCAATATTAAAAGCCATTTCTATCAGATTTTCAATTGGACTTTTATAAGAGCTTGATAAGCTCATTCTGAATTTATATATGGAAGAATAATGTCAACTTTGAAAAAGTATAAATTGCGATAGGGAGATTACCTCTTAGAAATTATGACATACTACAATGACATAGCAATAAAAATTAGTCTGATATTAGCACAAAAATAGACAAATAGACCAAGAGAACAGAATAGAAAGTTTAGAGACAGACCACTTATGTATGGGAAATTTGGGAACTTAACACATAGTAAAACTGATACTTAAATCAATAGGGAAAATAAAGACTGTTTCTCTATCTCACCATATTGAGATAAATAAATTTAGATAACTAATAATACCACTTACAAATGAAATTCAGATGTATTAAGAACAAATATGAAAAGTGAAAGTTTTAAATAAATGGGGGCAAATATACAAAAATATCTTTGTGATCTTGGTGTAGGGAAAGGCATTAAAAATTCTCAAATCATGAAATATAAAGTTTGTTTAAAACTGTTTTTTTCCCCCCAGTGGACAAAGCTTACAAATGAATAACAAATTAGGAAAATATATTTTCTATTTCTAAAAATAGCAGGAGACTAATATCTAGAACATAAAGGATTTCCTAAGAATAAACAAGAAAAAGACAATAACCACAAAAGAAAAATGGCCAGAGAATGCCACATGTAGTGTGGGAAGAGGAAACACTAAGCATATGAAGAAATGCTCAAGCTCATTACCAAAGAATATCACTTTGCCCATGTGTATAGATATTAGGGCTTTTTTGTTTGTTTAGTTTTTTGTCAGTGGTCCCAGGTTTAATTGAGAGTGCAGAGGTGCTGCATTTCCACTCAGAGAGAAGCTCAAGGCAGCCTAGGTTCCAAGCTGAGCATTTGTTTTTTTCAATTGAATAAAAGAACATGGCATTACTGAAAAAACTTAAGGCCCTCCTGCCCCAGTCCTGGACTTAGGGGGAACACAGGGAGTGGCTAGGTTTTCTCTTTGGGACAGGTCACCCTCGGCCCTGTGTCTGGGAGTCCTGGGAGCCTCTCCACCCAGACTGCCCTTCTGAAGTCAGTTCCTAAATGGGGAGGGGATTATGGCAGGGACAGCCCCCAACCAGTGATGGGTAGGGAGCTGGAATCCCAGATACCCACAGTGGTGAATCCCCTGCTTCCAGCCATTTTGGGAACAAGTGAAGCCAGGATGAGGTAATATTAAAGTGGACATGTGCACAGGTGCAATTGTCCCAAACAGCATTCTGGCAGAAATTCATCAATTAGTAGGCAATTTATGAGCTAGTAGTTTTCCTCCTAGATATACATTCCAAAGGGTATACATTGCTAAATGGTATATGCAAGTAGATGCTCACCACAACATTATTGTACAAGCTAGTGGGAGGTCAGAGAGCATCCACAGCCTGGGGAGTGACTAGGTAGAATGTGATGGAGGACCAAGCAGTTAGATGCAATAGACTAGATATTCACAAAGCAACATTGCAATACAGGCATACCTCATTTTATTAAACTTCTTTTTTTTTGTAAATTACTCTTCAAAACTATTGTGTTTTATACAAATTGAAGGTTGTGGCAATCCTGCATTGTCAGATGATGGTTAGCATTTTTTAGCACTAAAGGCGTTTTTAATTGAGGTATATGCATTTTTTAAAGACATATGCTATTGCACACTCAATATACTATAGTAGAGCGTAAATATAACTTTTATATGCACTTGGGGAATCAGAAAAAAAAAACATGTGACTTGCTTTATTGCAATATTCACTTTACTGAAGTAGTCTGGAACAGAACCCACAATAGCTCCAAAGTATGCCTGTGTTATAGGGAAGAACAAATCTGACTCCGTATTGGATCTACTTTTACTTTAACCTTTGTGTTCTATTGTTTTTGCTACAAGTTAATCACTAAAGGTATGTTTCCTATAGCTTAAAGTATACATAATTGCCCATCTCCAGGAAACCTATCTCCCATGCCTGAGTGTGAAGTTAAAATACCTTTGTTTAAGCTCACAGGAAACATCCTGACCAGGTCCACTTATATATGGCTGCAGGAAAGAAGATATTAACACAACCCCTCTGGAGTCCGGCCAGAACAAGAAAATATTTATCATCTTATCACCTTTTTTACTTTACCTCCTTACCTCCCCCTCTTTGTTCTATAAAAGAAACTAGCATCCAAACCCAGGCAGGATGGTTCTTTGGGACACAAGTCCACCATCTTCTCAGCCTGCTGGCTTTCTGAATAAAGTTGCTATTCTTTGCCCCAACAACTGGATTTATTGGCCTGTCATGCTTCAAATATCGTGAGCTTAGACTCAGTAACACCTGTACATAATAATGTTTCTGTTGTTGTGACTCCCATGAACTGTGTGATGGTTAAGGATATATCCAGCTATTTATTTACTTACTTCATGCTTAAATCCTTGAAAACCCCTGGCTCAGTCCAGGAGTCATGATGCAACTCCTCATTAAGTAGTTTAAGAAAGAAAGAACTTTAATTAGGTGGTTCAATAAAAATTCTGACTCATAATGGATTATGTAAGCTTTCTGCTCTGTAATAATTTTAACTACTAAGTGAATCTGTTGAGATTAGCTCTCTCTGGTAACTTAATAAATAAAAGCATGCATCAGAGAAGCACTTCCTTTATCCACTCCTCTAACTCATTTACCCAAGTGTGACAACTCTGTGAACAGTTTTGCAAAAGCTTGACAAGTGCTTATTTATCTCACTTTGATACTATTTTATGAGTGTAACAGATATCTCCTCACCTCTCTATTTGTGAAAGTCTAAAATTCCTAATTAGATTTTTTTTTTTTTAATTTGAACCCCCAGAATTATCTTTCATATAATATTTGCTACATTATTTTATGAAAGTTGTATGCTTTCTATAAAGAATTTGATATACACATCTAAGAGGCATAAAATGGACTGTCATAGATAACAGTGGGCAAAAATTTTCCTTCTTTTTCTATAAATTATCTATTTATGTATTTTAGTAGGTAACATATTCTATTTCATTTCAAGGTATGTATTTTATCCCAGAAATACTTTTTTCTCCCCCCAGGAAAACTTAAATATTCCAATCATTGATATGTTTGAAGCTTAGTCACTTTGGTTTAAATACTATATCTTTCAGATTTTATCTACTATGTCCCCCAACCTGGCCCCAAATCTTAAATGCTTTCTCTTTGTTCTACTTCTGAGGGTGATGTTAGGCTAGTATTCCCACCAAGTTCTGCAGAGGCAAGTATGCCAATCCATATCTTTCTTGCCCCAACTACACTTATGCCAAGTCTTTCAGCAGATTTTTCCATATCACACATAAGTATTTGAACCTTATAATTTTATAATACTGCTTAAGGCATAGTAGTAAAAATTTCTTCTTTCCAAACTATCCTTACCCACTGATCCTCCCATATGAATTTTATAGCCATCTTATCAACTTCCAAAACAATCCTTTTTAATTTGTACTGAAATTGCATTGTACTTATAAATTCATTTGTGAGACTGACATCTTTACTACACTTTATTTTCACTTTATTTAGGACAAAATTTATATCCCTCAGGCAAGTTTAGTATTTTCTTAGATAACTTCAAATTGATTTTTTGTTAGGATTTTTTTCTTAGTTATGTTTTTTTGTTCACTTGCAAATGTAATTTTATTATATTTTTGAATCAGTTGTTCCTACTTTTTATAAATACAATTATATTTATATATTTTCTGTACTTGTCCACCATATTATGCTTTTTCAATAGATTATTTTAGCTTTTTTGAAAGATAACTGTATTGTCTAAAAGGTGACAATTTTCCCCTCTCTGTTATATGCTGATCTTTTTACTGTCATATATACTAGAGCTTCCAAAAAAATTCAAAAATGCTAGTAGATAAATATTTTGATCATAAATTTTAATGTAACTGGCTGTAGAGATTTATGATTACATGTAATATTAGAGGTAAGTCTGAGTGGCAATTCTTAATCATATTATTGAATTACTAGTGGTATCTGATTTTAATTTCCCCAAAGCCTGGGAGTCACTGAGGGTGAGGTGGGGGTTTATGGGAAGTAAATGCAGGAGGTGAGAATGTATTCATAAGCTTATTTTTGTTTGTTTGCTTTGTCTTTAAAGATGGGAGCCCTGATCTGAACTGTGCTTCTTTCTCTTCAGAACCTTTAGCAAACAGCCACAAAGAAATATTTGGTTTGGTTAACTAACTCTACAGTTTGCTAGGCAAACAGTGATGCTTACTAAATCTGTACAAACTATTCATTGAGCATAAAAAGATAAAACATAAATAAACAATATAGCTGTCATCAAACATTTGAAAGTTTAGTGTTGACATATATTTTCTTTAATTCCTTCCCTCACACACACACACACACACATATGCACACACATACTCCTGAGAGGTAATTACTATTCCCTTTTTACAGGAAACTGTGCCAGCAAGACATTAAAGTAACTTGTACACAGTTACTTAGCTATTAATACTGGTATTTGGATGCAAAATTCTGTCATTTTCACTGTAAGATAAGGTTCCTGACACTGCACCACTTTTGACTTATACAATAACCAGAATACAAATAGCACTATGGAGATATCTGGGAGAAAGAGAAACATTTCAGCTGAGGAAATTCAAGAAGGTTTCCTATGTACAATTTAAGATGCTAAAAATGATTTCAGCAATGGATATAATTGGATCATATTCAAGGACGACCTTCTTTTTAAATCTTTATAATGTTAGAATTCCATTAACTTAAATTTAGATCAAGAGAATAATGTTGTGTTTGAGAAGTCCATGTAGCATCTGTAAAATCTGATAAGTAGATCCAGCCTGATAAGTACTATAGATCTCTGTAACTTAACTGCCCTTCCCTTATAAATTTCTAAAACCTCTAGGCTGATTTGTTTCAAAGAGTGTTATACTAAGTAGTGAATCTGCTATAACTCTATAGTAAATTCAAGACAGTACCTGTTGTGAATCTTATTCTGTAGACTCAAGAAATATATATATACATATGTTGTCCTCATTCACCATCAATTTCTAAATACTGAAAATCCACTTTAGGTCTAAATAAAATCCTAGAAGCCATCCCTAATGTCATATACTGTACAAATTGTTCTTGTTTCTTTCCTTACATATGTAATGTGTGCGTGTGTGTGTGTGTGTGTTGTTAATAGAGACATATGGAAACATTTAGACTGCATTAATAGAAACAGAAATACGATGTCCAGGAAAAAGTTTGCGTTTATTCAACTTTCTTAGTTGGTTGGCACATTTAGATTATCTTATTTAATACTGGAAGATACAATTCACAAGTAATATTGACAAACATTTATGCATAGAGAGTCACTGCACAGTATTCAGGGATCTTATTAATAGTTCTCTTCCCGGGGATGGAACCCGTGCCCCCTGCAGTGGAAGTGCAGAGTTTTAACCACTGGACCACCAGTAAGTCCCCAGGATTCCCTTAGCTTTGGATAGACATAAAACCTGGCCATATGACTAGTGTAACGAATTTGGCATTTTATACTGCGAGAACATGAAAATTAGGGAGACGACATAGCTGTCTTCAAACTTTGAATGGCTGTCATGTAGCAGAAGAAAAACATGTATTCTGTGTGACCCAGCAAGGCATATTAAAGCCAAAGGATTTAAGTTACAGGGGAGAGAGAGGGGTATTATGGGAATAGGTCATCAGAGAGAGGAATCCTGGGGACACCAATCAGAGAGAGGGATACTGGAAAAACCCTCAGAGGAAGGAATGTCAGGAACATATCACCAGAGGGAGGAATCCTGGGAACACAAAGTAAGAGAGAGGGATGTTGGGAACACTCGTCAGTTACAGGGATGAAAAAAGTTACAGTGGAAAAGAATTCAAGTCTATCCCTCCTGATTTATTGAGAAAAAAGATATGTTGATCTTAGCAGGCACTGAGTTTTTTTGTTATCAGAGGTATTCAGACCAAGCCATGAAATGACATGTTGGAGAGATTCATTCCTTCAGTGGAGGATGGAGTTAGATAACTCATGATATTTTCTGATACTGCATCCATGATTATATAAAAAAATCCACTCATAATCAGTTTCCTAATTTCCATGATGATACTTTCAATCATGCTCAGCAATGATTCAAACCTCAATGCTTTTGCAACCAGAACCAACATCTTTTTTAAAATTCAAGGGTTTTCTCCCCTTGGCTAACGTAACTTCCTGTTTTGAAGAGGGAGAGAAAAACCCAAAGGTATCATACACAACAAAGAGCTCTTGAAATATAACATTTTGATGAGTTAAGAAGTAAAACAGTAAGAATGGATTAAATGTCTCTTTAAAAAAATGGGTGTTAAAAACTGATGGAACAGCACCTGGCAAACCACACTGCAGATTTTGCCAAGCCCCCAATGTTTGAAATATTCTTTGTTACACTTGACAAAGTCAACCCTGCTGAGTGTCTCAAAAGATATTGCCACTACAAGTTGGCAAAGCAACCCATAAATACACAGTCCAAGTTTTCAAACAATTTCTTCAGTCCAGAAGCAAAATACAGTCCAATTCCTTTGAAGTGAAAGAGGGTTTCCTGGACCATTTCCAATTGGAGGAAATAAATTTGGAAGAACACAGCTTTTGAAAATAACATTGCTGATATAATTATTGCCCTTCTAATCAATGAAAAACTCATACTTCAGTTTTAAATAGTACATTGTGTACTTGCTGGTTTTGTTGTTTTTGTTGTTTTAATCCAAAGAGAATATATTGCTCTGTATATATTTGCTCTTTCTAAAATCACAACATTACTGTTATGGCCACAATCTTGCTCCTTCCCTCAACTTCTTCTTTTTTGTCTTCTTTCTTGTATCTTCTATGTTCTCCTTTCCCTATCCACTGACCCATCCTCTTCTATATTGTACCCATTTTTCCCATTTGTCCTTTTCTTTTTCTGTTGCCTGAACTACAGGCATGACAGTAGGATCTTCAGCAGCCATACTGTGCTCTGACGAGAACTTAAGGATGGAAACCAAGCACTGAGAATGACAGAGAAGGAATCCTGGTCACTGGTGACTATGGAGCCACTGTATCAGTGGTAGACTCACCCTTCCAAATTATTTTTATTTGTGAGAAAGTTAATACTTCTTTGTTTAAAGTACTGTTGAGTTTTCAGTTAAATATAGCCAAAATTCATTCTAATTGATTATCAGTGGGATCAGAGAATAATCTAGAGATAATCCAAATTTATTTCTCAAGTTCAACCCAAGTGACTTCTGCTCTGGGAAACATTAATTGATCCCAGAAAACAAGTAGCATTCCCCTTTCTCTGTTCTCTTATATCACCTCTCTGACAAGATTTACAGAAGTATTGTGATTATTGTATTATTTGTCTCTCTCATTTACTGTAGAGGACTGGTATACCCAGAGAACTGAAAAAGTGACAGAGAACCTGTAATGCAGGAGGTAATGAATATACACTAAATTAATTTATTAATAGAAAGATCCAAGAAAGTAGGCAAACCAATGGTACATAACAGGAAAATGTGGTAGCCAATAATGTGGCTTACTCATAATGCTGGTAAGACAGTGCCAGTGAGGAAACAAGGACCTGGGAGGGAGAACCAGAATGTCAAGAAGGCTAGCAAGTCAGCTCTTGGGCAAAGTAGAAAGGCAGAGACCCAGGCATTGGGGCTGACATATGAGAGGACACCTGGTTACAGAACAAAGGCAGCAGCAGATCAATGGCAACTAGAGTAGAAGGTTATGCAAAATTGATTCAGCTTTAGTAAGGGATCCTTTAATTCCTCCAAGGGTCAGAATGTTGGAATGTGGTTGCACAAAATAAAAGCACTGAAGATAAGAAATATACCAAAAAATTCATAACATTTTTGTATTTGCCTGCTGTAATCCCACTCTGCTTATACCAATGATAAAATGATAACAAAAACTCCTTCCTAATCCATTCACTAAACTATCAGAAACCAGTATTTTTTAGGCTTCTAAAATATTAGGGTACTTCGGAGTTCTGCCTTAATTCCTTTTCACTTTCATTTAATATACATGCTGTACATAATCCTATATATCCCATAGCATCAATTACTATCCAGATCAGGATAAATAAGTGCTGCAAATATATTGATACACTCCCACTCTTCTCTGTATGCATGCCAAACCTCACTAATCAATTAACACATTTTTACCACTATGAAACATTTCACCTCAAAGTCCTTGTCAATGTAACACTCTAGAAAAATGCCTGATTATTTCAGGGTAGAAACTCAGGGTAAAATATTTTTTGCCGTTCCTGTGCCATATATTGAAAGCCACTAAATTTGCATCTCCATTGGATCTCCTTCCTTAGCTTGAGAGACACAGAGCCAATTGCTTGTGTGCCCAAAATTAATGCCTGAAACTGAATTTAGTCTTTCTCCCTCACCCTGGCACTCCTCCTATGTTCTCTGTCTTGCCACCACTAATGACACCACCATCCTATCTGTTGTCCAACAAAAAAATTCAACTTTAACTTTGTCTCATCTTTTCCCTTCATTCTCACCTATAATCAATTATAGGTTTGTATTAGTTCCACTTTCTAAATATATACTTACTTCTTCCCCTATTCTTCTGTTAGTACCCTAATTCAGGGTTCTGGAATTGCTTGCTTAGGTTACTAAAGCAGACTGAAGTTTTGGTTATTTATAATTGGTCCTCCATGTTGAAGCCACAGTGATATTTCTAAAATAAACTTCTCTGCTTTTTGTTCTGAAAAAAATTTCCCACTGACTTTAAAGACCAGGTCCGTAATAATGTGCATAAGTATCTTCATGATTCTCTTACATCTCTACATTTCCTCTGTCTTTCCCATCCTCATCCAACTCTACACTACAGAGACTTCCAATATTTGGTGCATTCTATTCCTTCTACCTACTAACCCTTCTTCATATTTTGATGCATAGTTTATGTGTCATAGATCTATACTTTCCTCATTAATTTATTCAACTAACACATTTTGAACTTATGTCATGTGCCTGGCTATTGTGCTGGTGAACAAGGGTAAGAATAATACTGTTCCTTCATGCACACAACTACTATATACTGAAAAGTCAATAATTGCATAAGTAGCTATTTATAATAACTACTGGCTAAAATATATTTTAAACATTATACCGGTACTCTTTTTATCTACTGACCTTGGAACAGATGGTCTTTGATAAAAGAAACAAAAACACACACTTACATGACCTTCCATAAGTATATAAACCCAATGTCAGTCAGCGGCCCCTTGCATGGAGAAAGGATATAAATGAATCTTGATTCTGTGTGTGTGTGTGTGTGTGTGTATGTGTGTCCCTAAAAAAGACCCTAATCTGGTATTTAAAGCTCAGTGGAAGGGTTGGAACTTTTTTTTTTCTATGAAATTGAAGACATTGATAATAAGAAATGGAACTAAATATCATCCTCTTCTCTTTGGGGATGAAAATTCATGAAACTTGCCAGAGTTCGCTGGGTGATCCTGGCTAATGTTCACTAGCAGAAGAAGATCTTAAAGAGGAGCTCACAGTGAGGGAACAGAGTCCAAGTTGTTAACCTGGTCACTACATAAGGTCTCAGAATTCATGAAAATCAACTAAAGCTGCAAGAACATAGAGATGAAGTGTGAAGAGTCTCTGTGCCTAGCTCTAGTGTCATTTAAAGCTGAGCTTTGGGAATATGAATGGAATATTGTATCTCAATTATGGACTAGAAGAAACCAGAATGAGAGGGACATAGCCCTTCTGTGTATGACCCGTATTTAACAGGGGTACCAAGTGTCACAACCAAATTCATGCTGTGAGAGTATTGTTTGACATCCCACTTATCTCTCCTTTCAAACCTGACCTTTGGAACCTCTCCTTCAGGCTGACTAATCCTTGAGGGTCTTGGTTATTTCAAATAAGAGTTCTCAAGAGAAAGGTAGGAAACTTCCTATAAAGAAAAGCATGTGAGAAAATAATCGTGATATGATGGTTTTTGTATTCCAAATTAGTGAAGTATTTTACACCAGTTGCAGTATGAATTGTGAAAATTTCTATTAAAAAAACAGTTACAAAGAGCCACAAGTGAGTATCAGTTTTTCTCTAGAAAGTGGGGAGCAGAGATTTGCTTGAGCAAGGGATTGTTGTGATTAGACATGCATGTAAGGTATATAAATCTGTGCATAAAGGACAGATTTGCAAGGGATGAATTATGGGGGCACCCAACATTGGAATGAATAAGGGAGGGTTATTTCTGTAGTCATAAGGTAAGATAGCTTGCATTAGTCTACGGCCTTATTAAGGAAATCACATCTTTTCCCTGTAACATCTAACATATAATGTAGTTATAAAAATAAGACAAACAAAAAAAGATTAAAGTAAACAAGTGATCAAAGACAGAAAAAAACCAAAACAAATGTTGTACAACTTAAACAAATATGAGAATCATCCTAGGGTTTATCCCTGTACTTCCCTCTGTTCTCACTCAATCTCAAAAACAAGAGCTATGGAGACGTTTACCTATACTTGTCAGAGGTAAATGAAGAGTATAAATTCAACGATTGATAAAGTTCAACAAAATCTCCAAGATCATCTATTTCAAGTCTTTCATTTACAAAATGAGAGCCAAACTCTCGGATAAAAGTGGCAGATCTGGAACCAGAACCAAAATCTTTTGCTTCTCAATAAAACAATGTTGCAAGGGATTCTTTGGAGGAGGCAGAGTGAATCTTTGTGGAGGCTTCACAGAGAAAGTGCTGATCTTTTGCTTTCTCAGGGGCCAGGCTCCATAAACTGTAATTGGGCTAATCTGGGACTGCTCTCAATCTTTCTGTTGCAGCGAAAGTCATAGCAGGGCTACTCTGTTGACACTGATGATCAGAACACTAGCAGAGGGCAGCAAGAGGTGCTTCTCTAAGCCTCTCCTGAGACAAAACATAACAGGCCTTCCTGGGCAAAAGGAAAAAAAAAAATCCAGCCCATTAAAAAAGAAAGTTTTCTCTGACATTTTGTACACCTCTTTGCACATTTCCCCTCTTGTCTTCATTTCTCAGCCTGACTGCCTCATCTCACCTTTGCCAGGAGGGTCAACATAACTTCATGGTTGACACTGATTTTTCTAACAGCAGCAATTTTAACCCAGTAAAAAGTACCCCCAAAGCACAAAAGTTATCAAATTAAATCACATCTCTAACAACTTGATACCGTGGCTAATTCACAAAGGCCTAAAGTGAGGGAGGTGTTGTTTTGTTCCTGGCTTTTGCATTCAAGTGGATGTTCACCTGCCCTTGTCCACCTCTTAGCTTTTATGAACAATCTTTTTTCAAATGGGATGCTTCTGAATCCAAGAATCACATCTATGCATTTGTTCTATAGTCTAATATCTGTCTTCATATTTTGGCTGCTATAATTATCTTTCTAGATGAAGCATATAAGTTCAAATGCGCTCAAGGATCCACCTCCCTGCATTAACTTTAGCTTTATCATGGAAAGTTTCAAACTTAATCAAAATTGCAGAGAATAGTATAATTAATAACCATGAATATTTCATCCATGTTCAACTTTCATCAACTCTTAGCCAATCCTTTTATTTTAAAGCGGAACCCAGATATTATATCTTTTCATTTTTAGATATTTCAATAGGGCATATTGGAAAGATAAGAAATCTTAAAAAAATAAATTATCATACATCTAGGCTACCTAAAAATTAGTAAGAAGTGCTTCTTATGATCATATATGTCAATTATATCAATAAATACTTTAAAAAATTTTTGTTTAATCCAAATTCAAGAAGGGTTTATTTACTGTGATGCTTGATATGTCTTTAGTTCTCTTCCAATTTGTAGATTGCTCCTTCATTATTTTTTTCATTGAAAATTACTTATGAAACTGAATCTTTGGCCTATAGAGTCTTACACAGTATCACTTTTGATAATCAAGTGGTTCATACCATTGTTTCATATTTTCTCTGTCTCTTTCATTTTCTAAAATTTGACCAAGTTTTGTTCAAAAGATTTAATCATATTTAGATTTGACCTTGCTGAAAATTTTACTTGTTTAAGTGGTATCATGTATTACCATTAGGAAGTATACAATACCTAGTTGTCTTTCTTTTTAAAACTATGTTTTCTTCCCCAATATTGAATTTGTCTACAATGTAGATTATTTAAATTATATCAATTTAAATTAAAATTTCTTATAAAAAATTCTTATGACAATACTTAATTGCTAATTTTACACAATGAATTATATTGCTGAACCTGTCTTCTTCTGCAACAATCAAAGAGATGTAAAAGATGGAGAATGGAGGGGCAGAAATGATAAGCGAGGCAATGAAATAAGTATCTTGAAGGAATTGATATTTCAAATCCTAACTCTTGAAAAATAAATATGCAAGTAAAAATGGTACTAATAACTCTGAGGTTGGCATTGAAAATGTCTGCATAGACCATGCTCATTGATCTAATCACAGTTCATCTTACAATTTAATTACATCCCAAAGGAAAAGAGCTCTGTGTTGATGTTGGAGATAAATAATGTCCAATGTCCAATAATGTATACTTTTGAATACCTGGAAAAAATACACACACACATACATGCATGTGTATAAATTAATGCAGGCTTTTAATTAAAGTATAGCATACATGGACAAAAGTATATAAATTATATCAGAGCTTGATGAATTTTTTCTGAATTTGAAGATGTCATATAACCAGCACTTAAATAAAAAACACAATATTAATATCCATCCAGGTGCCTCTTCATGTCCCCTGCTACCACCATTTTCCTTTCAAGGGTAAACACTATTCGGACTTCTAATATCATACATTGTTTTACTTGTTTTTGAACATTATATAAATCAAATCATATATTATATGCTTTTTGTGTCTGCTCAACAATTCTATTGTGAAAGTAATTTATGATGTTACAGGTAGTTGTGCAGAATTGCTGTATGTATAGTGTTCTGTTGTGTAATTATATCAAAATTTATCCATCCTACTCTTGCTTGATAATTGAGAATTGTACTGTCTCTAGTTTTTTTCTTATTACAAATAGTACTGTAGTAAACATTTTTTATATATCATTTGGTGAAAAAATGTATAGATTTCTTTTTTAATTAATTTTTATTGGATTATACTTGCTTTACAATGTTGTGTTAGTTTCTACTGTACAGTAAAATGAATCAGCCATACATATACATATATCCCCTCCCTTTTGGACTTCCTTCCCATTCAGGTCACCACAGTGCATTAAGTAGATTTCCCTGTGCTATTCAGTATGTTCTCATTAGCTATTTATTTTATACACAGTGTCAGTAGTGTATATGTGTCAGTCCCATCTCCCAGTTCCTCCCACCCACCCACATTCCCCTTTGGTATCCATACATTTGTTCTCTATTTCTGTGTCTCTATTTCTCCTTTGCAAATAAGATCATCTATACCATTTTTCTAGATTCCACATATATGCATTAATATACAATATTTGTTTTTCTCTTTCTGACTTACTTCACTCTGTATGACAGTCTGTAGGTCCATCCACGTCTCTACAAATGACCCAGTTTTGTTCTTTTTTTATGGCTGAGTAATATTCCATTGTATATATGTACCACATCTTCTTTAGCCATTCCTCTGTTGATGGACATTTAGCTTGTTTCCACGTCCTGGCTATTGTAAATAGTGCTACTAAGAATATTGGAGTGCATGTGTCTTTTTGAATTATGGTTTTCTCTTGGTATATGCCCAGTAGTGGATTGCTGGGTCATATGGTAGTTCTTTAAGGAACCTCCATACTGTTTTCCATAGTGCCTGTATCAATTTACACTCCCACCAACTGCTGGGAACACTGGGCAGCTACATGTAAAATAATAAAATTAGATATCTTTTAGATATATATCCAGAAATGAGATTTGTGAACTGAAAGATATGCATAAGTTCAGGTTTACTATATATTGCCAAAGAGTTTTCCAAAGCAGTTATGTCAATTTAAACTTCCACCAGACATGTATGACAATGCAAGTTGATTCATATCTTTCCCTTTGTCTGGTACACCTATTTTACATAGTAGGCACTCTGGCAAGTTTTTTTCTGGTATCACATTATGGTTTTTATTTTTCCTTTTGCTGGTGCCTAGTAAAGTTAAATCCTTATGTTTACCTCTCTTGCTAATTACCTGTTCAAGTCTTTTGCCCATTTTACTGTTGAGTTGTTTTTGTTTTCATCAGTTTTTCTTGAGACTCTCTTTATATGTTTGGAATTACTTTTTAACCTAAAGGTAAAGAAATATGAGGTGATATAAGAAAGAGCAAGACTATTAGTTTTTATAACTTTTATCAGTTTTTGCACTGCCAAATTTAGCTGAGTACCTTAGCTGTAATTCTAAAACATACTTGAAGCATTGTTCTTCAGTGATAAAGGGTGTTTTCTCCTCAATGTGATCTATTACACAGATGTGCTATTGTAAAGATTTGATAGAAGAAAATAAAATCATAGGTACAGAATAATAGCAACAGTGGCAAGAACAGTTCAGGCAAAAGGAGTTTTATTTATTATAAAAACAATTTATTTAAATATTGTGATATTCAAGAGAATGCTTACTATCAGAATATATACAGAGACAGCCATCCCTGCAAATGACCTGCCTGGCTATCAGCAAGGCTGAACAGAGACAAGGAGAAGGGGGACAGCTAGCAATGAGGATGTTTCTCTTCATCTATTTTAATCTTTAGTGAGGAGAAAGGATCACATGGGAACTGTCCCTGTGATACATATTTTCCCATCAACTACTTATGTAGTTATTTTGTCATCATTTATATATGGGTTTAATTTACTTTTAACAATTGGCATATTGCTTGATTTTTTTTTTTTTTGTCTTTTGGTTTGTTTTTGATCCAGCTCTTGGGTTCACACTTACCACTTAAAATGCCCCATTCAAATATGAATAAAGTTATCATATATTTGCTACCTATGTGTCTGCCAAAACACAAATTAAAAGAATGCTAACTGGAATATCCAAAATGGTTAGCTGTTTTCAATATTACAAGGTAGTTATCCCCCTCTCCTTCCTCCATATAACACAGCTCTCAATAGGTGAGTCAAGTCTTATATTAGTATATTATAATCATCTCTTAATAGGATATAAATCTTTTGGTTTTGAAATACCATTTTAAAGTTGTCAATAAAACATGATAGATTACCAGTTCTTAAGACATTTAATGACTCAGTGTGAAATTGACCCAGTTGTTGGGTTGATAAGGGAGCAATTTATTTATATCTCCTTAATGAACATTAAATATCTTTCTGGAGTGATGAAGTAGGGGATAGTAATACAAGAGGTCTGAAGATGGCAAAGGAAACTGGGCATTCCTGAAAGGGTCATGCCCTCCTCTGAGCTCTGTGTGATACAAGTAGGACCTAGTACCTTGATCATCTTTTTCAGGGAAGTTTACATATTCAGGAGAATATGTAAATTACCCCTAATTTAAGTTAACCTATACCAGTCAGCCTCCCTACACCAGGATTGGAAATCTAAGCAGTATTTTAAAATAATTTTTCCAACTTAATCCCTAGATGCAATGAGGCCTTAAGTTCTGTCCATAAAACTACCATGACATTACTTTTTCCTTTTCTTTCAATTCCCACTGCACCTTCCACAACACAGGCATATAGCTCTGTCTTATACCATTTTTGAAATCTTCTTTTTAGCTTGTCTAGTTCATGTCTCTCCCCTACCCCACCCATTTTCAATAAAGCAAGTCTAATGTCTGACTTTGACATTGATCACATCAATCTTTGTGTAAAAGCTTTACTTAACTCCTTATTGTCTGAAGAGTAAAATTAAAATTCTTGACCATGCATTCTCTCTAGCTTCACTTCTCTCCACCCCTTCACTCACTCTAGTATCCAAATAAGCATATTCAACATTTTGGTGTTGTTGTTCAAACGTGCTTAAGGAATATGCAACTCCCATCTGTAATGATGCCTCACTATCAGAGAGGGATGGGCAAAAAATATCCAGTTTCTAGAGAGGTGTATCTCTTCTTCACATCAAACAGATCCCTCTTTCTCCTTCTTCTTACCCTTCTCTCTTTCATCAAATTTCCTCTTTTCCTGCAGCCTACAATGACATTTTCTCCCCATCCAAATGTGAGACTCACTTCAAATGCCTCATTGAATTATAAAATAAGAAATATAAAATGAAAATTACTCAGTATAAACACAGTTTTACAAATATTGTCTTACAGATCACATTACTGAAAATTTTGGTAGAGACTACTAGCTGTTTACCAAAACCAGCTTTCTATTTTGGAGCCCAGACAGGTGACATTTCTTAGTTTCTCCAGCGTTTAGGTATAACCAGATGACTAAGTATTTCTCAAGGAGTGTAAACAGATAATGTTCTGTGGCACTTCCAGATCTATAAAACTTTCAGGTATGTTTCTCTTTGCACACCCTTTCTGCATTATTTCTCCTCTGCCAGTGAAAAGAGGAAGATGAAAATGGAAGGAGTTGGAGAGTCTGTATCAGTATTCTCCAGAGAAACAGAAATATATATATATGCTTACATTTTATATTCATTCATATAAAATATAAACATATATAAAGTGATTTATTTCAAGAAATTTGCTCATGACACTGTGGGAGCTGGCAAGTCCAGAATTAGTAGAGCAGGCCTGCAGGCTAGAAATTTGGGAGCAGATGCTACAATCTTGAGGCAGATTGTCTTCTCCTTCGAGGAAAACTCAGTTTTTTTCTTAAAGCCTTTACACTGAGTAGATGAAATGCAACACATTACAAACGATAATCTCCTTTACTTAAAGTCAACTCATTGTAGATGTTAACCACATCTACAAAGTACCTTCACAACAGCACGTGGATTAGGTTTGATTGAACAACTGGATATTACAGCCTAACCAAGTTGACACATAAAATTATTCCAGAGTTTCTACATGACTACGTGGAAGTAGGCTCCCTTGACAATCTGGGCATGCACACAGAAATGTTATGTAAGTAAGAAGTGAAAGTTTATTGTTTTAAGCCATTGAAATTTTGAGATTTGTTTCCTCAACTAAGCCGACTCCAAAAAATATACAAAATATTACCAGATAGAGATCTTTCCAGTCCTACTTCAAAGAATAGATGAAAGTAGCCCATAATTAAACATTGAATGTTGATATACTAGTAAATTTTACTCTGATGTTGAAGTTGGTTTATTATCTTTAGCAAGTTAAACACTTGTTAGAATGTGGGTGATGCTTTAATTGGTCCAAGATGAACACATTTTTCATGGTACTATTTAAAAGTGAATATCCACCAAGCTTCAATTTGGATTATCACATCTTTGAAATTAGTGGAGTGAATTTTACTGAGGTTTTAAAAATGTTTTGATATTTGGATTAAATATTTCCAGAAGAGAGATAGCTATTAGCTTGACTCTAAACTCTTGATGTAGTCCTCAAGCAGTTAAAGGGACAAAGATGCAGTAGTCACGTGATTTTAGGCTGTAAACCTCAAAATCGCAGAGGCAATTACTTGCTTGATTTGGTTGATATTCAGCCAAAATCTATGAGCTCATATTCACTGGCATTGACTATATTTACTACTACTAGAATGATATTCAAATCATTCAGTGTGTAGCCCTAATAATAATCTTGTATGACTAGGGGCTGCTTCTTCAACATTATTTACACGTAATTTATAATCAAGATGTTCAATTAATAATTTCAGCACTTTACACAGTGTTAAGTCAGCTGAAAATATGTGATTTTTCCACTTTTCATTTTTCACAATGCTGAGGAATGCATAATAACCTGACAAAATAGGGATGCCAGGAAAGCAATGATTATTAACAGACTAATGGGAAAAGGAAAGGATTTGAAGAGAAAAGCTGAAAAGTTGATTGAGTTCTGTAAAAATGTAAAGGCACAAAACTATTGCAAAAATAAAACAGCCATGTCTATAACACTTTTTTAAAATAATTATTAAAGATTGCTTTGGAAAAGAAAATTGATCCACGTAGGTAGGACAGGCACCACTTTTGGTGCTTTCTCAGTGGAATCTGACAGAGATTTGCTGAAATCCCTTCATTTGTCTTGACTCAGTTCGTGTTTATTTAGACTATTGTTACTTTCCCCATCCACCTTCTTGGGTGCTATTTTTCTTTATTTTTAATCTAACCAATTAACAAGTGTTAGTCCAGTTTAATTCAACTCATTATTAATTTGACTAATATTTATATAAAATATTTGTCTCAGTGCTAAAGGGATGAAAAGAGAAAATATAACAAGTAATGTAATAATGGTTACCATTTCACTGTGCTAAGTGCTTTACATTGAATTCTTATAGTCCTATAAGGTAGGTACAAACAAAATTCTATGAAAGTGAAGATTCAGAAAAGTTAAATTTAAGCTGTGTTTTAAACCCGAATATGTGGGAGCAGTGACTAGTCTAGTTTGAGTGGTGGGTAGAGACAGTATATGGAATTTTAAGAGATAAACCTTCAAGAGAACTGGAGGGCTATATACCGTATATACTACCACAAGACAAATCAGCACTTGGCTCAAAAAACATATATTGACAACAGTGTTAGGTCTTTCAACAGCTGAATCATTTGAGCTAAGGTGACACACAGCTGCAGTTTTACATTTCTGGAAGAGTAAATAAGACTTATCCCAACATTCATCATTTATATTATAACGGGGACATATTTCCATTTACCTAGGCTAATTAATCAGGGTTCTTGAGGGAATGGTACACAGAGGCAGCTCCCTTAAGGGAACCGCTCATGTCTTGGCAGACCTAGATGAAACATCATCTGTGGGGGTCACAGGAGTGAGAGTGAGGGCTGGAAGGCATGGAGTGAAGAGTCTCCTCTGCACTAGATACTTGACAGAGGGGTAGTAATAATGAGATAACAGTCGTTGGAATAAGGAGACATAACAGATTTACCCTGTCACAGTGCATCCACATTCTGTTCTGCTTTCTTGTGGACATCAAGGTATGTCAGAAGAAGAAGGCCAAAATGTACAAAATCTATTCTTAAAAAAGGAGATAAAACCAACTTTCTCAAAAAGGGAGATATTGTTCACTGCTGGTGTATAGGAACACTACAGGATTGGACTGTTTTTGATACTAATATTGAAACGACTTCGAAGAAGAAGAAAAATGCCAAGCTTTTAAGTTTTAAGGTTGGGATAGGCAAAGTTATCAGAGGATGGGATGAAGCACTCTTGACTATGAGTAAAGTAGAAAAGGCTCAACTGGAGATTGAACCAGAATGGGTTTATGGAAAGAAAGGACAGCTTGATGCCAAAATTCCACCAAATGCAAAACTTATTTTTGAAGTGGAATTAGTGGATATTGACTGAAATAGTAAAGACATCAGCAACAATAAAACACGGCCTTGAAGAAACTTAGGTGTCTAATTAGAACTGGTTACTATTGTAAGGGAAGAGTCAACTGGAAAATTTAAGAAGTTAAGTTAGAACTTGTTTACTTGATCCCCAACTTTTAAGAAATGTAATCCATTATAAATCCTTGAAGTTTAAAATATTTTACTATAGCCGTGTAGAATACCACTTAAAAGAAATTGACTTGCATTTTACCTCATGTTGTAAACTAAAAAACTCAATAAAAATTTATCCAATGTCTTGGAAAAAAAAAAAAGAAGGCCACTTCAAAGGAGGAATAAATTAGGAACAGTATCCTTACTTCACAGATCTAAGCTGGAAGAGTCAGAAGTTATTTCCTTTTACTGGATCTAGATTTAGAGCAGTGCTAGATTACATAAACTGCTTCTGGAGCATAGGCACTACTTGAGCAAAAGATTAATAAGCAAATGAGATAATGGCACGTGATCACCAGAATTAATAAGCTTTCCTTTTTTTTTTTTTTTTTTTTTTTTTAAAGAGGGAGAATTTGAGAACTGCTAGAGTCTGGAGAAGTGACATACACATGTGGACCAAAGGAAATTTTTGAGATCATTACCCAAATCTCCATTTAGTTTTATATTGAAGAAAATTGTATACTTATAAATGAGGAAATTGAGGCCCAAACTTAGTAATTTGCATAAAGTAACATCAAAGTAGTGACAGTGTTTTCCAACAAATACTCCATTATGCTATACTACCTCTTAAATAAGTTTAAAGAAAGAATTTTGTTTTTTTTTCTAAAGATATGAAGACAACATGAGAGTTTTAAGTTAAAGCTATAAAACTTTCTGCTGACACTGCATCAATCTTGTACATGATTAGTTCTTATTGATGAAGCAGGAAATTCCTGATGAAAATTAATTCCCTTGGTATCTAAGAAGCCAGAAACTCCTTGGAAGGTGAAACAAGAGATACCATTGACTTTGTTGAATATACTCCAATGCTTACTGTACTAAGTCCACAACTTTGACTAAGGAGGGACTGCTATGGATTTTTATTTTATTAGAAAAAAATAATTTTTAATAGACATTAGCAGAGGTGGAAATGACTTTTTTATGTAAACTCAGCTAAGCTATTTGGAGTTAGTTATTGAAAGATGGCTTAATCATTTTCATGGTCAATTGAGAGTGAAATGTAGTTCCCCAAATATTAATAATTTCTATTCTGTAACAGACTGTTAGGTAGACTGGGAGCACCTATAACGTATGATTTGGGTTGGCCAAACGTCTTCACCATTTCCAAATATTTTTTCCCACCATTTTCACCAATGTTTGAGAAGAAGATGTGGCATATATATACACTGAGATTAAATCTTTGCACCTTTCCCCTTTGGATCTCAAAGTTTAGTCTCCCTAATTTCCTTCTTGAAATACAAATATCTACTATGAGCTAATACTTTAAACCCTTATCAGCTAAAAATCCCATGGAATTACTTAAGTGTTAGTTGGGAACACATAAGGAAAGAGGGGCACCAAGTGTAGGAAGGGAAATACTGAAAACCGGAAGCTAGGGCTATCAAAAATGAACCTTCAGGACAGCATTATTTTGCCTGGGCTTATTCTAACCTCAGAAAGGACAATATGGGTTGTTAGGTGTATCATAGTGTTAGATTTTTTTCACAACTGTCCTGAGTAGTATTACATATCACAAATGTTTTCAATTAATTTCTTCCCCTATGAAAAATATTTAACAATTGCTTATACTATATATGCCTTGACATTTTGAAGGATTATTTTAAATCTTTTTGTATTCAGCATAATGACTTCCAAAGCACTTACCATCTGGTGTTAATCAAACAGAAACACTTTGTTCATCACTTGGGGGTATTAAATATTGAATATGTAAAAATCATAGGCAAGTGGTGACATAAAATGAAGAAAAACTTAATATTTAGAATTGAGTAACCCCAATCTCGGTCTCTAATGACTCCTAAGTGGTTAGATGTCCTGAATTTTAAGTGAAATCCTATATCTTTCATAATTTTTATGAGGTTACCTACCATCTATCTATCTATCTATCTATCTATCTATCTATCTATCTATCATCTATCTATCTATCTATCTCATCATGGCTTTTGAAGACTCCATAGAGGTGGGTCGTAGATGCATGCCAAGGCAAACAGAATGATTAATGAGGCCTCTCACATCCTGCTGTATGCTCCATTGCACCCAGAGGTCTGACTTTTGTACCAATCACTTGACTGCTACTGGTTTCACAAAGATCGCTTGTGACTTTTTAGTCACCTAAATACCTGTGGCAAATATATTTACATCTCTCTTCTTTCCTTTATCTCCTCTTCCCTCTTGCATCTTCTATATATGGGTTTGTTCACAATGTTTGGGTCTTGAGTATTCCACTTTTATGAGAAATCATAAAGTCTTAATCCTAAATTTTACATTAAGGAGATATTATTTTGTAAATGCAACTGAAATCAGGGAGGGGGAAAAGACTTTTTGGAAGTGAAAAAATAGTAATTTTCAATTGGTCATCTACCATTCAACCTCATGATTTTAACCACTACATTTATAGTAACAAGTAAACCCCAAATTGTCTCTTTTTTCCAGATTTCCTTTCCAATTATATCCATGGAACTTTCATCTTGGATGTCCTAAAACGATATCAAAATTTTGGTTAATATAAGCATACTGTCTTCATAATACTCCATGAGGCTCAAGCCGTTGAAATGTTCCTTTCTTTCTCTGTCTCCCACATTAATTCACTGAATCTTTTCAATAACTGATTGGTAAGGTTTCTTATAGCCATATTTTTTCCACTGCCAGAATACTAGTTCCAGCCTTTATATTTTTGTGTCTAGATAAATTATGTGAAAGATATTTATTGAACACTGAAAACATATACTATAGTTCTAGACGACATTAACTTTAATATAGACGCAGATCCTATGCTTTAAGGAGCTTGTAGTCTTATAGACGTTTGACTCCTTTTTCAACTTACCTTCTTTCTAATCCATTTTGCTTACTACTTCTTTGTTTATTTGATCAATACACCTCTTGAATCTTGCTCCTTTCATGCTTTAAACACCTTCAATATTTACCTATTTCAGAGAGGTGGATCTTAGGTTTTGAAGGTTTCAACAGTTTTACCCAAATATATCTCTTTAATGTTATCACCTCTTTTTATTTTCCATAAAATCTGAAGTCATCAGACTTTTTTATTCCTTGTCCCTCAAAGATATCATATGTACTTTGTTCTCCATAGTCCTTCTTGACTCATCATCACTGTTGTGAGTCTAAAGCTCTTGCATCTTCCATGGAGCTCTTCCTTCCTACCCTATACAACCTTAACAATCTTCATCCCAGTAATTTCTTTTTCTTTTTCTTTCTCTCTCTCTCTCTCTCTCTCTCTCTCTCTCTTTTTTTTTTTTGCAGTATGCGGGCCTCTCACTGTTGTGGTCTCTCCCCTTGTGGAGCACAGGCTCCGAATGCACAGGCTCAGCGGCCATGGCTCATGGGCCCAGCCACCCCGTGGCATGTGGGATCTTCCTGGGCCGGGGCACGAACCCATGTCCCCTGCACTGGCAGGCGGACTCTCAACCACTGTGCCAACAGGGAAACCCTTCCCAGTAATTTCTTGATCATCCTCCAGACACAACCCAACACTGAGCCTTCTCTTTTATTTATTTATTTTTTGGAATAAGTCACCAATTAAAAATCTATACTTTTCAATTATTTAACTTTTTTATGCTGTATCTCTCCATGAACAAGATCAGTAGGATGTGAGCTTTAGGAAGGCAGGAAGTTTTTGCTCACTGCTAATCACCAGTGCCTGAAATAGTTTTTAACACATACTAATCACTCAATAAATTCTTTTTGGAAATAATTAGTGGATTAATTAATTCAATCTTTCAGGTTTTTGATTTGATTTTCTTTTTTTTTTTTCTCTTTTTGCCTCTGTAACGCAGCCTTTATTTATTTATTTATTGAAAGTTTTTATTGAATTTGTTACAGTATTGCTTGGTTCTTTTTTTTTTAGGATTTGAACAAATGTTTATTGGAATCAAAAGCTTGCCATTTTCAACTACAAAGTATTACAAAATGTCAGTTGTCATTGTTATTGGTGATACATTTAGACCTTCTGGGTTTTTTTTTTTTTATTCAAACAGAAAGTCACATAAATTATAATCATCCTCATCAGTTCACTCAGTCCCATGTAATTAATTTTTTTGTCTTGATCTTTTGTTAGCACTTTTATGAATTCATCAGTTTTCCTTTCGAATTCTGAAAATGTTTTTTCATTCAGTTCAGCAGTATAGTCAGTTACCAGAAACCTGTACTTGTCAGAGTCTTTTCCATGAATTCCTTGAAGATGAAACACTTTTATAGGAACATTTTTGCAAGAGCATCAGAGTACACCCAGAGCTCTCTATAAATGACAAAAGACTTAAAAATGAACACAGTTAAAGATTTGAAGAAAGTTCATAATAATGTAATTGACAAGAAAATTTAGTTATTTCTGAGATATATATTTTAAAGTAATAACTAGAATTATGACATAACATTATACCAGAGCATATAAGATTTTTAGAAATTTTAAGTAATGTCTGAAACATTTATATTAATATATTTCCATACAAATAAACAAAGAAAGTTTAGTATTAGTTGTTTTTTTTTTTGTTTGTTTATACTGCAGGTTCTTATTAGTCATCAATTTTATATACATCAGTGTATACATGTCAATCCCAAATGCCCAATTCAGCACAGCACCATCCCCACCCAAACGTGGTTTCCCCCCCTTGGTGTCCATATGATTGTTCTCTACATCTGTGTCTCAACTTCTGCCCTGGAAACCATTTCATCTGTACCATTTTTCTAGGTTCCACATACATGTGTTAATATATGATACTGTTTTTCTCTTTCTGATTTACTTCAATCTGTATGACAGTCTATAGATCCATCCATGTCTCAACAAATGACTCAATTTCATTCCTTTTGATAGCTGAGTAATATTCCATTGTATATATGTACCAAAACTTCTTTATCTATTCACCTGTTGATGGGCATTTAGGTTGCTTTCATGACCTGGCTATTGTAAATAGTGCTGCAATGAATATTGGGGTGTCTGTGCCTTTTTTTCTTTCTCTCTCTCTCTCTTTTTTTTTTTTTTTGGTACGTGGGCCTCTCACTGTTGTGGCCTCTCCCTTTGTGGAGCACAGACTCTGGACATGCAGGTTCAGCGGCCATGGCTCATGGGCCCAGCCACTCCACGGCATGTGGGATCTTCCCGGACCAGGGCATGAACCCGCGTCCCCTGCATCAGCAGGTGGACTCTCAACCACTGTGCCACCAGGGAAGCCCCTGTATGTGCCTTTTTTAAATTATGTTTTTCTCTGGGTATATGCCCAGTAGTGGGATTGCTGGATCATATAGTAATTCTATTTTTAGTTTTTTTAAGGAACCTCCATACTGTTCTCCAGAGTGGCTGTAACAGTTTACATTCCCACCAATGGCGCAACAGAGTTCCCTTTTCTCCACACCCTCTGCAGCCTTTGTTGTTTGTAGATTTTCTGATGATGCCCATTCTAACTGGTGTGAGGTGATACCTCATTGTAGTTTTCATTTGCATTTCTCTAATAATTAGTGATGTTGAGCAGCTTTTCATGTGCTTCATGGTAATTAGTATGTCTTCTTTGGAGAAATGTCTATTTAAATCTTCTGCCCATTTTTGGATTGGGTTGTTTGTTTCTTTAATATTGAGCTGCATGAGCTGTTTATACATTTTGAAGATAAATCCTTTGTCCGTTGATTTGTTCGCAAATATTTTCTCCCATTCTGAGGGTTGTCTTTTCGCCTTTTTTATGGTTCCTTTTGCTGTGAAAAGCTTTGAAGTTTCATTAGGTCCCATTTGTTTATTTTTGGTTTTATTTCCATTACTCTAGTAGGTGGATGAAAAAGATCTTGCTGTGATTTATGTCAAAGAGTGTTCTGCCTATGTTTTCCTCTAAGAGTTTTATAGTGTCCGGTCTTACATTTTGGTCTCAAATCCATTTTGAGTTTATTTTTGTGTATGGTGTTAGGGAGTGTTTTAATTTCATTCTTTTACATGTAGCTGTCCAGTTTTCACCACACCACTTATTGAAGAGACTGTCTTTTCTCCACTGTATATCTTTGCCTCCTTTGTCATAGATTAGTTGACCATAGGTGCATGGATTTATCTCTGGGCCTTCTATCTTGTTCCATTGATCTATGTTTCTGTTTTTGTGCCAGTTCCATATTGTCTTGATTACTGTAGCTTTGTAGTACAGTCTGAAGACCAGAAGTCTGATTCCTTCAGCTCCGTTTTTTTTTTTCCCTCAAGACTGCTTTGGTTATTCAGGGTCTTTTCTGTCTCCACACAAACTTTAAGATGATTTCTTCCAGTTCAGTAAAAAAATGTCATTGGTAATTTGATAGGGATTGCACTGAATCTGTAGATTTCTTTGGGTAGTATAGTCATTTTCCCAATATTGATTCTTCTAATCCAAGAACATGGTATATCTCTCTATCCGTTGGTATCATCTTTAATTTCTTTCATCAGTGTCTTATAGTTTTCTGCATACAGGTATTTTGTCTCCATAGATAGGTTTATTCCTAGGTATTTTATTCTTTTTGTTGCAATGGTAAATGGGAATGTTTCCATAATTTCTGTTTCAGATTTTTCATCATTAGTGTATAGGAATGCAAGAGATTTCTGGGCATTAATTTTGTACACTGCAACTTTATCAAATTCATTGATTACCTCTAGTAGTTTTCTGGTGGCATTTTTAGGATTCTCTATGTATAGTAGCAGGTCATCTGAAACCAGTGACAGTTTTACTTCATCTTTTCCAACTTGTATTCCTTTTATTTCTTTTTCTTCTCTGATTGTTGTGGCTAGGACTTCCAAAACAATGTTGAATAATAGTGGTGATAGTGGACATCCTTGTATCACTCCTGATCTTAGAGGACATTTTTTCAGTTTTTCATCTTGAGAATGGTGTTTGCTGTGGGTTTGTCATATATGACCTTTATTATGTTGAGGTAGGTTCCCTCTATGCCCACTTCTGGAGAGTTTTTATCATAAATGGGTGTTGAATTTTGTCAAAAGCTCTTTCTGCATTTATTGAGATGATCATATGGTTTTTATTCTTCAATTTGTTAATATGTTGTAGCACATTGATTGATTTGTGTATACTGAAGAATCCTTGCATCCCTGAGATAAATCCCACTTGATCGTGGTGTATGATCCTTTTAATGTGTTGTTGGATTTTGTTTGCTAGTATTTCATTGAGGATTTTTGCATCTATATTCATCAGTGACATTGGTCTGTAATTTTCTTTTTTTGTAGTATCTTTGTCTGTTTTTGGTATCAGGGTGATGGTGACCTCATAGAATGAGTTTAGGAGTGTTCCTTCCTCTGTAAATTTTTGGAAGAGTTTGAGAAGGATGGGTGTTAGCTCTTCTCTAAAAGTTTGATAAAATTCACTGTGAAGCCGTCTGGTCCTGGACTTTTGTTTGTTGGAAGATTTTTAATCACAGTTTCAATTTCATTACTTTTGATTGGTCTGTTCATATACTGTTTCTTCCTGGTTCAGTCTTGGAAGGTTATACCTGTCTAAGAATTTGTCTGTTTCTTCCAGGTTGTCCATTTTATTTGCATAGAGTTACTTGTAGTAGTCTCTTAGGATGCTTTGTATTTCTGTGGTGTCTGTTGTAACTTCTCCTGTTTCATTTCTAATTTTATTGATTTGAGTCCTCTCCCTCTTTTTCTTGATGAGTCTGGCTAACGGTTTATCAATTTTGTGTATCTTGTCAAAGACCCAGGTTTTAGTTTTATTGATCTTTGTTATTGTTTTCTTTGTTTCTATTTCATTTTTTTCTTTCCTTCTGCTAACTTTGGGGTTTGTTTTTTCTTCTTTCTCTAGTTCTTTTATGTGTAAGGTTACATTGTTTACTTGAGATTTTTCTTGTTTCTTGAGGTAGTCTTGTATAGCTATAAACTTCCCTGTTAGAACTGGTTTTGCTGCATCCCATAGGTTTTGAATCATTGTGTTTTCATTGTCATTTGTCTCTAGGTATTTTTTTTAAATTTTCTCTTTGATTTCTTCAGTGATCTCTTGATTATTTAGTAAAATATTGTTTAGCCTCTGTGTGTCTCTGTTTTTAATGTTTTTTTCCCCTGTAATTCATTTCTAATATCACAGCATTGTGGTCAGAGAAGATTCTTGATATGATTTCAATTTTCTTAAATTTACTGAGGCTTGATTTGTGGCCCAAGAGGTGATCTATCTGGAGAATGTTCCGTGCACACTTGAGAAGAAAGTTTAATCTTCTGTTTTTGGATACAATGTCCTATAAATATCAATTAAATCTATCTGTTCTATTGTGTCATTTAAAGCTTTTGTTTCCTTACTTATTTTTATTTTGGATGATCAGTCCATTGGTGTAAGTGAGGTGTTAAAGTCCCCCACTATGATTGTGTTACTGTCAATTTCCTCTTTTATAGCTGTTAGCAGTTGCCTTATGTATTGAGGTGCTCCTATATTGGGTACATATATATATATATATATATGTAACTGTTAACATCTTATTCTTGGATCGATCCCTTGATCATTATGTAGTGTCCTTCCTTGTCTCTTGTAACATTCTTTATTTTAAACTCTATTTTATCTGATATGAGTATAGCTACTCCAGCTTTCTTTTGATTTCCATTTGCATGGAAAATCTTTTTCCATCCCCTCACTTTCAGTCTGTATATGTCCCTAGATCTGAAGTGGGTCTCTTGTAGATAGCATATATATGGGTCCTGTTTTTGTATCCATTCAGCAAGCCTTTGTCTTTTGGTTGGAGCATTTAATCCATTCACCTTTAAGGTAATTATCAATATGCATGTTCCTATGACCATTTTCTTAATTGTTTTTTGTTTGTTTTTGTATGTCCTTTTCTTCTCTTGTGTTTCCCACTTAGAGAAGTTCCTTTAGCATTTGTTTTAGAGCTGTTTTGGTGGTGCTGAATTCTCTTAGGTTTTGCTTGTCTGTAAAGTGTTTAATTTCTCTGTTGAATCTGAATGAGATCCTTGCTGGTAGAGTAATCTTGGTTGTAGGTTCTTCCCTTTCATCACTTTAAGTATATCATGCCACTCCCTTCTGAGTTGTAGAGTTTCTGCTGAGAAATCAGCTGGTAACCTTATGAGAGTTCCCTTGTATGTTATTTGTCTTTTTTCCCTTGCTGCTTTCAAAAATTTTTCTTTTTCTTTAATTTTTGCCAGTTTGATTACTATTTGTCTCAGTGTGTTTCTCCTTCAGTTTACCATGTATGTGACTCACTGCACTTCCTGGACTTAGGTGGCTATTTCCTTTCCCATGTTATGGAAGGTTTTGACTATAATCTCTTTAAAGATTTTCTTGGGTCCTTTCTCTCTCTCTTCTCCTTCTGGGACCCCTATAATGTGAATGTTGTTGCACTTAATGTTGTCCCAGAAGTCTCTTAGGCTGTCTTCATTTCTTTTCATTCTTTTTTCTTTAGTCTGTTCAACAGCAGTGAATTCCACCCTTCTGTCTTCCAGGTCACTCAATCCTTCTTCTGCCTCAGTTATTCTGCTATTGATTCCTTCTAGTGTATTTATCATTTCAGTTATTGTATTGTTCATCTCTGTTTGTTTGGTCTTTAATTCTTGCAGCAGGTGTTTTTTAAACATTTCTTGCATTTTCTCAATCTTTGCCTCCATTCTTTTCCCGAGGTCCTGGATCATCTTCACTATCTTTATTCTGAATTATTTTTCTGGAAGGTTGCCTATCTCCACTTCATTTACTTGTTTTTCTGGAGTTTTGTCTTGTTCCTTCATCTGGTATATAGCCCTCTGCCTTTTCATCTTGCCTATCTTTCTGTGAATGTGTGTTTTTTTTTTTTCCCCACAGCCTGCAGGATTGTAGTTCTTGCTTCTGCTGTCTGCACTCTGGTGAATGAGGCTATCTAAGAGGCTTTATGGGAGGGACTGGTGGTGGTTAGACCTGACTGTTACTGTGGTTGGCAGAGTTCAGTAAAACTTTAATCCACTTGACTGTTGATGGTGGGGCTGGGATCCCTCCCTGTTGGTTGTTTGGCCTGAGGAAACCCAACACTGGAGCCTACCTGGGCTCTTTGGTGGGGCTAATGATAGACTCTGGGAAGGCTCATGCCAAGGAGTACTTCCCAGAACTTCTGCTGCCAGTGTCCTTGTCCCCACAGTGAAACAGAGCCACCCCCCCCCTCTGCAGGAGACCTTCCAACACCAGCAGGTAGGTCTGGTTCTTTCTCCCCCAGGGTCACTGCTCCTTCCCCTGCATCCTGATGTGCACACTACTTTGTGTATGCCCTCCAAGAATAGAGTCCCTTTTTCCCCCAGTCCTGACAATGTCCTGTAATCAATTCCCACTAGGCTTCAAAGTCTGATTCTCTAGGAATTCCTCCTCCCGTTGCAGGACTCCCAGGTTGGGAAGCCTGACGTGGGTCTCAGAACCTTCATTCAAGTCAGTGGACTTCTGTGGTATAAATGTTCACCTGTCTGTGAGTCACCCACACAGCAGTTATGGGATTTGATTTTTCTAAGATTGTACCCCTCCTACCATCTCATTGTGGCTTCTCCTTTGTCTTTGGATGTGAGGTATCTTTTTTGGTTAGTTCCAGTGTCTTCCTGTCAATGATTGTCCAGCAGCTAGTTGTGATTCTGGTGTTCTTGCAAGAGGGAGTTAGAGCATGTCCTTCTACTCCACCATCTTTGTTCCTTCTCTCTGATTTTCTAATCTGGAAAATATGTTTAAATATATATAATATTTTTATATAGGTATATATTATATATTTATGATTTTTGAAATATATGTAATATAGGCATGTCTTTATTTTGGAATGAATCACCTATTATTAAACAAAATTGATTCTTGGCAGAAATCCAAAATCTAGTATCTTGTTTATGTAATTGGGGAGAGGAGAATTTAGGGATAAATTTTGTTTTAAATTAGAGGGTTTCTTTAGATTAGGAGTTCTCAATTCTTTTTTCTTTTTTTTTTTCAGTATAGGCCCCCTAAGGAGACTTTACATATATATATATATATATATATATATATATATATATATATATATATATATTTTTTTTTTCCATTCACCTCTCTCACTCATAATACTTTAATGCCACAGATACATTACATCTGTTTGTGTACAGTGGCTCTTTGAGGACAATAGCTATTGTAACATCTAAGATTTTTCCCATCACCCCCTCCCCTTCAAAACAATTTTCTCTCATTAGGGACAAAATCTCCTTTTGTTGAGAGTATATGCCTCAGACAGTACAATAAATATATATTTTAAAATTAAAGCAAACATAAATCAAATCCTGTGTATAAAAATATCCCTATGTTGTAGATTAATGGTTCTCATCCTTAAGTGTGCCACCTGGAAGATTTGTTAAAGCACAATTTGCTGGGCTCAACTCCCAGAATTCTTGACTCACTAGGTCTGCATTAGGGCCGAGAACTTGGATTTCTCACAGGTTCCCAAGCGATGCTTATTCTACTCAGGAAATCACATTCTGAAAACCAATGCTGTACTTAATGGTCATCAGGGGAAAAAATGTTACTAAATTTATGTTTGAAATGTTCTGCTGTTATAATAACTAAAATTTCTTCAAGGTTTTAGTGGATTTCTAATGGTCATGGCTAAATCTTTTTCTTCAAGTATCATGCTAGTGATTACTCAGTGGTGATGGCAGATCAGAAACCAGAACGGAGTTTGTTGCCTAACAAGCCAATGACTTCATAAGTAAAAGATACTTGTGTTGGCATTTTAGGCCTAAAGCATCTTTCTGAAAACCTTCCACTTTTATTTTAAGAGTAGCAACCTCTTTTGTACATTTAATACCTACTCTGTTTCCCTTTACTCCCTAAATGAACTTATTATTATTTCTCAAAGAAAATTTAGATGAGTTTGTGTGAAGAAATGCAAAATTTCTTGGTTTCTTCTAAGTGGTTTGGATCCTAGGAATGCAAACAGATGATTACGCATCACAAACTGTGTTATCTGCCTTGATGGACTCACAGGGAACCTTGAAAAGGATAAGAATTATTAGGTAAGAGATGCAGTGAAACACATCCATTCATTGGAGAATTAATGCATGATATAATTATGTTCTTCTTTTCAAGATAGTACCCAAAAGAAAGGTGGATTACATAAGTTATAATGGAAATATTTCCAAAGTCCAAACACATGCCCAAAGAACACAAAAAAGTCCGCTCTTATTTGATACGTAAGGAGTGCTGTACAACTCTATCTCAAACTGCACTTTTGTGTCTAAGAAAGCCCAGCTACAAATTAGCACTGACTTGCCTTTATTAGGTCAAGGGATATTTAGCCCAGACTAGAATGTGTGGTCTTTTACTTGAATGACCAGCTTTAAGAAGCAAGACAAAGGAAATTTTAAAAATAAAGCTTCAAAGCCTAAATAACAAAGCAAACAGTCCATTTGATTTGGTCACTTCTCTGTCTTAAGGATCATGCTATTGATCTATTGCACATAGATTAACTCTGATGCACTACCACCGATTGTCTGGGATAATCTTGTATTTGCACACAGCACCCCACCTGGTCTCTTGGATAACAATACCCAGGAAATGAGGGAGGCTGTGAAAAAGCCCCGCATAAAACAAGACATGGCTCTTTGTTTCTCATACCTCACTGCATCCTAAGATTTTCCTCCTTCCACCTTTCATTTCTATGTTTGCCAAAGAAAATAATTAATAGAGTGGAAGTTTTAAATCTGAGGCAGGTTTCATTGGCATTGATGCTTTTTCCCAACCTATTCTCAGCTAATGGCAGGTCACTGGGAGACTGTCTATATGCTAAGTTGCTCTTTTGCTGAAGGCTTTTCTGAGAGGGGAATTATTATTCGTCAACTGCTGGAAAGCAGACATTTTGTGTGTCCTTACTTTAGAAACCCTTTACAGCTATTTATTCCCAGGTTGGGACTGAACAACAATTTTAAATGACCAGAAAAATAAATCATGCTGTGAATGTATACAGCAAGTGTCCTTCACTGTATGCTCCAATCTTCAGCCTATTTTCAGCCTCCCTCTTCCTTGTGGCTGTAGAATGGGCATCACTTCACAGCATGTTTAGGAGGAGGATGTATCACTATTCTGTTTTTTTTTGTTTGTTTGTTTGTTTGTTTTTGCAGTACACGTGTCTCTCACTGCTCTGACCTTTCCCTTTGTGGAGCACAGGCTCTGGACGTGCAGGCTCAGTGGCCATGGCTCATGGGTCCAGCCGCTCCGTGGCATGTGGGATCCTCCCATACCAGGGCATGAACCTGTGTCCCCTGCACTGGCAGGCGGACTCTCAACCACTGCACCACCAGGGAAGCCCTATCACTATTCTTCATACAATTTATGAATATCTAACATGTTATTACAGTTGTGCAATTATACCTGAAATGTAGCTAGGCATTCTCATTGATTACCTCCTTAGTAGTTTATGGACTACAGTTTTTCTAAGTCTTAAATGAGTAGTTAGATGAGCAAATAAACAATTAGGTCTAGACTGCAAATGCAATTTGAACACCTACAACTGGAAATGAGAGATTTGTCATGCCCGACTATTCACAAGGCAGTTTCACATTTTTCAATAATCTAAGACAAGTTTTCAGTTTTTGTCATTGTACAACAATCAATTGCTCCAGATTCCTCTGTTTCCCACACCTTGTAAACTCATACCCTCATTCTTCCATCAGACTAGCTCACTTTAGATTTAAATTTTATTCTTCCCCATCTATTTGAAAACAACAAATGTTTCATTTTTCTCAAAATTCAAGTTTTTAAAAATTATTTGATGGAAAAGAATATTTTCTTTACTACTTAGTTTTATTTGGCCTGTCTATATGTATGTTTTCTGCAATATAAACTTACTATTTGTTTGGATAAGTATCATAGAGGTATAGTTGAATACATTCACAGCAGTTAATATATAGATATATATAGGTGATGCACATCCTTAGATATTATATACACGTGTGTATATAGAATAGATTGTATGTATGTATGTTTGCACACTTGTTTTTTTGAAATAATTAGAATATGGTGCTGAATCAGTTTCACTTCTTGGTGGGACATTTCAAAATAAAGATCAATCAGGTAAATAGCAGGGTCAAGTTCAGAGTTTCAGTTTGAGATTTGTAGACATCTTCAAATTTGTAAAGTCACCGTCAGTCAGGGACATCTGTTATGTTCATAGGATCAGAAATTAAGAATCTGTACCTGAAGATAATAATACATTAAATTCACATGGGAACATTTGGCAACTCAAGTGAAAACCTGAGTTAGAGGTTGATCCTCTGTGCTCTTCATCTGCCTCATTTCAGGTCCTTTTCTTCTTCCTTCTAGGCCACTGTCCAAGGCTCCTAACCAGTCTCCACTATCTTGAAATTTTAGTTCTTCTCATGATGTGTAACTACCCCAGTTACCTTTGTTATGCTTACAATTTATCATGTTACAACTCAATGTAAAAAGCTGTGCTTGTTTCTCAGTATGTGAGGGTAAAGTGAAGACACCTTAATATATCACATGATGACTTTTTCATCAAAATGTGGAAACTGAGTCCACATTTTCCAAGCTAATCTACCTCACTCCATTTTATGAACCTCCTCTTCAGATCACACTGAAAACTTTATTTTTCACAGAAAATGCCAGACTTTCATATCTCCCTGACTGGTCACCTCTGTTTAAAAGTAATATTATGCCATGTTTTCTCCTTTCCCACTTAGATGATTTTATGAATTTCCTGATTTTTTGATTTTATACATTTTTATAGCAAGCTATACATTTATTCATCCAGCCCATATGTGTTGAACTCAAGCCTAGAGTTAGAGTAGTAGAAAAGACCAATTCCATGTCCTAAAGGGGCTTACATCCCAGTGAAAGGTGAGAGCTAATGGTTAAACAAAGCTATAGGAGATAAATTTAAATATTGATAAATAATGAGGGTATAGAGAGGCTAGCTTGAGGCTACCATTGATTATCTAGTCAGAAAGGGCCATTGTCGGGGGTAATTCATTTAAAGTAAAACCAGACTTAAGAGGAAGCAAGCCCGTAAAGTGCCAGGGGAAGAACATTTCAGGTGGTCGTGGGGAGGAAACATGTGAAATTATCCTAAAATATTTGTCTTATCAACAAAGAGAAAGGTTAACTGGAGAGTAGAAAACAAGAATAGTAAGTGATCAAGTCAGGTTGAAGGGCATTTTCCAGGTCATGTCAGACTTTATATGTTGTATGGTCTATGGAAGAACATTTTTGCTTTATTCTAATTGAAATAGTAAGGCATTGGCGGGTCATAAGAGTATGTATGTTGGAAAGGGTCTGATGTATTCAGTTGCGTGCTCTCAAAAGATTATTCTGGCTTTTGTGTAAAACCAGTGGAGAAAAGATGATGGAGAGGAGTAAGAGGAGCCAGGTGGGAGGGCATTCTAGTTGTCTTGATGGCAGGTGGTGGTAGTTTGGATTAGAGGTACAGTAATGATAAGAAGTGAGCAGATTCTAGATATATTCTACAAATAGGATTGATAAGACTTGTTGATGGTGAAGGAAGTATGAGAGAAAATATCTGAGTCCTAGCAGCAAGATGAATGGCAGTGTCACATACTGAGTTAATAAAGATGGAAAGAAAAAAAAATTGGAGTATAAAATTAAAGAGTTCTGAATTAGACATATTGATTTTAAGATACTTATATAAATCCAAAAAGAGGTGTCATGTATTCGATGAACACATGAGTTTAAAACTCAAACATTTGAGCTGTAAATATATTTTTTATGATTCAACATTATAGAAACAATATTTAAATTTATTTAATTAATTAATTATATATATATATATATATATATATATATATATATATATATAAATTCATATGACCTAACCTAGGGATAGACTGTGGTTAGAGGAGAAAGCCAAAACCTCAGCTTAGGACATTTAAAGGTTAATATGTTGAGCAAAAGAAGATGTAGAAATGGAGGTTGATAAGAAATGTTGAAAAAAAATGGAGACATAAGGAAAAAAAAACAGAATAGAAAAACTTATGGAAAAATGTATTCTAGAAAGAAGGAGTGGTCAGCTGTGTCAAATATGGATACAAAGTCATCTTGATGAGAACAGAAGATTACCACTCAGAAATGTCAAGAGTGTCACCCTTCAAGGACAATGGTGTTTCAAGGACAAATGATGACCCTGCCTGGAAAAGTTTCAGTGTTGCACCCCCTACCAGACTCTTAATCACCCTCCCCACCATGTTGTGGTGGTTACAAAATTCCTGAGCCCACTTGTGCAACTTCCACCTGGGCAATGGGATCTGTCCCAAATAAGGAAAGATATCTGGCCTGTCCCACTCCCACCTTATAGAAGGAAGGTATATGTGCCTTGACCAATCATTAAACGAAATTTTCACCTAGGACCATTCCTTTGTTTTCTAGATATAAAAACTGATCTATGGCACATGTTCTGGCTTCACTCTCCCAGACTACTAGGAAGTCCACCCACTGTTCTAGCAGCAACCCTTCCCTCTAATAAATTCTATCTCCTTTACATTCTGCCTTGTGTCTGGAAATTCTTTTCCAACCCACGTTTGGACCACGACAAAGAGGGAGATCATTTGTGACCTTGCTAAGAGCTATTTGTAGAGAAGTGGAAATTTAAATGGAATAATAACAATTGGAGAGAGAATGTGAAGTGAGAAACTGGAGACTGTGAATAGAGCAAATACTTTATTAGTTCCACTCATAGAGGAAGCAAAAAAATGAGGTGAAGGATAGAAAAAGAATGATATCAAAGGAGGATTCTACAAAACATTATATTAAGGCATGTTTTTATAATTAATGAAAATATCCTGTTTTAAGAGAAGACCTGATGATGTCAGAGAGGTGGGTGAGGGAAGAATTGTAGTCAATGTTTGGCCTTGAGTACTAGAAAAGTAACAAGTATTCATGGCCCATCTGGAAAGGTTAGCTTCATTATAATGCAGGAGAAGGCAAAGTAATTTGAACAGAGATGTATGTAAAATGATGGACAACTTGATAGATAGGTCATTTTTCTTTTTGCTTATTTTCTTAATAAAAAATGAGATGATGTCTTGAGTTGTGATTGACTGAAAAAGGGACTTTAGATATTTGAGAGGAAAGTAGTGTGTATAAAATAGTAGTTTTCTAAAATAAGAAAGAAACTTACTAGGAAGGTACAGTAAGACTATCTTGACATGTTGATAAATTCAAAGTGAAATCAGTAAACAGAGTTGTGTGTTTTCCTATAACCATATTCAGCTTTTCAGATATACACATAGAGTAAGCAGTTAGTTAGACTTAAAAAGGATTAGACTTTTCAAGGAACATTTATAGGACAGAGGACAGGAGTGCAAAGGGTATTTACATGTGTGTGTTTATATTACTGAACCACAAAACCTCCATAGCTTAGAAAAGGAGACAAAGATGTGATTTGGATGACAGGGAGTAGAAAAGTTGCAAAGTCAACTGACTGTGTGCAGAGGACTAGAGTAAATAATCTGGGATGAGAGAGGTGATTGTAAGATAATTGGATTTAATATTTCAGAGGTATAGGTGATGGTAAGGTCAAGATTATAACCACAGAACTGAATGGCTCATGTGATATAGAGAGAAAGCTCATTGGAAGTGAGCAGGTCAAGGAACTGTGAAGCTGGGATTTTGCATAGGTAAGTGGATTTGAGGTATCTCTGAGGTTAAAAGTAATCAAGAAACCTTGAAATCAAGCTTTTGGAGGGATATGCTTATTGATTCTGGCATGTTTATTTTACTCTCTTTCCTTTTCTTTTCTCTATGTTACTAAGCAGTAAGTTCTCAATGGTGTGAACACCTCCTTCTTCAAAATTGTCTTACAAGGCCAAGGAAAATAGTTTATGTAAAAATATATAAAGAGCAAAGAAAAAATCCTCAATAAGTAATAATTAATAGTAACTAAGAATGAATGAATAAACAAACGAATAGGTGGTAATCCTTAACATTTTTGAGATAAAAGGAGAAGGGGCATGCACTTCAATGAACTTATTTTATGAATAAAATAATTGGCATCCATAAGATAAATTACTTAGGATTACATGTCTTATTAGTGCATGAAATTAAACTAGATCCAGATATAAAGACCAGTATGTATTCTAGGAGAAAACTCTTAAATACATGGTCAGTACTTAAGTTTCAAAATTATCAAAAAGTAGATAAATAAGCAAGAATAGACTTTGAATTAAAATTTAAATATCATTGATGGGATAGAGTTTATGTGCAAACTAAGAGCCAAGAACAGTTTTGTCCAATGTTTTGGAAACTCACAATTCCATTGTATTTCTGCCTGCCCTCTTGTTTATTTGCAAAGCAAATTTGCATTAGAAATCTCATATAATTCTGTGACTGCTCTAAGTAGCAGGCTAGGGAATCTAAGATTTGAATCAAAGTGTTATTTTCACAATGGGATACGAAAATACCTGGCCAGATGTATTTGCTGGTGGAAATGAGAAAGAAACTGGATACATCAATAAAACATGAGAACAATTTGAGGGCCACAGTAAAATAGATTATGGTATCAATACCTAGGGGATTTCACCAGTGGAAGGACCACATCACTAGAGAAAGAGAGAGAGAGAGATGGACAGATTCATCATAAATTCTTATTTTTCCCCACCCCATGATGTTGGTTGCCTTCATGATTGTGTTGATCAATACCTAAGCACCTACCTGTACCATAGCAAGTTGTAAACTTCAGGTTCACAATTCCATTCCCAATTGTTCCAGCAAGGTCTTGGCCTTACTTCTTTTTTCAATTGGAAATATATTTAAATTAGCACATTTAATTAAGACGTTTAACTCCTCCCCTGTGCTCTTCAGCTTAAGAGTTCTCAAGTGTCCTCTGTAGACTTTAAAGGGCTACTCGGTTATCATCAATAAACATTGTTCAGTCTTGTTTTGTTTCTATGGTATGAGTTTTCTTATTTAGTAATGATTCAAATAGCTTCTATTATCAGAAAAATAAAAAGATAAATAAACTGAAGAGTGATTGAGAGACAGATCAGGTGAAATGACTGACTCTCTTTTCTCATTTCCTCCTTCTTTTCCTAAGAGGTAAATTATATCTGTTTCTGGTGAGTGTTCTGGTGAATGTGTGAGTGTATACTTGTGAATATATCCATGTGTGTAAAAGAAGAAGAAGGTAGTGACATATTAATTTTATAGATAGCCACGGCACTGGACTCAAACTGGCAAAAGAAAGTGACCTAGGCAAAATTTAAAGTCAAGAAATATTATTTCTGAAAAAAAAATTAACAATGTGTTTAATAGAAAAATTTTATAGCTGTTGGAATCAGACATTTAGGGGGTAAATTCTAGGTCTACCATATTTACTCCCTTAAGTTTCCTTCCCTATAAAATGGGAATATGTTGTTTACCTTACAGGTGTGCCTGGCCCAGTAAATGCTAAATAAATGTTGGTTCCTTTCTTCCATTCCCTGGACCTGGAGACAACTTATCATGGAGTCAAGTGTTCTAATAAATCAAATGCAATTGAGATATCTATCAATCATCAATCATGGCACTGAAAAAAATATAAAAGTACATAATATTAAACCTATCCTTAAAATACTTAACATTTTGCTGAGAAAGTAAGATGTTCATAGAAATAATGATTATAATCATTACAATGAATAAATGTTCCAAAACTAAATTAACATTTCAAGCACTGCATATGAAATGGTAAGAGAACTATTTATATTATTGCATACAAGATTGATAAAAATAGAGGTTAAAATTACACTTACAGATTCTTAGAGTTGAGGAGGTCATAGGGATTATTTAGTTTAACCTTCCCATTTTAAAATGAAGAGACAGAGTTCATGTATATGATGTGATTGGTCCAAATCATGTCTTTATTAAGTATCAGAGCAATTAAACAAAGCAAGAGCAGAAGCAGAATCTATAGATGTAGCATCACCAAATTACATTCAGTGGAAGAGTGTATGTTCCAAGTCTGCTTAATTTACTTTTAATTGCTTTAGTATACAAGTATATCCCTTTGGTTCAAGTAACATTACTTTTACACTTAGTCCACTTCATTGTGATGAACATTAAAACCATTTAAACAAACAGGTGGCAACATATTTTGGGTGTTGTATGTGGGAGAATGATTCAACTTTAAAGTTACCTAACGAGATATATTAACTGCTGTAACCCACTTTGGCTGGGATATTCCATAGATACAAATGTTTAAAGACACTACTAGTAGTTTCAAAAGGAATTTCCAAATTGATGATTCCTTTATACCAGGAGGGACACATTGTTTGACATCAAAGCTTGGTATTATGTGGCTTCAGTTAATCAAAACCTCTTTGCAAAAAGGATGAAAAGTAAAAATATTAGAAGGTTTACAAAATAGGTATCCTAGTTATTAAGATGAATTGGAAGCCAACTTTTGTGTTTTTATGGTTAGCAAAAGCTAATACTGTGTGTTAATAAGGAAGAAACAAGATAAGATGAGCCTTCTCCAATTGGCAATTTTGGTTGGTGCTATCATGTGAAATACAGAGAAATCTAAGAAGAAACATTTCATGTAACTCATTTCCCCCCAGTGACTTCTACATTTGCAGGTTCTCCCTCTTTCTGTCCTTCTGGACCCTAGGCCAGATCCCCACAACCCATCAGAATGGAGTTCAATAAAACATATACAGGAAAAATAAGAAGCTGAAACATCCCTCATCTTTAAAAATATGTCAGGCAGCTTCCCATCCCTCATATATATATATATATATATATATATATATATATATATATATATATATATATATATATATATATATATGTTTTTAAATTTTCATCTTTATTTATGCCCAAATATAATGCAACACACACACACACACACACACACATTCAGATGTTATCCAAGCATATGTTTTTGGGCTCTTTTCAAGCATAGATGCTGGACTGAATAAACTTTGGGTCTCATGTAATATATCACCTTCTTCTTTCTGAAGCCCTCCTATGATGCTTAAGTACAATTTAGTACTTAAATATATAGTGTCTAATTATCACTTGTTATTGAATTCCTTGGGTTAATCCTGCCACTTTAACTGGATTTAAAGCTTCTTAATAACAGAGCTTATATTCTATTTTTCTTCTTATTATGTGTCTTTCATAGTGACTAAGTCAGGCCTTCAAGATATGGTAGGGGCCTGAGGAGCTCCTGTATCTCTGAATTGAATAACATAGTCTTGTTTATACTTTTTTAATCAACAAGAGACAGTTAACTGATGTGTTAGAGCATGTAGGATCCTTAATAAAGTAATACAAATGAAATGTACCCTCTTACTTTATGGATGGCTTGCAGTAGGTGAGGGAGTTTAGGTAGAATTTGGCAGAGCGCTCCTTCCCTGGCTCACTGACTCCTTCTCTGAGTTTATGTCTTATTTGTGTGATTCTTGATATTTTATTCTGAATGAATTATATGTTCTCACATTTAAGATGTCATTATTGTTGTAGTTCACATCTGTCCAAATAGCCATAAATACCATTGTCACTATTTATTTCCTTCTTGAATAAGTCAGTTATACCAGAAAAGAGGAGGCTCCACAATACAAATTTTACATCTGTTCTATGTAGCTCATAACAAAATACTGGCTGAATCTTCTGACTGCAGTCAGAAAATGTTCAGAGAACCTTCATGGAATAGAGACCTTACACTCTTATGGTCTTAGTGCTAGAGAAGATTTTGGATCACTTAATTTTATATAAGAGAAAAGCATAGCCCAGAAATGGAAAATAACTTGACGGAGGGCACACAATCAAATCTTCAAAATTATCGTGATTGCAATAGCAATTGAATAGGCTTATTTGGGTCCCCTGGAGCAGTGTTTAGACTAGGGGTTTTTTTGACTACCAAGGGACATTTGGCAATATCTGGAGACAACTTTGTTTTTCACAACTTGGGCAGAGGTTCTACTGGCAACTAGTGGATAGAAAACAAAAATATTCATAAAAATCCTACAACACACAGGACAGGTCCCACAGTAAAGAAATATAAGGTACAGAGTATCAACAGTGCTGAGGTAAAAAACTCTACAATTGAAGAAAAAAAACAGAAGCAAAACAAAATCTTGTATGATTTATATGATATCTCTCTCTCAAACTAACTACCATGTTTTCTTATTCTGTATCTATGGTCAGGTGCATTTCTATCAACTCCTTTTGCCCTACAGTTCACTCTTACACTCTTTAAATTGGGGGTGGTGGTAAGGAAAGATAGGACTTACTGCCAGGAAGAACAAAGGTAGGCTTTATGTCTATATCTATATTCTATTACTTTAAGGAGGTTCAATTAACCCCCAAATTCTGTTAATAACTCTGTTTTCTCTTAGAAATAATAGACATATAAACCAACCGAGTTCTGGAAACCCTTTTGGGAATATCAGGGAAATTTTCTATTAACATAAAACACTATAAACACCAATGAAATCAAAGGCTTATGTGGAAACATCAAAACGCCTGTCTCAGGCTTCCTTTTTGTCCTTTACAATTTTCAGACTCCATAGCATTTCAGTGTTTTTGATTGTTAAGGATACAATTTGGTCCTAAATAATAATTCTGGGATCTTAACAAAATTAACATCTGACAGTTCATAAAACCAAATTATGGGTCCCTTAAGACAGTCAGACATAGGGGTCGAAATTTAATGTATATAACTTTTTTTTTCTATATATGATATTGGTATTGCTAGGTCCTGTAGCTGTGTTTACAGTTGTAACAGGAAGTGAAGATTAAAGTTAAGGATCAAACTTCTATGGTTTAATCAGCATGGTGAGGTTGATCCTCATCACTCCCAAGTTCTGTTGACTTTTCATCTTTTCTCTCTATTCCTTTTAGATGCATTAATGTTCTGAGATTCTAGACAGAAGATATTAAGCTTTAAATGTAAGTGGGAGGGATATGACTAGGTCAGCATGTTGTGAAGTTGTATGAAGTGTGGGGTGACAAGTTGGTTTGGTTGAGGAAGAAATCATAGGCAGAACAATCATGTATTAAGATACTTTCTCTCTTCCCTTACTGTATTCTGTATTTTCTTCAAAAGCCCTTTCTCTCCTTTTCTTCCATTTCCAGTTTTCTTCTCCTAAATATCCTCAACTTACAGACCTGTAATGTAAAGTAGATACTCAGTGAGGTTTGTTCGATTGGCTTGTTACATCTTCTTTTTGACCTCCATCTAAACGTTACATTACTTAGCAACAACAGAGCAGCTGTGTTTACATAAGGTGATCCTGGACAATTTTCAGACATTGCAATTGGATTACCTCTCCAAATTATTGCTGTAATCAGCAAACATGAAACAGGTAGAACAGAATCCAAATTCACATGTCTGTCCTGGAAGTTAACCGTTAGGGCTCATCCAAGGAGGAAGGGGGAAATGGAAATGAGGAAAATCTGACTTTGAACTTTAGATTTACTCATACCATCACTCAGATAGGGTTCTACACAGCTTGATTTCCTTAATTACTTGATTTTTTTTCATTCAATCCCAATCACCCTGAATAAAATTTTCTTTCTCTTTTCTTTTTTTCTTTCTTTTTTTAAATGTGGCATTCTACTTTTAATTCTTCCTATTCTAACTTAGGATATAGTGACTGATTTGGTAATTCAAAGATTTTCATTAATTTTTTTTTAAAAAATCCTTAATTAAAAAGAGTTACTTTAACAAGGAAAAGTAACTAAATAATTAAAAATAAGGGGAGATAAGATGGATGTGGCAAACAAAATGTTATTTCTTCTAAGAGTATATATTTCTAATAGTTGAATTGAAAAGTTAAGTGATAAAATATTACAAACGTGTAGAAAGGAAATTCAAATAAATTTTCATTCATGCTTCCAGTTCTTTATAGTACATTACATCAGTTAATGGCAATTTGTATAATTTGTGTAATGACATAAATTGTCACAAACCCTCAATCAGTGAAGTGCTGCAGAGTCATAAATCAGGAGACAGTGAACATTGGGAAGCACAGTCTATCAGCCTTAGGGAGAAAGAGGAATGGGTCATGGTGGTAATCATTCAGTGAGTAACTGTGCAGGGTTGAGAAGGAAAATGAATGGAATGGCAGGAGGAAAGTGTGACTGAGCTAGAGTTGATGAGCTAATCCTCCACATCAAATGGAATCATGCTTCATGGCTACATGTTGTTTTGCTCAACTTCTAAAATTACTTTCCCTGACATATGATTACTTCTTTACAGGGGTCTAAGGACAATGTTGAGAGTAAATCTTAAATCCTTTCAGACACTTTCCAACACAGGCTACTTTTTTAAAATTAAGACACATATATATGTATATATAAGAAATATATGTATTTCTCAAGAACAGTCAAGGGATTGAGAGTTTATCCTACTATCAGGCTAACAATTTAGCCTGCCACAATGTCATGGATGTTAGCAGAAGACATGAGCCTCCTGGGTCAGAGACAAAGGACTATGTTACTTAGGGCAATAGCAACAGCCAGATTATCAGAAATTTCTTGCACCAGTTCCCTAAGCCTCAATTCCCAATGCATGACACAGAGAGCCCTCTGACACAAAGACATCCAGATGAGTTACATTACAGGACAGTTACATTACATAGTATCCAAATCTTTAAAATGGGCAATAAACATGCCTACCCTTTGTTCTGGAAGTAGCTCTATTTTTATGCCCCAAGGTTACAAGCAAACCTGCCCTTGGTTCTTGAGGGAGACAAAATCTCTATTTTCCAAGGCTGTTGAGTATCTAAACATCCTTGTAAAGATAATCCAAAGCAAAGGTAATCAGTGTCTCTGCTTGCAAGAAATGAAAAGCACAAGACACACATGAAAAATTGTTTTCCAACAATTTTTAAGTGGAGAAATGCTCTGATAAAGCCCATGACTTTGACTCCCCTTGGGATGTGAATCTATGTTCTCTTACTCCTGGAGGGAAACTTCGCACCTCCCAAGACTCCCATTCTTGGAACTAAGGAACTTGAGTTACCTAGACATTGGAAAATGAAACAAAAGATTAACTTTGGTCTCTTAGCATTGGCAGAGGGTCTAAAGCAATAATCCTTGGCATTTATCCCTTTACCTTTTATTATCTAAGCACTTTGTGAAATTATCTAGTTAGTTAATCTTCCTAACACCTTTGTGAATGAGGTTAAATGATGCAGTTTCTAAAATAGGTATATACAAATTATAACTTGATAGGTCTAGTGTTATAAGTTTGGAGTATAATTGTTCTTGGTGTTTTATGGGATTACAGCCATTTTACAGGCCACTGATTGTAGTTTCTTCTACACGTCATCTGTTTTTATGGTCTAGCATCTGAAGGAACAACCCAAAATGGCTCAGTGAAACTACTGTCCCTTCTAAGTAAGCCAATCTTATAACACATAATTTTTAAAACATTTTGAGGTTTTTTCCTACTATAGCTGGTCTCAGTTGTAACTCTATTTCTAATTCCAGAAGTAATTAACTGAACAAAAATTATAAAACCTTAAAATTAGATAAGAAGTTGAAAAGATCATGTAAGTTTCTTCAATGAGCAAATTCTTCAGAACTGATATTTTTTTGAAATGAAGCGTAGATTAAATTATTTAATCAATCAAGTAATAATATAATTTATGTTTCTTTAACATTTTGTTAATGTAACCTAATATTATTCAGACTTCACAAGGTTGTTAGTACAAAAAGGGTCACAATATCTCAAATTTCACAGGATTATGGGGTTTTTTGTCTGTTTTTTCACTGATGAATCCCATATACCTAACTCAAGAGTTCACAAAGCATGCATTGTAAATATTTGTTGAATGAATGTTAGAATAAGCTTTTAACCTTCCAAAAAGTCACTGTGTCACATCAAGCCAAGTTTACCTCTAAATCCATATTATAAAAAGCGTCTGCCATTATGGATAGCATTCCTTGTTCAAACATTATTCCTGTTTCCTTCATTTTCCATCTTACTTAGCAATTGCTCCCAGGGATCCACATAGAAATCACAAACCCCTCACATTGCCAGCTGTAAACTGGGTTCTGGACAGGACAAGTAAGGGGGATTTTCTTCCCCACTCAAGGATATATCTTGCCACTCATGGTGTCCAGCAAAAACACTTGGATTGATGTCACATAAATCTTTGTGATTTCAATTTCTTCAGCCTCAGTCTAAAACCCTGTTCTCCAAAGCCCCAGACCTCATTCACACATCCAAGATAAGGATTCTTTGCTATCCTCCCCCACTTTCCCTTCTCTCTTCTCTCTAACTTACTGTTTCCACATACCACCGTCTCTATGCAGGCTGTCTTACCCATGATCAGGTTAACTCTCGCTCCACAGACACTTGTTCTTCACAGGCAGTGATATCTGGATTTTATTTTCACTTAGCTGCAATATCATCTTAAGTTAACAGATATAAGTTAATATATATTCCAAGGAATGCTTTCTCTTTTTAAGTGGTTACCCTGTGCAAAGCAAAACACTTACTTCAACTATACATTGGTCAAAATCTTCCTAGTGATGACAAAATTTACTCTCTTGATGGTGAACCTAAATTTTTGTTAGACCTGTTTATAATTAGGCCTGGTAAAGAGTGCTGTTGATTACAACATATAATACAATCTTTTTTACTTTCTCTCTTCTTTTATCTCCTTTAAAAATAAATTAATGTAATGAACACATGTTTTCTAGTCGTATCTGAATGATTGAATCTACACAATATTTATCTTATTTTCCTTCATGTCAATGATTACATCTGCTTTAGGTAGATTTAAAAAAAAAACTTTATATCAATTTCTTCATATTTTCAGTCTCTTCCAGTCTTCCAAGTCCAGGTAAATGATGATGATGTGATTAGGCTCATCACCTAAACATAAATGACTCTGACAAAAAAAGCCTGTGCCCTAAGAAATAAAAGTTCAGCCTGTTTCTGACATAAGTGTCAAGACAATCCAAGAGTTGCCCTTGCAACAGATAATTAGGGAAAACTGTCAAGCCTGCAGCTTAATCCTGTGTACATCTGCTCAAAGTCAGCTCTGAAAACTGTGGGATCTAGGAAGAAAATCTTTTGTAATTAGCCAAGGCCACTATAATCCATAACAACATCTGATCAAATTGATTTCCAGTCCATCAAGTGGTATCTGTCAACAGCAAGCTTACCGATCATCCTGGAGCTGTGACTACTTCATGTAAACCTCTAAGGTCATTTAAAGGTTCCTTTGCCTTGTAAATATAAAATCATTTTCACTTTTTGACAGACTGTCTTTTCATGTCGGGCAGTTAGGTAGAGGGAAAGTAGGAAAAAATGGACTGTCAATAGCATTCACAAATCACTAACATCAGGGAGGCAGAAATCCACAAAATGTCTTGTGCAAGATTAGTGTTCTAACTAAGTAGCCAACGATATTTGTAATATATAAAGACAGATAATTATATCACATCTACTTCTGCACTTGAGTGAGTCTGTTGCATAAGAGACTTTGCTCTTACGGTGTGCATTGCCGAACAGTGCACCCATGCCTATCTCGCTACTTGGATGTACTACTTTCTTCTCTATTCCACACCTGTTACTCTTTCCAAGCTCTAGTCTCTAGATAATCTCAAATACAATCACTATATATTTTTAAACTCAAGTTTTAAGAATGGATTGAATTATGTCACTTTTCTGCCTCTCTCTTGTCTTCCGTGTACATTTTCTCTTTCTTTTTTTTTTTTTTTTCCAGCCTGGTGTCCTAGGCACTTCATGTTCTAAGCTTTGTGACTTTCCCCTTTCTCTTGCTTTCCTGATGGCCATATATAGTGCCTCTCATATATAAAATTAAATTCTCCTCATTCATCTAAAAGTACCAACTCAGATCAGTTTAAAACCTCCCCCACCTCCTCTAGATCCTAATTAGATATGCTCTTAATTACCCTTCAGTGTGTATAACTTAATGAAATAGTCCAACAGTTTGCTTCATTTTGTTTTCCCTCACCCAGACTCTCTGAAAGCTCCTTAGAATGCGTCTTATTCCTTCTTGCAACTTTTCTCTCCTAGCCTATGTGGTAAGACACTTTTCTGCCATCTTTTGCACTTTCTCTTTTCAAAGATCCCTTTGAAAGACCATCCCCTAAGTGAAGGATCTCCTGGAAGAATTCCAGCCCTCAGTTTTCTGTCCTTCTCTCCACATTTCCCCATGCCTCCTAGTGCCTTCTCTAAGTTGATGACTCTCATTTTGTGTCTCCAGCAGCTTGCACTTTTGTCCCATACGTTCAATTGCCTAAAGGCATCTCCATGTAAAAAATCATATTTGTGCAAATCTCACCATATTCAAAAGTAAATTAATCTTCTTCTCACACAACTGGATTACTTTTTCAAATTACTTCATTCCAGTAAGGCAATTGTCCCGGCTGGTCTCCTTCCCTTGCTATATTTTCAATTTGTTACCAAGTTGTTTCATTCCTTCTTTCCAATTTTGCCAGATAAATATTACTGCTTGTCTTTTTTATTGCTGTAACCCTAGCAAAGGTTTTCATCACCCTCCTCCCCAAATTAAGAAACCTTATATTAGATTTTCTATTGAGATATAATTCATATGCCATAAAGTTCACCATCTTAATGCAAAAATTTCTGTTTTTTAGTATATTCACAAAGTTGTGCAACCATCACTATTTTCTAATTCTAGAATATTTCATAACCCCCAAAAGAAACCCTGTACTGGTTAGTAAGTAGTCACTCTCCATCCTGCTTCCCCTCTCCTCATCTCTAAGCCCCTCATTAATTTTCCTATTTGCCTCTGTGGATTTTTGACATTTTATATAAATGAAATCATATAATATGTGGTCATTGTGACTGGCTTCTTACACATATAGCATGTTTTCAAGCTTTATCCATGTGGTAGCATGTATCAGTACTTTATTCCAACAACAACAAAAAAATTGGTGACAAGTATTCCATTGTATATATTTTGTTTGTTTGTTCTTTTATCAGTTAATGGACATTTGGGTTGTTCATGGCTATTATCCTAAGAAAATACAGTATTTACTATAATAGATAAAAAGACATGGGAATGTATAAATGTGTGAAAGTGGAGATGGAGAGAAAGCTTGGCACATATATATGGAAGTAGGGTCAACTAGATTTGTTGATGGATTAGATGCAAGAGATGAGAGAAAAAAATAATCACAGATGAATACATAAACTTATGAATTCTATGCCTTCCTTCCCTGGTAGGGGGAAATTATTTAATGACGTAGAGAAAATTATGGTTACACTAAGGTTTCTGGAGTCTGATTTTCTGTAGGTTGAAGAGAGGACACTTGTTCTATAAGTTTTCTTTGGTAGCAATTATCTATGGTTATGAATTTAAGTCCATTTACATATGTATATATATACATATATCTGTATGTGTTTATATATATACATATATATGTATGCACTTATATATACATATATCTGTATGTGTTTATATATATATACACATATATACATATATGTATATATACATATACACATATATATGTATGTGTTTATATACATATATACATATATACGTATGTGTTTCTATATATATACATATATACATACATATATATATATATATATATATATATATATATATATATATATATATATATATATATATTTGTTGCTCCAGGATGGGGCAATTACAAAGTTCTAACTGAATATTTTTATGTGAACGTCTAAATACAAAGTTAATGTCAAACATATAATAATGCCTCTGAAAAACACTCATCGGGAATGTGCTTTTTTATCTTAGTTCTATACATCAACATCCACCCCTGTCACACATACCTAGCATTTAAACTAATTCTTGGCTGTGACCTTTATCCTAAACCTGCTTATGTCACAATGTGTCATCAAGTCCTGCTCATTTTTTCTCTTAAGTACTTTCTGTGATCCACTTCATTCACCCCCTTGCCCTCATTCTTATCATTTCTTACATACATTGTCTATGCCATATCCTTCTCTGACTCCAGACTTGTAGCCTTCAATTTATCATCAGAACTGCCAGCAATATCCAGATAAAGTGCAACTCTGACTTGTCTTGACACTCAGAAGTGTTCAAGCATTTCCCATAGCCAAACCTCAGCCTGGGTTAGTGTCCTCTACTTTCCCAAATAAACTGTATAATACTATAGTACAAATGGTACATGTGGTACCTTGTATCCAGCATATGTATTACAACTATCTTTTCTTATATTGTCTTATTTGTTTTTATCCTAAGATAAAAATTAAAATTCTGGGCTATTGCCTAGAATCTGACTTATAGTAGATCTCAATTAATGCTATGCCAATGAATAAGTTGTATACATTAGGTTAGACTGGTATGGGATAGACTGTTTTTCTAAAATGTTATTCCTACTCCAAAGTTTTTCACACTAGTTATGATTAAAACCCTCCTAGTTCTTACAATCTATCTAACAAGAATAAATATAATAATATTGTCTGGAGTGTTGGAGAATGATACTTCATTTTAAAGATTGAACACCTGAATTTAGGTCCCTTAAAGCTAAACTTGGTAATACTTATTGGAATGTTGTACAACAGGGCAAGTTGAAGTATAGGCAATTATAAAAATATTTCATAAATTAGTGCATAAAGTGAAAATATTTGCATGGTTTCTCGTTTTCATACACATTAGTAAAAAAAATAAGGAAAAAAAGGTTTTCCAGAAAATTGTCTGTTATAAATATATATAAATATATAGCATGCATATTATTAGGAGAAGAAAAATATGTTCAGAGCCCCAGATCACATTTCAATAAAGTGAGCTTTCTTGAACATTTCCAAAGAAAAATTCACACTGAGTCATTCAGAAACTTGTTAGAACATACAGACTGATGGTCTCCAGGTTTTCTGATTTTGAATTTAGAAAACCTTTAGGTAATACCTGGTTTGTTGTAAAGTACAGCAAAAACCAAAAGCACTCAGTGATAAAAATTTAGACTATATGCTTGTGTATATGGTTCTTTTCAGTTCTGGGACTTTGTAATCTTGTTCATTTGGATTTGGCTCTTTGTTGGGCTTCATACTCCAGCATGGGACAATTATAAAGGTTTTACCATTCACAAAATTCTCCTCCAGTTTCCAAATTAGTGTGAATATACTAGATTAGTACCTTGATCTCAGCACTCTACCTCCACCACTCAACCAAGGCTCTGATAATTCATGTTAACACTTTTAGGAGTTGGTAAAATCCTAACCTCTTTCAGGAATCCATCTTTAATTTAATCACTGTTTTAATTAACATCTTCCTCTCTATTCTCTGTACATTTGAATCTTCAGTCTATATTTTATCTGTTTGAGCTTTTGTTATGACTATTTTCCCACTATTTCATCCAGACTATAAATGTAGGGTTTCTGTTGATACCCACTCCATCTTTAAGATCCTCTAAAGCAAAGCTCAAGTCCAAGCACACTTAGTTTACCAACTCTTTTTTTTTTTTTTTCTTGCTTGAGGTCTTTGGTACCACAGGCACTTGCTTCACCATTAGCAAGCATAATACGGAAGGGTAGGGAATTACATGGGAAAAAGTTATCAGTAGAAACATGGCCCAATTTCCCTGCCATTTGAGAGAAGATTCAAAGTTACAATTGACAGTTTCTCAGAAAGTCCCTAAAGGCATTGAACATCAGTTAATTTGCACATTAATGTACGTTTTTTATAGTATTTCAATTCTCGCTATTATCCTCTACTTTATCTGTGGTTCCTGGAATCACCTCCTAAGTAAATTATCTGCTCCTAATTCCTTGCCATAAAGTCAACTTTTGAGGAGTTTCAGTTTAAGAAAGCTGTAAAACAGTAGGTGTTCAATAAATTCTTATTGAGTAAACCAGCAGAGTATAGTTAGTGACTCAGATATCAAATAAATGTGAAAGACCTGTGTGAGAACAATGGAAGTACTGTCATCATATTATGATATAGACAACACTTTTCTTCAGAGTTTTTCCACTTCCTTGTTCTGATTTCTTCTCCCTCCCTTTAGACCCTCAGTATTGTTTTTTACCCACCTGTTCTCTTGGGCCAAGTTCCCTTCTTCTTTAAATGTCCTTTCCTCAAAAATTTCTTACATTACAATTGTTTTCTCCAGGATCTCCCTAAATAAACACATCCACGTGCAGTTCCAAGAGATAACATATTATCTCTTCACAGTGATTTGTCTTTTAATAGGGATCTGTAAGAGATTCATTTCTATAGCCAAGCCATGAATTATATACAAACATAAATACTAACTGGATAAATTCCAGGTGCTGTGGTAGGTTAGTAGAAGATATAATTTTCAGAAAGGAGGAAATATTTTATATTACCCCCAATATATAGTGGCTTATTCCACCTGCTTACTGGGCTGAATTTGGCTTCAGAGAACATTCTGTCTATTCTAAAGTTAAAATTTCCCCTCCATTATGAGTGAGTTCTTCTCTTTGTTCCCTCTGCTGCCTCTCGATGTAAGTATGAAGTAAGACTGGTTGAGCTACGGGGTGGTAGAAAGCAACAGGAGAGACTGTGAACATGCTTGGCCTTGTCTTCCACATTTGACAAGTTAGGAATCCATCTCCTCACACAATAAGTGGGCTCTATAGTTTTTCATCCCAGGTTCAGAAATTGCTGCATTTTTACTGTTGATAAATTTTGGGTGCTTATGCTTTCACCATTATTATTTGAGAATTCAGTTTATCTTCAAATTTCATAATGATCTTAATGTAAGGATAGTATGGTAAGGATTTCAACTTTAGTTTAAAAATGTCTTCACATCCATTTTGTCTTTAAAGTTATTAGATTTTCCCCATGTTATTAGTAAGGGCCTACAGTTAATTTATTTGTTAACCCTGCCTATAAATTCAGGATACTTGGCTTCTGAAATACCTCACTGGTGAGTTAGTTCTATGCCTCAGAATGGAACACAGGTCTTTGGCCTAATTTCAGCACTTGCCATATCATATCACACCCGATATTCTCAATAAACTCATTAATCAATATGTTGCTCTTGTCAACATCTGGACTAGAGCTTTTCAACATGATGATACATGTCTTCCTACTACTTGGCATTATCATAAATCACAATTCTTGAGGTGTAATACTTCAAGACATTCGGAAGACAACCTATTGGACACATTCAGCTCAAAGTGGATTAATTTTATCTATAAAGATATTTCTTTATAGCATCTTTTTAATACCCTCTTTCAGAAGATAGTCTAATTTAATGTTGTGCTTTACTGTTGAGAGATTTTACTTTTACCACTTTTCCCAGAGATTTGACATTATTTATGATTTCTTAATGCTCATCAGCTTTGAGAACTCTTTAGAAACTTCACACAGGATCCCGGGATCTAATCTTCTGACTTGGGCAATTTGAGCACATTAAGAAAGCCAGAAAAGCCAGAAAATTATGTATATATTATATATATACATTATATATATTATATATATATATATATTATATATATATATATATATATATATATATATATACACACACACACCTTGTGTCTTTATTTTATTTTTTGTTTGTTTTTCATTAGTGTTTTTCTGTAACCTTTATTTATTTATTTATTTGTGCCTTCGAGGCACAACCTATAAATATAAGATTCTTTTTTATGTTCATTCTATATTATAGTCCTGGTCCTTTCATCTAAGCAAGCTCTTTCTCAACCAAGCTCTTTGAAACGTCCTTGTAAATTGACACCATTGTTATTATTTATTTTAGTTATATTTTAAAGAGATTTATTGTTTAACTGACATATGATACACTGCACATATTTAAAGTGTGCATTTTCATAAGTTTTGATTTATATATAAACAACTGAGAAGACATCATTGCAATCAGGAGAATGAACTCTCAGAATTTTTCTCATGCCCTTTTACTATCCTTCCCTCCTGCAATGTCCTTCCTCTAACACTCCATCCTCAGGCAAACACTGGCCTATTATCTGGTACTATACATCAGTTTGCATCTTCTAGAATTTTATATGAATGGAATAATACAGTATGTACGTTTTTGCCTGGCTTATTTTATTCAACATTGTTACTTTGAAATTCATCCATGTTATAACATGTATCAACAATTCATTTGTTTTTACTGCTGAATATTATTCGTTTTTATGAATATACCACATTTGTTTATCCATTACCTATTGTTGGACATTTGTGTTGTTTGTAGTTTTGGACTAATGGAAATAAAGCTGCTATAACCATTCATGTACCAATCTTTGCTTTGATGTATGTTTTCATTTATTGTGATTAAGTACCTAAGTATGGAATGGCGGGGTTATATATTACATGTATGTTTAAAAATTGAAGAACTTGCCAAATTATTTTCTAAAGGAGTTGCAACGCTTTACATTCTCACCATTAGGGCATAACATTATCACCATTAGGGCATAACAGCTTCAGTGTCTCCATATTTTAGCCTAAACTTTGAATTCTAATCTTTGAAATATGTGCATAGTCGTATCTAATTTTGGTTATAATTTGAGTTTTCCTCTTGACTAATGACTCTGTTTTTATGTGCTTATTTGCCATGCGTATATCTTCTTTGATGTAAGGGAGGGAAGTAACTGTTCAAATATTTTGCACATTTAAAACAAATTGTTATTTTCTTATTAAGTTTTGATAATTGAATTTATTTATTTGAGGTACAAGTCCATTATCAGATATATGATTTGCAAATATTTTCTCCATGTCTATTGCTTATCTTTCCTTACAAAATACCTATTGAAGAAAAGTTCCACACCCTGGAAATTCTCTCAAGGCAACAAGCTGAGCCAATCACAGAGTTCAACTCACCTGGTTACTGTTTCTCAGATATCATTGTCCCTTATTGCTTGATGCCCAGTGTCTTGAAAACCATGTACCATATATTTTTGTTTGCCTCTTTGGTTGTTTCATTGGGAGGGTAAATCCAGTCCTTGTTTTTCCTTCTTGAATGGAAACTAAAACTCCCTTGATCCACATGAATATTTTAGAGACTCTTTCTTTTCTCTTCATTAGGAGGATTTGCAAGTATTTTGTCAGAATTTAACCTCTGTAAGACATTGTCTTTTTCAATATATCATTCCTTTTAGGTCCCCCTCCCCAAGCTTAGAGCCTAACCAGAATTCTAATGTCACTTTATGATTCAAGTGAGATTATTACCTCTCCCAAAATTCTACAACCCACTGACTTTAGAGGACATCTCTACACCAGGAGCCTAGTGCTTGATACTCAAGTTTCACAAAGCATCATGAGTTTCTTCTTTCTCAAACTCTCTGAAGCATTTGATATGATTGGTCTCTTTTATAATAAAATATTTTTCTCTATCTACCTATGTCTAAGTCTCTAAATATTTAAGACGTTATTTTCATCAGAATTTTGCTGTTTCTACACTATGTCTTCCTAAGTTTATTTTATCCAGATTCATCTCTATGTTGGCACTCTAAAATTATTTATCTCCCTTTGATCTCTCCTTAAAAATCAGTCACGTATTCAATGCTGACTTAACCTTTCCATTTGGCTGTCTTTATCTCAACTCATTCAGTCCTTAGTCCTTACTCTTTCCTCTTATCTCCTGCTTAATCAACAAATATACAGGGCTATACCTTTACTGTAGCTCAGAGATCTGACCACTTCTCTCCTTCTCACAAAGTCTAGTTGTAGCCCATGCCACCAGCGACTCTCATCTTGGGTTACTAGAACTATCTCCCTACGGATTTTCCTTTTCCAATCCTTGCCCATCCTGTACTTACACAATAGTTTTTCTGCTTCCTCTTTGCCTCTCTATTAATTCAATCTCATAATAACCAAGTATTTTTTTTTAATCTCCATCATATCACATCACTGCCCTGATGACAATGTTTTAATGGATTCCTGTGTTATACTTAGAATAAAATCTGAAAGCCTTTACCTGGCTCACAAGGCCATACCTGTTCTGGCCTTACCCCATTTCTCTACCTTACTTTGTAAACTATAACCTCACAAAATATTTTCTTCTTGGTGAATGAGTCAAGCTTTTTTTCATTTCTAAGTAACCTGGTGCTGACTGATTTCCGCATTTCCTCCATGTGTTCACATGGCTTTCTCATTCTGTCATCTAAATCTCTGCTCATGTGTTACTTCCTTAAAGAGAAATGTCCTGACTCCCTTAGCTAAAGTAGACTCACACACTCTGCAACCCTGGCACCTATCATTCTACTGTCCCATTTGATTTTCTTTCTAGAACTATCTAAAGTTATATTATCTATAATTATTGATGTCTTTGTTAACTTTTTTCCCAAAGGAAAATAGAGGAAAAACTTTATTATTACTATGTTTTCCTTATATACCCTGTGTTTAAAACAGTGCCTGACTCTGTTTTAAATAGAAAATGGATATATATATTTTCTACTGCTTGAATGTATTTACTAAATTCTAAGGCATGTCATGACCATTATTATGCTTCTTTCTTTATTACACATTGATGGCATGGTTACTTCTTTCTAGTGTTTCTGTCATTTTCTCTTATTCCAGTGTTTCTATGTAAGGTGGATTTATTGAAGAGATAAACCAACTCTCCACACTTCCATCTGAACCTGTTCATTCCTATGTGACTTTCTAGTTCCTTCTATCAAGATATCTTTTTTTCTTCCTGCTTTGAGTTTGAGCTGAACTTGCGTGTTTTTGGTCAATACTGAGAAGGCAGCAGAACCGACACTTCCAGTTTTGAGCTGGGACTAAAATGCTCTTTCTGTCTCAATCCCTGATCCTGCCATTTGAACAAGGCAGAGATAACCTGCTAGAGGAAGCAAGACCTAAGACAAGAGTCTAGATGTTCCAGGTGAGCCACACTGAACCTGTGTAGAACCAGCTAATAACTAGACATAAAAGAGTGTTTAGCCAAATGATGAGAGGTGCTTACCTGACCCACAGTTGATAATAAAGGAATATGCTCACCCATAACAGGAACAATCACTCCTCCCAGTCATAGATTTGTGAGCACTAATTAATGCTTATTGTTCTACACCACTGAGTTTTGGAGCTGTGTGTTAGCAATAGCTAATTTATACACTCTCCTTTCCACCTCCTCCTTCTTGTCAAAATTGAGTCAAGTATCAATTCTTATATAAGCAGTTTAATGCATTTCTATAAGAAGTTATATTTTATTGATATACAAGTATTTGAAAATTGTACTTATATATGTTAGAATCTCAAGTTCATTAGGTTTGCTCCCATGCTTTGTGTATTTTCCTCATAAGTTCCATGGCAGCAGGAGCTAGATTTATTGTTCACTCAACACATAGTTTAGTGCTTGGAACGTGATGAATGTTTAGCCATATATTTGTAGAAATAATAAGCAAATATTGATATAATGAATAAATAAGGGTTCTTAGTGGTCATCCCAATGATTTTTCCAAAACCATTCATATTTTAGTGGCAATCTGATGCTTTCTATTATGTCTAGTTTGAAATTTTTTCTCCTTCTGGATTTATTTATTCTGGTACAGAGATTTGCGCTGAATTTAACTAATGAACAAGATAGGCAAGGTTCCAGCCTTCATGAAAATTAGACTGGATTGGAGACAATAGATTTTAAGTATATGCATTGAGGCTTACTCTAAATAGTACACATTTATTCACTTCCTTTTATAATCTTTACTCTCATATAATATATTCTTACATGTATTAATTTAAACAGCTTCCTCTACTGGCTTCTGAACATAATGGTTGGTAGTGATTTTAGAATACCTTCTTCTTTGTCCACCTCAGTTTTTTATCCCAATATGATATCTCTATCAGTTCTTTTGTTCAAGATTTGGCTTTTTTTTTTAAAGCAAGAATAAGACTCTGTTCTGAATGCTCTCAGATTATACAGGTGGATGAACTGCCCTTTTCCCTTTTATCGTTCTCAGTGGTGAAAAACAGAAACCATTTCCTCTAAGATCAGGAACAAGACAAGGTTGTCCACTCTCACCACTACTATTCAATATACTTTTGGAAGTTTTAGCCACAGCAGTCAGAGAAGAAAAAGAAGTAAAAGGAATCCAAATCAGAAAAGAAGTAAAGCTGTCAGTGTTTGCAGTTGACATGATACTATATATAGAGAATCCTAAAGATGCTACCAGAAAAACACTAGAGGTAATCAATGAATTTGGTTATGTAGCAGGATACAAATTAATGCACAGAATCTGTTGCATTCCTATACACTATGGATGAAAAATCTGAAAGATAAATTAAGGAAACACAGACATTTACCATTGCAACAAAAAGAATAAAATACCTAAGAATAAATCTACCTAAGGAGACAAAAGACTTGTATGCAGAAAATTATAAGACACTGATGAAATAAATTAAAAATGATACAAGGAGATGGAGAGATATACCATGTTCTTGGATTGGAAGAATCAACATTGTGAACTGACTATACTACCCAAAGCAATCCACAGATTCAATTCAATCCCTATCAAACTACAAGTGGCATTTTTCACAAAACTAGAACCAGAAATTTTACAATTTGTATAGAAACAAAAAAGACCCCAAATAGCCAAAGCAATCTTGAGAACGAAAAATGGAGATGGAGGAATCAGGCTCCTGGACTTCAGACTATACTACAAAACTACAGTAATCAAGACACTATGGTACTGGTACAAAAACAGAAATATAGATAAATGGGACAGTATAGAAATCCCAGAGTTAAACCCATGCACATATGGTCCCTTTATCTTTGATAAAGGAGACAAGAATATACAATGGAGAAAAGACAGCCTCTTCAATAAGTGGTGCTGGGAAAACTGCACAGCTACATGTAAAAGAATGAAATTAGAGCTCTCCCTAACACCATACACAGAAATAAACTCAAAAGTATTAAAGACCTAAATGTAAGGCCAGACACCATAAAACTCTTAGAGGAAAACATACACAGAACACTCTGTAACATAAATCACAGAAAGATCCTTTTTGACCCACCTCCTAGAAAAATGGATATAAAAACAAAAATAAACAAATGGGACCTAATGAAACTTAAAAACTTTTTCACAGCAAAGGAAACCATAAACAAGATGAAAAGACAATTCTCAGAATGGGAGAAAATATTTTCAAATGAAGCAACTGACAAAGGATTAATCTCCAAAATATGCAAGCAGTTCATGCAGCTCAATATCATAAAAACAAACAACACAATCTAAAATGGGCAGAATACTTAAATAGATATTTCTCCAAAGAAGATATACAGATTGCCAGCAAACTCATGAAAGCATGCTCAGCATCACCAATCATTAGAGAAAGACAAATCAAAACCACAATGAGGTATCACTTTGCACCAGTCATAATGACCATCATCAAAAAATCTACAAACAATAAATGCTAGAGAGGGTGTGGAGAAAAGGGAACCCTCCTGCACTGTTGGTAGGAATATTAACTGATACAATCAATATGGAGAACAGTATGGAGGTTTTTCAAAAGCTAAAAATAGAACTACCATACGACCCAGCAATGCCACTACTGGACATATACCCTGAGAAAACCATAATTCAAAATGAGTCATGTGCCACAATGTTCACTGAAGCTCTATTTACAATAACCAAGACATGAAAGCAACCTAAGTGCCCATTGACAGATGAATAGATAAAGAAGATGTGGCACATATAAACAATGGAATATTACCAGCTATAAAAAGAAATGAAATTGAGTTATTTGTATTGAGGAGGGTGGACTTCCTAGAGTCTGTCATGCAGAGTGATGTAAGAGAAAGAGAAAAACAAATACTAGATGTTAATATATATATATATATATGGAATCTAAAGAAAAAAATGTTCTGAAGAACCTAGGAGCAGAACAGGAATAAAGACACAGACGTAGAATATGGACTTGAGGACACGGGAAGGGGGAAGGGATGCTGAGACGAAGTGAGAGAGTGGCATGGCCATATATACACTACCAAATGTAAAATAGCTAGCTAGTGGGAAGCAGCCACAGAGCACAGGGAGATCAGCTCGGTGTTTTGTGGTCACCTAGAAGGGTGGGGTAGGGAAGATGGAGGGAAATGCAAGAGGGAGGAGATATGGGGATATATGTATATGTAAAGGTGATTCACTTTGCTACAAAGCAGAAACTAACACACCATTGTAAAGCAATTGTACTCTAATAAATTTGTTTAAAAAATATTTACTACATATAAAATAGATAACCAACAATGACCTACTGTATAGCGCAGGGAAAAATACTCAATATCTTGCAATAACCAACAATGACCTACTGTATAGCACAGGGAACAATACTCAATATCTTGCAATAACCTATATGTGTGTGTGTGAATAGTACAACTGCTTTTGCTGCATCCCATAGATTTTGGGTTTTCATGTTTTCATTGTCATTTGTTTCTAGGTATTTTTTGTTTTCCTCTTTGATTTCTTTAGTGATCTCTTGGTTATTTAGTAGTGTATCATTTAGCCTCCATGTATATTTATTTTTCACAGATTTTTTCCTGTAATTGATATCTAGTCTCATAAACTTGTGATTAGAAAAGATACTTGATATGATTTCAATTTTCTTAAATTTACCAAGGCTTGATTTGTGACCCAACATATGATCTATCCTGGAGAATGTTCCATGAGCACTTGAGAAGAAAGCGTATTCTGTTGTTTTTGGATGGAATGTCCTATGAATATCAATTAAGTCCATCTTGTTTAATGTATCATTTAAAACTTGTACTTCCTTATTTATTTTCATTTTGAATGATCTGTCCATTGGTGAAAGTGGGGTGTTAAAATACCCTACTGTGATTATGTTACTGTTGATATTCCCTTTTATGACTGTTAGCATTTGCCATATGTATTGATTTGCTCCTATGTTGGGTGCATAAATATTTATAATTATTATATCTTCTTCTTGGATTGATCCATTGATCATTATGTACTGTCCTTCTTTGTCTCTTGTAATAGTCTTTGTTTTAAAGCCTATTTTATCTGATTTGAGTATTGCTACTGCAGCTTTCTTTTGATTTCCATGTGCATGGAATATATTTTTTCATCCCCTCACTTTCACTCTCTATGTGTCCTTAGGTCTGAAGTGTGTCTCTTGTAGACAGCATATATACGGGTCTTGTTTTTGTATCCATTCAGCCAATCTGTGTCTTTTGGTTGGAGCATTTAATCCATTTACATTTAAGGTAGTTATTGGTATTTATGTCCCTATTATCATTTTCTTAATTGTTTTGTGTTTGTTATTGTAGGTCTTTTCCTTCCCTTGTGTTTGCTGCCTAGAAAAGTTCCATTAGCATTCATTGTAAAGCTCGTTTGGTGCTTTTGGTGCTGAATTCTCTTAGCTTTGCTTCTCTGTAAAGGTTTTAATTTCTCTATCAAATCTAAATGTGATCCTTGCTGCATAGAGTAATCTTGATTGTAGGTTTTTCCATTTCATCACTTTAAATTTGTCCTGCCACTCCCTTCTGGCTTGCAGAGTTTCTGGTGAAGGATCAACTGTTAACCTTATGGGGATTCCCTTGTATATTTTTTGTTGTTTTTCCCTTGCTGCTTTTAAAATTTTTTCTTTGTATTTAATTTTTGATAATTTGATTAGTATATGTCTTGGCCCATTTCTTCTTGGGTTTATTCTGGATGGGACTCTCTGCAGTTACTCTACTTGATTGACTATTTCCTTTCTCATATTAGGGAATTTTTCAACTATAATGTCTTCAAATATTTTCTCAGTCCCTTTCTTTTTTCTCTTCCTCTTCTGGGACCCCTATAATTTGAATGTTGGTGCATTTAATGTTGTCCCAGAAGTCTCTAAGACTGTTATCAATTCTTTTCATTCTTTATTCTTTATTCTGTTCTGTGGTAGTTACTGCCACTATTTTACCTTCCATGTCACTTATCCATTCTTCTGCCTCAGTTATTCTGCTATTGATTCCTCCTAAAGCATTTTAAATTTCATTTATTGTGTTATTCATCATTGTTTGTTTGCTCTTTAGTTGTTCTAAGTCCTTGTTAAACATTTTTGTATTTTCTCCATTCTTTTTCCGAGATTCTGGATCATCTTTATTCTCATTAATCTGAATTATTTTTCAGGTAGACTGCCTATTTCCTGTTTATTTGTTTGGTCTGGTGCATTTTTACCTTGCTCCTTCATCTGCTGTGTGTTTCTCTGTCTTCTCATTTTGCTTAACTTACTGTGTTTTGGGTCTCCTTTTCACAGGCTGCAGATTCATAGTTCCCTTTTTTTTTTTTTTTGGTGTCTGCCCCCAGTGGTTAAGTTTGATTCAGTGGGTTGTGTAGGCTTCCTCATAGATGGGACTGGTGCCTGTGTTCTGGTGGATGAGGCTGGATCTTATCTTTCTGGTGGGCAGGACCACATCTGATGGTGTGTTTTGGGGTGTCTGTGGCCTTATTATGATTTTAGGCAGCCTCTCTGCTAATGGGTGGGGTTGTGTTCCTGTCTTGCTAGTTGTTTGGCATAGGGTGTCCAGCACAGTAGCTTGTTGGTCATTGAGTGTAGCTGGGTCTTAACATTGAGATGGAGATCTCTGGGAAAGCTTTCACTGTTTGATATTACATGGAGCCGGAGGTCTCTGGTGGACAAATATCCTGAACTCTGCTCTCCCACCTCAGAGGCTCAGGCCTGACACCCTGTGAGAACAGCAAGACCCTGTTAACCACACAGTATCTAAAAAACTTCTGGTAGAAACCGCTGCAAGGCTGGCTTCTTAGCAATTGCAGTTATAACAGGAAGCTTATTCCTCCCTATGGATGGGGTAACAAGTTGTCCTGCAGGTGCGAGGGCACCTCCTTTGTCCTAAGGAAACTAACTTCTTGTCCCCCTTGCTGTGGACTACGTGCCAACATTCAGTAAATATTTTTGAATTTTTAAAAAATGCAGAGATTGGGGTTGAACACAGATTTAGGAACAAAATTGATAATTACTGTTACTGGATTTTTTTTTTCTTTTTTTCTAAATTTGATTGGAGTATAGTTGATTTACTATGTTGTGTTAGTTTCAGGTGTATAGCAAAATGATTCAGCTAAACATATACATATATTCATTTTTTTCCAGATTATTTTCTCATATAGGTTATCACAGAATATTGAGTAGAGTTCCCTGTGTTATACAGTAGGTTCTTGTTGGCTATCCATCTTATATGTAAATATTTTGTGTAGGTCAATCCCAAGCACCTGATTTATCTCCCTCACCATGTTTCCCCTTTGGTAACCATAAGTTTGTTTTCAATATCTGTAAGTCTATTTCTGTTTCATAAACAAGTTCATCTGTATCATTTTTTAATTAGATTCCACGTATGAGTGATATCATATGATTTCGGTTTTCTTGGACTTACTTCACTTAGTATGATAATCTCTAGGTCTGTTTCTGCAAATGGCATTGTTTCATTCTTTATTATGATTGAGTGATATTTCATTTGTATGTATATATGTGCCACATCTTATTTATCCATTCTTCTGACAATGGACATTTTGGTTTCTTCCATGTCCTGGCTATTGCAAATAGTGCTGCAATGAACATTGGAGTGTATGTATCTTTTTGAAGTATGTTTTTCTTGAGATATATGCCCAGGAGTGGGATTGCTGGATCATATGGTAGTTCTGTTTTTAGTTTTTAAGGAGCCTCCATGCAGTTCTCAATAATGGCTGTACCAGTTTACATTCCCACCAACAGTGGAGAAGGATTCCCTTTTCTCCACACCCTCTCCAGGAGGGTGTTTGTAGATTGTTTTGTTTGTAGATTTTTTGATGATGGCCATTCTGCCTGGTGTGAGGTGATACCTCACTGTAGTTTTGATTTACATTTCTCTGATAACTATTGATGTTGAGCATCTTTTCATGTGATTTTTGACCAACTGTATGTCTTCTTTGGAGAAATGTCTATTTAGATCTTCTACCCATTTTTGATTAGGTTGTTTGTTTGTTTTTATAGAGAGTTGCATGTGTTGTTTGTATATTTTGGAGATTAGTTCCTTGTCTGTCACTATGTTTGCAAATATTTTCTCCCATTCTGTGAGCTGTCTTTTCATATTGTTTATAGTTTCCTTTGCTGTTCAGAAGCTTTTAAGTTTAATTATTTCCCATTTGTTTATTTTTGTTTTTATTTTCTTTACTGTAGGAGGTGCATCAAAGAAGGTATTGTTGCAATTTATGTCAGAGTGCTCTGCCTATGTTTTCTTCTAAGAGTTTTATATTATCAAAAAACCCACTATTAGAATTTATATTCCACCTTAGTACATATGATATTAGATTCTGAGAAACAATTTACTTATAAAAATGTAACCTTTGCTTAAGTATTGGAAAGCTACACTGTTTACTAAACTTACTATTTTAGATTCAAGATCAAAGGACAAAATTAATCTGATGGTTTTACATTTAGGTCTTTAATCCATTTTGTGTTTATTTTTGTGTATGGTGTTACAGAACGTTCTAATTTCATTCTTTGACATGTAGCTGTCCAGTTTCCCCAGCACCATTTATTGAAGAGACTGTCTTCTCCATTGTACGTTCTTGCCTCCTTTATCATAGATTAATTTACCATAGGTGCATGGGTTTATTTCTGGGCTTTCTATTCTGTTCCACTGATCTATATTTCTGTCCTTGTGCCAGTACCATACTGTTTTGATTACTGTAGCTTTGTAGTGTAGTCTGAAATCAGGGAGTGTGATTCCTCCAGCTCCGTTTTTCTTTCTAATTATTGCTTTGGCTATTAAGGATTTTTTGTCTTTCCATACAAATTTAATTTTTTTTTCTTCTAGTTCTGTGAAAAATGCCATTGGTAATTTGATAGGGAATGCATTGAACCTGTAGATTCCTTAGGTAGTATAGTCATTTTGACATTATTGATTCTTCCAGTATATATTTTCTTATTTCTTGTTATAGTCTTTTCCTTTTTGGTTAAATAATATACTTTAACATTTCTTGTAAGGTCCATTTACTGGTGATGAAATCTTTTAGTTCTTACTATCTGGGAAATGCATTACCTCTCCTTCAATTTTGAAAGAAAAAACTTGCTGTGTGGAGTATCCTACTTTGTATAATTTTTCCTTACATCACTTAAGTATATCACATTACTCCCTTTTGGCCTGCAAAATCTCTGCTGAAAAATAAGCTTATAGCCTTATGGGGGTTCTTTTGTCTGTGATTCTTTGTTCTTCTCTCACTGTCTTTAAAATTCCCTATTTATCTTTAACTTTTGCTATTTCAATTATTATGTGTCTTGGTGTGGGTCTCTTTGTGTTTACCTTGTTTGGGACTCTCTTTGCTTCTTGGACCCAGATATCTATTCTTTCTTCAGGTTAGGGATAAGCCATAATTTTATCAAATACAATGTCTTCTCCTTTCTCTTCTCCTTCTGGGACCCCCATAATGTCAAAGTTAGTATCCTTGATACTGTTTCAGAGGTACCTTAAATTATCCTCATTTTTAAAATTAATTAATTAATTAATTAATTAATTATACTTTTTGCTATTTTTATTGAGTTCTTCCCACTATTCTGTCTTCCAGGTCACTTATGCATTCTTCTGTATCACCAAATCAGCTTTTAATTCCTTCTAGTGTATTTTTCATCTCAGTTATCATATTCTTCAGTTATAACTAGTTCTTTTTTATATCTTCTCATTTATTATTGAAGTTCTCATTGTATTCTTCTATTCTTTTACTGTGTTCATTGACCATTTTTATTACTACTGCTTTGAGCTTTTTATCAGGGAAATTATCCCCATTACCTTAGGGTTTTCTTCTGTGGTTTTATCTTGTTTCATTTGAAATATATTCCTCTGTCTTCTCATTTTGTTTGACTTTCTCTGTTTGTGTCTAGAAAATTAGGTGAAACTGGTACCTATCTCAGTCATGAGGGAGTGTCTTCACATAGGGAGCATACCTGTGAAATCTGTGTGTTCCCAGTGGTTTTTGGTGGAAGAACTGGATCTGAAGTGAATGCATGTTGCCTCTTCCCTGGTTATATTGGCAGCTGTTTCCTTTAAGGGACGTGGGGCTGGCACTGGGGTGACTAGAACCAGAGTCATTTGTAAGCTGAAACTTCTCCCAGGCTCAAAGATGGCTGCTATTCTACTGGAGGGTGGTGCCAGAGACTGAGGAGTTAGAGCAGGAGCCTTGAGGGAGTTGGGCTTTTCCTCAGTGTGATAGCAGTTTCCACCTTGGATGAGACATGGCCAGGACCTGAGAACTTGGACCTACATTTCAGAGCTTGCTCTGCTTTTCCCCTGCTGTGTGCATGTGCAATGGTGATGATGGTTCCGATTTTGGTTAGAGGTGGCATTGGGTCCTGAAGGGATGGAGCTACACTTCTGAGCTGGCTCTGCTTTTTTTCTGGTGTGTGTACATACACAAAATGGCAATGGCAGTCTCTGCCTTAGCAAGGAGCCATGCTAAATCATGTGCCTGGTGCGGGCTGGGGGTGTACTGGGGAAGTCCTGGAAGGCCAGTCATAACACCAGGCACTTTTCTATCTGCTGCTTCTAAACTGGGACTGGGAGCAAGCAAGTCTGTGCATGTGCTCTTTAAGAATAGAGACTCAGTTTCTTACAGGCCTCTAGTAAGTCCCACTGGTTTTCAAAACAGCTAAGGAGACTCATCTTCCTGATGTTGGAACTCAGGGATGGGGTGCCTAATATGGAGCTTGAATACCTCACTCTACAGGGATGATCCCTGAGCCTGTGATAGCTCGTCTAGGTCACCCACTAGGAGTGTGGGTCCTGACTAGATTGCTGTCCTTCCCTCCTACCAGACTTCATGTGGTTCTTTCTTTACAGCTACTGTAGAAAAGCCATTCTGCTAGTCTTCAAGTTGTTCTCAGTAAGAGTGGCTGTATATGCAGTTGTAGTTTTGATGTATTTGTGTGGGGTCCTCCTACTCCATTATCTTGATCCCTCCTCTCTCTCTCTCTCTCTCTCTCTCTCTCTCTCTTTCTTTCTCTCTCTCATTCTTTCTTTCATTCTTTCTTTTGTTCTTTCTTTTCTTCCTGCCTTTTTCTTTTTTTCTTGGTATGGGTCAGGCTCTGTGCTAAATATCATAAGAGTATACTGAATAGACAATGCAGTTGCTTGTCTTTTTATAATTGACAGCTATTTGGAAATTTTAGGTTCCTCAGGCCTATCGATTCCTATCAAATCACACTACACAAGGATCTACTATTTATGCTTATGGCTAGTTATACTCAATATAACTACACAGGTGAAACAGGGATCAGATCATTGTAAAGAAACTTTCTGGAAATAATACTACCCTTTATCACTTTTGTGCTTTAAATTTTTAAAAATGATTTTATATGCATTTTTTTTCCAAAAACCTAACACTCTGAGAAGACAGGATGTTGTGATGGCTTTGCATTGTCATCTTAGCTAAGTTGAGTCTACATTTCCTTGAGTTTCTTCTTTGTGAAGTTCTGTGTTAATGTATCTACATTTCCTTGACCTTCTCTCCTTGTGCAGTTCTGGATTAATGTGAGATCCAAGAGACAGTTTGCATTAGAGTTAAAAGGTTGAAGTGAATGGCCCTATTCCTTTAAATCACATGGTTGATGCAGGGCTCTTGTACTACTTGAGCTCACAAATGTTGCTTATCTGCTGGCTCATCTCACTGGCATGGGGCATCAGCCAGCTCTGCAGCTCCTTTAACTACGGTCAGGTCTTGCTTCAACATGTCTAACTAACTCTTAGATCTGGTGCATATTAAGGTCCATGAAAAAGGGTACCAGATTCTTCTGTACATACACTGCATCATCAATGTTGGAGGCTTGGAGATGGTGGTGAGACATCAACATGAGTTCCATTATACACTGTGGTCCCAGTTTGTCCTTGCTCTTCCCCATTTTGTGTCCTTCCTTTCCAACTGTTGACACCAAGCCCCAAAACCATAAGCACAGATAACACTCTTACATAGACTGTATAACCTGCTCTTCTTTTCTGACTGAAACTAAGAGATAGATATGACTAGGCTACATTTGTAGATGAGGAAATGAAATCTCATAAAAAAAATACATAGTTAGTAAGTGACAGACATTGACACAACCAAGGTTGATGTAAGACAATGCACAATAGTAACTTAATGAATTAAGAGATTATGGTGAAATGGAATGGTTTGGGAAATTTCCTGAGGTACTGGAATCGTTACTTATATTATCAAAAATAGAATGAGAAAGTATACATGAAGAAGAAGAATTTGATCATGAATATAATCTAAACTTTAGGGCTTCCATGTTTAATATCTCCAATTAATTATCTTCTCTTAGATTGCTGTTATCATTCTTGCTTTACTAAGCACATACTTCCGGTTACTTCTAGAATCTATCAGCCTTTGAATTTGAATTTCTACTTTGAACAACAATTCTTCCTTGCAATATCTTCTCAGAAACAACTCTCTCCTTTATAACTCTAGAAATATAGTTATTGCTGAGATCTATACTTATATAGGCAATATATAAATATAAATATAAGATATATATATATATATATATATATATATATATATATATATATATATATATTCTTGTTTTAATTTTAGATCATTGTTTTGGACATGACATTCAAGGTTAGGAAGTTTCATTAAATAAGAAGAACTAAGAGATTAACTAAGCAATTCTTGTATTGCATGTTGGTAGACAAGAGTTTCCAATGGAACATCTCATCTTCATTTCAAGTAGTTCACATAGACACAAAAGCAATTTCTTGAATAAAGAGAGAGAAAACTAAATATATTTCTTTGAAGACACTATGTTAACTTTTCAATATAATTCCCATTTAATTTAATCCCAAATTATTAGTCTTGGATAATAAATATTTCTAAATACATTTTTATAGTTTGACATAAAATTTAGTATAACTGGTTCAATTTCTCAATTTATTCTAGTTGTTAAATTAAATATATAAATATTAAAAGTACTGAATAATAACCAATGTCCACCACAGGGTGAAAAATTAACAAATTCATTAATCTGAGTTTGGTAACATAATTTTATAATGGGTAATCTGTTACCTTTAATATAGTACAAAGTATATGGAATGTAAGTTTAAGATTAGGACATATATTTTTCTTAAATAAGCAAATATGCTTTTCTGAAAAAAATTTTTGCAAGCAAATGATTAGCTTGGGAAAGACAAATAGATACAAGGTCTACATTCATTAACTTGGCAAACACTTCTGAAACCATGTTCTGTGTCAGGAATTGTTCTAGGTCATGGAGATACAATGATAGGTCAAACATAGTCCCTGCTCCTCACCCCTTAAGTAGGAGTGGGCTATCTAAACGCTTGCATTGTTCAGTGTGTACAGATTATGACTGATAGAAGAGTCCTCAGATAAGGCAAAGAACTCAAGGAGAGACCGATTCACACCTCTCAAATGAACCAGAAAAGGTGAATAGAGAGAAGTTTGCTCTGGGTCTTGAAGCATAGAGGTTACTTGTGCTTTCAGCCAAATGGTATTACAACATGAGAAAAGTCAATCTATGAAGAAAAAGAAAGATGGAAAACCATATGTCTTTCCACGTGCTTAGAACACAGAAGAGCATAAGGAAGAAAAGCAGAATGTACCTTTAGAGAGAAGGGTGAGGGTCAAAACATGGTTTATCTTTTCAAATAATTATTTTACAGTAAATTCTTAGAAAAGTAAATTACAGAAAATTAGTCTTATCACATAATTCACATTTCACCTTAACTTTTTGTTTAGTATTAAATAAACCAGAATATAGGCCTGAAGATGATATTAGTGTATGCATGAAATGCATTTGCTTTCTTGAAAAGAAAACCATGTTTTTAAAATTATCATTATTAAGTCAAACCATCAGATTAATTTTGTCCTTTGATCTTGAAACTAAAATAGTAAGTTTAGTAAAAAGTGTAGCTTTCCAATATTTAAGCAAAGTTTACATTTTTATAAGTAAATAGTTTCTCACAATCTAATATCATATGTACTAAGGTGGAATATAAATTCTAATAGTGGGTGGTAGTTCCTGAGCTGCAAACCTGATGCTCTTGGTGAATATTAGCTCACATTCCTAGTTCTTTCACCTCCTAACCACTAAAAGCAGAATGCCACAGATCTGTGCTAATTGAAATCCAAGTTACATGAGCAGATCAGAGGGGAGTTTGTATACTCATCAAAAGAGAAGAAATGAAGCCTATATCCCAAAGGACTCTGCCATTCTCGTGGTATGGGTTGTAGAGAAGCATATTGAATGCTAAGGCTCTCTGGTAGACATTGTTAATTGCAAAAAATAATAAATAAATAAATAAATAAATAAATAAAATTAAAAAAAGAGTTTGAAAATTCCCTGTCAGTGGCAGTAGAGCCAATGCACAGCAAATCCTTTGGGATTCATTTTTCATCAGTGAGGATCTAGACAACAGACAGCACATAACTTTTCAAACTCAGGTGCTCATGCTCACCTTCTCCCACCCCAAAACACATGCTCATAACAATGAACCATATATAAATCCTATGAATTTCACGGTAGAAATAAGAGCAAAAAGGCATCAAAATTTTTGCCAATAAAAACTCTGTTTAGGTACAGGACTTTCTTTAAAGAAATCAAATGTGTCTTTTAGATAGTCCCTCAATCTCCTAGCTTTGCCACAGTATAAACCTCTGAGAGAGATTCTCTCCTTGCTGTTTGACCTTGTCGAGTTGCAGAAGTTAAATGGAGCATAGGTTGGGAACATCCATTGTTCTCATCCCAGCTGCTCTGAACTCAAAGAGCACATTGTCAATGAAATGGAAAAGAAATTAGCAGCTTATTTTGTTCAACATGAACTTTCTCTCTCTGTCTCACTCATGCTTGATAGGCGCACACTCTTTTATAAATCAGTCCTTATGTCTTATTGCCATGAAAGAACTGGAAGTATGAAATGTCAACAACACTCCCCTGTTTCCATTAGAACTAATCAAGTTTTTCATCTGCCAAGGTAGTAGTTAACTTTTATTCAGATACCCCCTGTTTTGGGGGGAGGATCAGGTTTAGAGGGCAATTACAAACACAATGGAGGACAGATCACTCAAATGCCCCAAACTCTGAGTCATTGAAATAGTTATTTGCTCTGTACGTTAGCAGCAACTGTAGTAAAGGGCTGATTCTGCACGCTGTTGTGAGGGAACTGTATCTCACTGCACACCTCTGGCCTCCTTGCACACAGAGTTCAATTATCAGTTAAGGATGAGTGCAAATAGATTTAAAGAATTAGTCCTTTTTGAGACCTTTATTGGGAAATTTAACTTGGTTGTCTTTTCAGCCAGCCAAAATAAGAAAAGAAAAGAAAGAAAGTCAGCAGGATCTAGCTGAATGTGCAGATATGGCATCATCAGAGCATCTAGAGATGAAGGCAGGCTGAGTATCTGCTGAGTAGCCAGCAGTTCCAGGACAGTAAAGTCTGTTTCAATGTCATAGGAATCACTGTCGAAAAGCAATGCTTTGGCAATAACAAATATTCAGGGAAAATTGGTACTCAACAAAAACTGAAGGTCAGCATATCTAGGAAATGTTTTAAGTGACTATGTTTCTTTAGAAATTTTTCATTCCATGAATAATACCTTGGAAAAGGTAACCTCCTCTGGCAATCCTGTATAAGGCCACTAATCTTAATCACTCACTTCTGGGTCTCCAAGTCCACAGTCTTTAAATTATTAAAAAATATAAGTTTTCTACAGCTATGTCAGAATCTGTTCTGGGCCCACTAACAAGACAGTGAGTGTTTGGAGAGAAATAAATAGACCACTGTCTTGGATGATTCCAGAACCTGAGAGATCTGGGTTATTACATATTTCACTACTTTTTTACTGGGTATCAGTTTAGGTAGACCTGGACAGGAGCTTGTTCAGCAGCAGCAGCATCATAGCGGTCATCTCTATCAGTTAGAAATTGGATGTGGTGTCATGATACAGAAACCTCAATAGAAAATCAGAAGTTTGTCTTAACATAAAGACATCAAGAATCCAAGTCCCTTGTACCTTTATGCCTCACCTCCTTTGGCATCCATATTTTTCCATTTTCAGGCTCCCAAGAGAATAATCACATTCATATTCCAGGCAGAAAATAGGAAGTACCATTTTATTCAGCCTAAGTTAGAATTCAACCTGGTAACTTATGACTACATCTCATTAGCCAGAATTTTGTCACAAGGCCACACTTAGCTATAAGGGAGGCTAGAAAGTGTGGTCTTCTACCAGAGCTCATAGTTAACTCAATAAAACAAGGGTTGCTGGGACATTGGATATTAGTTAATCAAGTCAAAGTTTCTGATATATCATCATTCATTAAAAAATAGTGAGGCTTAAACCAAACAGCAAATAACTTAAAATATTATAGAATGTTATGGAGATATGCACCATAGTAAATAAATACACATAGAACAGCACCTGTACATAAACATTGGCATAAAATATCAGTAACAAGGCCAGTAGTGAATAATAGTAAATATTCTAGTGCCTAGAATATTTCCTGACATGGAGTAAGTGATAAATAATTATTAAATAAGTGCATCAACACATTTATTTATTTACTGTTTATAGAATGTCTACTAAATGCCAGGAGCAATGCTAAGGCCTTTTTTGAGATAAAGATTCAAAGATTATTATGACAGAGAGAGATATTCATAATGAAGAAAGTATTCATTCATAAGGAAGATAAAACAATTATAAATTGATGTAATTAAAAACAGAGGCCCAACTTATACAGAGGAAAAACTGGTAGAATTAAAAAGAGAAATAAACCATTAAATAATAGTAGTTGGAGAATTCAATATATTGTTTTTAATGATTGATAGAACAAAAATTAAGAATATTAGCAAAGACATAAATATTTGAACAATATTGTCAATCAACTAGACCTACCTGTCATCTATAAAATACTCCATCAACAAGAGCAAAATATACATATTTTTCAAGTGCATGTGGTATATTCTCCATGTATTAGAACATATAACCAGTCTCAACAAATATATGAGTTGAAATCATGCAAATTAAGTTCTACTACCAAATTATAATCAAATTAGAAATTAATAAAAAAGAAATTGAGAAGTTCCCAAACATTTGGAAAAATAAACAAAGTACCTCTATGTAGCCAATGGGTAAAATAAAAAATCACAGAGGAAATTAGAAAATATTTGGAAGTGAATGTATATGAAGTCAGATTATATTATAATTTCTGGGATGCAGTCAAATAGTTATTAGAAGAAAATTTAAAACTTCGAAGGTCGACACTAGAAAAAAAAGTCAAATCAATTCAGAAGTTTTCATCTTATTAAACCAGAAAAAGAAGGAACTAAACCCAATGAAAGAGGGACAGAAATGATAAATAATAGAAGAGAAATCAATTAAATAGAAAATAGAAAAACAATAGAGAAAATTTGTGAAATCATAAGTTGGTTCTTTGTAAAAAAAAAACTACAAAATTGTTATTTGAATGAATAAGAAAAAAAGGAAGAGGAACAAATACAAAAATTAGTAATGAAAAGGGAACATCGCTAAGGATCCTACAGAAATTTAAATAATTTTCAGGAAATAACATGAACAACTTTATGCCAATAAATTAAACAATTTGGGTAAAAAGATAATTGCCTAGGGACACATTATAGAATTGACTCAAGAAGAAATAGAAAACTTGAATAGACCAATAGCAAAGCAATTTGATTGAAATTAAACATTTCCCCACAGAGGGAAGCCCAGACCAAAATGCATAATAAATTCTACCAAATATTAAAGAACAAATAATATCAATTATTCACAAACTCTTCCAGAAGATAGAGAAGGATGGAAGATTTCCCAACACATTCTAAAAGGTCAGTATTACCCCCAAAAGAAGTTATATAAAGACTTTAAAAGGAAATAATAGATAAATATACCTAGTGAATGTAAACACAGAAGGCTTCAACAAAATATTAGCAAACATATAAAGAGACTATATACCATCGACCAACTACGATTTATACCAGAAATGTAAGACTGATTTAATATCTAAAAATCAATGTGATATATCATATTACTAAACACAGCTCAAAAAGTACTTTATCACCTCAGTAAATGCATAAAAAAGCATTTGAGAAAAATCCAATATCCATTCATGATTAAAGCTCTCAAAAAATTAGAAATAAAAAGGAACATCCTCAACAGTTGAAAGACACTTATGAAAAACCTACAGCTAAGTTTATAGTTAATGGTCAAAAAAAAAATTATTTCATCTAAGATTAGAAAAAAATGCAAGAATGTACACTTTTGCCACATCTACTTAACATATTACTGGCTGTTCTTGCCTGTGCTAGAAAATAAATAAATAATTATAGATTAACAGACTTTGCAAAAATAGCACACAAAGGTACTACTTGTTACCCAATGGTAACATCTTACATGTCCATAATACAATATTAAAACAAAGGAAACTGATACTAGTATAACCTACATAACTTATTCAGATTTTGCAATTTGTACTTGCACTCATTTGTGTGTGTGTGTTTCTAGGAAATTTCATCAGATGTGGATTTGTTTAATCATGACCACCATTAAGACACAAAACTGTTTCCTTACCATAAAGATCTCCCTTGTGCTATACTTTTATAGTCAATAGTCTCACCTCACTGTCCCACCATCCTTAACCTCTTGTGACCACTAATCCATTATCCATTTCTATAATTTTATCATTTGGATAATTTGTATAAAAGGAATCATGGATTATGTAATTTTTTTAGATTGGCCTTTTTGCTTTTTGTCTTTTTCTCAAATTAATTCCCTTAAAACATACTTGTGTATATTAGTAGTCTGTTCCTTTTTTTTTTTTTATTGCTGAGTCTTATTCCATGATATGGATGTAACAGTTTGTTTAATCATTCCCCCATTGAATGACATTTGTGTCATTTCCAATGTTTGGCTATTACAGATGAAGCAGCTATGAACATTCATGTATAGGTTTTTATGTGGACATAAGCTTTCATTTCCCTGTGATAAATGTCCAAGAGTGCAATTGCTGGGTCATATAGTGAACAGTGAACATATGTTTGGTGTGAACATGCTAAACTGTTTATAATCTACATGTGAGTCATTTGCCAGTTATGAAGTTTATGAATATTTCTCCCAATCTGCATCTGGACTTTTTATCCCCTTAACCAGAGCTTTTGCAAAATTTTTAATTTTGATGAAGTCCAATTTATTATATTTTATGGCTCATAATTTTTATGTTGTGTCTAAGAACTCTTTACCTATCCCTAGGGCCCAAGGATTTTTTTCTATGTTTTATTTTCTAAAAGGTTATAATTTTGTATTTACATATAAACCTATTATCCATTCTGAATTAAATTATGTATAGGGTGTGAGGTTTAGGTGAAGGTTCAATTTTATTTTATTTTATTTTTTATTTTTTAATCTATTTTTGCTTGTGGATATCTGATTTTCTAAGCTCTATTTATTGAAAATATTTTATTTTCTATTTCATTGAGCTTTCTGTCATCTCTCCACTAACACCACCTTGCCTTGAATACTGTAGCTTACATTGTAAGTCTTAAAAATCTGGTTGAGTTATTCCTTCACTTTATTCCTTTCTTTATTTAATCAAAATTGTTTTAGCTATTGTAGTTCATTTGCCTTTACATACAACTATTAGAATATGCTTATCTACATGAAAAATCTTGCTGAGATTTTGATAAGAATTACAGTAAACTTATAGGTTAAGTTGTCAAGAATTGTCATATTTACTCTTTAGTTTTCCAATCATAGTACATCTCCATTTATTTGATTTCTTTCTTCAGGATTTTTTAGTTTTAAGCATAAGTACTGATTACATTTTGTTAAAGCTGTGTTTTATGTGGAGTAATTAAAATGGAATTTTATTTTGGTTTCCACATATTCATTGCTAGTTTATAGAAATACGGTTGATTTTTCTATGTTAACCTAGTATCCTATGAGCTTGCAGCACTCATTTACTAGTTCTAGAGTTGATATTGGTTTTTAAAAATATTTTGGGTTATCCTATACAAACCATCATGTCAACTGTAAATAGTGTAGCTTATTTCTACTTCTACAATCTATATGATTTTATTTGTTTTTCTTGGTTTATTGCAATGGTTAGGGCTTCTTGTGTGTGTGTGTGTGTGTGTGTGTATATATATATATATATATATATATATATATATATATATATATAGTTTTTTTAAAAATTTAGCTTATTGATAAGCTAAATTGTCTTTTGAATATTGACTCAGTCTTGCATCACTGAGACAAACCCCACTGGTTTCTGATTTTTCACTGCATTAAATATAATAATATTTTGTTAAGAATTTTTGTACCTATGTTCATGAGGGATAATGAGCTGCAGTTGTCTTATTTTTTAAATTTATGTTTTTCATTTTGGTATCAAAGGTATTCCCTTTTCTGGAAGAGATTGTGTACAGTTACTGTTGATTCTTCCTTAAAAGTTTGGTAGACTTCTCCAGTGAAAAACTCTGGGCCTTGAGATTTCCCTTTTAAGAGTGGTTTAATTGTAATTTCTACTTCTTCAATAGTTATAGAATTATCTATTTTATATTAGATGAGTTCTGGTAGTTTGTGCTTTTAATGGAATTGGTCTATTTCACTTAAATTGTTAAATTTATGTGATTAGCCTTACTCATAATATTCTTTTTTTAAACTTTTTTGTGCCTTTGTGTTCTATAGAGATGACCATTACTTAATTCATGATATTGGTAATTTGTATTTACTCTCTTTTGTTAGTCTTGCTAGAGGTTTGTCAATTTTATTGATTTTTCCAAAGAATGAGCTTTTAATTTTATCTATTTTCTCTATTGTTTTTGTTTTTAATGTCATTGATTTGTGTTCTTTATTATTTCTTTTTCTTTTGCTTGCTCTGGGTTCATATTGTTCTTCTTTTTAAAAGTTATTAATGTGGGAGCTTATATTACTGATTTAAGCACTGATTTATAAATTAAGCACTGCATCATAAATGTTTGTTTTAGCTGCATTCTACATGTTTTGATTCTACATAATATATTTTCATTTTTAATCTGTTTCATGTATTTTTTTTTAATTTCACCTATGACTGCTATTCTCCACTGTGTGTAATTTAATTAGCTTTATTTTTCTTAATATGTAGTTTAATAAAAGAGCAGTACAGTGACTAAGCTTTAGTCATCTTGCCAGATAATTTGAATCCCAAGAAAAATCATGGAAAGTTTGGGGAATGACTCAAGGTAATTCAAGTCTGAAGGATCTTTAGTTGATGATTTCTTACCAACCTATTCCAGTAGTTAAACAATTGTACTAATTGTGTGCTTTTTTTGTTTGTTGTTTTTTTTTTTGTTTGTTTTTTTGTTTGTGTGTTTGTTTTTTGGTTCCAGTTCTTGCTTAGTGTTCTTTCAGATTTTTTTTGATTCTTAACCATTTCAAAGAATGGACATTCAACTTCCCACTTATTTTGTGGAACTGTACTCCCACACCAATCATCTCTCATCAAAGTCCATATTTAGAGAATAATGATTTATAGTTATCACAAACAAAACCTGATTGTGATGATAAAAGGATTTTTCTTATTTAGAGTGTGGAGTTGCTAGAAAAATAGTGTATTCTAGTGTTTAAAAGTTCAGCCTGTCACATACTACCTGTGAAACCTTGGGAAAGTAGTTAGCCTTCTAATTTTTCAACTGGGATTATTAATACTCCCTACTTCAATGAGTTATATTGTGAGGATGAAATAAGCTGATACTGCTAAAGAGCTTGGAACATTGTCTAACTCTTTTTAAACATTCAGAAAATACCAGAAACCCATTTCTATCAGTTACTTATGAAAAACTTCACAAAAGATACCAAATTTTAGAAAAAATGTTGAATATAGGAGAGGGTAAAAACTTTTAATTATTATCTTGGGAGATGTTTTGAGTAAGAAAAGATGAAAAATATCAAAACATTAAGAAATTAAATTTCTTAGACAGACATTTAAGAAACTGAGTTCAATTTGAAGATAATCAGCAAGACTCTTCAGGTAATAAGAAGACAAGGTCAGTGAAAATAGGGAAAAACAAACTTTACTTCTGGTGCCAAGGAAATACTGAGGAAGATCATAAAAGATTCCACACATCTGCCTTAGGCATCATTCAAAACCAAACTTAAGTCTGAGTTCATTCCAGACCTTTCCCAACAACTCTACCTTCTTCTTCACCTCATGAAGCAAAATTTACCTGGCAATTCATTATTGCCTGAAGGAAATCTCTGGTAAATTTTGGTTCTCTTTGTCCTCTCTCTTCGCATTTATTTACCTCTGAATTATCTGTCCATTCATTAGCTTTCTTTAATCCGTTACTACTCCTATAATTTAGACCCCCTTCATTCTCATGTTGACTTTACAATAGCTTCTTAACTCGTCTTCCCACTCTAGACTTGACATCCCATCCCCAATGACTTACCTTTATTTCTATTCCTTTTCATATCTATCTGTATTTTGTCACCAGAATAATGTCACAAAGTCCACAATTGCCATCTTTTCTCCAAAACCTTTTCAGATGTCTGTCTCTTACTAAACAGAGCTGTTACGTTTTATGTGCCCTCTTTAGCATTTAAATAAGAAGATCTATTACAAACTGAAAAAATATTCCAGTTTTCTCCTATTTTTTGGCACATTTTGAGTACTTCCAAGCAAAGAAATTATCCTAGCACTATTTATTTCATAGAGTAGTATTGCCTAAGTTTACCCTAAATTAAAATAAATTGCTGTCTAATTGTTACTTATCTGTGTATCTTATCTTCTTACTTTTTTTTTCCTTGAGGTAGGAGATCAGACCATATTTTCTCATTCCTTCCACAGTACCTAACAAAATACTATGTCTAAAGTATTTACATTGGTAAATTGAATTAAGTTGAATTGGAAATTTTAGGAGCTGGAAGAAGAGATAGTCAAGTTCTTTTTCTTTGATTTTGTTTCTTACTTATAGTAAATTTTTGGATCATGCACCTAAATACACAGAACTTCATTTTCCTCATCTCTTAAATGTCAGTGATGATATTTTCTTTCCTTCCTGGGTACTTTTGGAAATAATTAATGTATTTTGTAAGGGTTTGGAAAATGCTGGAGAAGAACACTGTAAATCATCATCAGTAGCAACAGGAGAAAAGACTTGCTAAGTACTAATATATGAATGATTCTCTGCAGAGCAAGATATGTAGGCAAGCTTGTTGTCTTCTGTGAGCCCCAAATTAAAAATACACAACAAATCCAGGTGTAATATATTCAAAGAAAAATATACTCAAGAGCACCCAAAGACAAATGCCAAAACCAGACTGTGAACTTCCTGAAGCCAGGAATTAATACACAATGCATTAAGAAAATTATTAAACTAACCGTACCTTGAGATAATAATTTCATAATTGGCATATATTAGATAGACTTGGAACCAACTCATACAGACACCTTAGCAAAGAAGGTTAAATGAAGTTAGAATCAAGACAGGGAAAAAAGCTTCAGATTCATAAACAATCCTGAATTGACTAGGCTGCTGGAGTGGAATCAGAATGGGGTGTGTGTATATGTGTATGTGTGTGTGCCCTGAGGAGTGATGGTGGTGAGGGTGGTGATGAAGAGGGCAAGGATTTAGAACGAACATCAGGAGGAAGCAGGTTCTCTATATAAATGTGGACCATTAATGATTCTTTAAACACAATAAACTTGTTTAAGGAAAGAGGAATGCCCACACGGGTTAAATCTTGGCAGAAGAAGTTCTTTGGCAATAGTGATGTCATAAAGGATTTGGGTTTGAACAAGATTGTAGAGTTGGAATAATAGGTATTAGATCCTAACCTCCTATTAGCTAAACAGTGAGTCTGTCATTCTAGTACCATGCTTTGGACAGCTCTCTGGCACCTTTAGGAGAATCAGGAATAATCAAGAAAGGGAATCTTTTACTGAAATTATCACATAATTAATTAGTTGTATAAAAGGAAAACAATAATGAAAGGTCAGACTGAATAGTTTGATAGAACCTTCCGTTTCTGACCAGTCATGCTAGCCATGTGTCAACATGTGGCCACTGCACTGTTTCCTATTAATCCTGGGTTTAAAAATGGTTCATAATGGTGTTAGTCCCAGAAAAATTGAGTAGGACTACTTAGCCCCTGGCTACAATGAGCAGCTCAGGTCCAAAGTGACTGCTTTTTGAGTCTATTCCAGGGGGCTGGCAGGACCCCAGGCATTTCACAACTGAATCACTTTGACCCAAAGTCATTTGTTCAATCATGGTTGACAAAAGGTAACAGAGACTTTCTACTGCTCAGAAAACAAATGGATCTCTTGGCTGTTTTCATAAAGATCAACGGGGACTTAAAGTAGCCTGAGGTTAGTATTATAAATCTTTCTAAAAGAGATTTTCAGAACATATTCTTTATCCCAGCATTGGATCAATCTCACCAAATGACATATTTTCCAACTACAGTGAAGCAAAACAAGTTATTCTTGAAAACGTTGAAAATATTGAGAAAGCTTTTCCTTTCCTGTTTTTTTTTGTTTATTTAAAATTTTATTCTTGAACATCAACTAAAACAAGAACTCAAACAGAAATGCATGTTGAATATGGATTGACCTTTTCATAAGCTTTGTGCCTATTCATCTAATCTTTATTGGTGTCCATAAATTCCTTGTATGCTCACAGTGGGTATAACTCTATGATAGCTGGCATGAAGTGTAGGCTTTTAAAATTGTATGGAATAAGAAAAACAAAAACAAAACATGATAAAATAATCCAATCCTAATTCATGTAATCATAAGCACCTACTGTAAAATTAAAATTCACTGAGAATGTTGACAAGTAAATATTTTGGCAGTATCCTATACATGTCAATTAAATAAGAGGAAAGTTAATAATAAAAAATTAACATTGAGCTTTGGATTAAAGGATATTTTGAGGAGACATGAGGGAATCTAAATTAAAATTGAAAGAGTTAGCATAAGGACAAGACTTCAGGAAAGAATAAGCACTGTAGACAAACAGAGCAAACTATATCATATTTATACCACTTCCTAATAGGTCTTACAGTTTTATTTTGTAAAATACTAAATATTTACCCCGTTTTACCTCTTGTATTTTTTTATTCAAACTTGTTGGCATCTCCTCTTACACTGGAAAGTTTTTGGAAGTAGAATGATCTGACTTTCAGCTGTAGCAGCAGCATTTACTGGTGTAACCAAAATGAATGAACGTTCAAATTGTCCTCTGAATAATACAAAACCATGTTTACAGCCCTGACTCTGTTCCCCTCCTTACATGGCTCACAGTCTCAGTTTGCTCATTACTCCTGACCGTGTCCTTGTGTGTTCAGAGATATGTGAGAATTGTTCCTATCCCAACTTAAATCTAATTTAAGGCTGAAAGCAAGTTTCGATTTCATTCCCTTTGAGGTTGGATGACACCATAGTAGCTACAATCATCAGTTGTTTAAGAGTGTTTTGTCTTTTAGCCAGACTCTCTGGCTGGGGAACTGTACCATGAAGGAAGTCTGGAGAGTATCTTCATCAGCCACTATCGTCTGGTCATAAGAACTTTGTTAGGATGATGATCCTTCAATTCTTCTTATTTTGAAAAAGAAAACTTGGTCAAGAAAGCTCTCTATGAAACAGATAGATTAAATAAAGCTGTTTTTAGTGATAGTGACAAAATAAAGAGCCAGTGAAGAGGTCTACTAAGAAGGTGGATTTTATACAGAAAATATAAATTTTAGAATTTTTTTTAAACTGTAATCAATTTGATGGTATTTTGGATTTTTGATACAAAATGAGTCCTCTGTATATGTAAGTTTGTATGTGTTTATGCACACACATAATTATGTGTGTGTGTATATGTCAAAAATAGCATGACCAGTATAAAAATTCTTATCAAATAAGAGATAAAGGTTGATGAAAGTTGGAGAGTCAATCTATCTATAGTATAAAGACATGCATAGGAAACTGTTGTATCTCAATGAAAATGTAATTCAAGAGAAATTTATTTTAATGTCTTTAGTGTTGTATTTATAGAGCCACTAAGGGTGTGAAGGGGTCCCTTAAATGTGTAGTATACAGATGGGGGACTTTCCATGACAATAATATTATCTAATTTGGAAATTAAAGAATGATTCTCCCTTCCAAATATTTATAGGGGATAGTCTTTCTTTTTGCAATCAAAATGTTATTGACTCTAACAGAGCCTGAAAAGGAGTTGCTCTGACCCTCCTCCAATACTTTGAGATCAAAGTTGTCTTTAAATTTTTGTTTCCAATCTGGTTCTCTTCTGCCACTTCCTAGCCATTCTGAGTCTCAATTTTCTCATCTGCAAAATGAGGTAATTGAGTGTAATCATCTCTAAAATCATTCCTAATATCAAAAAAGAAAAATAAAAAAAGAATAAGAAGGAGAAAGAGGACACTTAGAAATACTTGGATACTTTTGCTTCATGGTCTGGTAGAGAGAGACACCATTTGTCATCCACAGATCGTGCACTGCAGTAAATGTGGCAAGGTAGCAAGTGCAACCCATAGCTCTGAGGCTGACTGCATGCTCATTGTTATGTAATTTTTCTTTGGGGCCAGGTGGGTGCACTCTTTGCCAAGAATTAATACATCAGGAATACAACAGTGCATACCCATACAAATAGCTTGGTGGGATGTCTTTGCTCAGGAAACAATTAAAATGTATTTGTACAGAGTGATAAAAACCTTCCCCAAATGTTAGGCACTGCAGCAAAGTACAATGTTTGGTTGTACTTTTCAGGGAACAATGTAAATGCTATTCCCTTTCACATGTCGTTTATTATAGGACTAAGTTATTGACATTAAAAAAAAAAGAGAAGTTTTAGAAGAACAATTCATCAAGTGCCCAAATGTACAAATGTTTAATATGTTGCATTGTGCTTTTTAACTCCACATGGAATTAAAGACTTATGAAACTATATGAGATAAAAGAAAGGGACATAGGATTGATCATTTGAGAAGTGTTCTTGATCCTAGAAGTTGTCAATTGGAATATTACTCTCCTTTGACAGAATAGGAACTCTTAGTCCGTTTGCAAAAGCAAAGGTCTTGCAAAACCCAGGGGCCAAGATGGTCCTTTGACCATGTGTCTTGTTTCCTTTGGCAACTTTACTACTGAGACACAAGAATGCTTAGCCCCAGATCCTAGAGCTAATGAGAACAGAAGAAAGAACTGCACCTCCTACAGATGAGTCATCCTGTTAGCAGTAAGGTAGGTTTTCTTCACTGTAGACTTCAGTCACCATTTTCAATGTTGGCTTATGTTGTTCTAAAGTTTTCTAGGGCTTTGTTGCCTATTGCAGCCTGAAAACAAAAGAGTTTTGGAAAAACTTCCTTGGATCTACAAAGCAAACCCTTCCAACATGATGTTTGTCAGAGGTTGTACACTTTGTACAATGCTTGACAAATTGTCTCAGTCATAGCCACCCTTTGTTTACTTTGGAGCAAATTTTGCAGCATCACTTGTGATAGGAGCCACTGTGTGCTCACCCAAGCCAGATAGTCTCTCATCCAGAAGGAGAAAATCAATTTTAATTCTTCAAAGAAGAGCAGTAAGTGGTATTTGTTATTTATATTGAAAGGAGAGTCATTAAGCATATTTTTTTTCTCCACCTAGGGGCTTAAAGAGGGAATTTACAGGAAACAAATAGATGTGGGTTAGATTAAATGTAAGACCAATTTAGATATAAAGGCCAAGTATCAGACAGATGACTTTGACATTCTGAGAATAATCTTAAACTCAGGGTTGAATATAAAGGGAGAGTCTATCTGAATATCTACTGTTATTTTAGTGGCACATTCAGTAGGTCAGACCACTAAACTCAGATCTGGATTGTAGTTTATATTTTTATGTGACAAAGTTTAGCTTTCACACAGATGAAAATTTTGTTCACAATGGAATGCCACTTTCAGCAATGAAAATTCACATATGTTACAACTTAGTTATGTTCAGTTACAGAAAATAGTAGGAAGTAGGCACTCAATATTTGTTTGAATGAATGCTGACACAATGCATGTTCTAAGGAATGTGGAATCACGGGTGCCTTATTTTATGCTGAAGACAGTATATGTTATTTTCAGCTTTAGTTAACGTTCCATTCTTGATCTTAATTTTTTTTTCTTGGAGAGGCTATTTAATTCATCATCTAATGAACATGTGATAATACATAAAATATGAAAACATACTTATAGGCCTAAAAGTACTAACAAAGTTATGCCTTCATTCTGGGACAAGGCATTCCATGAACATATCCCAGAAATATGATGAGAGTTTCAGATAAATATGTTCTGTTGGTGTCAAGAAGTAAAATCCATGAAAAGCAAGCAGTATAACAACACAGAGAATAGTATAAACATATCTATAGGTAACAGAGAGCAAGATGAGTGGATCAATAATTAGGCAGATGTTTATGTTGAACACTTAGTATATACCTGGTTTGTAGTAGGAATATAGTTAATATTTTTAAAGAATGAATATATTTCAATAAATAGATTGATGACTGTCATATAGCATAACACAATGCATGAGAACACAATTTAGTGTCAGACCTAAAAATTGAGTCTGAGCTCAGGTATTTCATACTCTTGCAATCTAGGGCAAGTGATCTTGAATTTTAGTAGTTCATTAACTATTTCTCTAAATATAGATTCAGCATCTCCTATGAAGAGTGTTCTTACCTATATGCTCACTGGGTTTCTGAAGAAATGTCCCAGTTTAGTTGAGGAGATAAAAACTAAACACATTAAACCTGTGAGACTCAACCTGGAGTCCGAAAACCTCCTAAAAGATTCATGTGTAAATTTCAGTGGGTTATGAATTTGGATGGGGAAAAAATTGCATCTTTCTCTTCATTAACTTCTAAATAAAATTTAGTGTTTACTTCAATTGTTAATGTAGGCTACAAACCACAGTATTATTAACAGTTCTTCAGGCTGTCAACAACAGGTACCACAGATATTTTCACATTGCATTACTGTTGTCACAGGTACCTTGAGATTTCACTCAATATTATAGTAATTATTTGAATTGCTACTGAATTTTGTTCTATGTGAGACAATCATACACAGAACTCATCACAAATTTAGATTTTATAATATATTTAACTGAATTTTAATGTAATTGGTTTCTTGTATAATCTTATATATTTTATTTTATCACTTAAAATTATTATTCTGGGAATGAGTCATAGCCTTCACCCAGATGTTAATGGAATTTATGGCATAAAAAAGTTAAAAATCTCAGGAATAAAGAGATGAGTTGGAGGAGAAAGAAACATGATTATTGTCTAATGATTGAATTATACTATACAAATAAATTAGTATGCTAGGTAGCTCCAGAAGAAAACCAGACTTCCTGAATGTTGAAAAACAATGGTTACCTATGAGTGTTAGGGTCACCTAAAAGCGATGGAATAAATTAGCGTAATTGGTAATGTGTTCTGGCAAAGGGATGTTCACATTAATTTGGTTATGTACTCCTTAAAAGAATACTTTAAGTTAGCTTCTAAGTTTTTTATTATAAATGTAGTTAAAATGAGTATAAATACTGGTGCACTGTAAGTAATAATACTTTTAAATAAAACTATTAAAGATTTCCAATGAAATACAATGACAAAGTAGTTTAATACCCACCAGTGTTTATTTAACATGGTTTACAAATTAGTTATGATTCTCTAGTTGGAAACTTTATATCCATTCTATAACTTTTTAAAATCACATTTCCTTTCCTCTTCCCTTGAAGAATTGTATTTTTAAAAAAATAGTACATATGTTATAATTGATTGATATTTTATTGATCAACTTAACATATTTTTGAAACAAATTATGTACATAAATTGAATTTTTAAAATATTTCTTTAACCAAAGAGCTCTAAGTGTTAAAATACTACTTACAGAACATGTTACAATGATTATTATTAGATACTATCAAAGCATAAATGTAATATAATTTTATTTTCATATGAAGATGTGTTTTTATTTACATTGTATGTTGGAGTAATAGAACTTTCTAAAAATACATTTACACAAACTTTTTAAACTTTTTCTTTTTTTGGTAATTATTGCTTTTGCTATCATTCAAAGTGTCTGATGTATTAGTTTCTCATGGTTGCTGTAACAAGTTTACACAAAACTTTTGGTTTAAAACACAGATTTATTCTCTTGAAGCTCTGGAGGCCAGAAACCAAAAATCAGTATCACTGAGCTGAAATCAAGGCATCAATAGGGTTGCATGCTTTCTGGAGATATTATTGGAGAACCTGTTCCTTGACTGTTCCAGCTTCTGGTGGCTGGCAGCATTCACTTTTCTGTACAAATGTAACATAATTTTTATAAATAAATTTTCATTAAAAAGGTAATGTACTATTTGAAAGACATCATTTAATGAGATGGTTGGAGGCACGTGGTGCATGGTTTGAAATGATGATCACAATCTTCCCTCCCATCCTGCAGCCCCTCTGCAGTGTGACTTTGTATCACATCCCATTAAAAGGTAGAGTCTAATTTCCTCCCCTTGGATATATGTTGGCTCGGTGACTTGCATTGACCATGAAATGCATGTGAAGTGTAGGCAACTTGCAGGACTAAGTCTTGAAAGGACTTAGATCTTCTATCATTGCCTTTTCCAAACACTTCTATCACCAAGTTAGGAAGCCCCAATTAGACTACTGATTTCTTAGGAGAATATGGGGAAAGAAACTCTGAAACTACATGAGAGGGTGAGCCCAGCCCTCCTAGGATCTACACTGAGCACCACCCTTGCCAACCCATCAGCTGATTATAGCACCATGAGTGCGCTCAACCAAGACAGGCAGAAAGACAATGTATAAATGATCATAAGAAGTAAAAAAAAAAAAAAAATGTTGGTTTAAACCACTAGGTTTGGGGATAATATGTTACATGGCATTAGACAACTAAAATAAAAGAGCAATTACAGTTTCAATTACATTACTTGTGATAGGTCAGTTTATATTTTCTAATTCTTCCTGGTTCAGTCTTGGAAAATTGTACCTTTCCAAGAATTTGTCCATTTCTTCCTGGTTTTCCATTTTATTGGCATATAGTTGTTTGTAGTAGTCTCTTATAAACCTTTGTATTTCTGCAGTGTCAGTTGTGATTTCTTCTATTTAATTTCTAATTTTACTGATTTATGTCCTCTCTTTTTTTCCTGATGAGTCCGGCTAAAGTTTTATCAAAATTGTTTATCTTCTCAAAGAACCAACTTTTAGTTTTATTGATCTTTGCCATTGTTTTCTTCATTTCTATTTCATTTATTTCTGCTCTGATCTTTATGATTTCTACCATCTTTGGGGTTTCTTTGTTCTTCTTCTTCTAGTTGCTTTAGGTATAATGTTGGATTGTTTACTTGAGACTTTTCTTGTTTCTTGAGGTGAGGTTGAATTGCTATAAAATTCTCTCATGTGTCCCACAGGTTTGGGGTCATCATGTTTTCATTGTGATTTGTTTCTATGAAAAATTTTAAAATTTCTTTGATTTCTTCAGTGATCTCTTGATTATTTAGTAGTGCACTGTTTAGCCTCCATGTATTTCTGTTTTTTACAGTTTTTTTCCTGTAATTATTTTCCTATCTCATAGTGTTGTGGTCAGAAAAGATGCTTGAATAGATTTCATTTTTTTGAAATTTTCCAAGGCTTGATTTGTGACCTAAGATGTGATCTATTCTGGAAAATGTTCCATGTGCACTCGAGAAGAAAGTGTATTCTGCCACTTTCTGGTGGAATGTCCTAAAAATATCAATTAAATCTATCTGGTCTATTGTGTCATTTAAAGCTTGTGTTTTAGGAGAGAGCTTCAAGATGGTGGAGGAGTAAGACATGGAGATCACCTTCCTCCCCACAAATACATAAGAAATACATCTGCATGTGGAACAACTCCTACAGAACACCTACTGAACCATGGCAGAAGAACTCAGACTTCCCAAAAGGCAAGAAACACCCCAAGTACCTGGGCAGGACAAAAGAAAAAAAACAGAAACAGAAGAATAGGGACAGGACCTGCACCTCTGGGAGGGAGCTGTGAAGGAGGAAAAGTTTCCAAACACTAGGAAGCCCTTTCACTGGTGGAGACAGGGGGTGGCGGGGAGGAAGCTTCAGAGCCACAGAGGAGAGGCAGTAACGGGTGCAGAGGGCAAAGCAGAGAGATTCCCACACAGAGGAGCACTGCCAAACAGTATTCACCAACCTGAGAGGCTTGTCTGCTCACGCACTGGGGTGGGTGAAGGCTGGGAGCTGAGGCTCCAACTTTGACTGTCAGATCCCAGGGAGAGGACTGGGGTTGGCTATGTGAACACAGTCTGAAGGGTGCTAGTGTGCCACAGCTAGCTGAGAGGGAGTCCGGGGAAAAGTCGGGAACTGCCTAAGAGCAATAGACCATTGTTTCCAGATGCATGAGGAGAGGGGATTCAGAGCACCACCTAAAAGAACTCCAGAGACAGGCGTGAGCCACGGCTATCAGTGCAGGCACTAGAGATGGGTATGAGATGCTAAGGCTGCTGCTTCAGCCACCAAGAAGACTGTGTGCAAGCACAGGTAACAATCCACACCACTCCTCCCGAGAGCCTATGCAGCCTGTCACTACAAGGGTCCCATGATTCAGGGACAACTTCACCGGGAGAACAGACAGCACACGTCAGGACTTTGCAATGTCACACCGGCCTCTGCCACTGCAGGCTTGCTCCACATTCCTTACCCCTCCCTCCTGCCTGCCTGAGTGAGCCAGAGCACCCTAATAAGCTATTACTTTAACCCCATCCTGTCTGAGTGAAGAACAGACACTGTCAGGTGACCTACACACACAGGCCAGGCCAGTTCCAAAGCTGAACCCCAGGAGCTGTGCAAACAAAGAAGAGAAAGGGAAATTTCTCCCAGCAGCTTCACAAGCAGCAGATTAAATTTCCACAATCAACTTGATGTATCCGGCATCTACGGAATCTATGCAATACCTGACTAGACAACGAATCATACCAAAATTGAGGCAGTGGACTTTGGGAACATCTGTAGACTTGGGGTTTGCTTTCTGCATCTAATTTGTTTCTGGTTTTATCATTATCTTAGCTTAGTATTTAGAGTTTATTATCATTGATAGACTTGCTTATTGATTTGGTTGCTCTCTTCTTTTTTTTAAATTTTTTGCTTTATAACAAATTTAATCAGTTATACATAAACATATGTTTCCATATCCCCTCCCTTTTGCGTCTCCCTCCCACCCTCCCTATCCCACCCCTCCAGGCGGTCACAAAGCACCGAGCTGATCTCCCTGTGCTATGCGGCTGCTTCCCACTAGCTATCTACCTTACGTTTGGTAGTGTATATATGTCCATGCCGCTCTTTCACTTTGTCACAGCTTACGCTTCCCCCTCCCCATATCCTCAAGTCCATTCTCTAGTAGGTCTGTGTCTTTATTCCTGTCTTACCCCTATGTTCTTCATGACATTATTTTTTTCTTAAATTCCATATATATGTGTTAGCATACAGTATTTGTCTTTCTCTTTCTGACTTACTTCACTCTGTATGACAGACTCTAGGTCTATCCACCTCATTAGAAATAGCTCAATTTCATTTCTTTTTATGGCTGAGTAATATTCCATTGTATATATGTGCCACATCTTCTTTATCCATTCATCCGATGATGGACACTTAGGTTGTTTCAATCTCCAGGCTATTGTAAATAGGGCTGCTATGAACATTTTGGTACATGTCTCTTTTTGAATTATGGTTTTCTCAGGGTATATGCCTAGTAGTGGAATTGCTGGGTCATATGGTAGTTCTACTTGTAGATTTTTAAGGAACCTCCATACCGTTCTCCATAGCGGCTGTACCAATTCACATTCCCACCAGCAGTGCAAGAGTGTTCCCTTTTCTCCACACCCTCTCCAACATTTATTGTTTCTAGATTTTTTGATGATGGCCATTCTGACTGGTGTGAGATGATATCTCATTGTAGTTTTGATTTGCATTTCTCTAATGAGTAAACATGTTGAGCATCCTTTCATGTGTTTGTTGGCAGTCTGTATATCTTCTGTGGAGAAATGTCTATTTAGGTCTTCTGCCCATTTTTGGATTGGGTTGTTTGTTTTTTTTGCTATTGAGCTGCATGAGCTGCTTATAAATTTTGGAGATTAATCCTTTGTCAGTTGCTTCATTTGCAAATATTTTCTCCCATTCTGAGGGTTGTCTTTTGGTCTTGTTTATGGTTTCCTTTGCTGTGCAAAAGCTTTTAAGTTTCATTAGGTCCCATATGTTTATTTTTGTCTTTATTTCCATTTCTCAAGGAGGTGGCTCAAAAAGGATCTTGCTGTGATTTATGTAATAGAGTGTTCTGCCTATGTTTTCCTCTAAGAGTTTGATAGTTTCTGGCCTTACATTTAGGTCTTTAATCCATTTTGAGCTTATTTTTGTGTATGGTGTTAGGGAGTGATCTAATCTCATAATTTTACATGTCCCTATCCAGTTTTCCCAGCACCACTTATTGAAGAGACTGTCCTTTCTCCACTGTACATACCTGCCTCCTTTATCAAAGATAAGGTGACCATATGTGCGTGGGTTTATCTCTGGGCTTTCTATCCTGTTCCATTGATCTATCTTTCTGTTTTTGTGCCAGTACCATACTCTCTTGATTACTGTAGCTTTGTAGTATAGTCTGAAGTCAGGGAGCCTGATTCCTTCAGCTCCGTTTTTCGTTCTCAAGATTGCTTTGGCTATTCGGGGTCTTTTGTGTTTCCATACAAATTGTGAAATTTTTTGTTCTAGTTCTGTGAAAAATGCCAGTGGTAGTTTGATAGGGATTGCATTGAACCTGTAGATTGCTTTGGGTAGTAGAGTCATTTTCACAATGTTGATTCTTCCAATCCAAGAACATGGTACATCTCTCCATCTATTTGTATCATCTTTAATTTCTTTCATCAGTGTCTTATAATTTTCTGCATACAGGTCTTTTGTCTCCTTAGGTAGGTTTATTCCTAGATATTTTATTCTTTTTGTTGCAATGGTAAATGGGAGTGTTTCCTTGATTTCACTTTCAGATTTTTCATCATTAGTATATAGGAATGCCAGAGATTTCTGTGCATTAATTTTGTATCCTGCAACTTTACCAAATTCATTGATTAGCTCTAATAGTTTTCTGGTAGCATCTTTAGGATTCTCTATGTATAGTATCATGTCATCTGCAAACAGTGACAGCTTTACTTCTTCTTTTCCAATTTGGATTCCTTTTATTTCCTTTTCTTCTCTGATTGCTGTGACTAAAACTTCCAAAACTAGGTTGAATAAGAGTGGTGAGAGTGGGCAACCTTGTCTTGTTCCTGATCTTAGTGGAAATGGTTTCAGTTTTTCACCATTGAGGACGATGCTGGCTGTGGGTTTGTCATATATGGCCTTTATTATGTTGAGAAAAGTTCCCTCTATGCCTACTTTCTGCAGGGTTTTTATCATAAATGGGTGTTGAATTTTGTCGAAAGCTTTCTCTGCATCTATTGAGATGATCATATGGTTTTTCTCCTTCAATTTGTTAATATGGTGTATCACGTTGATTGATTTGCGTATATTGAAGAATCCTTGCATTCCTGGGATAAACCCCACTTGATCATGGTGTATGATCCTTTTAATGTGCTATTGGATTCTGTTTGCTAGTATTTTGTTGAGGATTTTTGCATCTATGTTCATCAGTGATATTGGCCTGTAGTTTTCTTTCTTTGTGACATCCTTGTCTGGTTTTGGAATCAAGGTGATGGTGGCCTCGTAGAATGAGTTTGGGAGTGTTCCTCCCTCTGCTATACTTTGGAAGAGTTTCAGAAGGATAGGTGTTAGCTCTTCTCTAAATGCTTGATAGAATTCGCCTGTGAAGCCATCTGGTCCTGGGCTTTTGTTTGTTGGAGGATTTTTTATCACAGTTTCAATTTCAGTGCTTGTGATTGGTCTGTTCATATTTTCTATTTCTTCCTGGTTCAGTCTCGGCAGGTTGTGCATTTCTAAGAATTTGTCCATTTCTGCCAGGTTGTCCATTTTATTGGCATAGAGTTGCTTATAGTAATCTCTTATGATCTTTTGTATTTCTGCAGTGTCAGTTGTTACTTCTTTTTCATTTCTAATTCTATTGATTTGAGTCTTCTCCCTTTTTTTCTTGATGAGTCTGGCTAATGGTTTATCAATTTTGTTTATCTTCTCAAAGAACCAGCTTTTAGTTTTATTGATCTTTGCTATCGTTTCCTTCATTTCTTTTTCATTTATTTCTGATCTGATTTTTATGATTTCTTTCCTTCTGCTAACTTTGGGATGTTTTTGTTCTTCTTTCTCTAATTGCTTTAGGTGCAAGGTTAGGTTGTTTTTTCGAGATGTTTCCTGTTTTTTAAGGTGGGATTGTATTGCTATAAACTTCCCTCTTAGAACTGCTTTTTCTGCATCCCATAGGTTTTGGGTCGTCGTGTCTCCATTGTCATTTGTTTCTAGGTATTTTTTAATTTCCTCTTTGATTTCTTCAGTGATCACTTCGTTATTCAGTAGTGTATTGTTTAGCCTCCATGTGTTTGTATTTTTTACAGCTCTTTTCCTGTAATTGATATCTAGTCTCATAGCATTGTGGTTGGAAAAGATACTTGATACAATTTCAATTTTCTTAAATTTACCAAGGCTTGATTTGTGACCCAAGATATGATCTATCCTGGAGAATGTTCCATGAGCACTTGAGAAAAATGTGTATTCTGTTGTTTTTGGATGGAATGTCCTATAAATATCAATTAAGTCCCTCTTGTTTAATGTATCATTTAAAGCTTGTGTTTCCTTATTTATTTTCATTTTGGATGATCTGTGCATTGGTGACAGTGGGGTGTTAAAGCCCCCTACTATGATTGTGTTACTGTCGCTTTCTCCTTTTATGGCTGTTAGTATTTGCCTTATGTATTGAGGTGCTCCTATGTTGGGTGCATAAATATTTACAATTGTTATATCTTCTTCTTGGATCGATCCCTTGATCATTAGGTAGTGTCCTTCTTTGTCTCTTCTAGTAGTCTTTATTTTAAAGTCTATTTTGTCTGATATGAGAACTTTGTCTGATATGAGAACCAGCTTTCTTTTGGTTTCCATTTGCATGGAATATCTTTTTCCATCCCCTTACTTTCAGTCTGTATGTGTCTCTAGGTCTGAAGTGGGTCTCTTGTAGACAGCATATATATGGGTCTTGTTTTTGTATCCATTCAGCCAATCTGTGTCTTTTGGTGGGAGCATTTAGTCCATTTACATTTAAGGTAATTATCGATATGTATGTTCCTATTCCCATTTTCTTAATTGTTTTGGGTTCGTTATTGTAGGTCTTTTCCTTCTGTTGTGTTTCTTGCCTAGAGAAGTTCCTTTAGCATTTGTTGTAAAGCTGGTTTGGTGGTGCTGAACTCTCTCAGCTTTTGCTTGTCTGTAAAGGTTTTAATTTCTCCATCAAATCTGAATGAGATCCTTGCTGGGTAGAGTAATCTTGGTTGAAGGTTTTTCTCCTTCATCACTTTAATTATGTCCTGCCACTCCCTTCTGGCTTGTAGAGTTTCTGCTGAGAGATCAGCTGTTAACCTGATGGGGATTCCCTTGTGTGTTATTTGTTGTTTTTCCCTTGCTGCTTTTAATAGGATTTCTTTGTGTTTAATTTTTGACAGTTTGATTAATATGTGTCTTGGCGTATTTCTCCTTGGATTTATTCTGTATGGGACTCTCTGTGCCTCCTGGACTTGATTAACTATTTCCTTTCGCATATTAGGGAAGTTTTCAACTATAATCTCTTCAAATATTTTCTCAGTCCCTTTCTTTTTCTCTTCTTCTTCTGGAACCCCTATAATTCGAATGTTGGTGCGTTTAATGTTGTCCCAGAGGTCTCTGAGACTGTCCTCTGTTCTTTTCATTCTTTTTTCTTTATTTTGCTCTGCAGCAGTTGTTTCCACTATTTTATCTTCCACCTCACTTATCCGTTCTTCTGCCTCAGTTATTCTGCTATTGATCCCGTCTAGAGTATTTTTTATTTCATGTATTGTGTTTTTAATCGATGCTTGATTCATCTTTAGTTCTTCTAGGTCCTTGTTAACTGTTTCTTGCATTTTGTCTATTCTATTTCCAAGATTTTGGATCTGGGAAATAGAATCTTGGATCATCTTTACCATCATTATTCTGAATTCTTTTTCAGGTAGACTGCCTATTACCTCTTCATTTGTTAGGTCTGGTGGGTTTTTATCTTGCTCCTTCTCCTGCTGTGTGTTTTTCTGTCTTCTCATTTTGCTTATGTTACTGTGTTTGGGGTCTCCTTTTTCAGGCTGCCGGTTCGTAGTTCCTGTTGTTTTTGGTGTCTGTCCCCAGTGGCTAAGGTTGGTTTAGTGGGTTGTGTAGGTTTCCTGGTGGAGGGGACTAGTGCCTGTGTTCTGGTGGATGAGGCTGGATCTTGTCTTTCTGGTGGGCTGGTCCACGTCTGGTGGTGTGTTTTGGTGTGTCTGCGGACTTTTTATGATTTTAGGCCACCTCTCTGCTAATGGGTGGTGTTGTGTTCCTGTCTTGCTAGTTGTTTGGCATAGGGTGTCCAGCACTGTAGCTTGCTGGTCGTTGAGTGAAGCTGGGTGCTGGTGTTGAGATGGAGATCTCTGGAAGATTTTTGCCGTTTGATATTATGTGGAGCTGGGATGTCTCTTGTGGACCAGTGTCCTGAAGTTGGCTCTCCCACCTCAGAGGCACAGCACTGACTCCGGGCTCCTCAATTTGGGATGATGTGTTGTCTATTCATGTATTCCACAGATGCAGGGTACATCAAGTTGATTGTGGAGCTTTAATCCGCTGCTTCTGAGGCTGCTGGGAGAGGTTTCCCTTTCTCTTCTTTGTTCTCACAGCTCCTGGGTCTCAGCTTTGGATTTGGCCCCGCCTCTGCATGTAGGTCGCCGGAGGGCGTCTGTTCTTCGCTCAGACAGGACTGGGTTAAAGGAGCAGCTTCTTCGGGGACTCTTGCTCACTCAGGCCAGGCGGGAGGGAGGGGCACGGAGTGCAGGGCGAGCCCGCAGCGGCAGAGGTTGGCGCGACGCCGCACCAGCCCAAGGCGCGCCGCGCGTTCCCCCAGGGAAGCCGCCCCTGGATCCCGGGACCCTGGCAGTGGCGGGCTGCACAGGCTCCCGGAAGGGCGGCGTGGGCAGCGACCCGCGCTCACACACAGGCCCCCCGGAGGCAGCAGCAGCAGCCCCAGCGTCCCACGCCCGCCACTGGAGTCCGCGCCTTCAGTTGTGACTCGCGCCCGTCTGTGGAGCCCCCCCAAGCAGCGCTCCTAATCCCCTCTCCTCGCTCACCAGGAAACCAAGAGTGAAGAAAAAGTCCCTTGCCTCCTCGGCAGCTCCAGAGCCCTCCCGGACTCCCTGCCGGCCAGCCGTGGCACACTAGCCCCCCTCACGCTGAGTTCTCACCGCCAGCCCCAGTCCTCCCCCCACGCTCTGACCGAAGCCCGAGCCTCAGCCTCCAGCGCCGCGCACCCCGGCGGGCGAGCAGACAAGCCTCCCGGGCCGGCGAGCGCCGCCCGGCACCGACCCTCCACGCGGGGATCTCTCCGCCCTGCCCTACCCAGGTATGTGGGGAGTTTCTTGCCTTTTGGGAGGTCTGGGGTCTTATGCCAGCGTTCAGTAGGTGTTCTGTAGTTGTTCCACGTGTATCTGTATTTCTGGTGTATCCGTGGGGAGGAAGGTGATCTCCACGTCTTACTCTTCTGCCATCTTACCCGGAAGTCTGTCTTCCTTTTTTTTTATATATATTCATTTCCTTTTTCTCTTTTCGTGAGTGTGTATGCTTCTTCATATAATTTTGCCTGTATAGCTTTGTTTTTACCATTTGTCCTAGGGTTCTGCCTGTCTGTTTTTTTTCTTTTTTTTCCAGTAGTTTTTAGCGCTTGTTATCATTGGTGGGTTTGCTTTTTGTTTGGTTGCTCTCCTCTTTCTTTCTTTCCTTATTTTTTTTACCACTTTATTATTTTTTAAAATTTTAAATAATATTTTTATATTAATAACTTTATTCTTTCTTTCTTTTTTTCTTTCTTTCTTTCCTTCTTTCTTTCTTTCTTTCTTTCTTTCTTTTTTTTTCTCCCTTTTCTTTGGAGCCCTGTGGCTGACAGGGTCTTGGTGCTCCAGCCGGGTGTCAGGCCTGAACCTCTAAGGTGGGAGAACAGCGTTCAGGACATTGGCCTTCCTGAGACCTCCCAGACCCACGTAATCTCAAACGTCAGAAACTCTCCCACAAATCTCCATCTCAACTCTAAGAACAAACTCCACTCAACAACCAGCAAGCTACAGTGCTAGACACCCTATGCCAAACAGCTCACAAGACAAGAACACAACCCCACCCATTAGTAAAGAGGCTGCCTAAAATCATAATAAGTTCACAGACATGCAAAAACACACCACCGGACACGGTCATGCCCACCAGAAAGACATGATACAGCCTCATCCACCAGAACACAAGCACCAGTCTCCTCCATCAGGAAGCCTACACAACTCACTGAACCAAACTGTAAGAAACTGATGTAAGAAATTAAAGATGACACAAAGAGATGGAGAGATATACCATGTTCTTGGATTGGAAAAATCAATATTGTGAAAATGACTATACTACCCAAAGCAATCTACAGATTCAATGCAATCACAATCAAACTACCAATGGCATTTTTCACATAACTAGAACAAAATGTTTCAAAATTTGTGTGGAAACACAAAAGACCCCGAACACCCAAAGCAACCTTGAGAAAGAAAAACAGAGCTGGAGGAATCAGACTCCCTGAATTCAGACTATACTATAAATCTATAGTAACCAAGACAGTATGCTACTGGCACAAAAACAGAAATATAGATTAATGGAACAAGATAGAAAGCACAGAGATAAACCCATGCACATATGGGTACCTTGTTTTTTATAAAGGAGGCCAGAATATACAATAGAGAAAAGACAGCCTCTTCAATACGTGGTGCTGGGAATACTGGACAGCTACATGTAAAAGAATGAAATTAGAACACTCTCTAACACCATACACAAAAATAAACTCAAAATGGATTAAAAAGCTAAATATAAGGCCAGGCACTATAAAACTCTTAGCAGAAAATAGGCAGAACACTCTATGACATAAGTGACAACAAGATCCTTTTCAACCCACCTCCTAGAGAAATGGAAATAAAACCAAAAATAAACAAATGGGACCTAATGAAACTTCAAAGCTTTTGCACAGCAAAGGAAACCATAAACAAGGTGAATAGACAACCCTCAGAATGGGAGAAAATATTTGCAAATGAAGCAACTGACAAAGGATTAATCTCCAAAATATACAAACAGCTCATGCAGCTCAATATCAAAAAAACAAACAACCCAATCCAAAAATGGGCAGAAAACCTAAATAGACATTTCTCCTTAGAAGATATAAAGATTGCCAACAAACACATGAAAGGACGCTCAACATCACTAATCATTAGAGAAGTGCAAATCAAAACCACAGTAAGGTATCACCTCACACCCGTCAGAATGGCCATCATCAAAAAATCTACAAACAATAAATGCTGGAGAGGGTGTGCAGAAAAAGGAACAGTTTTGCACTGTTTGTGGGAATATAAATTGATACAGCAACTATGGAGAACAGTATGGAGGTTCCTCAAAGAACTAAAAATAGAACTACCATAGGACCCAGAAATCCCACTACTAGGCATATACTCTGAGACAACCATAATACAAAAGGACACATGTACCCCAATGTTCACTACAGCACTAGTTACAATAGCCAGGACATGGACACAACCTAAATGTCCAAGGATAGATGAATGGATAAAGAAGATGTGGCACATATATACAATGGAATATTACTCAGCCATAAAAAGGAATGAAATTGGGTCATTTGTAGAGGTGTGGATGGACCTATAGACTGTCATGCAGAGTGAAGTAAGCCAGAAAGAGGAAAAGAAATAGGATGAATTAATGCATATATGTGGAATTTAGAAAAATGGTACAGATGAACCTATTTGTAGGGCAGGAATAGAGACATAGGCATAGAGAATGGATATGTGGACACATGGGGTGGGACAACTTAGGGGATTAGGTTTGACATAAATACACTACCATGTGTAAAATAGGTAGCTAGTGGAAACCTGCTGTATCAACAGGGAGCTCAGCGCCATGTTCTATGATGACCTAGATGGGGTGGGAGGTGGGACGGGGTGAGGAGGTCCATGAGGAAGGGGATATATGTATGCATATAGCTGATTCACTTCATTGTACAGCCAAAACTAACACAACATTATAAAGCACTTTTACTCCAATAAAAATAGAATAATAAATAAATAAAATTGTAAAATAGCTAAAATACCATTCAATAGGTGATGGTTAAACAAATTGCAGTACATCCATACTATGGAATATAAAACAATACAAAAAGAATGAAGTATTCATACATGCAACAACTTGGATGAAACTTATACATTATTATCCTGAAATGACAAAATTTTGGGGATGAAAATCAGATTAGTAGTGGTGAAGTGGTTAGGGATGGTTGGGCAGGAGGTGAATATAAAAGGATAGCATGTGAGAGACCTTTGTGTTAATGGAAAAGTTCTGTATCTTGGTTTCAGAGGTGGTTTTAAGAATCTAGACCTGTGACAAATTGATAAAGAACAATACACACATTGTACCAAAAAAAAAAAAAAAACAATTACAGTACCCTATTAAAGACATGATCTAATTGCCCTTTTTTTGGTGATCTGCTGGTTTTCCTTTTGTCAATGAACCAGATTATGACTGTGAAATGGAGATAGGAAAGGAGTAGCCACATCACAAGTAGTTGAGGTCCTGGATACCACAGTGAGGATCTGGAAATTAATTCTCTTAAATCTATCCATGTCTTTTACCTTTTAGAAATTCTTTATACATCCCCAAGTTGAGGACCACCCTTTCAGCCTGATGGGCTGATAAAACAGGCTGTATAATAGTGATAAGGCATTTCTGTTGGAAGAATAATAGAAAAGCAGCAGGGTCTGAACAGTTTGTTGCATTGAGGAGATACCCTTAACTATTCAAGAGAAAGTTCAGAAGCATGAACTACACTTGGGCAAAGTGTAAGAAACAGAGGGGTAGAAGCAACAGAGTATTTGATTTTACCCAAAGATTTACTCTGTATTGGCTAGCTTATATCAGACAACACCATGAGTACAATGAATACCTTTCTTAGGGTAATGTTGCAGACACCATGGGGCCTCAAATTACAAGCATATTGATATAAAGAATTGCCATTTCTTGATCAACTACTCGAGCACAAAACGTATATTATTTCTATATTTCAAGACAATTCTGTCTTATGGTGTTATTATTATTCCATAAGTTAGAAGAATCAGAAAATTTTAAATAACTTATCCAGGAATACACAGTCAGTGGCCAAGATGGACTCAATTCCAATTTTTTATGATGCCAATGTCATGCTTATGCTAGTGTGAGTAAGAGATTGGATTCACTCACTTCTAACTTCTTATCAGATAGAAAACCTATCTTTATGCCGAAGCAGATAATATGCCAGTGTAAGGGAATCATCATGAGCATATGGTGCTGTGTGAGGTCAGTTAAGGACAAGTAACTGTAGGCTGGCTGTCCTGGAGAATGTTTCTGAAGGCTGTGTGACCTGAAGTACAGTGTGTAAAATGTGTAAGAGTGGATAAATGGAAAGCCATAAGGACAATTCAGAAAAATAAAAGTGATACAGTAAGGATAGGAATAAAACAGAAATTAACCTTGCTTTCTAGAGGATTCACTGAGAATACTGGCCTGACTGAAAAAGAAGGAATGCATAAGGGAAAGAGTGAGGCTACTTATGACAAACTAAGACTACAGAGGATCTTGACAGCTAGGTACTTATAGTCACATAAATGAAGGGGGGAATTTGACTATTGAAAGATTAATGATATTAGTTCAGCAGACAGATTTTTGATTTTTTAATTTTTGCCAAAGACCTCAAGGAATACTTCATTCAAAACTTTGTTTTCACATCAAATCTAAGGGTAATGCACAGTATATAGCACAATCAATTTCCAACATTTTATACACACACACACACACATACATATATTTGATTTCTGTTCTTGTAGCAGTGGGTTTGCTCCAGTACCTTTAAGCCATTGAACAAATAAAATCAGCTAAGGGAATTTAAGGTAAAATAAACATAGAATATCTGCAGTCCAAAAGAAGTCAGGGATTGAAGAGAAAGAAGCCAAGTAAGATTGTGGGAGGTCTCAGACAAACGCCAAGATATGGAGAAGAAAGAACTGAAACAAAAGGCAAGAAAGAGCCAACAGGTAGCAGTGCTGGGAGCAGCTAAGGAGAGCTCAGGAGAAGGCCAAAATGACTACCGCTCTAAAGTAAAGCAATATATTGATGAATTTTCCCTTTTTTTTAGTTTTTTTTTTTTTTAATCTGAATCTTAGAAGATTAAAACGAGAAAAAAATCATGCTGGTTTGACTTTTGTGGGTAAAGCTTTAGGTCTTAAATGATGAAGATATTTTCTTTTGTCGTTCTATGTTTTGAAAGCCCTAAAAAATCCTAATTTAAAGTATGCATTACTTTGTCTTTGTAAAGGGAAAAATAGGTTCCTTTTGGCCTACCTTTCTGAAAAACAGAGGATCACAGAGCTGAAAACAAAATTTTGGAATGAAACATTCCTTGAGGTCTTTGGCAAAAATTAAAAGAAAATAATTAACTTCAGATAATTAATAAGGCAAAATAAATAGCTACAGTTTGTAGCAGAGCTGAGATTGGATTCAATGACAGAAAACTTTCCACCTGTCATGTTGATACCACACGGGGTGACCCATCTTTGTGGTCCCTTGAAATTTCCTGTGCCCTCATGTTCTGGTATTCCTATCCTCCTCAACTCTCCTCTCCTCTCTTGCAGGGATGAAAGATCCATTTTGCATATATTTCAGTGAATGTGGTTACCTCTATGAATGTTGCCTGTTGTTTTAATACTGTGTAATGCAAGACTTGACTCTATGCTTTAATTTTAAAATTTCCTAAATCATCCCTGTTTTGAAAGATCCTCAGGGATGGGGTTGCTATATACTCCCTCGGTTACCTTTCCAGTCTTTACTCTTCAGACCAAAGCTAACAAAGCTGTTTTAAGCCACATTCATTTTGACCTAGGGTTGTTCCTTCAGGCATAAGCCTGTACTTGAAGTGTTATTGTCAGCCCATCCATCTGGCTGACAGCATCTTCAAGCTGGTATAGTTCCTGGGTCTGCTTTCTTTTCTATCAAAATTTCTTTCTATTGTCAAAGTTGATCTAGGAAAAGGAGGTGGGTATTTTGTTAGTATTTGGGCCCCCTTCTCTTCACCAGTATGTAGAACTTACTACATTCTACCTTGTTTGGAAGTTTGCAGTTTATTAGTTGATCAAGTGTTTTCTTGCCTGGAAATAATCTCAACACTCTTAAGATGTCTGAGCCCTGCCTGAATAATTTAGGTAATAGCTATCTGGGTATACAGCAATATTTCAATCCCATCCTATGAACTATGGAAATCCCTATGATTTCTTTAACTCCCAGAGGATTGTGGTCCTAAGGTCTTCTTTCATTCACATCTCTGTTTCTGATGAACTCTTCTCACTCAAGTCACCATCTCCCATAACAGTGTATTCTCTTTGTGTCTACACTTCTCTAAGATGAACCCAAACCATCCTTGGCACAAGATACTTATTGTATTCAGGCAATACTTCTGCAAGCATGCACGCAGAGAAAGGGAATTCAATCCAGGAATAACAGGGAGTATTGCAGGACATTTTGTAACACAAATTCTGCTTCGAAAGCCTCATTGCCTCCCACCATCACAGGCCTGGTCCTCAGTCTTCATCTGTGGGAATGTTGTTTCTGCCATATTGCTCAGGCTTCAAATGCTTCTTTCCTTCCCCTCAATTTTTTCAGGTGTTCCTTCTTAACCTTCCTTCCAAGACATAATAACTCTTCTCTCCCAGGACATCTTTTAAAAAGTAATTTTAAAAAGTGGCAGTAATAAATAAATACACGCATACATAATAAAATTTTGCCAAAATAATTGTTTAAAACAGTTTTCTTTCCCTTCACTTCACTTTTCTGCCTTTTCTACCCCTTCTCTGACTGGCTTCCCACAAACAAAACAATCCTTCAAGGTCTTTTATTCTTTCCTTGGTAGCAGTATGCTGATGATGGAATTTTGTAATCATACTAAAATGGACAACACAATAATTGTGGTTACATATATTCTATTGATAATATACCCATACTATAAAATATTTTGTAGCTTTTAAAATTTGTTCTCTCGTCAATTATATTGAAAAATATGTATATATATATATATATATATATATATATATATGCCATGCATATGTATTCCACAAAGATATAGGTATATAGTTTTTTTCTTAATTTTTCAAATGAATTAAATATTCTATTAAAGAAACATTTAAACTCTTAATAAAAGGAAATGTGCACGTAAGAAAATATATCATTATTCACCAGAACATACCTACCAATTTATATGTCTATCTGTATCTTTTAAAAGTAAAATTTGCCAAAGCACTTACCACAGTTGTTTTTGTAACTTGGAAATATAAATATTTGCCAAACTGATTGCTGGAACTGATTTGTTCTCATAACTTAATTCTTTGATTACCAGTGAACATCCTGAAGATTGAATAATCCTTCAAGAATATTAAGTTTATATTCCTTCTTTTGTGTTTTTTCTACCATTTTCCTTGAATCTTTTAAGTGGATATTCAAATTTTTTAATTGATTACTAAGTTTTCTATATTGAAAAATGTTAACTCACTGGCAGCCATATATATTTACTCATTGCTTGCAAGTTAATTTTCTCTGTGTGGGCATATAGTCAAATGTATCCAGTGTTTCACTTATAAATGTAATGATAATGATATTTACAAGGGTTTTTTGTTAACCAAACACTCTGTGAAGTGCTTTACACTCATTGTCTCTTAAGAACTTTATGATGGAAGTCCTGTTATTCCCAGGTAGCAGGAGGTAGATGGTTTAGAAAGGTTAAGCACTTTGTCCAAAGTTATATAGTTTATCAGTAATAGAGACAGAATTAGAATGAATTAGAACGGTTTGACCTCTGAGAGTATTTTTTTGAGAGTATTTTTTAAATACTATACAATCCTATCTTTACAGTATCTATTTTTGTGTCATTGCTTAAATAAGTTCTTATTTATCCTAAGATTGTATACTCAGATATATTCATTTCTTTCTAGCTTTCTATGGTTTGTCTTTTGTATTTCAATATTTAAAATATTTTGTTTAATGTTGGTATAAGCTGTAAAGTGTATATTCAAGTTTATTCAAAAATTATTTTGGGCAAACCAACTGACCTTTTAGAAGAAAAAATATCTATCATTTTTGCATTGAAAAAAGTGGGAATTCAGTAGAGACGATGCATTAAAATAGAGATAGATATATGTGATAGGATACTTTGCAGTTAGGGCTTTGTGTAAGCTGAAGCACACGATAAATATGATACTATGAAATGAGAAAACTTTAGAAGCCAGCTTAAGTGCCATACAGGATTGCACATTAATATTGGAGAGTTAAATTGTAGCCTGGTGTTAAATACAGCCTTTTCTATGGCATTCTGATTAATTGAGCATGCTATTTGGAATCCATGAATTAACAATTATTCCATGTGTATGCCTAGATCCTTAAAGCAAAGTTAGAGGTACATGTATAATGTTTTTGATATCTCCTCTCTCAATAACTCTGTTCCTATTTGACTAGTCTCAGGCAGAAAATAGGGTAAAGAGTAACCTCCCAAGAGAAACAATTTCTTTGGTAACATGAAACAAAACTGGAACTATAGATTGAATGAAAACATTGATCTACTATCATTTATTCAGGGAAATAAATATGTAATTTTTATGTATAATCATGGCTTATATTTAACATTGATTTTTGGTTTATTTCTTTCTTGAGAGCTCTACCAGCAAAGTGAAATATGGTAAGAAGCTTTTCTAGTTCTCTATTCCCTTCCTCCTCTTCTTTCCTAGACAATTAAATAAAGGTAATTTTGCTTCTGCGATCCTGAAAAGTTTGGTTGCTGCTTTAAGTCCTGAGCTTACCTCTCTGTCAGAACCTAAAATACACCTCACTAATTCTAGAGTAATTCTTGCCTCTGGTTATATTTTTAAATATGGTCCTGCAAAGTCACAACTGGCCCGCCCAGATGCAGTGACAGCTTCCAAATCCATGGCAACCATAAGAAACACAAATCTCATTCATGGCTTTATAGACCGAGAAAAGGAAACTATTTCAAGTCAAAAATGACTCAGTAAGGCAATTCTTGTTGGGCTGTCTGAAAGGAGGACATAATTTCTATTAGTCACTACTTCTTGAGGAACTTTTCATTTCACCTAATGCTCTATTTCTATTATAAGTGGATTGTTTTTAATTGGCTCAGGATATAAAGGCATTTAATTAACACATCAGAATAACTCTGAACAACTTACCTACTATGATGTACGATTTTAGGAAACCTGTGCTGTCATCTTAGGCTTTCCATGCACTATTGCCACATCATCAGTGAGAACAAGTTTTACAATGAGTTACCTCTTGTAGCTATTGAGGAGCATTGTGACAGGACAACAGAAAGACACAATCTTTTTGAGAGAGAAGGGGTTAAATGAAAGAAAAAGAAAAAAATATGAGGAAAATATTTACTCTACTTTAGTGGGCTGATTCTCACTCAAGAAAAATCCTTGGTTGAAATGTTTAAACCAGAAGTTGACATGACAATAAAGCAGAAAACTCAAATCTTATTTATTTCTGTTTGGGTTAACTATTTTTTTTTATTAGTTTCTGCTTTATAACAAAGTGAATCAGTCATACATATACATCTGTTCCCACATCCCTTCCCTCATGCATCTCCCTCCCTCCCACCCTCCCCATCCCACCCCTCCAGGCAGTCACAAAGCACCGAGCTGATCTCCCTGTGCTCTGCGGCTGCTTCTGTTTGGGTTAACTTTATGTTTGTATAGAAAGGGGCAGTACAAAGCAGAATGTGGATCTTAACCTCAAGTGTTTGTTAATGTAATTGGCCAATACGGAGATGGCAGATAATCCCAAATGAGCTCTGTGAAGCTACAGAGCCAGTTTCTTTAGAGAAATATGCCATATGAATATCATTTTTTTTGGATTATAATTGCTTTACAGTGTTGTATTAGTTTCTGCTGTACAGTGAAGTGAATCAGCTCTATGTATTTGGCTTCAAGAACAATATTATTTTTTCAAGAATAAAATTTTTTCTAAGAAGAAAAAAATCCTTTCTAAACTTCCTCCTCTGAAACCCAAATTAGACTTATTAGAAGTTTTAGACTCTGAGTTGGTCTTCCGTAAATATGTGAGATTGAAAGGAATGTGCTGAATCGCCAGTTTTCTAGAACTAGAATGGAGGATGCTCTTATCTCTAACTTTAACCTAGTTATTTGTTTCCTTAAAAATTTTTTTTCCTAGTTTAATTTATCATGTGAAGACAAGCTAATTTCCAGCAAGAGGGCTAATATTTGTCACCCATATGTAGGTAATCAACAGGAAGGGAAACAGACACACTTGACAGCCCCATGCTTTTATTAAAACTTTTTCTTCCTAGAGAGTTTCTTGAGGTGTCTAGAATCATAGTAAAATAAAATAAACACTTAAGCTACTAAGCAATTAACAGAAATATAATTACAATAATAAAACTCACATAGTTCTCAAAGAATAAAGAGAAAATTGTGTGATTTTTTTCTATCTTGGGGATCACTTCTATGTGAGTATAGAAAAACTGTTACCTTCACTGGATATGTCAGTATAAAATAGTGCTTACTGACAGGATGGAATCTCAGAGCAGACAAACGACCATGGAGGGTATTCTGATACAGTATAGAAAAGTCCTTTTATAGAGGCAATGAAGTGTATTTCTTTTGAAGTCCAGAAGATGACCTGTAGTGGACTTTTACAGTTAAGTAGTCTAAGACTTTGCATAGATAATGAAAAATGGCCTGCTTACAGTGCAAGAGTAGCAATAAAATGTGTGTGTGCATGTGTGTGTGTGTATGTCTTTTGGAGTCAGAAAAGACTGGAATAACTAAGGAAAACATCCTTGAACAAAATTAAAACATATTTTTATCACCCTCAATTTCTAGCAGATTGCAAGAAATGACTAGATGAAAAGTCAGTGCATCTCTAAAGAACAGAGAAAAGTAATATTAGGCCATGGTGAGTTATTAGGTATGGTTGAGTTGAACTGATTTTATACAGCCCTTAATATATACATCTATGTCACAGGATTTCTAGCAGATTAGATAAATGTAATGCATAAAGTGAGCCAAGAAGATTTGTCCAAAATAAGATAAGGTACAGGGGTGGAGAATAGTTAGATCCATTTGAAAGTGTATTTAGATCAAACATATATTACCTGGCTCCAAATTAACAAACAAACAAACAAACAAAAACCTAGAGAGTACTGTTTTGCTGACAATAGTTTATAAGTGATATTAGAAGCTGTCCATGTCACAACTGTACTTAGTACAGCTCCAGTCAGGTCAATGTGCTGCTCTTACCTTCACCTACAGACTAGCGGTTTAAATATATATATATATTTTTGAGTAGGTGACTTATTCTTGAACTCTTAAACTTAAGATGACTTATTCTTAAACACTTTTCATTGTGGCAAATTTCCATCAGATTCCCGACCACTCTTCACCCACTTGCATTGGCTTGATCTCTGAGACTTTAGTACTTCTAATAAATAAGAATAGATTCTGATATGATTATTTACTTTGAATCTTGAAACCTACCTGTTTCTAACTACTGCCTGCCTGCCTGTGGCTCCCGATTCTGTTCTTAAATCAAATTCTAAGAACTCCATGGGTGTGGTTTATTCTCATGATAGGTCACTTCATTTTATTTTCATCTTTGCCTGGCAATCTTTAACTGGTAATTGAGATCACAGATGTGCCACTTTTATAAAGCAGAATATATAAATAATTTTAGCTAAATTGATGTCCTGTAATAGACATTCTTGTTTGCTGCTAATTTTTATCCAAAACAAAGCATTATCATTCTCCATCTAATCTTTTGCTTACACTGCCCCACCTACCTGAAATTATTCTCTTTTAATTCCCTTTATAAAACTTCTTTATCTTCTCTTTTTATCTCTTCTCCCCCGGTCTTCCTACCTTCCTTACTCAATTCTCCTCCAACACTTTTGGTGATTTACTATTTCGTGCCCTTATTACCTCACTCTACCTTGATTGCAGATGTATTACCCAGAGCTATAGCGATATCGAGTAAACGAGAGGTAGTAGTCATGGAGCAGAAGCCAACACATTTAGAATGCAATTACTGATAAAAATGATCTTGTCCTTGATGACATAGCTAGACCTACCATTTGTTCTTATTATGGGAGAATAACAACAACAACAGCGAAAACTATTTATTTTAGCCAATCTTACATTTTCCATTAATTTCAGACAAATATATTTCTAACCGATAAAATAAAACATTGTTGAGCAGATGAATAAATGAATGAATGTAGGCTTGTCCATTTTTCTCTTTAACTCCCAATGATGTTTCTTCCATAAACTCCTGTGTATTTTGTTTGATACCATTCTATATAGAATCATTACTGGGTCTTCTATGCATATGTGCTATCCCTTCAAAATGACTATTTAGAGGCAGAGGATTGACTTAACTCTTCTTTCTATCTCTACTACTTCAGTGTGTATCAAGAACTTGACGATTTTGATGAGAATGATGGTGGTGAGGCTGATAAAGATAATACCAATAAAACGTCTGCAGTGAAAATAATTCTACTGTCAACTGCTTCAAACCATGATTGATTCTATTCTATGATTTCCAAACAAAGCCATTATGATACACATTGGAGTTTGTTGTAACTATAACAACAGCAGTTGACCTTAAATTTGCTTCTTCAGTCCCATGTTGAAGAGATCTTAAAACAAGGTCTCTGATGGAAACCAGCTTTGGCATGACCCTCAATCCTGCAAATGTGCCTGTACAGGCTTACAGATAGCCTGGTGATCTTCAGGCAGAACAACAGTTAGTCTGACTAAATTTATTACCAGCACAGCTTATTCTTTTAATTAAAGGGTTTTTACTCTCAGTTTTGCTTGAAAAAAATATAATATTTTTTCCCACTCTATTTAGGGTCATTCTGCCTTGCATAGAATAAAAAATGAATAATGATGGATCCAGAAATATAGAAAAATGAGACTTCTTCACTGAAATATGCCAGAGAAATCAAAAATTTTTTTTTTACTGTCAGTGTCTGTTGAAAATTATTCTATACTTTCCTCATCTCTCAGTGTACCATACATTATATCACAGTTCTGTTACCCACAAATAGTTCTTAACTAGGTTAGGTTAAAGAGTTAACACAGCTTTCAGTGGACATTCTTAAGTCTGAGCCTTTTCATGAAACCTACTCTACAAATACCAATTTAGAAAAAATGGAACCTTCTAAAGTCACTACTTAAAGTCATTTAGAGGGAAAGGTTGTGGGTTATTGATTCCCTTTCACCTTTTCTGTTAGTTGTTTTTGTAAAATATACATTAGGCCTTGTTAACTTTAGACCAGACAGTCATCATAAGTTCTGTTCTTGACCAGATAATTTTACCCCAAGTGACTATTAAACTCTAGAAATAAAGCTATTTAAGGACAAGAGGTTGTTGGGTTGCTTAGAAAAGACTGAGGATGAGATTTTGAAAGTTTGTCAATTTGGAGCAAGATTTAATCTTGCTAATCAACTCAAACTGTTATCTTAAGCATGAAGCAGATGTTTCTCTTTGCATTTACTGGTTTACCACATTCACGTAGTACAAATACAGGCAGTTTTTCTCCAGCTGCCAGAAGAGCTTGGACACCTCCTATTCTACCCCATCACATGTCTATTTTCTTGTGACTTCTAAGAGTTATGCCTTTTCTAGTTCTTGAAAATAAGCAATTTCTGAGCCATTGTAAATGGCTCAATATAAATTTTGAACTTTTAAGAGACCAAAAGACAAACAAATGAATCTAAGATATTATGAAGCAAAGCACATGTGCATTGAGGATGATAATGCCTTACTCTATTCTGTCTTTTAATAAGCCCCCCACAAAAATGTTTCTTTTTTTTTTTTTTGATCCTCAAAACAACTCTGGGTGATAGGTAAAGAAGGAAAGCTATTCTGAGACTAGATGAGGAAGCTGAGATTCATAGAGGGCCTTTTCAAAGCCTCACAAATATTAAGTGGTGCAGCTGGAACATCACCTTGGTCCTTCTGATACTGAAACTGCTGCCTGTACCACAACCTGTGCTGCCACTCAACCTCCATGAGACACTGGGGTGTTTGTTCTCAAACATCTTGAAAAACCAACTGCATTTTAACTACTCTTCCATGATTCATAAAAGCCAATAGTGGTTCTTTTCAGTCCTTCACAAATAGCAGGTGTTGAGAGTATACAACCATCCCAAATACTTAGTAAGACACTTACATTAAAGTAGTTTGAATATGCAAAATTGCACACCACAGAATTCAAATTCATCAGCATGCTTTTTGTGCCAGATCATAGCAGGTTGCTGATGCCCCCTTTTCTGTTTCTTCTTAATTTTTTTCCAGGCAGAAAACAAGGCCACACCAATTCTGAGTTGTCAATATGGTCATTTCCAGAGTGACAAACCAGTTGGAAAAATGGCCCTTAATAAAAACTGTAACAGTCAATCTCTCTTCTACTATGTGTATGTGGGGATACGTGTGTATAATTATTACTATTTATGTAGGTGATGTGAATGATAATTAATGTTCCATTACATTAATTTAAATTTTTTAATTGTTTAATAAATGAAGATAGAGATCCAATTTTTTTAAAGAAGAAAAGAGTATTAACTCTGTCAATGCAATTTCTATAAATGTATAAATGGTTTATTTGATGAATAATTACATAAAATCAATTAGCATTACCTATAGAAAGGTTATTTTCTTTAAGTCAGTTTATCACAGTGTGTTAGAAAGAGTATATAAATGGTGGGACAAAACTACTGAAGGCAGAGGGCAATTTTCCATTTTTCCTGATATCTGGGGTACTTCTTCAGCACCTGTTCACAACAAGCATGTACTATTTATGTTCAATGCATAGATAGAATCATATAATTTTGAACTAAAAAGGACCATGGAAGTATTCTCATACAACCCTTCACCAGAGCAACGTTCCTTCATAACTCTTTCCACACACACACACACGCACACACACACACACACACACATATTCTATCTTTGCTTGAATATCTCAGTAAGAGTAGTTCCATGCTGCATCATACAGAGGACAAACTCTTCAATTGTTGAAAACTCATTTGAGTCAAATCCAGAATCCTTGTAACTTCCTTGCAATGGTTTAAGTTAAGTTGTTTGGAAGAGAATAAATAAAACATTTTGCCTTTCTTTTTGTCAGTTTTTTTTTATATTAATGACCTTTAATTTAATCTTCAGGCTGAATATACCCAGTTTCTTTGATAGTAATTAGAGCAATATAATTTCTAGACAGTTTGCAATATTGAGCAACTTCCTCTGACCCTGACTCTTCATTTTGCCAGTGCTTCCCTAAAATGCAGAACCACTAGTGAGGCATGAGCTTCAGAGATGATATGATCTATGCAAAATGCAGCAGAACAATGACTTATCATTACATCAACAAAATCCATACATTAATGAAGTCTAAGTTCAATTGCATTACAATAAGGTTTCCTATTAGTTGGCCTTGAGCTAAAAATCTCAGATCTTTCTACATGACAGCTTTTAAACCAGTTTTCACTACCCAAAACTTTAAAAGTTAATCTTTTTGGAGCTAAATTAAAAACTATGAAATTTATTCCAATTTTATGGTATCCTATTGATGATGCATTAATATCTCAGTCAGGAGAACAATTCTGAATCTAAAATCACCTATGGCATTGTTTATTTTTCTTATAGTTTGTATAACCACAATTTTGATAAACAAACCTTTGATATTTTTATTTAAATTTTTGATGTATCTTTGTTTTGCAAGGCCAAGGGCAGAATTGTAGTAACTCTTAGGTTGGTAAAGACCTATTTGTGACATTTTAAATGGGAGAGAAGCTGGAGTAAATGTTTCACTAATTATGAATCTACATATTGGCACTATCATATAACTCACATTTTCCCACTTAAAAATAAGGATGTTACGTGAGACATTGGGAGAAGCTATACAAAAGCAATACAAACTAGATCTAAGGAATTCACTGTTTCTAACAATGTACCTTAGAAAATATTTGCAAGGACAGTTTGCCATAACATATCCAAATGAATTCATCAATTATCTATTTAATAATATACTATAGAATTTCAATATAATAAAACAACAATATAGCCTTTCTAATTCCCAATATCCACTTATTTTTGTTTTGTTTTGTTTCTTTATATTCTGTTTTGACAGGGGATAAATTTGTATAAAGAGGAAGTGATATAATTGTTTGTTGTTTGACATTTTCTCTTCTTCAGTTATTAATCTTTTTTTAAGAAAAATATCTTTCTCTTCAGGATTTAAAATTTTTTGTCAATGATCCTATAATATAGTATTGTCAACATTTATTTTTTATGTTTAAGCTGATTAGATGTTGAACAGCTTTCCATTTCCTGGTCTCAAATTTTTCCTACAGCATAAATTGTGAATAAAAACTTTGCTGTGGGAGAGATCCATATGACTCTTCTTTCTCTCTAACATGTTTTGAAGTTACCTTGTTTTCTTCAAGTATTAGAAGAGGTTTTCTTCTTCTTCCCTCTAGTATATGCTTGTTTGCCTTTAACTAACTCACCAACCATAAAAACAACACCACCTCAGTATTACCATGCTTATTAAATCTTGCTCAAAATAGTCAAAAATAGTCCGTTAATCTTCATATACATATATGTATATGTAAATATACATATATATATATATATATATATATATATATATATATATTCGTATCAGATTATTTGAGCATGAAATATGAAACAGGGAAAAAATATCCTCTGCACCTTTAAAGTTCATTTTTATATCCATAAAGATAAGAGTAGAAGTAAAGGAGAAAAGGCATGTATAACTACATGCACAGGTTAGGTGACCAGGTTAGTAATATAAAACTGTTTAAAAAATGTGAATGATGGGTGTGGACAGCATTACTAGAAAGTACAGGTGAGAGGTCTCTTTTGGATATGTATTGGCAGGTGAGCATTTCCTCTCCACTTTATGCCCTGGTATTGTGATGAGATGTAGTTTTGCAGAAAAGGCAGCAGGGCCATGGAGGAAAGTAACAGAAGAATCAAAAATGTGTCCATGTATCTTTGTGTCTCAACTTTCCAACCATTATTAGGTCCAAGTTTATGCTGTGGGGCAAATGGATAAGTCTTTAGAATCCACACTCTAAACAAACTGCTGTGGTTTGGTTGAAGAACTCTAGTTTTTCAATAATTAGGACAGCATCCAAAGAGAATGTAAATGACTCATCCCGTAGTTTTACTGATATGCAACAGGAAAAGGAGGCAAGCAAGGAGGCAATGGGCTGCAAAAACATTGAAAAATACATGGTGAAGAGGAGGAAGAAGAATGACTGGATAGATCTAATTAAGAAGCAGAACTAAGTGTCATCTACTGAAATACTACAAACCTATATAACACTTCAAATATATTTGGACTAGAATTCTTTAGGGGTTAAACTTCTTGGCTTTGTGTAAAACTTGTCTTCTTATACTGGCATTGTAAATGGATTTATCTGTGTTATTATCTTGATTTGATCGCACTCATTCTTCTCTTTCATTGTGCCCCCCATTTTGCCAAGAAAATTCACTTTCAATTACACATATATCATAACATTTAAACATTAGTTTCACTTGCCTCTGGTTAATAACTCACCTTATATTCAAACATCCATCAATATAATATCAGCATAACAACTTTTATGAATCCCTTTATCATCAGCACATTCTAAATGCTTATACAATTCACTCTCTGGATTCATATAGGAACTTGCTTAATAGCCCTTAAAGTTACTATAAACCTTGGTTGCTTTCAATCATAGGAATATTATTCATGTTTTCAGAGTGAGCACAGTTTTGGTAATTGTTAAAGTTTAAAACCACTGGGATATAGACACAGTTATCCCTATAATACAAAAAAAATCATTTTATTCAAATGGTTATAGTGTCTCTAGAATTTTCAGGTGCCTTCCATTCACAAATAATTCTTCACATGCATTCTTGAATCTGGAGATTATATATATATATATATGAGAGTTTTCAATGGAAGAAACTTCTGAATGTCTTACATTCTGGTTTGGTAGGACAGTGGAGCAGGAGGTTCTGTTTTGACTTGAGATTAACTCAGAGACTGCTGTGGAACCATACCTCAGTTGCCTCATGGTGGAAGGAACATGTTCAAGTGAATTGTTTTTCAGGTATCCAATAAGCATTAAACAGGTATTAAGTGTGGACAAAGAGATATTTCTGGAAGGATTAAAGAAGCATGAAAAGGAAACTCAGAAAGATAGTTAATGGCATACTTTTCTTTCTTCATTTATACACGGGGCCATTCTTGAATGATACTAGCTGTTTTTCTTGAGTTTCAGCAATGATTCATATGGAAATGGTGTGAGCTATTTCAAAATAAGTACATTCATTGAAAATGGCAATAAATATGACAACAATAGAAAGAAAATAAATTTTACATGTCATAATTTTTCTGTCTGCCACTAGCATTTTACTTTATTGTCAAAGAGTAAGAAATAATTTACAAAGTATGATCCATATAATCCAGTTGTAACGTTTCATATTAAGCTCAGTCTATAGTTTCAAGATGACATGTAGAAATTGCGTGGGAAGAAATATAACAACATATTAAAAATTCATGTTTTCCTTCATTCTTTCAACATAAACTTGTGAAATAACCCACTGTGTGTCCACTCTATACATACTTGGATTAACTACTATAGGAAAGTTAAGAGAAGTTGATGTTGATGTCCTCCTCTTTGAGGTCTTCATAGTTTAGCAAAACAATATTTAAACTGGATATTATCATAATCAATGAAATATGTTTACTCTATTGATACAAACTAGTGTGATGACCTTGAGCTAGTCACAGCTCAAGTCTGATTTCAAGTTTTCTGTCTCTAAGTTTCCTCCCATACCTAATTTTGATGCTTATATGTTTTTATATCCTGATGAATATTATATGCAAATGCAGTGCTAATTTCTGAAGATACAAAGAAGATACTTAAGATAATTGCCTTTAGTTAGGAAGAGAAGATATATGTTTTTCTTCTTTTGTTGTTTTTATTTGCCTGTTCTCTTTTAGCTTTTCTTTTTTTTTTAATGAAAGGGTTATATGAATAATCAGATATTTTTACTGTAAAATGGGTAGGCTTCCACTGTTTAAAGATAACCTTTAAAAAAATATATTTCATGACTCAATCAGTGTTGCCACTCTCTGAGACTCATGGTAAGTGAAACTGCTCTTGCAAAAAAGGTGAATAATTTTGTCCAAAGAGTTTCATTTTCCTAAAGGTGTTCTAGAAGTGAAGATTTTTGACTCCTAATGCCCAAGATTTGAAGAAGACCTAGTCACTGGACAGGGTGACTGCCCCCAAAGTTTGTAGAAGGAAAATACCATGAAACTCTTGTATAAATTACCCTGAAAATCAAGAAGTTGATCCTAGACCTTGGCTTAAGGTCAAGGTATAGGAGGCACTGGGAGGAAAGCTGGTTCCAGTCAGGGAAGTGGCTGAGACTGGAAGTTATCTCCTAGCCAGTCCTTTTGGCTAAACCAGGCCAAATGTGGTAAAGAAGGGTAACTAAAGCTAACCCATTATTTTGTGATTGTCTTGTAACAGAACAGAATGGCGGTACACATGGGCCTGTATTACATAGGGAGTTTGACAATGGTGTATTTTTGATGAAACTTAGTCTGAAGGAACTGGATCCTTTTCCTTAAGGAATCTCATTGCCTACACAATAAACTAAATGAGTCAGGGAGATATTGCTGCAAGACCCAGCTCTTAAGGGTCACTCTTTAACTGTCACATCATGTGAGAGTAAGAAGCAATGTTGAAGGTAGTCTTATTAGACTCAGTCCCTACTCTACCTCCAGGCTTGGGTTATGGGAATGCAGGGTGGCTGAGATTCATAAAAGAGAGCACATTCTTGTTGGGAGCTCTTGAGAGAAATAAAATATTAATTAGAAATATTAAGGTGCTTGAACTGTATTCATGGTCCACGTTGTCAAGCAGATTGTAACAGTTGTAAAGTTGGACAACCAGATGTATAAAAAGAGTAAATGGTCTACCTTGAATTGTTGTTCAAGAACTCAATAAGGTACGGCTGTTGAGTTCTAAAGCTGCCCAGGGAAAGATCAACTATGTGAGGGCAGAAGGAAGAAGGCCCCCTGATGAGACTGGAATTTGGAAATAAGTTTGTCTTTCAAAGCCTGGAAGAGTTTAGAAGAGCAGAGAAGATGTGGAAGAATATACCGATCAGGAGAATGACATAAAGAAAGGTACAGAGAAAATAATATATATACATATATAACATATATTTAGAAATAATGAGAATATAGTAAAACATAAGGCACAGAGAAGTAGTTTATGTGTAATTGCCAAAGGGGTAGAACATAAAGAAAGTTATGAAAAAAATTGCCTAAAATAAATATTTTATTCTAAAATACTATAGTACATAGCACTGATATTACATGTGGTGTATGATTTTACCATCAATAGGCTTTATATATTGTATACATAGTATCCAGTCATGTACAAGATTGATATTTATTCATATCACTAGACCAAGCCCCAATTCCACCATTTGAATGGAATAATGACCGTTGTTGATTTCAATAATTCAGAACCCAACAGACCCTATTCGGGTAATTACTTTCCCCAGTTTCAAAGGGCATCACTCGTCTTCTGTTCTATGTGTGCAGTGCCCCTGGATTGAGCAACTCACACCATGTGTGTCAGTGGGTAGTGACCCTGAATGCAACACCTCTTTCATTACATGTGTGTGTATGAGTGTGTGGGATACCAAAGAAATAGATCTGGCATTTCTTGGACAAAGCATTCTTATGGGCTTCTTACAGATGTCATTCTATGTAATTTTCACAAAATCCTTATTGGGTAGATAGCATATCCCTCATCTAACAGATGAAAAAACTGAAGTTTGGGCCATCTCTTGATCACAATCACAGTTTTGTGCTTGGTGAAACTTGGTTTCATACCTAGATCCATCTTAATCCTTGATATATCAAGATATTTAGTGTGTGTGTTTTCTCAGGAGATGGGTTGCAATTATTATATACACAGTATTATTTTATGGTATGAATAAGATTACAAATGGCATAGAGTAGAATTTGTTCTCAAAAATCTTACCCAGAGAAAACAAACAGATATGATGTTTAAATTACATTGTGAAAAATTGAAAAGAAAAATGAAGAAATGAAATTATTAAGGAATGAATCTTAGTAACATTAACTATTATGAGGTTATGTCTTCAAAAAGAAAGGGATCATTTATTCATCTATCCAATCACTCATTTCTTGGGTATTATATTGTCATATAAAGATTAGCAAGGCATTAATTAAAGAATTATTTTTTTGCTGTTTCTTGTAACACAGAGGTTGTTAGGTTTTTCTTAAATTTTTGCATGAGGATATTACTTGAAGGCTAGAAGTCTCAATAGTAGAAGCAGCACTGCAAAATCCCTATTATCCTATTTTATCATTTTATTGTTGTTGCTTATTTCTTTCAAACATAATGTCCAACTGTAGAGCAGATAAAGCTAGCACAAAGTTTGTTTGTAAATTGAATAATACATACAACAATTTGTGCTTACAACCATGTAATGTATTGGGCCCTGGATGCTTGTTACTTGTCCATCTCTCCCACTAAATTGTAAGCTCTTTAAGGAAAGAGATTGTGTATTCATTTTTTAAATCTCCCTCACTTTTTGCATCAGTTACTGATAAATATTGTCTTAATACATAAATTATCCAATTGCTTGTATGTAATTTGTGGGGCTTTTGTTCCACACCTCTCTGTTCTTTTCCAAGTCTTTGGATCAGGGACTTTTTGAGTTTCTGAAATAATAAGTCTATGTTACTAAATATAATATGCAGCTATGTATTATTTTTTCCATTTTTTTGATTTCATGTGCATGCAATTGTCTTCTAATTAAAAAGCAAGTTCTGTGGACAGTTGAGTCTAAGTGATGAATTTTCCTACATCTCCTATCCCACTGACTCTTGTACAATGCTAGACATATGGTAATATATACATTGGTTGATTCTTTCTATCTCTGTCTCTCTCTCTCTCTGTCTCTCTGTCTCTCTCTCTCTCTCTATATATATATATATATATATATATATACACACACACACACACACCACACACACACACACACACCATATATGTACATTTGTACTTGTATATATTTTATACAACCTGAACACAAACAATTTTAACTCAATCATCCGATAATACTTTATCTTACAATGATTAGTGCTCTTCTTGAGTTAAAATAGAAGAGAGAAGGCAAATGAGCAATGCTCTTATTTCAGTGTGACCTCCACAGGTAACAATTCTCCTCAAACTGTTTGGGTTTTCATAAACTTGTCTGCAAGACTTAAAGTTCTCTGATCCTAAGTCTCCAGAATATAACAGAGAAAATAAGCAATTTGGTGCACAGGACTGCTAGCATAAATGTGAATTAGAGCTTTGTGATATGAGTAATATTGTGTCTTTTTACAGTTATCCCCATCATCGTATGTTAAAATTACCTTATCTGTTGACACACTCATCCAATCATTCTTGCAGTACACATCTTTTTAAATGCCCTCTGGCCTGAAACAGAGAAATACTGTCATGATCAAATCTTGTTCTCTAGTTTCCTTCAATGTAAACTTTTTCTACTTCAAAGAGAATTTTGTCAAATGAGTGTTACAGTAATTACTCAATTCTTGTCCACAAGCATTATTTCAACAAAACAGTACTTTTCCAAACTGGTGGACAGTATTTTTATAGTTACTTATCGAAAAATGAAGTCACTTACTACAATTTGATTTTTCTGTTGCTATGGTTCAATAGAAGTTGGAGTCAGCCACCTTGCTTTCAGAATTGAGCTAATCTGAAACAGTCACAAAAGTTGATGTTCTCACAAAGGAAATAAATAAATATAAACATGGGGTCTGATTATAGGGCAATCAAGACTCTAAAATATACAGCCGCAACATGAATACTGAAATCTGTTTTTATAAAGTTGAGCTTACTAAACACATACCTAATTTAACTTTGAGGTGCCATGTTTTTCAAAGCTATTGTCTTTTTTTCATTGAAGTATAGTTGATTTACAATGGTGTGTTAAGTTTCAGGTGTACAGAAAAGAAAAGTGACTCATATATATATATATATATATATATATATATATATATATATATATATTCTTTTTCAGATTGTTTTCCATTATAGGTTATTACAAGATATTGAATATAGTTCCCTGTGCTATAGAGTAGGTCCTTGTTGTTTATCTATTTTATATTTAGTAGTGTTCATCTGTTAATCCCAAACTCCTAATTTATCCCTTCCTCCCTTTCCCCTTTTATATCCATAAGTTTGTTTTTGATGTCTGTGAGTCTGTTTCTCTTTTGTAAATAAGTTCATTTAAATCATTTTTATTTAGATTCCTCATATAAATTATGTCATATGGTATTTGTCTTTGTCTGACTTACTTCACTTCGTATGATCATCTCTAGGTCCATCCATATTGCTGCAAATGGCATTATTTCATTCTCAAAGCTATTGTCTTAAAACTTCCTTATCTGACCATGCAATGTTCATCCCTGCTATAAAGATAGTCATTTCTGGCAAAAGAGGTTTATTAAAATGAAGTGATGATATAGATAATGATTCTGGAAATGGAAAGGGTTACAGGAAAATGTTGGTGTCCAGAACAGGGCTCATTGGGATAGACTGTATGGTTTTGGTTACTCCTCCAATTTTTAGGATGAAAACCCAAAATTCTTCATTGCATACTTTCTATGCCACAGCATCACTAGTGAGTACCCCCATCAAGTGTTATATATACTTGGAGTTTGGAATCAGAGTTTTAGCAACTGTATGTCCTTGTGCGAGTTACTTTCCCTCGTTGTTGAGTCTTTATAATATACGTTTTTTTGTGAGGATGAAATAAAATATTTATATTAAATATTCACCAGTGTCTAGTTTATGATAGGTGTTCAAATAAATATTTTTTTCTTCTTCTTTTTTTAAACTTTAGCTCCTTCGGTCGCTGGTGGGGTGGTTGTGCAGCAGAGATTAAAAGCAAATTGGGTTCAATTCCAACTTCTACTAATTATTAACTCTAAGACTTCAGGCTACAGATCTCTGAACTTCAGTTTTTTCATCTATAAAATGGGGAACATAAGACTTTCTATCTTATAAGATTCTTATGGAAAGTCCATGAGGTTACATGTCTTAAATTCTGATAGTAGTTACTGGCACATAGTATACACCATAGAAAGGCTTACTATCTAAGAGAATGATTATATGCCCCAGGACCCCATGCTCAGAGTTTGTGATTGATAAAAACAGGAGAGTGGCCATGAATACGTGCCCAGATAAGTCATGGAGGAAACTTCAGGAACTGAATAGAGCCAGGATCCTGAACCAGGAAAGGCAAAGTATGTTAGTCACCTCTCTTGGCAAATTAGTTGAGAATTCAAGATTTTAGAAATGTAGAAAATTGGCCTTATGGAAATGTGAATGAGAATGCAGATAGGAAGACTCAGAAGTTTTCTGATCGTTGTAAAGAGTTTGTGTTGAAGATAGGTCACTGTTCAGATAAAACCTTCCACTGCATTACTTCCTTCTTAGAAAACTGAGCTACATCCAGCCTAGAAGTCCAGCTGAAGAAGCTGGACCTTAAAAAAGGAACAAGCTCGGGCTTCCCTGGTGGCACAGTGGTTGAGAATCTGCCTGCTAATGCAGGGGACACGGGTTCAAGCCCTGGTCTGGGAGGATCCCACATGCCGTGGAGCAACTAGGTCCATGAGCCACAACTACTGAGCCTGCGCGTCTGGAGCCTGTGCTCCGCAGCAAGAGAGGCCGTGATAGTGAAAGGCCCATGTACCGTGATGAAGAGTGGCTCCCGCTTGCCACAACTAGAGAAAGCCCTCGCACAGAAACGAAGACCCAACACGGCAAAAATAAATAAATAAATTAATAAACTCCTACCACCAACATCTTCTTTAAAAAAAAAAAAAGAAGGAACAAGCTCATCTGGGACAATAAGATTTGAACAAATTATGCTCAAAATGTTCTTTTGGGTACATGAAATATTAAATCAAGGGCAAAATAGGATTTCTAGAGCTCAGACTCAGATACACAACACTGAATAAAACAATACAAGAAAAATAATTACTTCATAATTCAGGGCCATGAGTTAGATGAAACTGAAGTTGTCTTGGGATTAAGCAAACACACACACACAGACACACAGACACACACAAAGCACTAGAACAGAAGTTCTGGAGCCAGTCACAAAACTGTCCAACTTTCTTTATCTAGTGTAATGTTGAAATGAACCTGAAATTGATATTCTTTAAAGGATGATACCGAAGGTAATGTGTGAGATGCAAAGCATTTAAAATGCAAGGTCTAACAAGAGGGAAAAGAGATGAGAAATGAGATGACATCAGGATTCAGGTCAAAGTCAAGATACTTAATCACTCTTTGCCTTACCTTCCACTGTAAGAAACAGAGGTTATCTTTTCTCTCTGCCCCTCCCATACTGACTGTGCCAAGGATGTCTTCCAAATAGATTGTGTGATAATCATACAATCAATTATCATATGTGATCTCTCCATGATGTGTGATGTTCACATTTCCACAGTAGACTCTGAGGAAAAGGGCAACTGTTTAAAGCACACAAGAATAACCTTGTAATGGACCTCAAAGCAGAGCATCATCATTTGGGAAGAAGGTGGTCCTTCCAGTCATATTCACTCTGCCTTCCCAAAAGACCAGCTCCAACTCTGGTCACCTGCTCTTCCCTCTCACAGATTCCCTCTGAGTGAGAGAAGAACATTTAGGTCATTCAGCCTGGAACATTAAAACAAATGCTGATAGTTCAAGGTTAATAGATTCATAAAACAAAAGTAATTCCGTGTCAAAGCTGAGATGACAGGCGATTTGACTTGAGGCAGCCTTACAATCACTCTTTTACGTGTGCTCCATGCTGAGACCAGGCAAAAGCGTTATGTTTCTGACATTTACTTGTCAGGAAGGTATGACAATAGAGATTGTTTCTATCTCTGCTGCTCCCAGATGTTAACCTTCCAGCTTTAGTTTGTAATTGGGGTTCTGTGGAGCTTTAACATTTTCTATTGATTCAATAGAAGTGATAACATTCCCAATCATAAGACAGCATTATAAAAATATCAGGCAATTCACATATCAGAATGTTTGATAGCTGGGCTCACTGCATTAATTTCTGTCACCTTTGCCAGGAACCCTTTATCCTTTTTTTTTAATTCTGAAGGACACCTGGGAGTAGTTGCTGCCACTTTTATTGTTCAATAAAGTAGACAAAAGTTTCAATTAACAACCAAGGGGCCTCTAGGAAATTGTGAATGAGAATATATTTTACTCATTTTACTATATTTCTTTTTTCTAATGGGCCAGCTGTGACTTGGAGGATGTACCTCACTTAGAACACACACACACACACACACACACACACACACACACTCATAGTCTTCCTAATTTCATTTACATTTTATTAAAACATTCAACCAAGGAAAGCAAAGTCAGGTCCATTGAGGATATGGAGATCAGCTGGAAGTAAGTAAAAAGCTCAAGCAAGTACAGCCAGAGCAATGGAGTCTCCAGGTTTGCAGGACTGTGAGGCAAGAGGTTCCTGAAATCCACATCCTTGCCTATGACCTCGAGACTAAGGTACCCAGGAATCCTCTGGCACTGAGTAACTGGTACCTCTTTAAAAAGAAAAAAAAATGTATCCTGTGTCATTTATTCACTTAGATTCCCATTCTTTTATTAAAGATTTGGATTATGGGTTTTTAGAAAATTATTAACTGCATTTTAAAAATAGTTAATAAACAGGAAAAAGCTCTGAGATTTAAAAAATGAAATTAAACATGTGACAACATTATAATTTTTCAGGTTGTGTTGTTTTGACTCAGTTCAACACAATTATTGCATCTCCTCATGGGCAGACTCTTGCATGTTGCTACAGAAGCCATGCACATTTTGATCCTACACTTTTACTTGTTATATTCCTTTCAATTTTAACTAATCTAAACAAGCACTGTCACTTGTCCATTTGTCCATCAATTCCTGCACATGGACAAACTCCAGCCCCACCTCTTTGATGGAACACTTCTCAGCTCTCCCCTCTGTCTTCATATCTTGGACTATTTAAAAATGATTCTTAACTTTTAGAGGAAAAAAAAAAACTCCTCTGAGAGTCTGATAAATTTTTCCTCATAAAATTATGCATTTGGTTATATGAGTTAATGTATTTAAACTTTGTTGTTGACTTCAAGAAAAGAACTGTTAACTAAAAGCATTAATTGCTGTTATTTATATATAGGTTTAATATATGACTTATTGTAACTATTAAAACATCAGTCAACTGTATGTATCAGTATATCCACAGTAGCTGTTAATATCTTTGCTATCTCTCACAGCTCAATGCTATATAGAATTTTTGATTCCAATGTCTTTTTTATTATAATTGTTATCAAATACATTAATAAAATGTTAAGTAAAAAGGAACATACATAACCCATTAGTCTAATTCTAGTAACTTCTATCCAGTCTAACCAATTAATCACCCTCATTTTGATATGATTTTTCAAATAATAATTGGTAAAAACAAATTTCCTTTTTCTTAAATTTAATGAGAGAGACATTGTCGAATGTCTTGTGGAAATCTAGACTTGTTATGTCTACTGCCAAAGAAGCTAGGCTATTGGGATGTGACTTGTGTTTAGTAAATTCTCAGGAAGTCCTCCTTTTGTGACTTATGTACTTACAAGCCAACCCTTCAATAATTATTCTAGAATTATGTCTGGAAGTTAGATCATTCTTACTGATCTATAGTCTGTAATAATTTCTTTGATCCCTCTTTGGAAAATAATAATGATGTTTTTTCATCTCCCTTTTTTGTATGTATGAAAAAAGCCATGCCTAAGAGAAAGTAAAATAATAATGCCATTGCCCTTGAAGAAGTGGGATTTGATATTGTCATCAGTACACAGAGATGAACTTTGTGAACAGACATTGGAATTGTAGCAAAGAAAATGGAATATTGTTTTTACTTTGTCAAACTTATTTATTAATGCATTATTTTGCCCTACTCACTGTGCTGGTGAAGATACCGTACATGGATTTCAAGTTCTTTGTAACATCTCACTTTCTTCAAGTGTGCTGAATGGGCCAGTACCACTAATAGTACATAGGAACAGGTTAGAAATGCAGATTCTTGGGTCCAACTCCTGAGTAAGAGTTTGGAGTTTATCAAGAATCCCCCAAAGAGTATCCACATTAAAGTTTGAGAAGCACTGGTATAGGTGGTCTCTCTGTCTGTCTTCAAACTTGCTACATTCACTCTAAATATCCCTGCAACCAATGACCTTCTTGATCCATGTTTTATCTGACCAACAAATTTGTCTGCATTGTATAACATGTTCCATGTATCGTCCAAACAATCCTCAAGAAGAACAAGTCATTCTCAGTATAATCTTTACTGCATAATTAACTTCATGGTGGCCTCCCAGAAAATCTCTTTTAACCTCAGATAAAGGCCAGAAGCTAAAGTTCTGGTTGTTATTTTGAATTGCTTGACCAGTTTTCCATGAGATAATTCTCTCTTCAAAGGTCAGTTGTACTGACTTAGCCACCTAGAAATCCAGGTCTTACATCTTTAGGTTGAACCATATAAGAAAAATATTACTTAATATGATCAATGTTTGGGGATTACGTTAAAGGCAAATTAATCATGTCATTATAAATTCTGAGTGCTCAAAAGATCTTAACAGTAATTATGTGCTCAATCAATGCTTATGGAAATAATTAGAAAACTTAGGGGGATTTGGGGAGGTAGCAACATAGATAAGACACAGCATTCCAGACGGAAATACTGTGTGTGGACTTATTTCATTCAATAGTAATTACATAGATAAAGGCTCTTTTTCTTTATGGTCCATTCAGGTGGCCTCTTCCACCTCCACCAAAGAGAAAGCTCCTATATCTCAGAAGCTCTGTAATACAAGAGACAGACATTTCTCTCAGTCATACTATAGAAGTCAGACACCATTTTTTTTCAAACTAAATAAATACATATTTTGTCAGTCTGCAGATAGCTGTTTCTGCCTTCAGATTCAAAATAGTTTTCATTTATTCATGTAAAAAAGAAGAATTTCAATTATAGTTGTAATATTTACTTATCTGGTTTCCTCATGATGGATAACATATGTATTCAGAACTTCCATGCCTCAAAAAGATGCCACTTCATAAAATGGCAATACAATTCCATATTACAATAAAAACAGATACAATTCAAAATGCCTCAAATAGTTCCAAAAGCAATTATGCCATTTCAGAAGTAAACATTACTTATAAATTCATAACCACCCATCAAAATTATTTCACTAGGATAAGTTAAGGAAGCATCTGCTGCAATTTATGCATTTGAGTCTTTCTTATTTTTCATAGCCAACTCTGAAAAAAAAAATGCTTCTAGCAAGTACTGCAGTTCAGAGTGAAGTCAAACAGTTTTCCATTTACCTAGGAATACGTACTCCTTTTAAAGCTCCAGTTCAATCCTTTTACCGTAGTAAAGGCATAAAATTCACATTTCATCCACAGGAACTAGATCTGACCAGTACCATCTGCAGGGGAACAGTGTCTAAGATTAGCAGTCTTATTTCTTTGCCTAAAAGAATAGCAGAATAAGTTCCTTTTATATGCTGAAAAGATTCATTCTTCATATCCTGTCTAGAATAATGCTGAATTATTTCTCAAATACAAGTAGTGTTTCATAAATCATAAAAAGAATAAATCTTATTAAATAAGTTGTAGATTACAAAAACCTAAAGGCAAGGTCCTTTCTCCAAAGGACAGTGCTGTTCTCACTGATATTTTATCCTTTTACTTATTTAAGAGGAGACGGCTTCTATGAGACATGCTCAACTGAAGTAAGAGGTTTTCTTTTTCCTTCTTTTTATAAGGTGTCAAGTGACAAATAACCATGGTAGAACAGTTCATCCACTAAATGTCTAAACACTACAAATTTCAAAAACTCAATAGATATGTATAATGGAGAGTGTATATATAATGTGTAAAGTCCAAATAGATAATTTTAAATTAAATTTTTAAAAATTAATTCCCATGTCTGCTACATTATTCAGAAGATTAACAGAACAAAAAAATGATATACTCTAAGTATGTTGGGAAAAAATCTTTACAATTAACACAAAATGCTATAATAATATCTATTCTTTAATAGTCAAGATATTTTGTAATCTAGCTCTTAGTCATGCAGTGTTATATTCACAAAAGTCTAGTTTTTATGTTTTAGGAAAAATATACTCACTTTTACATGTCACAGAACAAAATATGAAGGCAAAAGTTATGATTCTTTTAGAAGTGTGAACTTTACACATTACAAATAGCACATTCAAAATCAGCTTAGTGATGAAAAATTCAATATGCATATATTTATGTATTGAGTAGATTTATAGCTAACACGCCCACTGCCACTTGGCCTCAGTTCAATTTCACGTCCTTGAAAAGAACACATTTCACGCATTTTAAAAAAACATTTAGAAAGTTTAAAAGCATTTGCCAATGTCACAAAGCAACAGCAAATGGTATACACATCTCTAACAATTTAGTCTAGGAATATGGAATATGAAATGTGCGATGAGGTGTTCTATATTCTGAACTGAAAGTCTTTCTAACTTTATTGACTCACATTTAGGGTGAGGACTGGCTTCACAATTTTAGGGATGTGTGAGTTTCATTTTGCTCCAACCTGGCACAAATATATCTGCAGTTGAGAAGTGAAGCTTTACAAAGGATACTCCTCCGTAATAGGAAATGGGTTGCAACCAGTTTAGGATCATTTTTCATGGCATACAGTATGCTTTTACTCATCACTTTGAAATGATGATATAGAATGTGACATAATAGAGATCTTTATTATAAGGTACACTCACCACATATATAATTAATACTAGCATATAGAAAAACATAGTTGTGCGAAAAAGCTTAACTTTGTCCTCCATTATCAATCCTACCAATGCTTTAACTCCACTTGTTTGCCCACAGTTTATTGTCCTGTTAAGTTCCCTGGTTCCCTTTGTGATCCAGAGAAAATGTTTTCCTCATTAATGCATTCAACGAACATTTATTAAGCACTTACCATGTTTCAGTCACTGTACTAGACTTTGGGGATGGAGTTATGAACAGGCCAGTCACAGTCCTACCCTTAAATTTTACAGCATAATGAAGAAAACACACACATAAACAGGCACTTAGAATATGGGGTGTGATGAATGCTATGACAGGAGAAGTACGAGGTCTTATGAGGGCCAGTTGAAGGGGCACATAACAAGAACTTGGAGGATGAGAGTAAGATTTCTTGAGGAAATAACATTGAAGCTGAGAAGTAGGGGTCGAGTAAGATTAGGAATCATCCAGATTAAAAAAAGAAGAGAAAGAAGCATGTTCCTTAAAGAGTAGTTGGCATGTGCAAGAGACAGATGATTCAGAGAGAATATAACCAACCTGAGATAATGAAAGACATTCCATAAGGCTGGGATTCAGCAGTCAAAGGGAAAAGTTAATAATAAATTCATGGAGGAGATGCAGAGAAGGGCCAGATTAAGAATATTGAATCTAGAATTTTAAAAGTATAGAAGATGTCATTAAGATAGGGAATGAAACAGTGATATGGCATGATCACATGTATTTTAAATGGTTCTATCTTGCTGCAATGTGGGGATTAGATTGGTGGAAGCAGAAGATGAAAGGCAATGGAGAGGTAATTTTTGTAACTCAGGAACATATTATGGTGGTCTAGAAAGAATAAAGGCAAAAAAAAAATGGAGGAAGGACAGAAAGACTATATCACACATGGTTGTTAATGTTGGGGGAGGATTTGACTGTTAATGGGTAACTAGAGGGCACTTCTTGTCATGATGCAAGTGGAACACTATAGTATCATTTAAAAAAAATTATTGGAGCATAGTTGATTTACAATGTTGTGTTAGTTTCAGGTGTACAGCAAAGTGAATCAGTTATACATGTACATATATCTGCTCTTTTTTAGATTCTTTTCCCATATAGGTAATTACAGAGTATTGAGTAGAGTTCCCTTTGCTATACAGTAGGTTCTTATTAGTTACCTATTTTATATATAGTATTTTTTAAAAAATAAAAAGTGATTTTTTTTTATAAATGTAGAAGAGAGGAAGAGAAGAATTTTACAAAAAAAAAAGAAGTTTGTCATGAACCTAGTGCAGACAGCTCTAAGTTGCCTCTCCCAGATCTTTCTCAGCTGGACCAACCCCTCTTGCCAGAAGAGGTTAAGGCTCATTCCACATTTGCCTGCTGTTGGACAGTTGAAGAGGGGCCCAGATGATGGAACCCTGAAAGAGAAACATACCATGACTTGATACCTTATCCCAATAAGTGACTTTGACCCTGATCCATTCTTGTCCGTGAACTTCCTCATTACATCTGAGCTGGTTAGGGTCAGGTGAAGAGAAACAGGCTGGAGCTTTCCCTAGTGACCTGAATAATGGAAGGAGACATAGAGAGTTACTGAGGAACATTGTAGAGAGGTTTGTCAGTGTTTCTAATTCCCCTAAAACCAAAACATAACAAAACAATGATGCCATGGAAATGAAGAACTGTCACATTCTTGATGCAAGTTGTATCTATGCTGCATCACTCATACTAGGTTGGTTTATCCACGGAAAAATACTTTTGTGAAAATTATTTAATTACAATAATAACCAGATTACCAGATGATTTTTTAAACAACCCATTATTTTTCTAAATTTGAGATTTTTTTCTTTAAAATATTTCCCATAGAGAAGCCAGTAGAGAACTAGAAGTCTGACATTCTTCCTCATACACTTTCAGATTTGCTAGCAGTCTCAGTTTCTCCAGGGCAGAAGCAAGAGCATGAGGTTGGTCCCAGGTGAAAATGCTCTGGGGCCATTCTTAGGGGTTACCGACTGCCTACCCTATGGATAGGACACCTAATACAAATCCATGTTGATACTTGAAAATCACTCACTTCTCATTTTTGTTTCTTTCTGTTTGTTTTTTGTTCTTCTGTAGGTCCAGTCCCATGACCTCCTTAGTGAATTCCTTTCCATGGTTAGTAAATTTATACAAATTTCCAGCAATGTGTTAGAAATACTAGCTTTCATAACTATGGATTCTAATATGTAGGAAATAATGTTCTAGTGTGTAGCCCCTGTAATAATATAAATGCTAATCGCTTTTTTAAACTACTGAATTCCTTTATTTAGTGAAGAATTCTATAGTGATATTCCAAAGGAATAATAGAAATACTAATTATTTTGATTAGCACAAAAGAGAGTCTCTTAAAATTTCTTGAAAATAGTTACTTCTTTAGTTTTATATGTTTTTGTCTTCTTTTAAGGCCAAACTCAAGCTATATGACAGAATTTTATTTTTTATGTAAATAGTTTCACTCAAAATGTCCTCCCAAGTTCTTATTTTAAAATGGTCTCTATGTGAGAGACTGAATCAATATGTATTGTGTATTTCAAATCTCCATAATTGTATTGAATAGAATGAACAGTTAAGTGGAGAAATTGATGAATATTACTTTGGGAGAAGGAGCTGGTATTATCTGAAAATTTGTTTGGTGTGTATGTTTGACATGTGGTTGTTTAAAATGTTTCAAATGAAAACTTCAAAGTATTTAGGATTTTTTTTACAAAGAAAATCTGCAGGCTAAGATTATGACTATACAGAGATAAATGTTCTGGGTCTAAATAAATCCAAAATAACACGTTAGTTTGGTATTTTCAATAAAAAAATGAGCTGTTCTATGAAAATATAATTTAAGTAGGACTGGGAAGAGGGGGATCAGGGAGGTGGGATAATTAATGGTTAATAGAATGAACTCTGGAATCAGACAGCCATGGACTGAATCCCAGCTTCACCACTTTCTGTGTGATTCTGAAAGGTGTCTTTTCTTTTAACTCTTTAAGTTTCAGTTGCCTTATCTGTTAAGATCAGATGGGATAATTCATGCACCACCACCCCCCAAATTATACAATATCTGGTACATAGGAAGTGATTAGCATTTGTGTTACTATTGCTAGTTACACTATGACTAGTGTTAGCATTTGATGTTGCTAATATTGTTGTTGTTGTTATCTTCACTGCAACTGGTTTACCATTATCAAAGTACCCCCAATGGAGCAGTCCTTCGTCTACCTTTTTACTTCCAATTTTCAAGCACTTCTTTTGGTTTTACCAACTTCAATACAATTCATAAAGTATAAATTACTGAGCACCTACTACATGTCAGGTTTTCTGATAGGATGCACATTTACAAAGACACAGGAGATGGGGAACAGCCATTTAGACAAACAGCACACTTTGAGAAGTGTGGAATGGAAGTATCTGTGGGGATAAGGAAAGAGAGGACTGGCTCTGTGGAGGGTGACAAGGAAGGAAGCTGAGGGAAAATGACATCTAAATCCTAAATGGATCCTTGAAAAATGATAATGAGAAACTCCTTAAGGGAACAAGGGAGGGAGTGGGAATCTAGGAAGATGGAACAGTATTTTGAAGTTTAATAAAGCTGGCCTTGTTTAAAGCATTTACTGCATTTAATTGTTATTAAAGAAAACATGCAAGATCAGAAAGCCATGTCACATGCATTTGCAGACTTAAGCTGGGACCTTGTTGCAGAAGGGGTCATGATGAAAGGCTTAAATTTACTCAGTAAAAATACAAAGTAATTTAAAAGTTACAAGTGGGCCAGTTAATGACTGTGGATGACCCTGCAGAAAATGAGGTGAAAGATGTGTTTTGGGGGCAGTACTTAAAATGGAAGAGGAAAAATTTTATGAAACTATGATAAAAATCTTGGGGAAAAAAACAAAGAAGAGAGTAACAGTGAAAGAAAGTAATAGAGAAAGATTCCAGAAAAAAATAGAGGTTGATATAAACAGTCCATGATGGCTGACTTTGCATCAAGGGTTTGGGAGTCTGAAAAATGGAGTGGAACTCTGGTACCAGTCACAGTTAGCAGAACAGGAGGGGTACTTTTTTTTTTTTTTTTTTTTTTTTTTTTTTGTGGTACGCGGGCCTCTCACTGTTGTGGCCTCTCCCGTTGCGGAGCACAGGCTCCGGACGCGCAGGCTCAGCGGCCATGGCTCACGGGCCCAGCCGCTCCGTGGCATGTGGGATCTTCCCGCACCGGGGCACGAACCCGTGTCCCCTACATCGGCAGGCGGACTCTCAACCACTGCGCCACCAGGGAAGCCCGAGGAGGGGTACTTTTAACTCTATGGCTGGTATGAAAGTCTGAGACCTCCCTTTCCTCATGCTGAGTAGGGTTTTGGATGTAGACTGTGAAGCCCAGAGAAGAGGTCTGAACCAAAGATTTAGCTCTGAGAAATACTAGAATAAAGGAACTGCACTGGGAAAGAATGGAGAGAAAGAAAGAAAAAGGAATGAGGTTGATACTGTTACTATCACTGAAACCAGCAATGCAGAGAAAACTCAGGCAATCACGAAAGATGGTCAACAAAGCCTTAAAAAGGAGTTTCTGAATGCAGGGAGTCGTCAGCAGAGTCCAGTCCCACAAGGTGAGATGAAGTTAGGTGTGAAAAATGTCCATTAGGCAGGTAGTTAGTGTGATCTTGATGAAGACAGTTTCAGTCTAAAAAAAAAAAACAAACAAAAAAATGTTACTGTTGAACCTAGTGGCAGGGCAGGAATAAAGATGTAGACATAGAGAATGGACTTGAAGACACGGGCTGGGGGGAAGCTAGGGTGAAGTGAGAGTAGCATTGGCATATATACACTACCAAATGTAAAACAGTTAGCTAGTGGGAAGCAGCAGCATAGTACAGGGGGATCAGCTCGGTGCTTTGTGACAACTTGGGTGGGATGAGGAGGGTGGGAGGAAGGCACAAGAGGGAAGGGATATGGGGATATATGTATGCATATGGTTGATTCACTTTGTTGTACAACAGAAACTAACACAGTATTGAGAAGCAATTATACTCCAATAAAGATCTGTTAAAAAAGAAAAAAGGAGAAGTGTAGTGAGCAAAATCCTGATTATCACATTTAGCAAATGAATGAAGGGGACTGAGAATGCTGGTAACTCCTGGACATGAAGTTGTAATTCAGTGTCAAGAATGGCACTAACAGAGCTCACTCTGGCCGAAGACACACATCTGATGTAGCAACTGCTGTGCTGAATTTCAGCTCATTTTTTTTTATTGGTCACCATCGCAGCAAACTGTCAACAGAGCACTGCTTTGCTGTGTCATCTGCTATTAAGAAGGGCTAGAGAATGGAGGCAAGTGTTCTGGCTTCCAACATCAATCAAAGATTTGAGTCCCTGATTACTTACTATTAGCTGTCAACTTGAAAATGACTGGTCTAGAAACGTTTAGATCTACAGCCATAATCCCAGTTGGAAGGTCCACACTGAACGAAGTGTGTCTTTCTAACTTTTCAAAGTGTTTCATTGCCCAAAAGGGTAAAGTACATTATCTCCTGCTATTTCATTTTTATTAAGACTGTTTGAACTTGGAAATGAGGCCAGATGGTCCCATTTTCAGAAGGCTGAAGGTCACTGGGTGTTTCTGTTCAAAAAGAGACAACAATGTGTAACCCCTCTGACTCCATAATCGAAAGAAATAGTGCAGTGATTACAGCCCTCTGCTGAGCTGGCGGCTGCTACAAATACTAGAACCAAATTTGATAGGATCTAGTATTACCTTATAACAAAGTATCATTCTTTAGAGTTCCAAGGTCAATGTCTCTTTCTCAAATAACATTTTGGACCTATAATTGTTCATATACATGCTAGCAATTATGGGGAAATTGATCAGCCAGTAATTAATGCCATGCTATTACAGTTTTTAATTTGTAGATTATGCAGCTGCAAGCATTCTCACATTTTTAATTTGTATATTATACAGCCACAAATGTTTACAATGCCCTTTTTAATCTCCTTACACTATCACTGCCATTATTCACTATAGATTAATGATACCCCGGATGCTGGGGTTTATTTCATTTACCACTCTTACCAGGAGAACAGTTAACATTACTGCGCTCTATTACTTAATGTCTTACTGCAGCTGCTAGTGAGCATTGGTTACCCTTTAAAATATTACCAGTCAGTTATTTATTCCTTATTTGTTTAGCTCTCTTGTCACCAATACGACTGTGGTAATATTACCCTTTATTTCCAAATTTATTTCAACTGGTTCTATCGGAGTTATTTAAATAATTCATTCTAAATAGCACAAATGACCTGAACCCCTCTTTATCTATCTTTGCCTATCTTAGAGCCTATTTGGGGTTATGTGACCAATACAGATTTTTCTTTTTTCTTCCAACGCCTATTATTTCCCTGTACCAGAAGCCAAGTAAATATAAAGAAACATTCAAAAAGTACTTGACTTCATTCCAACTAACCAGAAATAGATATTCTAAATATTGACTGAGCATAATAAGTCTTAATAGTTGAAGTTGAAGCTGCTGACTGAAGCTGGGGTTATTGTCGAGCATGTGTCTCCCTTGGCTTTCCTCAAGGTGATTCACAGTTTCACGGGGGTCATATCTGTCCCCTTGATAAGAAGTAGTGACAACTTTAACGCTGGCATTACCCTTAGCCATCAGGACACACAATGTGCACATCACAGCACAATTCTATGAAGCAGATCATGTACACAATATTCTATTAGTTACTGAGAAGGATGCACAGAAGTAAAAAATAGAGTATCTGTCAACAGATTATTGATATGAAATAGAATCTCATATAATTATGAGATTATATGAGAGCACAGTAAGCAGGTGGTACTAAGGCATGTGATAAATGGACAGAAAGACTTTATGACCAAGTAGAAGAATGGCTTTTCAGAGGGTGGAAAGAGTGAGCCCAGGATGGTCAGCTTGAGCTGGACTCTGAAGAAGGAGGTGGGGGAGGCAGGCTGAGAGTGGAGAGGGGCTTTCCCTGAAAATAATTCAAAATGAATAAAAACTTCAGGTGTTAAATGTTTGTTATACACACAAGGGGCAGTAAAGAGATGAATATAGCTTGACGAAAGTTCTGCTGAGGAGTAATACGACTTGAAGGCAGATATTCTGACATTTAACAATGGGCCTAGACCACCAATATAAAGATTTGCAGCTTTATTCTGTACAGAATTTCTGTGGGTCATTTTTGATTGGGTATTTTTTGTTTCTCTTTTTGCTTTTTTTGTTAATTTTTTGGTATGGGAGTGTCATCACCAAAGCAATAATTTGAGGAAAATAAAAAGGTAAAGGCTGACATTAAGATCATTTAGGAGGCTGATGAGTTAATTTAGGTGTGCGGGGATAAAGGGCTGAACGCTGATAGTGTTTACCCAGCAGGCCCCAGACACTTGGGATGTTCCTCCTGTCTCCTTCCTAACTCTGCACTCCTGACCCCTCAGCTCCTCTACAGCTCTATAAATCCTGTCCACTTTTAAAGCTTCAGAACTTGAATCCTGCATGACCTTTTAATCACTAAGAGATTTATTGTTTTTGTATTTTAATGTAATATTACACATGTATATGTCTTGCTTCCTAAAATAAAGTAAAATAATCATAATAATGATTATGGGTCAGGCACTATACTAAACATTTTATGTGCATTATTTTATTTCATTCGTACAATTGCCTCAGAGGTAAGTGCTTTTGTTTATTTATTTATTTATTTAGAAATTAACTGAGGTTTAGTAATTATCACTCAGTGATGTAAATGACACAGTCATAACTTAAACACCGATCTACCAATTGTATTTATTTCTTTGCTTGTGGATTTGTTCTTTCAATTATTGATTCATTCACAGATATTCATTTCATTAAGTGACTAGCAGTCTTTGATACCAGCTTTGATCTTATGTTAGGAATACTTCAGTGAACAATAATAGATGAGATCCCTCTTTCTTGGTGCTTATGGCTGAGCAGGAAGTAAGTGCAACCTGTATGTTGAACAAGTTCTAATAACAATGTAATTGGAAACTACATTTATTGTCTGTCTCCCTGTATCTCTTTAAATTTATTATCATACTCCTGCTAAAAAGTATGTAAATTCCCATGATTTGGGGGTGATCTTCAAGTAATAAAAGGTCCCCTTTTAGATAACTATTTTTTTCCAATTTTATTGAAGAGCAATTGACATATAATTGTATATATTTAGTGTACAACATGATGATTTGATGTACATATACATTGTGGAATGATTAACAAGATCAAGATAATTAACACACCCATCACCTCACATAATTAACTCATTTTTATTTTACTTTTTCAGTGAGAAGGCTTGAGGTTTCCTCTCAGCAAATTTCAAGTATATGATACCGTATTATTAACTATAGTCACCATGCTGTACATTAAAACCACAGAACTTACTTAAACTGAAAGTGTGTTCTCTTTGATCTACATCTCTCCACTCCCTCCCCACAGCTCCTGGTAACCACCATTCTATTCTCTGTTTCTATAAAATTGACTTAATTTTTTAAAATATTCCACATATGTGATACCATACAGTATTTGTCTTTTTCTGTTTGATTTTCACTCATCATAATGCCCTCCATTTTCATCCATGTTGTTGCAAATGGCAGAATTTCAGTAGCTTTTATGACTGAATAATATTCCAGTGAATGTGTGTGTGTGTGTCTGTGTATCACATTTTTATCCACTCATCCACTGAAGGACATTTAAGTTGTTCCCATATCTTGCATATTGTGAATAATGCTGCAATGAACATGGGAGTGTAGATATCTCTTTGAGATACTGATTTTATTTATTTTGGATATACACTCAGACAGGAATACTACATAAAAGAAAATTACCAGCCAATATATCTGATGAATATAGATGCAAATATCTTCAACAAAATACTAGCAAACTAAACTCAGGAACACATTAGAAGGATCCTACAACTTGATCAAGTAGGATTTATTCCTGGGATTCAAAGATGCTTCCATATATGCAAATGAATAAATGTTATATACCACATTAACAGAATAAAGGATAAAAATAATGTGATAATTTCTATTGATGTTGAAAAAGCATTTGACATTTGCATTTCTCTAATGATTAATGATATTGAGCATTCTTTCATGTGTTTGTTGGCAATCTGTATATCTTCTTTGGAGAAATGACTACTTAGGTCTTCTGCCTATTTTTGGATTGGGTTGTTTGTTTTTTTGATATTGAGCTGCATGAGTTGCTTGTATGTTTTGGAGATTAATCCTTTGTCAGTTGCTTCATTTGTAAATATTTCCTACCGTTCTGAGGGTTGTCTTTTTGTCCTATTTATGGTTTCCTTTGCTGTGAAAAAGCTTTTAAGTTTCATTAGGACCCATTTGTTTATTTTTGTTTTTATTTCCATTTCTCTAGAAGGTGGGTCAAAAAGGATCTTGCTGTGATTTATGTCATAGAGTGTTCTGCTTATGTTTTCCTCTAAGAGTTTGAGGGTGTCTGGCCTTACATTCAGGTCTTTAATCCATTTTGAGTTTATTTTTGTGTATGGTGTTAGGGAATGTTCTAATTTCATTCTTTTACATGTAGCTGTCCAGTTTTCCCAGCACCACTTATTGAAGAGGCTGTCTTTTCTCCACTCTATATTCTTGTCTCCTTTATCAAAGATAAGGTGACTATAGGTGTGTGGGCTTATCTCTGTGCTTTCTATCCTGTTCCATTAATCTATATTTCTGTTTTTGTGCCAGTACCATACTGTCTTGATTACTGTAGCTTTGTAATATAGTCTGAAGTCAGGGAGCCTGATTCCAAAACTACAATGAGATATCATCTTACACCAGTCAGAAATGTCATCATCAAAAAATCTACAAACAATAAATGCTGGACAGGGTGTGGAGAAAAAGGAACACTCTTGCACTGTTGGTGGGAATGTAAATTGATACAGCCACTATGCAGAACAGTATTGAGGTTCCTTTAAAAACTAAAAATAGAACTATCATATGACCCAGCAATCCCACTGCTGGGCATATACCCTGAGAAAACCATAATTCAAAAAGAGTCACATACCAAAATGTTCATTGCAGCTCTATTTACAATAACCAGGACATGAAAGCAACCTAAGTGTCCATCAGCATATGAATGGATAAAGAAAAAGTGGCACATATATACAGGGAATATTACTCAGCCATAAAAAATAATGAAACTGAGTTAATTGTAGTGAGGTGGATGGACCTAGAGACTATCATACAGAGTGAAGTAAGTCAGAAAGAGAAAAACAAATACCATATGCTAACACATATATATCGAATCTAAAAAAAAAAGAAAAAAAAAACAAAGAAAATGGTCAGAAGAACCTAGGGGTAAGATGGGAATAAAGATGCAGACCTTCTAGAGAATGGACTTGAGCATACAGGGAGGGGGAAGGGTAAGCTGGGACAAAGTGAGAGAACGGCATGGACATATATACACTACCAAAAGTAAAATAGATAGCTAGTGGGAAGCAGCTGCACAGCACAGGGAGATCACCTGTGCTCTTTTGACCACCTAGAGGGCTGGGGTAGGGAGGGTGGGAGGGAGGGAGATGCAAGAGGGAAGAGATATGGGGACATATGTATATGTATAACTGATTCACTTTGTTATAAAGCAGAATCTGACACACCATTGTAAAGCAATTATACTCTAATAAAGATGTTAAAAATAAATAAAATAACAGTTAAAAAAAGCGTTTGACAAAGTTCAATTTCCTTTTTATGATAACTCTCTCAAATTAGGTATAGGAGGACTGTACCTTAACATAATAAAGGCTATATATGACAAAATCACAACTAATGTCATACTCAGCAGTGAAAGTTAAAAGCTTTTCCTTTAAGAACACGACCAGGATACTCACTCTCACCATGCCTATTCAATGTAGTATTAGAAGTCCTAGCCAGAGCAATTAGGCAAGAAAAAGATCTACAAGAACTACTAAAATTTTCTGTTTGCATACAGCATGATCATATATATAGAAAACATATATAGACAATTAATAAGTCCAGACACAGTAAGAATCAAAACCTTACATTTGGGCTTCCCTGGTGGTGCCTTGGTTGAGAGTCCGCCTGCCAATGCAAGGGACAAGGGTTCATGCCCTGGACCGGGAAGATCCCACATGCCGCAGGTGGCTGGGCCCGTGAGCCATGGCTGCTGAACCTGCCGTCTGGAGCCTGTGCTCTGCAACGGGAGAGGCCACAACTGTGAGAGACCCACGTACCGCAAAAAAACAAACAAACAAGCAAACAAAAAAACACCTTACATTTTATTCAGTGTTAGAGTTACTCCTTTTCCTAACTCAGCAGGCTATAGACAAAACCTTTGCAATGCATGAAGAGTAGCATGGCTGGCATCTGCATGTCCCTGGTTTACAAATAACTTATTCATTTTCCAGTTTGTTAACTTTGACTTATGCTGATCCTTTCAGGCTCAGAGCTAAGAAAGGAGGAGCAGGTAGGTGAGTGGAGTCCTTACTTGACTAATAATGTGAGATAAGTCCACTCTCTGTGGCTGGGCAGGTTGGTAAAACTGATTTGCTCAAGTGGGCTCCTGGGAGACTTGTCATTCCGTTTATGTGGTGAATTCTTTCTCTTACAGCTGGTTGCTCAGAACACCCTCTTTAGCCTAAGGCCATCCATGAGGACCTTTTACTGCTTTCTATGAAGTGTTTTTGCCTTTCTGGAAGAACTTTAGGGTGGGGTTTAAGTGTACACCATGCGGCCTAAGGGAGATGCTTACCATACCTGTTTTTCCTCTTCAAGTCTAGGAGCACAGATCACCCTAGGTATCCAACTACTTTTCCGCCCTTTCACTGCCAGATCACATAACTAGCCCATCTCTCACACTTGAGATTCTCTCAGACACAAATCCAATGCTCTACGCATGGTAATTCTCAATCCTTCAGGTCTTCTGTTGTCATTTGAGATGATGAGGAAAATATGCCCATCCTTACCTAAGGAAGAGGGTGAGACCCAGAGCACATCAGCCACCTCCTCACTTAATCTTTCTATTATACAGTGCCTTTCCAGGCCTCACAAACTTCTTTTATACACTGGAGTTGAATGATTCTGCAAGCATACCAAATAGTTTTTTTTCTTTCTATCCTCCTTTTACCAGTCCTCTGGCCAGCCTTGCACCCTGCTTTAGAATAAGACATTTATTGTCTTAAGACTTCAGTTTCAGTCTATTATCATGATAGATACACAAACAAATAAGTTAAAATAGTAATGATCACTATTAGGAAAATTAAATTCAATGTGGGAGAAAGGGATGAGGAGGACAACATTGAGTGATGTGGTCAGGGGGACATCTCTGAAGAGATAGTATTTTACAGGAACCTGACTGACTAGGAGAAAGCCATGCAAAGATCAAGAGTAGGTACCTTCCATGCAGATAAAGGGTTAAAGGTCCTGACAATAGAATTGTATTCCCAGGTTCAAAGATCAGAAATAAATTATGTAGGGTCGGGACAAACACAGCAAGGAGAAAAAGGGCTGTGGGTCAATAAGCCCAAATTCCAGCATGCCTCAGAATCACTTGGGAGGGATTGTTAATATGCCAGTTCCTGGGTTCCATCCCAGTGATTCCGACCTAAAGTGATGCTGATCCCAGGTGACACTGCCTTAACTGACTGGTAGTGTTATGAGAAAAAGCAAGACAACAGATAAATGATTGGGGATTTTATTTTAATTCGTTGGGAAAATTTAAGGCAGTAGAGGGCCATGATCTAATTTGAAATTTCTAAAAATGAATCTGGCTGCTTTTGGACAAATGTACTACAAGGATTGGTAGGCAGGTGTTGGGGGAGGAAGGACAATCACAAGGCTATTTCTTTTGTCAACAGTAAATACCTTTAAAGGCTTGCATTTCTGGTATGCAAGTCTATAAAGGCAAAACTGGCAGAGGAGGAAAAAGGGAACTTCTTTCTTCCTTCCCTCCTTTACTTTCTTTGCATAAAGTTGTCTGATGTCACACAAATAAGATGACATGTGGCTCAGCCAACTGAGCTTTGAATCTTGCTTAGAAAGGCAGTTTCATCTCCTTAAACTTACAGCATGAATTGAGTTGATTTCTGGAGGGTCCCCAACAACAAAGAAAATACCAAATGGGATGGGCAAAAATAGGTTCTTAAAGAGCACTGTGCTGTCACTAAAACTAAGACTATTTGATAAAAAGTCTCATTTGAGAAATAATCTATATTTTGGAGTTAAGTTGTATAAATTTTATCCCCCAAATTATATTTATTTCAAGATGTCTCCTTATTACCACCACCCTCATCTACTTTCATCCTCCTACTATTTCTTATCTCTATCAGATTTATCCAAAATTTGTGACTCCAAACTTTGTTGGCTCCTTCTTGTGACAGGAAAAGGAAATTAGTCCCTGATGATGCCAAATATCAGGGAACCTCATTCAGTTCAGCTTGAAAAATCACAAGTCACCATTTTTTTCACTGAAGTAAGTTTATTGAGAAATGTTTCTATCCACTCATCTTTTAGCTTTTCAGGTTTGAACATGTGAAGTTTTCAATTATGATTCATACCAGTAGTGGGATTTTTAGAACATCCCCAAGCCCCTTAAATTGGTTTCCTTCTCACCCTCTCCCATCACCTCCTTTCCTACTGAGATTAAGGAATTTATAAAATACAACCTGTTACTGTCAGGAGGGATTACTACTATATATTATCACTCACAGCTCATTAACCTCGAAGCCCTGCTAACTAAGAAAATCCTCTCTAATGAGGTTTCCCTTGACTGCACTAAAGAACAAAAGGTCTAAAAGTTTTCCCTATTACCAATGTTCCTCAAATTATTGCACTGTAATTAAAATGTAACTTTGAGGCCAAAGGAGAAAAATGGTGTTTTAAATTTGATTTAAACTCTAAAAAAGACCTTGTAAAAAACTTCTGCCTTGTCCTTTGGTAGCAACTAAACCATATAGGAAACCATTCACTTTGGGGCAGATGATTTTTTGAAGTATACTTGGATTGTACCTACATCACTCAAGAGAGGTAGACATGGATCCATATCATTCAGACAGAAATACTTTTGTAATATAGAAGGTAAAAGTAAATTTCCAACCTCAGTGGTCTAAACAGACTCCTTCTTTTGGTAAAGTAATCCCCTAGATAATAACACAAGTCTACTATCCTTTACAGAGAAAGACCTAGAAACCAGAATTGGGATTAGTAAATTGATGGGTCTTAATGTATTTCTTATTCAGAGCCCTAGAGTCATGTTATCTGAATGGTTGTATCACTAGAATCTTAAGGAGTAGAGATGTAGATAAAAACAAACAGAAGGAGCTGTGTTCCCAGGAGAAATTTATAATCTGGTGAAGTAACTAGAATTAAGTATCCTCACTTCTGAGCTTTGAGTTTTTAAATGCCCAAAATGCAAATAATAATTACCTCCTTTAGCTTTCTTGGAAGCCTGATTTATGTGTGTAGCATATCCTCAGAGGAAGAGACTAAAGAGTTAGGGACTCTTAGCCTGGAAAATGAAGGCCTAGAGGAGAATAAAACTACTGCTTCTAAAATGGTGAAGGGACTAGCTTGAGGGAATACAACCTTGACCACTGAATCCTGGAAGACTAATTAATAAGCTGAGACTCTCTTGAAACTCAAACAATTTAAATTTAAAGCATTAAATATGTCTTACTCCACAAAGGAAGAGTAAATACATGACACTCATTAAGCAAAAATCCTTGCAATTTGAAAAAAGAGAAAACTTCCAAATTTGGGCCATACTCTCATAACAAGGTTCTAAAGGGTACTAAAATATTTAGGACACATCCCTGATCTTAGCATTCAGGTCAAGAAGAAAAACCTATGGACCATCCTATGGTGCAGCAAGAAAATTCTGGGTTATATCCTTGGAACTGCAGAAATGGTCTGTTAAGAGATAGTGCTAAAGTAATTCCATGAGAAATGTCTTCACCATGTGCTCATGAGGGGAAAAGGTAAAAATTGAATAAGCAGAAGCCACGCTAAATTCTAATCACTTATACCACTGGCTTCATGCACACAGCTTCTTTAATTAAAACAATTTTTCAAAGTACAAATAGGTAATGAAAATTGAAAGTGAAACTTGCCTCCTGTCAACGAACTTGCAATTTGTTTCATTTTGTTAAAAAGTGGATTGTGAAACCCAAAACACTAATTCAAGTCCTAGTGTTAGCGCTAATTTATACTAATACAAGAAACTGCTTTGTCCACATTGGGCTAAAATTTCTTTATGCTTTACTGGAGATAATGATACCTATCTTCCTATATTACCAGATAAATTTAAAAACTAAATACATTTAAATATAATTAATCTATACATAATTAAATAAATTTTAAAAGAAAAATGCAGTTGATGTAAAACTGACATAGAAATTTTAAAAAACAAAACTAAAAGTAAATATAATAAACACTATGGAAGTGCTTTGAAAAGTAAAAGACACTCTACAAACGCTATACAAATGCAAAGTATACCTGTTAGTAACATTATTATCGTATTTCAGAAATTTTCCTTTTGTTCTACTTATGCAGGTATTTTATTAAAAGACAAAAGAAAACAAAACCACAACTACAACAAGCACAGAGACTTTGTGTGCTATTTCTATAATTTTAAAAAATTAAGCAAATGTTTATGACAAATTCAGTCTTGGAATTCTAGGAACTGTGAATACCTGAAGCCGACCCTGGGTAAACCTAAGGTTTATGCGGAGAGTCCAAGTAACTCTTTAGTTAGAATGAATACAATAACTTGTTAGCCATAATGTATTCAGAGCTGCCATTTTGCCATTGAGCCCTGGTGCATGATGTAAATACTAGGGATTTGATAGGATGGGGCTTCTCCATCAGGAATGGAAAGTGCCTTCACCAAGCCCAGGACTGTATTAAGTACCTAGAGTGATTCTGTAACAGTAATCATGGTCCTTGACTCATAATTATTTTTAATTTTCTATAGAAACAGCCAACCACCCCCAAATGATTAGAATCCACTATAAGAAAGTGTGCAATTGCATATTAGTCTTTGTAAGAAAAAAATTAATGAGTTAGAAAGGAAGGAATTTTGAGAAATTATAGACAGCTAGGCAAACTCCAAATGTTTACATTTCCAACTCCTTATTTTACCTTTTATAGTGAGTTGTGGCAGGAGGTGGACGCCCAGCTGGGGTATTTCCAAGCCCCCCTGCACGCAGGGCGAGCCATGTGACTAGGAGCGGAATGCAGGCATGTCTTCTTCCCAGTCTCTCACACCTACCACCAACTGGTGTTCAGCACAGAACCCATGAGTCAATAAGAGAAGGTGGAGCCAAAATATACAAGACTCCTTGGCCTCTGGATCACAGCCCAGAGGAAAGCCACCTGTAGACAAGAAACACCTGCACCAGTCTCCTGCCTAAGTCAAAGATTATCTTTTATCATGTTAATCTAGCATATTTTGGAGGTTTATTTGTATAGCAGCAAGATTCCCCTATTTCATTGGTTGTTAAAAACAAAATAAGTTGGGCATAATTGTTCATTAAATAGAATTCCCGAGAGAAATTATTCCAAAGAGTTAATTTCACAGAGCAACAAAATATGAGCCAATTTACCAAAATTGAGAGTTTGAGGGAACTACTTCTTCCATAAAATGAAGGTATAACTACAGGGATTAAGATGATTCAGACAGAAATTAAGAAATGGAGGTCTAATCCAGAATTTAATTACTTTAACAACTTTCTGAGTAGGGTGTAAAGTAGAAAATTCTCAGTCAGCACAATGGCCCTTGTTCTAACTACCAGCCAAGGCTCCTTCTGAAGTATGATTCCAGTGCCCCTCTGAAAGGCTCCTGAGTACTGGAGAGAGGGGTAAGACTGACACTGAATGAGGAGTTTAGGGCAAGATCCAATGTAGAAAGCACAGATGTAGGGAAAAAAAGCGAAGCACAAAATCTGAATGATACATTATACAACATCAGGGGCAAGGGGTGGGAAGGTAGATTTTGTTTTAGGAACAGTTTTTCCAAAACAATGAGTGCTGCTTCCCCTGAGGAAAAACACTGAAAGGGAATAATGATGGTGGGTTTGACCCCTTTTAGTGCAGGACCCAAGAAGTACCTCACGTCTTCCTGTGTCTCACACAACTAGGTCTATGCTAGCACTGACCCTGAATATTGAATACTTATGGAGCCCTTGCTAGTTCCGGAGAGCTTCTCACTGCTTGATCGTAATCAGCCCCAGGAATACTGTCTGGATTAACAAACTATTGATTAAAAAAACAGCTAGATATACATACATATTTGTATATAATCATACATATGTATGTACATACATTCATATACAAGTATGCTGCTTATAATATTTATTTCAGTTTTAAAACATTTTCTGGCATTTCTCATAAATACAAGGTCATGCTCTTTTGTTGACGAAGTGTATGATACCACACACACATGCACACACACATTATTAACCGAGCATACTTAGTCTCCAGAAAGCTGCTGTAACTGGGCATTGCGTGTTTACCAGTTAGAACAGATTATTGTTATTTTTCTCTGTGGTAAATATTTGCTCTGTGGCACAAAAAGGTGTGAAAGCAAATGCTGGGGAAAACCACAGAGTCCTCTATGAATTTGTACAGTTGCCCAAGGAGGACACAGGTATTTCAGGCTATATGTGTAACAATGCTGAGGTAGTCTCAGGAGAACAAATTATTTGTGGGAATCTCAAATTCACCCAGCCTAGATGCCATAAATGGTTTGATTCTTTCAGCTCCCTGGAAAGTGGAGGATGGGGTACTTTCACCGAGGGGGGAATACAATATTCTCAAACAAAATGGTATTGATGCTCTTTCTGATACACACACACACACACAAACATACAATTACAGTCTCTTTTATTTCATAATTTTTCCATTAAAAGGGCAGGAGAAATCATAAACATCTGTGAAGCAGGCAATGGCTCAATGACGTGAAGACCTTAAAATATAATTTTACTTTCATTTTAATCGACACATGTTCCATTCTTTTCTACACATCTTAACCTTTATTAGTGTTGGTATCTTCTAAAATGGCAATAATATAGACATCTGCCCCCACCCCTATCAGTGTACCTCACAGCATTGTTGTAACTTTGAAATGAGATAAGACAGGTATGGACCCTTGTCAGTTTTCATTCTTAGAATTGGGATACATGACTGACTACTCTTGTTCAGGCAGAGAATATGGACTGCAACAAATCAAGATGTAAAGTCTCAGTTATTGATTTTATGGAAATGAAACCATGTAAATGTACATGAAGGAAATAAAATTATTTAATGAATAAAATATCTAAAAACTTAATGGCTTAAAAGAACATTACACGTATCACTTCTGTTACTGTGGGGCAGGAGTGCAGGAAATGATTAGTTGAATCATTTGCTTCAGGGTCTCTCACAAAACCGTTATCAGGGGTTGGGGTCTCATCGCAGATCAACTGCAGAAAGATCTACTCCCAAGCTCACTGACCTGGTTGTTAGGAAGACTCAGGTCTTTGTAGACTGTTGGACTCAGTGCTGCAGTTCATTGCTGGCTATTGGCTAGAGGTTGCCCTCAATTCCTTGCCATGTGGGCCTCTACAACATGACAGCTTGTTTTATCAAAGCCAGCAAGACAACAAATCTACCAGCAGAATGGAGGTCCCAATCTTATATAGCTGAATCACATAAGTAACATCACATCACTTTTACCACATTCTATTCATTAGAAGCAAGTAACCATGTCTATCCCACACTCAAGGGTGGAGAATTGCACAGGACATGAATACCCAGAATCAGGGATCATTTGAACTATCTCAGAAGCTGCCTGTGACAAATAGCATAATAATATGATAAAATCGCAATCATAATACCATGTTTTTCTTTCTAAAATTCACTTACTGCTAGAATTAAGCAAATTTAATGTTACATTTCTTGTCTAACCAATGCAAATTTGGAACTATGATTTTTTTTCTATGTTCAAATTCTGAACTCATAGTTTATACATAAAATTAAATCAGCAAATCATTATAAAGCATTCACTAGCAAAGAGCCACAGTGCTAGAGGCTATAGAGAAATCTAGCACATAAGACAGTGTTCCCACCCTCATCAAGTGATAACTGAGAAGGAAATTGAATTTTATATATTTTTAAAATTAAATAATACTATAAGATGTTTATAAATCCTAAGCCTCTACAAGGTAAGTTGAACAAAAAAACAACAGAGATATTAAATGCTGCGATTTCCGGGGGTAGAATAATAGGATAGAATAGTCTATGAAACTCCTTGGAAGGGAGAGGATTATATAGCTAGATTATCAGACTATTTTGTATTTTAAAACAAGAGGACAGAGAATATCCCAGATGAGATATGATATGTATACAAAAGCAGCCAGAATGAAAATGTGCACAGTACCTTAAGGAAAACAGTGGAAGGACCATTTTAACTCCATCAGAGGGGTTATGCAATGGGGTAGTAAAGAGTAAGAGAAAGTTAGCACAAGTCCAGATTGTGGAATATTTTAGAAATAAAACTACAGAATTTGGCCTTAGGTCTTTCAACATTGTGGAACTACCAAAGGTGTTGAGATATTAGATGTCAAGGTAAAATTTAGGTAGCTTGAATGGATAGTACTCTGAAGAATGAACAGCTATTTGCAACAGAATAAAGAAGATTTATCTGTAAGTACAGGCATAGCTTAGTGTTAAGAAAGATGATTTTTGGTGTCAGGTTGATTTGAGCGTAAAATGTGGCTATGCCGTTTAGTGGCTGTGTGATCTTGAAAGTATATATAATCTGTATAATAAGGCTTACTTTTCTCATCTGCAAAATGAGGGACAATTGTTGTATCTACCTTTTATTATATCATATAGTAAACAAAAAGATGGATTCTAGGATCTTAGTAAAATATGTGAACTAAGTGAGTTCTTAATAATTGTCACTTCTTATCACCGTCCTCCTCCTCATTATTATTAATATCATTTTAAAGAGTTAAGCAGAATTAAACACTAAGGAGGTAGACAACTAAAGAATTATACATTAGGCAGACAAAATTCAGTTTTCTATATGTGAGAACTCAAACATTAATAACCTAATTAGAAACTAAAAGATGACACTCACACCTGACTTTTTTAAGTGGAAAGAATGTGTACACAGTGCCAGGTGGAACTTAGTTTAGATTCTAGCTCTGCTGATTATCATCTGTGTGATCCTGGTCAGGCCGTCTCGCCCATCTCAATTCCTTCTAGGGCATTATTTTGTTTTCCTCAGTTCACAGGAGTTAAAGAGACCTCACTACACTAAGTAAAGTGTTGTTAGTACAAACTAGGAGAGTGAATTATTTGAATTTGAGATAAATCTGAATCTTTCTCAAAATCAGTGGAAGCATATATCTCTTGATGAATTCAGATGTTGTTACTAAATATTCATTGTTTATGGATTGAGGTTGTGACTATATCTTGTTTTGTTTTCTTACATATGATTGGTTTTCTTTTCTTTCTCTTTTCCTTTTCCTAGTAGTGTGGTTTAACCCAAAGCTCAAAATGTTTTAAGCCAGATAGATCATGTTCTTTCTTTGACAGGTTTCTTCTTGCTCTTATGTACTTTGAAATATACCTTTAGGAATAGGAGTTAAGAAGAGGCAGTTTGTTGAGAATGAAAGAGGCTAAGAAGAGCAAGTAGGATGGTTTCCCTTGATTATAAAGTTACCATCTCAGGATGCTTGGTGTAAGTAGATTTTGGCTTTTGGTGTGCTTTTGTAAACCAGTGTAGTTGACTGGGTTTCAAATTTTGAAGTGCAGTGTTAGCCAGAAATACAATAAAAAAGTGTTATCCATAGTCAGCAGCATTATTGAAAACATAGTCACCCCTCTAGCACTTTCTTCAACCTATATGTCGTAAAAACAAGGGTCAGACTCTGAAAGCTTTACGGAATGTGGAGTTGCTTTTACTATAATTTGACACAAAAAGGAGGTTCTCAAATGGCATTTCTGTTATAGTTAGTTTGGGTAGATATTAAAGAACAGACAATAAAATGCTTTTGCTTCACCATCTTTGATACGTGATTGAATTTCTAAATCACTATACTGGGTCCACTAAATAATAACTATGATGTTCAATACAGTAATTAATGAGAAATATTTTTATTTAAGTTTAATATTCCAATGGAAATAGTTTTCCAGATCCAAGTGACAAGGTTAGTCTTCCTGCAGCCCTATGTTCTTTAGCAAAACTGAAAAGAAGTTCCTGCATAAAGTTTATCCCATCACTGTTTGTCAGCTGCCTGGAAGGTGAGAGTATCTTGTGACATATCAGGGAAAAGAAAGTTGTCAAGACTACTAGAAGAAAATATTTAAGCTGAGTGTTTACCAAGTACCTCAGCATAAGTATGTGACAGAAATCTCAACAAAACGTGTTAACTAGAATTTCACAGGCCCATAAAGAGAAGTTAAATAGGGAAAATCTGTACTCTTTTTTTAAATTTATTTTATTCAAGTATAATTGATTTACAATGTTGTATTAATTTCTGCTGTAAAGCAAAGTGATTCAGTTATTCATATATATATATATATATATATATATATATATATATATATATATATATATATATATATATATATATATATATATTCTTTTTCATATTCTTTTCCATTATGGTTTATCACAGGATATTGAATATAGTTCCCTGTGCTAATCAGTAGGACCTTGCTCTTTATCCATCCTATATATACTTGTTTGCATTTGCTAACCCCAAACTCCCAATCCATCCTTCCCGCCACCACCCTCCTCCTTAGCAACCACAAGTCTGTTCTCTATGTCTGTGAGTCTGTTTCATAGATAAGTTCATTTGTGTCATATTTTAGATTCCAAATATAAGTGGAGAATCTGTACTCTTGATGTGTGAACTTCAAGTCAGTTTGTCTCTGCTGTAGCTTTCTCCATCACTTTCTTGATTATGTTTCTGAACCAAGTCTGTGAGCCTCTCCAATTCCTTCTCATGTTTAAATTAGTCTTCTTACTTCTATTTCTATTTACTGTAAAATTTTTACTCAAGATTATATTTACTGTGCTTTCTACTTGTGCCAGGAACCTGAACTAAACAATTGTCTATTTGGTTTATCATTTGGTACTGGTTTTTCTAATCCTTAACTGTTCCCAAATGTCTGAGAGTCATTTTGTTAGCTATTACAAGAAACGAAAAATGAATAATTTTTCATTTTACATGAATAATTCCAGGCACAAGAAACAACAGGAGACAATACATGGATGGTGGGATAAGATGATGTAACCGAGAGGTAATTCACCTGGTTTGAGATGATTGAGACAGAAATATGGTGGATGACTTGTATTACCCCTCACTATCTCCACATTATAATGATATATTGTGGTGGTTTGATTTAGCTTAGAATAGTTGGGCTGACTTACTTTTCTTGAATTTGTCCAGAGGTTGGAAGTACATCACAACATTCTTTTCATAAATGGTTAAGATACAAACTTATTGCACTACTTTTTTTTGTACTAAAAATGTCGCCATGATATTATCTGGGTCTTATTTTCCAACCTGTCATTTTAAAATTGTTTGATACGATGTCAGTTGAAAATTCCAAAGTGACTTTGGTGGCTATTTGCTATCTGGATATCCCATGGACGTCTTTGCCAATAGGAAATTTTTTTTTCCAGGAAGCTAAGGTTAGAACCTCAATCCTGTTGGAAATACCTTAAGACAATTCTAAAGATCAAGGATTGATGAATCAGGAACAATTTCAGGGAAAACATACCTATGGAAATAGAAATTCTGAACTAAGAAGAAAGCATTCTGTTTATGCCACTGGATAAAATTATGCTACCAAAAAGAGCGGAGTTTTAAAGCTTTTTAAAGCAATGTCTTGAAATCAGCAGATAAAAGGCTTTTTGAAAGAAGTAAGTGTTATTGTTTTCCACCAACATTAATGTTTGTGGGAAATTTATTGCAAAACTATTGACAATATCTCCTTTCCCTGAATTTACAAGTCTCATTGATCCTTCCATTTGGTCAGTGTATACAGAAACAAATGGAAACTTTTACAGTAGTCTGCTCTATATTTTAAACCATTTTTTCACCTTTTTCATCTGATTGACAAATATATTGATTTCAAGTCACTGTCAGCAGATGCTGTCCACAAAGTGCAAGGATTAGTTCTGTGCCTGAGAGCACCTTCAACCCAAGTCCAAAGAAGAATTAATCAAGGCCTTCCACTATTCCAGGTTTACAATGCACACTAGTTTAAGAAAATTTTCATTCTGAAAGAATTGCTTGAACATGTATTACAATGGTCAGCAAACTTTCCTGTAAAGGGCCAGATAGTAAATATGCAAATATGGCATTATGGACCATATAGCTTAGTCCCGACTACTCCACTCTGCTGTAGTAACACAAAGGCAGCCATCAACCACAGGTAAAAAAATGAGCATGATCTTGTTCCCCCCAAAAAACACTTATTTATAGGCACTGAAATTTGAACTTCATAAAATTCTCAAGCATCATGAAATATTATTTTTCATTTGTTTTTTTTTAACCACCTAAAAATGTAAAAAATATTTCTAACCTGTGGTTGTATAAAAACAATCAGGTTTCACTTATGGGCCATAGTTGGCCACTCCCTTATGTGTTCTAATGTGGTATATTAAAATTTTCTTGTTCTAGCGCCTATGGCAGCTGTAAAAATATTAACTAATTTGGGTACATTATATAATAAAAAATGAGAAGTATGACTATGCACAAAAGTAATGTGTATAGGTAGAAATGAAAGTATGACTCAGAACCCTCAAGAGGCTGAATTTGTTACCTCACCCAGTCTTCCATCTCTAGACAAGTACCGTTACCCAAGGATTATATAGTCTTCTTCCAAAGACCATTGTCTTAGTGGTTCACCTGAGAGAGAAGAACTCCCTTAGGTTCCAGAAGAAGGGAAATTTGTATGTATAATGTGAAGAATATGTCTCTTGGCTTTAGTCTTGCTTCAAAAAGTAAGACATACCCTTTGTTCTCCAGCAGGGTTCTTTTTTTGGGTTCAAACTAATGTCATTCCCTTCAGTTGAGTATTTTGTAAAATGAACATATTGCTTAGTTTTCTTCTTATAAAATCTGTATTTTATGAGTAAGTACTCATCAAGGTGACCTTCTTTTGAATTCCTATAGATTTTGTAATTTATAGTCTATATTATTTATTTGGCAAACTGCCTGGTATTGCCACACTGTAATAAGGATAACACAAATGAACATGCCTAACACAAGGTTGGTCACTCAGCAAATGCTCAACAAATGTGTCTTAATTTTTATCCGGACAGCAGTGTATCCCAAGTATTCAACAGTGTGTATTTAGCATACCTTAAGGAATTTCTAATGTTGATGACAATGAAGGAAACATTCCAAATTCTTTAACGTAAACAATTCAATTGTGTGCTTGTGTGTGTTGTGTGTATGTGTTGTCAGAGGAAAGACATAACATAAAACAGTCTGGTGGAGCAGTGACCTTTCCTTTACATGCCTATTATTGTCCAATGAGAACAATCCTTAAAGGGGAATTTGACATATATTTATTTTAGGGTCAGTTTAGACTTTTTTTTTTCTCTAGTTCCAATCTCATAGCCTGAATGAAATAATCATAAAACAGTTTATTCTGATCCTTGACAATGTTATACTATAGATTACAATGGAGTAATCCATAGAACACTAGAACAAAAATTAACAAAAAAAGAACTTTCCGTATCAAATAGAAATTTTTTTTGAGTTGAGGTTTACTTCACAGATTTTCTGTCAGTGTTTCTACATTTCTGTGGCTGCTCTTTGCTTTTATTCTACAAATAGGATAGAGTTCAGAGAAGGTCATACTCTTGCTTTTTGCCCAGTCTAAATATATTTTTGGATTATAGTTGGTCAAGAATCCTACACAATTTCTAGATTTGATAAACTAAAGTTCAAGACAAAAAAGAAACAAATAACATATGAAAATAAAGTTTTGGTCAGGCAAATTTTTTTCTACAAGGCAAAAAATATGATTCTCTGCTTTACAATTTATTTCTTGGTTACATAGTTATCAGGCTCAAGTATGAGAAGAAACAGAGAGTAAATGTTAATGGAGCCTTATTAGAAGACATTAGAAATGAAAAGATATATGCTTTTTTAGTATAAGGTAAATGAAAATGTTGTGAAATCTGTAAAGAGTTGGAGGAATTGAAAAATTTATCCTGCCATCTTTTAGGGAATAAATATGGGTAAATTAAGAAAACCAATTAAGATATAAAAACAACAGGCTTGATGGTTTCAAGGCAAGAGATAGCAGATAAAAGTTTCAGGGAGAGACAGAAAGATCTCTTAGCTTGCAACAAAGAATAGCATATGAAGTTCGTCAGCTTTAGCAGAAACTAATAGGAGGTGAAAGTGTAAAAAATGAAATGATCAGAGAAAATGAACATGGACCTTCAGAGTAGCTTCCTACTCTTGGGAAATGTTTCCTGTAGTTAATGGATAGCTACAAAGAGAAAGATACAAAGAACAAAAGTTGTATTAAGGATAAATGTTTTGGCAAACATCCAAGAATCAAATAAAATAGAAACATTCAAGTGTACCACCTAGGAGTTATGTTTCTTTTCCTCAAAATCTTATCAATCTTTTGAAAAAAACAGAAAACAAAGGATCAAAATATGTTCCAAGTCTTCTCCAATAAACAATATGTAAATGTATAACCCAGATCACCACCTTTATTTATAGGTTTGTGGCTGATTGTACAAGCTAAATCAATCCAATTTGAAAAGCCTGTGCTAGAAATCATATTGTTATTTGAACATTCCCCGTAGTAGATTAAAGACAGCCATGCATTATTTGATACTACTCCCATTGAGAAATGGAGGGTCTGTGCTTTTGAATCCGGGCAGTTTCTGTGACTGTTTCACCAAGAGAATACAGAGAAGTAATGTTGTGCCAGTTTCTGGGTCCTGTCTTTAAGTAACAGATAGCTTCAATTTCCTGTTCCTCTATCTTAGAGTCCTGAGCCACCAAGTGAAAAACCCAACTACTCAGTTGAACAGAATACTAAGAAAAGTCCTGAGATTCCATGCAGGAGAGAGGCTCATATGAGCCAGTTTTCCAGCCATACCTGCTCTGGTTCTAAGCCTGGCTGTCCGCTTAATATCAGCTGAGCCTTGACATGTTCCTGAGGCATGGAATGATAAAATGACATAACATTATTTGAAGTAATCACTTTTTGGGGTTACTTCTTACTCAGCAATAGACAACTAAAACAAACTTGGTTTCTGGAAATGGAGTGCCACTGTACACAAATCTAAACTATATGCACTGCAGGCTTGAGAAAAGAGGTCCTCCTTTAGGAAGCGGTCAAAAGATTGTCATGGCAATTGCCTATGGCAACAAGGGGAATAGAGAGCCCTGATGAAGTCATGGATAGATTTCACCATATATTTCACTGGGTAGATTTTCAGGAAAGGCCATAGAAATTGCCATCTGAATTTTTCCAGCTGTCTAAGATAAAATATGAGAAAAGAATTTAAGTACCCATTAAGTTATTGAGCAGAATTTAGAGGAAATATAAAGAGCCCAAGAGTTGAAGGGCTGGAAATAAGAATGTTTCTCATTTCTGGTCTCTGCCAGAAAATAGATTCTCAAAGTAAGAAATGGCTTTAGGCAAATACCAAATACAGTGTACTATCCAAATAGAATGGCCCAATGCTAAAGGTTTCCATGAATTGACTGTAAGACCTTATTGTTTTAGACCTCAGAAAGATTTAAGAGTATGACTATTAGGGCATCTAATATTCTTAAGAGCATGTTTTGTAGTTAAGCAATAGGGTTTCTAAGAATATTAAAGGAGTTGTTCCACTGTAGCCTTATTGGAATGCAAAAGAGCCTATCTTGATAATATTAGCTTTGAATAGATTTTATTTGATTCATAGAAACTCTCCTAATTTTTTTAAAGTAATTAGCTAGCATGGACTGAAAAGTACAGAAACAGGATGAAATGAAAAAAAAATCTTTTGAACGCCTAATTCTCTACAACAAAAGAAACTTAAAAAACCACTTAGCTTCAAAAATGGAGTATTTCTGATGGAAAGTAAAAGGTGATTCAGAATGAAAAGCCAAAAGCCATGGTGAATCATTTCCAGGGAATAAGACTGAGAACTAATCAATGAACTGACAGCATGTACCTAGCTATGATTCAAAAATGCTCTAAGCCAACGACTTTTATGTATATCCTAATATTTCCTTTACTCAGTGGAAGGGTCTGCTGTAGTTATCCTCTCTCACATGATATGTTATGCATGTAGGGTCAGATCACTTTTCTTTAAAATTATGAGACTTGGAGTACAACTTCTATGCTGCATGGAAGCTCCAGCAGCCCCTTGGCAAAGCTCTTTTGTAGAAGAAAAAAACCACTAGTCTAGATCTCAGCTGACAGCTAACACCAACTTTCTAGGCATGCATGTAAACCATTTGGAAATTGATACTTCAGCCTCAGTCAAACTGACCAGCAGTTTGACTGTAAAGCAGAGATGAGCCATCTCCACTGAACCCTGCCCAAATATAATATTCATTAATAAAACAAAGTACTGTCATAATATTAAGCCACTGAGTTTGTCATATAACAATAAATAACCTGCAGAATTTTCTGAGGTAGGGGAGAGGACAAATCTACTGTCTCCAGGATTATAAGCAGATAGGACAAGAAAGAAAACTATAAAAATGGACAGATCTTCACATAAACAACACAAACATTCATTTGAGGAAGTAAGGGAAATAAGTGAGGTGTTGATATCAGTGTAGATAACATGACAGTTACCCATGAATACAAGATATAATAGATATAAGATGATTCAGAAGTTTCATAACCTTATAAATAAAAGGCATTGCTATGGCAAAGTTGAAACTACTACATTAAAGTGTTCTCATATATCTCTGAAGATCTGAGTATCTGTAGACAATAGATTCTATCAATACTGGATGCAGCAGAGTATAGAAGCCTCTAAGCTGAGAATGGATAGTCCTTACTAAAATAAAGGGGAGAAAAAGAATGTCCAAGAAGGAAAGGTATTATAAGCAATCCTGGGGCTAAAATGCATTTTGTTGTAGGTGGAGGAGATCACTCTTGTCTTGAAGAATACCATTTCCTTAGACAGATGATAAGAAATGATCTAGGAGTAGAAATTATATAAAATCTACTAGTAAACAAGCTGGAGGCTTTTGAAATTCATGAAAAATGAAAGTGAATTGGGTCTGTATCCCAGGATAACATAAAATGTACTGTACCTAGGATTTTAAAGAATATACTTATTTTATATACAATATAGCTTCTGCCATTATTTTCTGAAGCTGTCATTTGGAGGATTAAGAAAATATAAGAGAACAAAATGAACTACAAATATAACTATATTCATTTAAAAATGCTGAATCTTTGAAACAAAAAGCTTCTCCCTGATAATTATGATAATAGAATTTCAGAGAAGAATGCATGTCTCTTCATAGCTACATTCTTCCGGGGAGCAGACATGACCTGTACTCTCCCCAGCTAAGGTTAATTCTGTTGGGCAGCTGGATTTTATTTATCACATAATCTGAAGTATATTTGAAGGGAGAATTAAGGGACATACTTTACATAAGATTGTGTTTAAATATAATCAAGTCCAGTATGGAAAGTAAACGTAAACACAAATGACATGTGTTGGCAATAGTCACTTTGAGCTCATTGAGCTCTTTAGGAATAACAGGCCATGCAAATAGCCTCTCACTGAAATTGCTGTATACCTTTAGTTTAAGAATAGATGGAATGAAAAGGTACTCAGTTAATTTAGAACATAAGATTCAATTACTGAAAATAAAATGAATTAGGTTTCTATTTCTGAAACTATTCAAGGTCCTGATCTAAATCAACTAAACTAGAAGAATCTAGATGCTCATGTTTTTATCATGTTTTTTTTTAAATCTCATCAAAAACACATTAGAGGTAGGATAGTGATGGTACGTGAGTAAGTTGGAAGGAAATGGTTCTGTATCTCCTATCCAGTGTCATATCTGTATGTTCCAGTCACTCAAATTAATGTGTACTGGGTGTCAAATATTCCCACATTCCTTCTCCAGTAGCTATGTTCCATCTAGAATTCCCTCTTCCTTGCTCTCTATATCCTTAAGGTTTATCCATAAGACACAGCAAATGTCACTCAAACTCTGAGAGGCCTTTTCTGGCTACTTGTTCTTGTGGGGTTATTTTTCTCTTCTAAAAACCTAGAATACTATCACACATATTATGTATACTTCATTATTATTTATAACTTTGTATAATTATTTGATGGTTTTGAGTATGCATCATCTTCCCAAAGACACACAAGCAACAAATATTTCTGAGATGACTAAATGGCCAACAAATAGAAATGTATTATAATTAACCAATCAGGAAATATTTACTGAAAAATCTACTATATGAAATTACTAGGTAGAAGTTGTTTTCTTGCCAGAATTCTCATCTATATCAATAAATGCATGATTCTTTAGTAGTAAATTTTCTTCACAGCCTGAGGGATACTAGTCATAGTCTTTTTCTCCAAAGATCATCAGTTTGAAACGTATGTTATTTTATTGGTGTTTTAATTTTGTTTTTTTGATTATTGAGAGGATGAACATTAAAAATGTTCATCCTCTCAATAATATTTATCATTATTCTCCATTCTACTCCATAGAGAAAACAAACATTACATTTTATGATTGTATTTGAGAGAAAACACATCCTTCTCCATTTCTTGTTATTTTTCCCATACTCTAGGTTTTCATTAGATCTGGTCAAGAAAGACCAGATGCCCCCATAAGACTCACTACTCTTATGACTACAAGTTTCCTATCATTCTCAGAGAGCTCATCAACTTTCACTGTCCCCTGGGCCCTCTTCATTTGATGTGTATATAGTGGATTTTACCAGTTTTCAGAGAATAAGATTGCCTCAGAGTTAAAGTCAAATGAATGTGCAAAATTTCATGTAGGAGAATAATTAAGTCAATACTAGATAGCTTAAAAACAGCCTTAAACATTGGGCTAGAAAGAAAGATGAATATGTTAGAAAGAGAAGAAAGCACCCAAAAAATGTTATAATTTGAACATCTAGAAAGAAGCTTAAAATTTAAATTTACCATTGATGGATTATGAGCCTGGGCTCCCTTTTGTGTTAAACGGTGACCATATTAGTGCCTGGACGAATTTCCCCACAGGGTTTATTGCAAGGTTCCAATGAGCAAACATCATAAAGCTGCAAAGTCTCAGAACTTAAATATATGTTAGAAATGATTAAGTATTGAATGATTAAAGCAAAATCATGAGAGCATAAGTTGGAAGAAAAAGTGATATAAAATATTTCCGTCATATCTATGGTAATAAGCAGACACACAAGGAGTTCAAAGTTGGCAGCTTTAACTGTCATGTTTATTCTTGGTTGTTCTAATGAAACACAATCTTCTTTCATATCTCTCAGCATGAGATGGGTAAATTCAATGGGATACTTGATACTTTTCTATATAAGTTACATCTGTTGCGATTTTTAGTATCTGACACCAAGGTTGTTTCAGAGCCATAAAAGAAGATGTGATATGTTGTGTTCTTGGCAGAGCTGGGTAAAGACTCATCTCCAATTGCCCTTCTCTGAGAGGTGAGCCTGAAGGGTTTCTATGGAGCAGAATTATCTCAGTAAAGCCTATTGCCATTTAGTCTTTGGGAATCAGGAGAAGGTATACCATTCCTCTGTTCCACTCTCTAGTGTCTGAACTAGCGTTATCATTTGGGGAATACATTTGCCAATTAATCCTAAACACAAAATGTTATTTGCATAAAGCAAATCTTCAATTGCACTTGAGGGGGGAAATGTAGTCTAATGTTGTTTTCTGCTGTGTCTAACGCAATGCAGCATTTAAGAGGAGCTCATGGTTGGAGAGTTGGAGTTGCTCAGCTTGGGAAAGGAAGGAACTCAAAAGTCAGATCAAGAAAGTTCTAGATACTCACTAGATACATGTTATTTCAATTATATTTGCCCTGATTATAAAGGAAAAACAATCACAGGGGGAGCTTTCAAAAGTGTCAGTATCTTCAAGAATTTAAGGTACTAGCATCTGCCAGGGAAAATGATATAATGCACAGGAACCACAGAAAAAAGGCACTGAGGGGAATATACCCAGGCTAGAATCAACCTCAACAATTGTCTTTTGAATATATTTCATGAAAAATATTTTTCCAAGATTTAAAATAAAATGGAGCAAAAAGATATCAAACAGGAATGAAGGAAAGAACTCCATGCTTTATAGTAAAAAGAGGCCATGATATAAGTCAAAGGTGGCACTGCCTAATTTCTGGAGTAGATATATTTGGAGTCTGGATAGGAAACTCTCATCTTCATCAGGGAGTCAGATTTAATTTTGGAGGAGTTACTGTGCAGAAAACAAAATGAACCCTACAAGACAGAACAGCCTAGAGATGAGGATCATCACTGCTCCAGAACAGGAGAACCTGTCTTCAGTGAGAAGTGTGCCCCTCTCTCCAGGTTCTGTTTCCTGAGGACCTCAGAGCAAAAACAGTTGAGCTATGAAACAGAACTCTGTCCTTTTTGGACCACTCAAAGTTAATATTAGGTTTTTTTTTTTTTGCCCTGGAAACAGATTTCTCATTGGGGCAGGTTGTTCTAATTAGGAGAGGTGAGATACACAGTAATCAGGGCAGCAAATGCAAAGAGTCTTTATTCACTGGGGCTTTATTCACTGGGGCTCTTAGCAGGAAATCTGGCTCTAGGTGTTTCAGCAAACTTCAGCCTGGTTTATGTTTGAATGAAATCCAGACACAACTATCTTCATATTTCTTGGAACTTGGCACCAGTACTATTGAATTATTTATTATTTTCACCAATTTCCACTGCTCTTTTCAGTATTTACTAGTAAAACCCTGTTTGATTCAGAGAAAGATAGCAAGTTAATAAAGAAACTAGAAATATTCTCAATTTTCACGGACTCTTAGAAGAAATTAGTTTATATTGACTATGCAGAGTGGTGAGACATGATTATGCACAACTCTTCCAACTTTGCAACATGATACATGTTGGCAGTTTGAAGGCCACAGTGAGAGTATTCACACCAAAGAAATTGGGAAATGCTACATATCAGCGTTTCCCCCCAAGACACAGAGAGTCAGTTCTTAAACGTTTACCAGTGTACAACTGATGGTAGATGGCAACTAGAAGGGATCAGATATGTCAGTCACCAAAGCCTGCAGTCAAATTGAGGTCACTGATGCAAAGACATGTCAGGCCAGTAAATAATCTAAAAAAATGTTTAATGCAGGAGACTATTCTTCAAACATCAATAAACATATAAATAAATAAATTCAAACAAAACTTTGGCTAATTACATAGTTATAAGAGAAAAATCAATGCTTATCTTTACATTGCACCTATATCCTCATATAGCAGTTTGCAGAACACAGATAGCAATATCATCTTAATTATTACAACAGTAGAACTAATCATACTGAAAGTTATTATTTTCCATATTTTACAGGGGAGAAATCTTAGGCTCATTAAGGTTAAATGTTGCCCAAGGTCAGATAGCTCGTATATGACATAAACAAGACTAATATTTTTCAGTTGATTTTTATATTATTTGGGGTCAGAGGATATTATGTATATTACAACTCAAATGTTTTCCTATAAGTCAACTATTTCTATTTCAATACTGTTCTTGGCTCATTTTATTTTCTTAGGTATGTGTGAGGAGACGAGCCACAGCACCACACTCATCCCTCTTCTACTGCACATGCTCAGCTTCACTGAGGTTCCGCACTGGCTGTCCACCAGATGTTCAATGTTATCTCCTTATTGAAGGTTGTGACAAAACCCCAGAGAGTAAAATGATGGCAATCTGTCAACCAGTTATCATTTTTTTTTCATTTTCCATTATTCTCCACCTTATGTCACTGTTTTTAGTGTATGAACTGCTCATTGTTTATTTCTGCTCATTTCTTTCATCACTGTTTTTAATTTAAATGATATTCAACTGCTGAGAATATTCGTCAGAGCAAAGCTACACTTGTCTCCAGTAAAGAGAAAGACAACAAGGACATGTCCATTACTCTGAGAAATCCAGAGATGTAGAATATTTGCCATCGACAGGAGGAAGTGTGATGGATGCCCTGATTTACATTTTAATCCCATCAGATTGTTGCTGAAAATTATGATAGAATGCTTATTTACCCACTAAAAATCTCACAATTTAATTGAAAAAGGTTGAATTTGAAGCATCCTGAAAGCAACCAGAATTTTAGTTCAGTACTTAGAAGTGTGAAATGTTAAACTATTATCTCATATTTTGTTCTTTTCTGCTTGCCTGCTCTTTCTAAATCTAATTCAATAAATCAACAGACTTTATTAACCAAAATTAAATACCAACTAAGTGCAGGGCATACAAACATGAACTTATCAACAAAGTCCTATCCTAAAAGAGTTCATGCTGTGTCCCAAGAAAATTATAAATAAAACTGTTTATAACAAAATGTGATAATAGACACATTAGAGATAGGTACCAAATGACTATGGGATAACAAAAGAGGAAGTGATTAATTTTCATCAGGAACTTAGAAAGTCTTTATAGAACTAACGACATTTTATCTGGACTTTGAATTATGAAAGCATTTTTTTATATGTGTGAGTTAAGAATGATGTTCTGCATATTAAGTGAAATATGGCTAAAAGTCACAGAAGAAATGTATGCTGTTCTGATAAAATAACATGCAGTGGCTTTTGGTAGGAGATAAGGATTAAACATTTTCTAAAAGATAAATTGTGAAGAATTTTGAATGCTGGGGTAACTTTGCAGAAATTTATCTAATAGGTGTTGTTGTCCCAGTTGGAAATTTTAAATCATTCTCCTTGTTTATTTATGAGTCCCACAAAAGATTAGACTTTAATCTCATTCTGACATGCTCTGAATATTAAGTAAAAGCATAACATATCCTTGGTTGAGTAAGCCGTGAATAAAAATCCTCTGTTCAATTAATTTATACTACAATTTTTTTTTTTAAGTTTTTCCTCTCTACCTCAGATTATGCTTGGTAATGAAGTATAGTGGGAAACAGTACAGACAAAGTTTGGGACATGACAGGATTACTCTTTGCAACATTAATAAAAACTTTATTCTGAGTATTTCTCTAACTATACAACATGGTTTTAGCTTGAATATTTAGGATTTAGAAAAGGCTTTGAGATTTTTCAAAAATGATTTTTATGCTTGCTTGCTCCATTCATTCCATTTGGCCTGTGTGAAACCAACTTCTTGCTGCTGAGTCAACTAGCAGTATGATGAATTTTCAAAATCTGTTGGTCAATAGAGGTATTGACTATTACCAGAAGATTAGCACATATAGTTGCCTACCATTTATTGCATGACTATTAAAACCCAGGTCCTGTACTTGTTAGAAATTAATTAAGATGACCTTATAAGTTGGGTAGTATTGTCACCTCTACTTTGTTCACCTGTAACCTAAGGTTCTGAGTGATTACATAAATTGGCTTCCTTCTTGTTGGTAACTTCTGAAAATAAATTAAAACTCAAATTTGCCTGGATCCTAAGACCAAACCTTAACGTTTTATGCATATATTTATTTGTGTCTGTTTATTTGTTTGTATGTTACATATGGAGAAGAAGAAATCATTGAACAGGATGGAAATAGGTCTTTCCATTTATATCTACACAAATACTAGTAATCAAATAGCCATTAAAGCTGAATTAAACAGCCACTAATCCACCTCAAATATATGAAGATTAAATAGAATCTAAGTGATGTAATATTTTATTGTTTTTTCAGGAAATGACACATAATTTTTCCCAAACTAATCAAATCTGTTACATAAAACCACGTCTCTATCTTCCTTTTAATAAGAAAAGTGTGCCTCAAAAGATTCATAAAATCTTACCCATTTGATGTAATATAAGTAAGTCCTTCTAATTAACACTCAAAAATTAACCTTATTACTCCAATTAAGTGAAAAATTTTGCTAATCAATAATGTTTCTTTTAAAAGCAAAGATATTCATTTAATAAAATCAATATACTAAAAAGCAACATAACACCTAACTGAAAAATTATATGATGGAATGTATCTTCTTAGAAAGCATGAAAAATTCATGCAAATCCAATGTAACTGTTTTGCTTCTAGAAAGAAAGTGGAGTTTCACACAAACATCTAGTTTCCTTTCTCAATTAAAAAAAATAAGAATTCTGACTATATATAGTCAGAATACACAGCTGGATGGATAGATGAATAGATATTGAAAAGATGAAATCCTAGCCATTAAACTATCCAGAGGTAGTTGTAACATTCTACTATTAACAGATACTTTTTCCAGTAATCTTCATTTTGTGTTATAAATAGTGTACTTTTCATAGGACATTAGCCTTATCCACACCTCTTTTCTGTCTCAGTTCCTTAAAGCTCTGTAGACATCAGAACAATTCTGCTATTGTTACTGAGGATAGAAACTTGAAAAAGGCATTTTAAATGTAGATGCAAATTGAGTCTGATAAGGAAATTCTTCTGTTTACCCATTCACTATGGACAAGGTTTTCTTGTGTGGGTATTGCAGGGTTAAAAATGGGAAGTGTAAATTTATACCTCTGATATTATGATCTGTGATCATTATAAATAATAACACTAGAAACCCTGGATATCAAAAAAAAAATGTCCCTACTGGGCCTATTACACCTGCTCTTTTTGTTCACTTTTTCTTGAATTTCCCATTATTTGCTCATCTGAGATTACATAGCATAGCTCTTTCCAACCAGCTGCTGACCTCTTAATAGGTGATAAGATAAACTGCCAAAAAACAAGCTAAATATATAGATTTTTAACCAGGAACAGGCTCTACCTTTAAAAAGTATTAAAATGAGAAGTGTACAAATAATCAATGGGTTCCAGCCTGTGAGATGGAGATCTGATATTGGATCTCGATTAGCTGCTAGTAGGTCTTCAGTGAAAGTTGCTTCCTTTCATCCGCAGAGATATTCTGTAACCATGAATATCAGGCTATTTTAACTCCATTTCATGATCATCCTAAGAAAGGACATAGTGTGTTATTCTCTTTGTTGGACTCTTCAGATTCATTTGCATGCATTAACCTTCATGGTATTTGTTGAGCTATTCGACTCTTTGTATATCATGAATAATTTCATTAAATATTAAGAATTTACCCACACTGTATCTTTGTGTATTTTTAAATATTTACAATTTGTAATACTGAATAAATATGTAATAAGTGGGGCAGTGTTTCCAGGTTTCCATATTGCTTAAACCTGTCATGTACTATAATCTTTGGGGACTTATATAATATTCAGCTCCTTAATTCAGTGTCAGAGCTGTTATCATATGTTGATGGGAAAATAACAGCCATGTTGAGGCTCTCCAGTCACTAATAATTCCTATTCTGATTTGATTAGCATATAAATGTTTCTAGATTTATGCAGTGTCAGGGGAAAATGTATTAAAAATACTCCACAGGGTTCTCTCTTTCTCTCATTTTAATAAGGAAAGAGAGAAAGATTATTGTCATGCATGAAGCCTAACATGCCTTTCTTCAAATCCTTGACTCATGGAAGCTTCCAGAACTTTTGGTAAAAGATGACATGAAAGTAAATTTATTTCACAGTTTATGAGCAGGAATCACTGATGAAATAGACCTTTCCTGAAGTTTGGCTTTCCCAGATGTCCGTAATGTGGTGGAAGAGTGGATATGATTCTGCTCATAGAGACATCTCAACTAAGCTCTGACCAGATCACCTAACTAATGGCAAAGCTTTGCTTGTAGTAATCCTAAATAATGAGAGCCCAGTCGACAAAAATTATGGAATAGTTTTGTGCATATTTCTTTCTCTAATACATTGAAAAGCCAAATGAACTGGTTGTGTCTCCAGTCCCAAGTTAAATGTGCTCCTCAAGTATGTGACCAAATAGAATTCTGTGAAACCATAAATACATTGTTACAGTTGTAAAGACACAGCCCCTTAAAAATCTCAGTATTCATTGTATTAGAAAGAGGTGAAAATGGAAAGGTAGAGGCAATGCATTGATAAACATCACGTTTTGATGAGCATCAAAGCACGCTTGTTCTGTAAGTGCACCCACTAGCTCTCAGCACTGAGCCCTTTCCAAAAAGAAAAATTTTAAAGAAAAATTTACCCAAAACGTATGAATAATCGAATACAAACTAATATATTATAATATACCTATGGATGAATAAGTCATCTCTCAATAAATACACCAGATTTAAAAAATCCTAATTCAGTTGAAAAATAAAATGCAAAACGAATCAAGGATAGAAATCAAAATAAGATATAGTTTAGAAAGATATGCTTTAAAAATGTGATTTGAAAGTTATGTTTAGAAAAAAGTTCAATGAAATTTTTATCTCACCCTGTGCAATTAAGTTTATATTTGTCTTTCTGGCTAGTTTTATACTTTTATGTGTTTTCTTGATTGCTGATCATTTTAAATGTTCTTGTTCTGAGCATATCATTAAGATCAAATTTTAAAGATCCAAGAATTTTTATTCCAAACTTTATCTCATTTTGAGTTTAATCCAACACTATTCAGTGAACCCTTTGGACACCATTCAGACACATATCAGCACATATCAGACAGATACATGATACCTGCTTATAAAGTTATTTTGCTCTTTTTCTTCTTGCCACGTGGAACACTTGTTCTTTAAAAATCAGCCTTTTTTTTTTTTTTTTTTTTTTTTTTGCCAGGGGAACTTCATTGTCCTCATAGGCTACTTCCAATTCATTCTTCTTACCAGTGTCATTTAAAAAATGGTATCCTCTGAACCATTTAATAGAATAAGTGTAAATCTCTTTATGAGAATTTTGTTACTCTTTTGAGTTTTTAAAATTAAATACATGTAAAACTACCTACCTTTTATTTGAATGATTTGCAATTTATCTTTGTAAGTCTAGGGTAAAATCTATATTTCCTGTCTGGCTATCAGAGACTAAAAGATTTCATAACTTTCTCCCAAGGTTCTTATCAACTCCACTCCACAAACTTATTTCTCCTTATTATGCATAATTAGGGCTAGAGCCATAGTTCCCCATCATTTCTTTACATTTCTGAAAAATGAAATTATCAACTTGTATATTAAGAACTTATCAGATTAATCAGGATACAGACCCTAAATTGAAAACCAGACAGGCATTTTACAAATTTTTACTACATAAAAATATGAATATGCCTAATGGCACAATTTCATAATAAATAAGAAGGTGCAGGGTTTTATGTGGAATATGTAGAACTCTTTGGGAATAAATTAAGCTATGCATAGCAGAAAAGCCTAGATGTATGAGTTCAGGTACAAGACAGCATGCTAAATACATGCTATATGTTTTCCCTATATACTGGAATAAGCAAGAAGCATTTTGGTAAAGAAAGGATTATGTGTAGAAACAGGACAAGATGGGAAATATCAGAGAGACAGAAACTAAGCTGGCAGGATTTGGTTAAAGAGAACAGCCTAGACACTTGAAGGCATTTCAGGAGAGTAAGAGTTGTAAAGACAGGAACAAAGCTAAAGATTTCATGTCTACAGGATATAGAGGTCATGGATATGAGTGGCCTGATGGTCAATTAACAGAGGTAGGTATTCCTGTAGTGGTTGCAATCAGGCTGACCAGGTCCCAAGTATATTTGATCCCTGAAAGAAAGCAATTTCAACAAGATTTCATGATGTCTGGCAGGAGCTAGGGTTACAACATTGGGGCTATGCCTTATGTTATGGGATTCCTTGGAAGAAATGAGAAACAGTTGATCTTAAAGACCATCAATGGAGGCATCTACATGATAGTATATTCAATCCTTTCCCCAATATTCTAGAACTCAGCTAGGACCATTTGCCCTGACAGTGGATTTTGTTCCATATCCCAAGTGGACTGCACAAGAGGAGGAGGCTGACATTCTTAAAAAATTGCTTAAGTGTATGTATGAGCTCATATAGAAGAATCAAAAGATATCTAAAAACAACCAGTGTGGGCCTCCCTGGTGGCACAGTGGTTTAGAGCCTGCCTGCCAATGCAGGAGACACGGGTTCATGTCCCAGTCCGGGAAGATCTCACATGCCGTGGAGCGGCTGGGCTTGTGAGCCATGGCTGCTGAGCCTGTGCATCTAGAGCCTGTGCTCTGGGCCTGTGCAACAGGAGAGGCCACACACTGAGAGGCCCATGTACCACAAAAAAATAAAAACAACCAGTGCATTCAAAGAGAAAAAAATTATGCCCAAGAAAAAGATGTAAATGAACAAACATGTAAGGAGATAAAATGAATAAAATTAAGTATGAGGTGTGGCAGATACATAAGATATAGAGTGGTAAGAAAGGGAAGAATAGGGAAGCATATATACAAGTCAAGAATAGTCATTAAAAAAAAAAAAACAACCAGCTTAATACCTTATAATTCAAAGATACTATTGCTCATGAAAAAAATGAATAGATGGGTTGAGGAGCACAACACAGAAGCCTCAATGGGTTTGTTCAGTTGATGAATGAGTAGAACAATAGAACAAAAAACAAAGTCCAAATTGAGTAACTAGAAGACAAGATCAAAGGACACCATAAAAATAAATCAAGTAGAAATAGAGAAATAGAAAGTATGAAAAAATGCTAAGGATATACATTCCAATACTATTATTAACCTAACAGACATACATAAGGAAATAAAAGAAGGAAATAATAATTGAAAAGTACCAAGAAATTCATCAAGATGGGAGTAGAATAACAGGGACCTCCAAGTATCATGTTATAATAAGGAAAAACACATACAGTTATATCATAGTGACATTTTAAAGCTTCAAGGTCAAAGAAAAACAAAAAATATATATCAGAGTAAAAAAAAATGTTTTACCATAAAGTCACAGGGATTGACAACTAATTTTTCTATCAGTAACACTGACTATGAGAAGATAGGGAAAAATTGGCAAAGTATTAGCTCTTGTGCCATTATCTTTTCCATAAAGTCTGCATCTAAAATTTCTGGTAATATTAACATTAGATTAAAATGGAAGAAGAGAGGGACGAGATAGAGATAAACTTGAGTTGTTGCATTATATGATAAAGGATAAAGTTAGTTAATGAAACACTCAAATAGCACTTTAGGAAGAAAAATAACATTACGTATGTTTTAACATTGTGTATGTCAAATTCTGTTTCCAGTAATGGTGGGATAAGTAATCTGGACCACTGTTTTTACTAAGAATATAAAACTATGATGAAATAGTTTTTAAAACATATCAATGCATTTAAAGGCACAGGAGAATTATCAAAAGAGTAAAGAATTACAGGGTCAAGATCTAGGAGATGAAGAAAATCTAGAAAGGAGAAACAAGTGCTTGAAACCACTGGTTCTTAATATTGTCCAATATCTAAGGAAGGAAATTGAAAGGCTGAAAAATTAAACACAATCTTTGATGGGTTGAAAAGGGCTTGGGTTTCAAAACTAGAGCTCGGTGCCTCAAACTGTAGAGTGAAGGGTTGTGGGAAGACTGAACCTGAAGCAGAAATATTCTTTCTTAGGAATTGAAACCCAAATTAGAAAAAAAGATGTATTTTATTGAGGTTAATTAACATTATAAAATTCCATAGGTGCTCACCTCCTCCTTCATCTTTGGGATGTGCATTTTACCCAGTTTCCACAGTGAGTGCTACTTCAAGGAGGCAGCCTTGAGAGATGAGTGTGGGGTTGAGATCATCTGGATGGAGTACACGTGACTCAAGGCAGCTGTGTGACTGACAGGGTCTTGGGGATCCAGCCTGGTGTAAGGCCTGAGCCTCTGAGGTAGGAAAGCAGAATTCAGGACATTGGACCACCAGAGATCTCCTGGCCCCACATAATATCAATCAGCGAGAACTCTCCCAGAGATCTCTGTCTCAAAGCTAAGACCTAGCTCCAACCAACAGCCAGCAAGCTCCAGTGCTGGAGGCCTCATGCCAAACAACTAGCAAGACAGGAATGCAACCCTACACATTAGCAGAGAGGCTGCCTAAAATCATAATAAGTTCACATAATAAGTTTCTGCCCACGAGAAAGACAAGATACAGCTCCACTCACCAGAACCCAAGCAACAGTCTCCTCAACCAAGAAGCCTGCACAAGCCACTGAACCAACATTACCCACTGAGGGCAGACACCAAAAACAGCGAGAATTACAAACCTGCAGCCTGTGAAAGGAAGACCCCCAAACACAGAAAGTTAAGTAAAATGGGAAGACAAAGGAATATGCAGCAGATGAAGGAGCAAGGTAAAAACACATGGACCAAACAAATGAAGAGGAAATAGCCAGTCTACCTGAAAAATAATTCAGAGTAATGATAGTAAAGGTGATCTAAAATCCTGGAAACAGAATAGAGAAAATGCAAAAAACGTATAACAAGGACATAGAAGAACTAAAAAGCAAACAAACAATCATGAACAGCACAATAAATGAAGCTAAAAATTCTCTAGAATGCAACAGTAGCAGAATAACTGAGGCAGAAAAATGGATAAGTGACCTGTAAGATAAAATAGTGGAAATAACTACTACAGAGCAGATAAAGAAAAAAAGAATGAAAAGAATTGAGGACAATCTAAGCAAACTCTGGGACAACATTAAACACACCAACATTCGAATTATAAGGGTCCCAGAAGAAGAAGAGAAAAAGAAAGGGTGTGAGAAATTATTTGAAGAGATTATAACTGAAAATTCCCCTAACATGGGAAAGGAAATATTCAATAAAGTCCAGGAAGCACAGAGTCTCATACAGGATAAATCCAAGGATAAACACAACAAGACACATATTAATCAAACTATCAAAAATTAAATACAAAGAAAAACTATTAAAAGGAGCATGGGAAAGGCAACAAAAAACATAAAAGGGAATCCACATAAGGTTAACAGCTGATCTTTCAGCCGAAACTCTGCAATCCAGAAGGGAGTGGCAGGACATGTTTAAAGTGATGAAAGGGGAACACCTACAACTAAGATTATTCTATGCAGCAAGGATCTCATTCAGATTTGACAGAGAAATTAAAACCTTTAGAGACAATCAAAATTTAAGAGAATTCAGCACCACCAAACCAGCTTTACAACAAATGCTAAAGGAACTTATCCAGACAGGAAACAAATGAGAGGGAAAAGACCTACAAAAACAAACCTAAACAATTAAGAAAATGGTAATAGGACCATACAAATAAATAATTAACTGAAATCAAAATGTATTAAAGGCTCCAACTAAAAGACATAGACTGGCTGAATGGATACAAAAACAAGACCAGTATTATGCTGTGTAAAAGAGACCCACTTCAGGGCTTCCCTGGTGGCGCAGTGGTTGAGAGTCCGCCTGCTGATGCAGGGGACGCGGGTTCGTGCCCTGGTCCGGGAAGACCCCACATGCCGTGGAGTGGCTGGGCCCATGAGCCATGGCCACTGAGCCTGCGCATCCGGAGCCTGTGCTCTGCAATGGGAGAGGCCACAACAGTGAGAGGCCCGCGTACCACAAAAAAAAAAAAAAAAAGAGAGACCCACTTCAGACCAAGGGACACATACAGACTGAAAGTGAGATGATGGAGAAAGATATTCCATGCAAATGCAAATCAAAAGAAAGCTGGAGTAGCAATTCTCATATCAGACAAAATATACTTTAAAATAAAGACTATTACAAGAGGCAAAGAAGGACACTACATAATGATCAAGGAATCAATCCAAGAAGAAGATATAACAATTGTAAATATTTATGCACCCAACATAAAGGCACCTCAATACATAATGTAAATGCTAAAGGCCATAAAAGGGGAAATCAAAGGTAACACAGTAATAGTAGGGGACTTTAAAACCTCACTTTCACCAATGGACAGGTCATGCAAAATGAAAGTAAATAAGGAAACACAAACTTTAAATGACATATTAAAAAAGATGGACTTAATTGATATTTAGAAGGCATTCCATCCAAAAACAATAGAAAACACTTTCTCCTCAACTGCTCATGGAACATTCCCCAGGATACACCATATCTTGGGTCACAAATGAAGCCTCGGTAAATTTAAGAAAATTGAAATTATATCAAGTATCTTTTCTGACCAAAATGCTATGTGACTAGATATGAATTACAGGAAAACAAAAAAAAATAAAAAATACAAACACATGGAGGCTAAATAATATGCAACTAAGTAACTATGAGATCGCTGAAGAAATCAAAGAGGAAATCAAAAATACCTAGAGAAAAATGACAATGAAAACACAATGATCCAAAACCTATAGGATGCAACAAAGGCCATTCTAAGAGGGAAGGTTATAGCAATACAACCACCCCCCCAAGAAACAATAAAAATCTCAAATCAACAACTTAACCTTGCACCTAAAGCGATTAGAGAAAGACGAACAAACAAAGCCCAAAGTTAGCAGAAGGAAAGAAATCATAAGACAGATATGAAATAAATGAAAAAGAAATGAAGTAAACAATAGTAAAGATCAATAAAATTAAAAGCTTGTTCTTTGAGAAGAAAAAATTGGTAAACCATTAGCCAGATTCATCAAGAGAAAAGGGGAAATGATTCAAATCAACAGAATGAGAAGTGAAAAAGGAGAAGCAACAACTGACACTACAGAAATAAAAAGAATCCTGAGGGATTACTACAAGCAACTATAGGCCAATAAAGTGGACAACCTGGAAGAAATGGAAAAATTCTTAGAAAAACACAACCTTCTGAGACAGAACTAAGAAGAAATAGAAAATATAAACAGACAAATCACAAGCAATGAAATTGAAACTGTGATTAAAAATCTTCCAACAAAAAAAGCCCAGGATCAGATCACTTCACAGACAATTCTATCAAACATTTACAGAAGAGCTAACACTTATCTTTCAAAAAATCTTTAAAAAATAGAACAGAAGGAGGAACACTCCCAAACTCATTCTACAAGGACACTATCACCCTGATACCAAAACCAGACACAGATGTCACTAAAAAAGAAAACTACAGGCCAATATCACTGATGAATATAGATGCAAAAATCCTCAACAAAATACTAGCAAACAGAATCTAACAGCCCATTAAAAGGATCATACACCATGATCAAGTGGGGTTTATCCCAGGAATGCAAGGATTCTTCAATCTGTGCAAATCAATCAATGTGATACACCATATTAAGAAATTGAAGGATAAAAACAATATAATCATCTCAATAGATGCAGAAAAAGCTTTTGACAAAATTCAACACCAATTTACAATAAAAACTTTCCAGAAAGTAGGCAAAGAGGGAACTTACCTCAACATAATAAAGGCAATAAATGACAAACCCACAGCCAACATCATCCTCAATGGTGAAACTGAAACTATTTCCTCTAAAGTCAGGAATAAGACAAGGATGCCCACTTTCACCACTATTATTCAACATTCTTTTGGAAGTTTTAGCCATAACAATCAGAGAAGGAAAATAAATAAAAGGAATCCAAATTGGAAAAGAAGTAAAGCTGTCACTGTTTGAAGATGACATGATAATATACATAGAAAATCCTAAATGTGCCACCAGAAACCTACTAGAGCTAATCAATGAATTTGTTAAAGTTGCAGGGTACAAAATTAATGCACAGAAATGTCTTGCATTCCTATACACTAATGATGAAAAATCTGAAAGAGAAACTAAGGAAACACACCCATTTATCATTGCAAAAAAGAATAAAATACCAAGGAATAAACCTACCGAGGGGGACAAAATACCTGTATGCAAAAAATTACAAGACGCTGATGAAAGAAACTAAAGATGATACAAACAGATGGAGAAACAGACCATGTTCTTGGATTGGAACAATCAACATCATGAAAATGACTATACTACCCAAGGCAATCTACAAATTCAATGCAATCCCTATCAAACAACCAGTGGCATTTTTCACAGAACTAGAACAAAAAATTTTACACTTTGTATAGAAACACAAAAGACCCCAAGTAGCCAAAGCAATCTTGAGAGAGAAAAACGGAGCTGGAGGAACCAGGCTCCTGGATTTCAGAATATACTACAAAGCTACAGTAATGAAGACAGTATGGTACTGGCACAAAAACAGAAATATAGATCAATGGGACAGGATAAAAAGCCCAGAGATAAACCCATGCACATATGGTCACTTTATCTTTGATAAAGGAGGCAAGAATATACAATGGAAAAAAGACAGCCTCTTCAATAATTGGTGCTGGGAAAAATGGACAGCTACATGTAAAAGAATGAAATTAGAATGCACAAGAATAAACTCAAGAACACACCACACACAAGAATAAACTCAAAATGGATTAAAGACTTAAATGTAAGGCCAGACACTATAAAACTAGTGGAAAACATAGGCAGAATGCTCTATGACATAAATCACAGCAATATCCTTTTCGACCCACCTCTAGAGAAATGGAAATAAAAACAAAAATAAACAAATGGGACCTAATGAAACTTAAAAGCTTTTGCACAACAAAGGAAACCATAAAGAAGATGAAAAGACAACCCTCAGAATGGGAGAACATATTTGCAACTGACAATGGATTAATCTCCAAATTTTACAAGCAGCTCATGCAGCTCAATATGAATAAAAAAAATCGAAAAATGAGCAGAAGAACTAAATAAACATTTCTCAAAAGAAGATATAGCTATTGCCAGCAAACACATGAAAGGATGCTCAACATCACTAATCATTAGAGAAATGCAAATCAAAGCTATAATGAGGTATCACCTCACACCAGTCAGAATGGCCATCATCAAAAAATATACAAACAATAAATGCTGGAGAGGGTGTGGAGAAAACGGAACCCTCTTGCACTGTTGGTGGGAATGTAAACTGATACAGTCACTATGGAGAACAGTATAGAGGTTCCTTAAAAAACTAAAAATAGAACTACCATATGACCCAGCAATGCCACTACTGGGCATATACCCTGAGAAAACCATAATTCAAAAAGAGTCATGTTCCACAATGTTCACTGCAGCACTATTTACAATAACCCAGACATGGAAGCAACCTAAGTGTCCATCGACAGATGAATGGATAAAGAAGATGTGGCATATATATCCATTGGAATATTACTGAGCCATAAAAAGAAATGAAATTGAGTTCTTTGTAGTGAGGTGGATGGACTTCAAGTCTGTCACACAGAGTGAAGGATGTCAGAAGGAGAAAAACAAATACTGTATGCTAACACATATGTATGTAATCTAAACAAAAAAAAAAGAAAGGAAAAATGGTTCTGATGAACTTAGGGGCAGGACAGGAATACAGACGCAGATGTAGAGAATGGACTTGAGGACAGTTGGAGGGGGGAGAGTAAGCTGGACGAAGTGAGAGTAGCATTGACATATATACACTACTAAATGTAAAATAGATAGCTAGTGGGAAGCAGCTACATCACATGGGGAGATCAACTCAGTGTTTTGTGACCACATAAAAGGGTGGGAGAGGGATAGTGGGAGGGAGATGTAAGAGGGAGGGGATATATGTATACATATAGTTGATTCACTTTGTTAAACAGCAGAAATTAACACAACATTGTAAAGCAGTTGTACTCCAATAAAGACATTAAAATAACATTAACAAAATAAAATAAAATTCCATAGTCATGTGCAAATAAAGAAACTAACAAACAAACAAATAAATAAATAAATGCTCTTGACATTTCTAGAGGAAGATATTATCTAACACCTGAGATAATTTCTTTCATAAATAATATCTGGCTATCAGTCAAAAATAATCGTGTTAGCAGAGATGAAACATCAGTATCAAAATCCAGGAAAAATAACAGACAATGGGGTGAAATTCACAGTTATCTAAATAATGGAATTATTAAACATGACTAAAATAATTATACTTATTATGTTCAAGAAAATAAAAGCTTAGACTAAGAATTTGTCAGATGAATTGAGTCTATATAAAAGATCCAAATGGATATTCTAGAATTGAAAACAAAAGAAACTTAAAACTAAAGGTAAGAACTAACATTTGGGATTAATGGAAAATTAAATGCAACAGAAGAGAGTATTAGCAAAGTGGAAGGTAGATCAGATATAAATTTCCAAAATAAGGTATATAGATTAAAAACAAACAAACAGAAAACTATAGTTGAGCATAAGATATACAATGTAAAGTTCTAATATATATTCAATATCAGTATGTATGAGAAGGAAAGGATCACAAGCAATGTTAGAAGACAAAATGGTGGAGAATTTTCAAAAACAAAAATAACTTCAAACCATGGCTTTAAAAAGTACTACAAACCCCAAGAAGAATAAGTAAGATAAATATAAATAGTAAGACTGACAGAATCCAAAGGCAAAGAGATAATACTAAACATAAAGAGAATGACAGAGAGAGAGAGAACCATTAAAGGTACAGCAGTAAGATTTAAAGGTGACTTAACAAAAGAAACAATGAAAGAAAGAAGATAATAGAGTAATAAAATATTACAAGCAATGAGGAACATACTAACATCAAAAGTGCATCAGTAAAATTTAAGATTGTTAAAATTAAATGATTATATTAGAAATAAAATCTAAGGCCAGCATCAAAAAATCTACAAGCAATAAATGCTGGAGAGAGTGTAGAGAAAAGTGAACCCTCCTACACGGTTAGTGGGAATGTAAATTGCTACAGCCACTATGGAGAACAGTATGGAGGTTCCTTTAAAAACTAAAAATAGAGCTACCATATGATCCAGCAATCTCACTCCTGGGCATATATCCAGAGAAAACTGTAATTCAAAAACGTAATGCACCCCAATGTTCATTGTAGCACTATTTAGAATAGCGAAGACATGGAAACAACCTAAATGTCCATCAACAGAAGAATGGATAAAGATTATGTGGTATATATATATGATATAATATTAGCCATAAAAAAGAACGAAATAATGCTATTTGCAGTAACATGGATGGACATAGAGATTGTCATATTGGGTGAAGTATGTCAGACATAGAAAGACATATGTGATCTCATATGTGAAATCTAAAAAAAAGGTACAAGTGAGCTTATCTACAGAACAGAAATAGAGTTTCAGATGTAGAAAACAAACTTATGGTTATGAGGGAGGAAAGAGGAGGGAGGGATAAACTGGGAGATGATTGGATTTGACATATACATACTACTATATATAAAATAGATAACTACAAAGGACCTACTGTATAGCACAGGTAACTACTCAATATTCTCTAATGGCCTATATGGGAAAATAATCTAAAAAAGAGTGGACATATGTATATGTATAACTGATTCACTTTGCTCTGAAACTAAAACAATATTGTAAATCAACTGTACTCCAATAAAATTTTTAAAAAAGTAATATCTAAAATTGGTAGCCTATGCTTCCACCTGAAGAAACTAGAGAATATAAAGCAAAATAAACAGAAGGAAGAAAAGTATACAATTTGGAAAAAAAAACCAATAAAATAGAAAGGAGAAAATCAATTAAGGAAATCTATGACACCCAAAAGCTTGTTTCTTGTAAAATCATCAAAATTTATAAATTTGTTGCCAGATTGATCAAGAAAAAATGAGAGAAGCCACTGATTACCAATATCATGAAAGAAAGGGAAACATCCTCACAGATTCCACAAACACTAAGAGGATGGTGAGTGAATACTGCCACAACTTTATGAACATAAATTTGACCACTTAGATCAATGGCCCCTTTTTGAAAGATATAAACAATCAAATCTCACTCAAGGAGAAATAACTAACCTGGATACTCTATGTCTATTAAATAAATTAAATTTATAGCTAAAAATATTCAAAAAATAAATTAAAAGATTCAGAATATTTCACTGATGAGTACTTCCAAATATTTAAGGAAGAAATAGTACGAATTCTAAATTATATCTTTCAAAAAATTGAGGAGACAACTTCTTTCTACTCATTATTTGAGGCAAGCATCCACCTGATACAAAATCCTGATAAAGACATTACAAGAAAAGAAATCAAAGTCTAATGTCCCTCACTGATACATAAGATCCTCAATAAATTTTAACAAATTAAATCCAGCAATATCATAAATGAAGCTCATTCTATTAATGTAAGACTGGATCAATATTTAAAAGCAATTAACAAAATTCACCATAAGATCATGTTAAATATGGAAAACCAAATGAATATCACACCAGATGCAGAAAAAGCATATAAATAAATCCAATATACATTTCTGATAAAAACTCTCAGAAAACCAAAAATAGAATGAGTCTTCCTGAACTTAGCAAATATTATTAAAAAAAAAAAAAAATCTCCAAAGCTAACTTCTGTCTTCTGTCATGGCTCAGACATCCTACTGGAAATCTTAGCCATTGAAAGCCAAAAAATAAAATAAAAAATTTAAAAACCTTGAAACACATATGTCTCAACTTATACAAAATTAACTTAAAACAGTTCATAGTTTTCAAGGTTAAAAATAAAACATTAAAAAAGAAGCATAGTGGAAACCTTTGTGAACTTAATTTTGGTGATGATGCATATTTAGTTATAACATTAGAAGTGAAATCCATAAAAGAAAAAAGATCACACATTGAAATTTACAGAAATAAAAACAAAATTTTGCTCTGTTAAGACAATTAAAAGTCATGTGACACTTTTAATTATATGACACATATCTGATAATGGACCTGTGTACAGAACTCTTATAATTCAAGAATAAGGAAACAACCAAAGTTTTAAAAGTTAGCGAAAATTCTGAACAAATTTTTCAACAGACAATATATAAATGGAAAATAAGTATATAAAATTGCTCTACACCATTAAATATTAGGAATACACAAATTAAAACTATAATGAGATACTACTACACAGTTATGAGTGTTGTTAGTATCAAAAACACTTTCAATAACAAATGCTGGCAAGTATTTGGAATAACAGAAACTTTCATTCATTGACGATGGGAAGGCAAAATGGTATAGCTACCTTCAGAATAATTTTGACAGGGGAATTCCCTAGTGGCCCAGTGGTTAGGACTCCATGCTTTCACTGCCAAGGGCATGGGTTCAATCCCTCATTGGGGAACTAAGATCCTGCAAGCCACTCAGAGCAGCCAAATATTTTAAAAGTTATAAAACAAACAAACAAACAAAACCCCAAATCAGTTTTTCAATTTCTTAAAAATTTTAAATGTATGGTTGTTATATAACACACCTCAATCTCTTCTAGGCATTTCCTATGGAAAATAAAAACTTAAGTACAAACATGTATGAAAATGTTTCAGTAACTCTACTTCTTCAAATAGGAAACATTCTTCAACAGATGAATGAGCATACAAACTGTGGTGCATCTGTATAATGCGATGTTACTCAGCAATAGAACACAACTATTGATTCACACAAATGAATCATAACTGCATTTTTCTAAGTGAATGAAACAAACTCAAAAGACCATATATTGTGTGATTCCATTTATATAACATTCTGAAAGTGGCAAAACTTTAGGGATGGAGAGCAGATCAGTGGTTGTCAGGTTGTGGTAAGTGTAGGTACATAAGGAGATTTTAGATAATGGAAGATTTTTTTTTCATACTGTTCTATGCATTTGTCAAAACTCTTATAATTGTACACCACAAACAGTGAAATTTACTATATGCAAATAAAAAACAAAGCACCAGATTTCTGAGGAATCCTAGAACAAAATGCTGACTGTGACATGAATCTAACTGTATTGCAAATGTATGGCATTACTTTACTGAAGAGATGGGGAAAAAAGAGCTGAACTAAGTTTGGTAAATACTGTTTGACTGGATGCTGTAAGGCTAAATGAAAAATAACTACACATATATACTGTATTCTAGATGGTAAATTTGTTTTTCACAGAGGAATATATTATTAATTCTGATATTATTTTACCTGCAAACCAAGGTTGAACAAATAAACAATTTGTTGATAACAGGAGTATTTTCTCACTGTCAGGAAAGAAGATACAAATAAGCATGGACAGAAGACTACAATGAACCTTGTATTGCTGGATTATGGTGTGAATGTATGGATTTATAGGCATACATATATGTTCGTTCATTGTTCACTGAAATAGACTAGAAGCAATGACACTTAAGTAGCAAAAATATATCCAGTGCTCAGATCTTGGTTTCCAAACAACAATCTCCAGATAAAGGAACCAAAAATGGCTAACTCTGGAGCTGAGGCAGAGAAAATACTATACAATTCTGGAGCATCTGCTAGTTCCAAAAATTAAGGAAAAAAAAGAGAGGTTATACCAAAAGGACACAGGAGACTCTCTGAAAGAACTTCCAATGGCTAAAGCAACAACAATTTGAACAACAAAATAAATATGGAGATTATTAGATGATAACCAAAATATATAGAAACATATATACATATATAAAAATAGTAATTATGTGACAGTCTTCTTTCAAGAAAAATATCAATAAATAAATGTAGAAGAAATGAGAGAAATATAAAATATTAGAACAGCAGAGTAATAATTACTGTAGGAAAGATTAACTGACAAAAACTAAAATTAGTAAGTAAAAGAATATTTTTGGATCTTGGCATAGATGGTGGAGTAGGAAGATCCTGAGCTCACCTTTGGTCATGGGCTCTACTTATAGAGCAACTACTGATGAATCTACCAGAAAGCATATTTTACAAAGCATACTTTACAAAGAAAAATATAAAGTAAGAACTACAAGATGGTTGAGGGGGGTAGAGTCACAGTATAATCAAGACCCATACCCTCTGGGGGACAAGACACAAATGGGAGAATAATTATAATTGCGGAGTTTCTCCTCAAGAAGCAAGGGATCTGAACCCCACATCAGGTTTCCCAGCCCTAGATTCCAGCACTGGGAAGACAAGCTCCCAGAATGTTTGGCTTTGAAAACCAACAGAGTTTACTTTCAGGAGACCCAGAGGGTTATGGAAAATAGAGACTCTACATTTAAAGAGCACACAAAATTCTCACATTCTCTGGAACTCAGGACAGAAGCAATAATTTCAAAGGAGCCTGTGTCAGACATATCTGCTGATCTTGGAGGGCCTCACAGAGAGGCAAGAGGCAATTGCAGCTCACCCTGGAAACACAGACACTAGTGACAGCCTCTTTTGGGAACTTGTTCCACCAGATGGACACTGATGCTGGTAAACACCATATTGGAATTCTCTCTCTAACTTTTTAGTCTTGGGAGCAAGCCCTATCAGCATAGTGTGCTTATGACCAGAGGGGAGTGCACTGCTGGGATGCATAAGACATCTCTCCAAATTCAGGAAATGTAACCAACCTACCAGACATATAGACCTAAAAACAATAAATCAGGCAAAATGAAGCAACAGAGGAACATGTTCCAAGTGAAGAAAAAAACAAAACCCAGGAAGAAGAATTAAGTGAGTGGAGATAGGCAATCTGCCCAATAAAGAATTCAAGGTAATCATAAAGACGATCAAAGAACCCAAGAGAAGAATGAATGAACAGAGCTAGAAGTTAGAAATTTTTAAGAAAAAGTTAAAAAATAAACAGATAAATAATACAATAACTGAAATAAAATAGTACACTAGAAGGACTTAACAGTAGCTTACATGATACAGAGGAACAGAACAGAGAGCTGGAAGACAGTGTAGTGGAAATCACTGAAGCTGAAAAGAAAAAAGAAAAAAGAAACAAGGACAGTTTAAGAGACATATGGGACAACATCAGGCATACTAACATTTGCATTATAGGGGTCCAAGTAGAAGAGAGAAAAGGGGAGAAATAATAGCTGAAAACTTCCCTAACATGAGAAAGGAAACTGATGTCTAGATCCCGGAAGAACAGAGAGTTCCAAAGAAGATCAACTCAAAGAGGACCACTCCAAGACACATTGTAATACAAAAGGCAAACAATTAAAGATAAAGAGAGAATATTAAAAAGAGCAAGGGAAAAACAATGAGTTATGTACAAGGAATCTCCCATAAGATTATTAGCTAATTTTTCGTCAGAAACTCTGCAGGACAGAAAGGAATGGAACCTTATATTTAAAGTAATCAAAGGGAAAAACCTGTAACTAGGAATATTTTATTTGTCACACTTTCATTCAAATTTGAAGGAGAAATCAAAAGTTTAAAGACAAGCAAAAGCTAAAATATTTCAGCACTAGTAAACCAGCTTTACAAGAAATGTTAATATATTCCAAGACTAAACCAGAAAGAAGTAGAAAATATGAACAGACCAATTACCAGTAGTGAAACTGAATCAGTAAAAAAAACCCAAAAATTTTCCAACAAACAACAGTCCAAGAAAAAATGGTTTCACAAATGAATTCTAGCAATTATTTATAGAAGAGTTAACCTCTATACTTCTGAAATTATTCCAAAAAAATCGCAGAGGAAAGGACACTTTCTAACTCATTCTATGAGGCCGGTACCACCCTGATACCAAATCCAGACAAAAATACCATACAGAAAAGAAAATTACAGGTCAATATCATTGATGAACATAGATGCAAAAATCTTCAACAAAATATTAGCAAACCAAATTCAACAATACATTAAAAGGACCATGCATCATAATTAAGGGATTTATCCCTGTGATGCAAGGATGTTTCAATATCAGCAAATTGATCAATGTGATACACCACATTCACAAACTGAAAAATGAAAATGATATGATCATCTTAATAGATGGAGAAAAAAGCATTTAACAAAATTCAACATTCATTTATAATAAACTGTATTAACAAAGTAGATATAGAGAGAATGTTCCTCAACATAATAAAGGCCATATGTGACAAACTCACAGCCAATAGAATATTCAACATGGAAAAGCTGAAACTGTTTTCTGTAAGAGCAAGAACAGGACAAGGATACTCACTCTCACCACTTTTATTCAACATAGTTTTGTAAGTCCTAACCACAGCACTCAGACAAGGCAAAGAAATAAAAGGAATCTAAATTGGAAAGGAAGAAATAAACTTGTCTCTGTTTGCAGATGACATAATACTGCACATAGAAAATCCTAAAGTTGTCACCAACAAACTACAATAGCTCTTCAACAAATATGGTAAAGTTGCAGCGTACTAAATATACAAAAATTTGTTGCATTTCTAAACTCTGACAACAAACTATCAGAAAGAGAAATTAAAGAAGCAATCCCCTTTACAATTGCATCAAAAAGAATAGAATACCTAGGAATAAATCTAACTGAAAAGATAAAAGACCCATACTCTGGAAACTATAAGACACCGTTGAAAGAAATTGAAGATGACACAAAGAGATGGAAAGATATGCCATGTTCTTGGACTGGAAGAATCAATATTGTTAAAATCATGCTACTACTCAAGGCAATCTACAGATTCAATGCAATCCATATCAAAATACAAATGGCATTTTTCCAGAACTAAAACAAATAATTTTAAAATTTGTTTGGAAATATAAATACCCCAGGTAGCTAAAACAATCTTGAGAAAGAAGATCAAAGCTGAAGGTATCATGCTTCCTGACTTTAGACTATAGTAATCAAAACAGTAAGGTACTGGCCCAGAAACAGACATATAGATCAATGGAGCAGAATAGAGAGCAGAGAACTAAACACATGCACTTGTGGTCAAACAATCTATGACAAAGGAGAAAAGAATATACAATGGGGAAAAGACAATTTCTTCAATAAGTGGTTCTGGGAAAATTGGACAGCTAAATGTAAAAGAAAGAAATTAGAACATTTTCTCATACCACATACAAAAATAAACTCAAAATGGATTAAAGACCAGAGTGTAAGACCAGAAACTATAAAACTCCTAAAAGAAAATGTAGGCAGAACATTCTTTGACATAAAATGTAGCAATATCTTCTTGAGTATCCTAAATCAAAAGAAACAAAAGAAAATTAAACAAATGGGATTTAATAAAACTTAAAAGCTTTTGGTCAACAAAATAGACCATCAATAAAACAAAAAAAAAAACCTACTGAAAGAGAGAAAATATTTGCAAATGATGTGATTGATAAAGGGGTTAATACCCAAACTATATAAAAAAAAAACTCATATAATTCAATACAAAAAAAAAATCTGATTAAAATATGGACAAAAGGCCTGAATAGACATTTTCCAAACAAGCATATGAAAAGATGTTCAAAATTGCTAATCATCAGAGAAATGCAAATCAAAACCACAAAGTATCACCTCACACTTGACAGAATGACTATTATCAAAAAGACCACAAATAACAAATGATAGTAAGGACATGGAGAAAAGGGAACCCTTGTACACTGTTGGTGGGAATGTAAACTGTTGCAGCCACTATGGGAAACAGTATGGAGGTTCCTCAAAATCTAAAAATAGGACTATCATGTGATCCAGCAATTCCACTCCTGGGTATATACCTGACAAAAACAAAAATACTAATTGCAAAAGCTACATGCACCCCAACTGAGTCATAGCAGCATTATTTACAACTGCCAAGATATGAAAGCAACCTAAGTGTCCATCAATAGAATAGATAAAGAAGGATGTGAGATACACACACACACACACATACACACACACAATGGAATACTACTCAGCCATAAAAGAATGAAATTTCACCATTTAAAACAACATGGACTGACCTGAAGGGTATTATGCTTAGTGAAAATGTCAGACAAAGACAAATACTGTATGTTATCTCTTATATGTAGAATCTAAAACAATAAATAAATGACAATAACGAAACAGAAACAGACTCACAGGTATAGAGAACAAAACTTGTGGTTACCAGTGGGAGGAGGGAGGGAGAAAGGGCAAAATATGGGTAGAGGATTAAGAGTTAGAAACTACTATACATAAAAAATTAATAAACAAAAGTAAAAACTGTACAACACAGGGAATATAGCTGACATTTATAATAATTTTGAATGGGATATAATCTATAAATTTTTAAAAAACTATGTTGTACATCTGGAACTAATATAATATAGTAAATCAATTATACCTAAATTTAAAAAAAAATAAAAAAGAAAATACCTAGAATTGCTCACTACTAAGAGGCAGCCACTACCCATATGTGACTACTGAGTACTTGAAATACAGCTAGTCCAAATTGAGATGTGCTGCTATTTATACACTGAATTTCAAAGACTTAATATAAGAATGTAAAAAATCTCATTAATAATTTTTTAATGTGCCTATAAATTGAAATAATATTTTGGGTGTATTGGATTAAATAAAATGTATTATTTAAATAAATAAATAAATATAAATAATAAAAGTAGTGAGTGAACTTGGAGAGTTAGGACAATTACATATTCTTAACATTATTGTTCATAATATGTGTTAATAACTGAGGAGGTTTTAACATATGTTCCCAATTTCTTTTATACTCTTTCAGGAGGTGGAGTTTAATTACACTCCCTCTCACTATGGGCTGGGCTTATTGTCTCACTTACAAAGAACAGAGTATGGAAAGAGAAAAACTTGTAACTTTATAATGGAGCAATTGTCAGGCACCACCACAGCCAAATGATCAAGTGTAACATCTCCATGAATAAGCCATTTTGATATCATGGAATCCCTAATATGATGCATTATGGGACACTTCACCTCTCAGGTATATTTCACAAAGATCCATAGTCCCAGTCTAATCAGGAGAAACCATAAAATAAAGGCAAACTGAAGGACTTTCAATGAAATACCTGACCAGTACTCTTCAAGTGTCAAATTCATGATAAACAAGGAAATACTGTTACTAATTTAAGGAGACTAAAGAGACATGATAATTAAATGTTATGTGGTATTTTGAACTGGATCCTGCAACACAAAAAGGACATTAGTGGAAAAAGTGATGAAATATACATAAATCTGTTAGTTGTTGTCTGGTATACATTCTCCTCTTGTTCCTTAGTAATAAAATCTTCCATTTTTATCCATGTTAAGCAGGTGAAGATTACATTTCTCAATCTCTTTGTAGCTTTACCTGACCATATGATTATGTGTAGTTCAAAAAGATTTGAGTAGAAATGGTGTATGTGACTTTAAAGGGCTTCCTCAAACTGAAGAGGCATTCCCTCCCATCCCTCAACTCTCTAATGTGTGGAACAGGACTCATCCTGGACCATGAAGTTGAATGTCAGAGCAAAGGGATGGCAGAGCAGAGAACTGGGAGACTCCTGGGGTCTTTCAACCACATAGAACTCAAAGTTCCCAGACTGTTTTCTTTTTAAAAGAAATATCTCTGTTGTTTAAGCCATTATTTTTTGGCCCTTTTTTCCTTGAATCCAACTGGTACATGTTAACTTACATTTGTTTCATGTCTTATTTTATTTTTCTTCCTTAACAATACTGTTTCTCAAGTGACAATTGTACCCCCTCAGAGGGGGGCAAAACTTAATAACCATTCCATAATAATACTCAAGAAAAACTCATTAGATTAATTGATTAATCATTATTCTATGCCCACAATAACTAAGGACAAGACTGCAAACTGTGACAGAATTGTGAAATAACTCCAAAGCGCAACTTTGTAAATCATTTAAGACTTACATTTATCTGTAAAGTTTCACCAAACTGCTCTTTGGTGCAACTATGACTCCCCTGCTTCTCAAGGTATTTCAAATCCACATAGCAAATATTTAACTCTATAATGAGTTCACTGTTAAGAACCAAAATGGCTATTTGTGTCTCTGTTCATATATTGATACAGCAGCATTTATTGATTTGTATGTTCAGCTTATCACTATGACATTAATCCTTATTAACACAAATGCAGCTTACCATAAGTCTAATTAAGAGTTAGAAGGATAAAAATTAGATTGGGACAATTCTTATTTTTGCTTAAACCAGCTTGCCCATTCCCATTTGTAGCACTTTCCCTGTTTATCTGTTGAGACTGTTGCTTTTCATTAACTCTGCAAAGTAATATGTCGTTTTGACAGAATGGTGCATTAGAAAAATCAAATGATATTTTTAAAATTCATTTGTGAAAATAGAGAAAAATGAGCACATGAAGAGAATCAAAGATCATTATTATTGTTATTAATAAAAATAAGTACCTTCGAGAATTTTTCTTCATAGCTGGGGATTACATTAGCTCTAAATCTAACTGCTATGGTGCTACATGGAGACAATTAAACTTTTACATATTGAGGGGTAGGGTTAGGGGAGACTTCATTGTGATGGTCACTTAGTTACATGATGTGATTCCAGAAATAGAAATAGACTTACTCTCTCATTTGCATTCAATCAATATCCCAGATGTGGGTTTCTTCCTATTGACCAGTAGAGATGGTGTCTTGAAATAAATTTTTCCCAGAATTTAAAATTCTAAATATATGATCTAGTCTACAAATGTTACTTCACACAGTAAGGGAACCATCAAGTTTTTGTCTCTCAGTAATGTTCATTTTAAACCAGTTGTATTCATATAAGACTTACATAGAAAATTGAATAGAGAAAAGTTGAGCTGACACCAAACTATAATAAATTCTGGCTTCTGAACATTAGGATTCCACAGTCATTGTAATTTAATACTCAACAATAATGAGAAGACTATTTTCCATAGAGATGCTAAAAGATGTTGAATTCTCAAGCAAGATTTTTATCCCAGGAGATGTTCAATTGCACGCATGAATCAATATACAGATATTTTTGAAAATATCTGGAATAAGCACCCAATTTTCTTCCTTTAATTAATTGACTTTTTTTTCTTTTTATGTCAGTCTGAGTGGGTTTCCCATCTATTTTTAAAGTTAACTTTACTTACTTTTTAATAGTCAATACATCAAAACAATATATAATACAAAAGATGAAAAGGTATATGGTATAAAAAGAATTGTTTTCCTCCCATTCTTTTCCCAGGTCATATAGTCCCATGTCTAGGAGTAACCACTGTTACCAATTTCACAAGTGTAAGATGACAGAAAATTTGTGCATATGAAGATATGTAATGTATACATAAACACATATACAAATGGCAGAAAGTAATGTGTACATCTGGAACTTTGATTATTATATTGAGCAATAAATCTTGTAGAAATTTCTATATAATTACATGGGGAGACACTATCCTTAATAAGTACATGGAATTCCATTATGTGAATATAATATTTAAGTTGATTCTAATCTTTACTATGATCAACAATGCACAAAGGAAATTTTTATATATATGTGAAGACATCTGTAAAGTAAATTAATAGAATTGTATTTGCTAAGTCAAACAGTGTTTTTTTTCTTTTAATTTGGTTAAATATTATCAAATTGCACTCCATAGAGAATGTATCAATTTTTCCTCTATCAACAATTTGTAAGAATACCCATTGTCTGGTAATCACACCAACAGTTTGAGGAATAATGCATTTTGTTTTATTCCAGCAGGGTGGTTTATGAAAAGTATCTCATTATTTTAATGTGAAATGTTTTTTTTTATAAATAAATTTTTACTGAACTATATGACTCTGTGTTCTGAAACTTCTACATGTCACATGCGTGATACATAACACACACTATGTCAGCCCCAGGAGAGAAAACACTCCAATGAAGCAAGCCAAAGAAACAAGTTTCAAACAAGGGAAAGCGATGTGTAGACCAGGATTTCTCAGTTCTTTCCAGTCATGCTGTAGCTTCCAGCTCCTGAATAACAACACATGTTTCCCTTGCCCTAGACACCCAAGAGTACGTCTCCTCTCTTGGGCATAAGAATCTCTAGAGTTACATATGTGTAGTAAAGAGTGGAGCCAGCTGACATACTCACAATGAACAAATTGTGTTGATCGTACCTTAAACCAATACATCGCCCCACAATGAAGTTTCAATAAATGATATATTTGCTTTCCAGACATGAATGAGATGCCTTACTGGATATACTCCAGGAAGGCCAGAGAAACTGGAATAATTTACTGGTGAATTTCTTTCAGGATAGCCCATGATTTATCTAGAATATAATCTTTACATATCTGGATCCTTCAAACTAGACCAAAGGGAAAATCTGGGTTGCAAGCCTCAATTAGAAATGTGGGATGCTGCTATGCCGACAATTGGTGCTCCCTGACCTGTATCTTCTGAGACTAGAACCCAGTGTGGTGGATGACCAATTCATGAGTTGAACAAAAGAAGACTTCCTACAGCGCAGTGTATGTGTTCGTTATATTTACGGCACTTAGGGCTAAGTACCATAAGGACTACAAGAAAACAACAACAAAAAGTAAAAGATGAAGCATATGTGATAAGGAGGCACCACAGTCCAGAGCACGAGCTCTGGAATCACACAGGCTTGTTTCGAATCCCCGCTAAGCCACTAGCATCTGTATATCCTGAAGAACAGTGGAAGGTTTAAATGTTGTTTTACCAGATTTCGAAAAAGAAGTGAAGAAAGAACCTATCTGCCAGGAAGGGACATCGTGGGGTGCAGGATCCAGTCGGATCAGGGCTCTGCATCCCCTGCTCAGAAACCTTCGCCGCCTGGCTCATGGTGATGCTGGCAGCTGAGCAGCCCTGGAGAAGGTGATCCTGTCTCCAGGCCTCGCAGAGAAGCTGGGGAGGTCCCTGGAGGAGGCTGGTCCACAGCCTGGCAAGCTCTGGGTGCCTCCTGCTCTCAGCTCTGAGCAGGCTCTGGTCTCTGGGCCCTGTTGCGGGGAAGGGCTGGCCCATACGTACCCAGGGCTGAGGGGCCTGCAGAGCCGGTGCCCAGGCAGGGTGAGCTCTGGAGGAGAAGGCTTCCACAGTCCCCAACAGTCTCTGCACGGTGGCCCATCTGGTGCCAAACACCTGCCCCCCACAGCGAGAAGTCCCAGCCACTAGAAAGTCCAGAAGGGGTCAGGCTCTGGGGCCCCGCCCTTTGCACTTGGGCTAGGGTTTCTCCGGCGGGCTGGGCTTGCACGCGCCACCCGCCCCGCCCTTTCTCTGTGACGTGTACAACGGACATGTCACAAGCGCCAGCCTGAGCCATCCAGTGTCCAGTGCATGCTAGACCTTGAGAGGAGGTGAAGCCAGGGAGAAGCTCTCCCGGTTTCACGCTCTACTCTCTACTCTTGGATCGCTTGGTGCACAACCGGTTCTACATGGGAAATTTATTATGCAAATTTCGTACCTGGCTCCGCTGCTGCCGGCCCCGCCATGGGGCCCCACTGGGCCGTCATCTGCTGGTTTTGCCCTCCCGGGAGGCTGCCCCATCTGACCAGGAGCACCCCGCTGCTCCAGCGCGTGCCTTCTGCCCTGGTCTCAGGCTGTCCCACTGGCATCAAGGGCCTTTATCGCCTGCCCTTTACATCGCACCAAGAAGGTGCGATACAAGGCAGGCCAGGTACAAGGCCCTGCGGGTGCTTACCTTGGTGAACTGGAGGGACTCGCCAAAGAAGCCCGTGCTGGCTGCTTTTATTTCCATGATGTTCGGCCACTCGAGAGCCATCAGGATTCCTCCACGCAGCCTCCAATTTACCCTCCTGCATTCACCACCTGAGCAGGTAGTCAAGGTTAGGAAGCTGGTACCATCCAGTCACCTCCCACTTCCTTCCCCAAAGGAGAGGGAGGTGAAGGTCCAAGAAGAGCTCCGAAGAGGCATGGCAAAGATGGAGGATCACACAGAGACCGAAGGAGAGGACGATCAGAAGAGGGGCCACCGTAGCAGTGGGGATATACCGTAGACATCTAGGCCCCAGGAGGCCAGTGGAGTCCTCACTTCCCTCAAGTGCAACCCTGAGCCTCTGGACCTCCTTCCCGAGCACCCCGAAGACAACTGGAGTGAGAACGCCCAGGTGTCTCCAGTGAGCCCCTCCTCAGAAAGCCACGTCACCTGCTCAGATGGAGATCCTGGAGATGTCCTGCTTCCTTGGAAGCCTGAGTCGCATGCCATGGTGCTCTGTGTCCCAGCCACATGCCGCCGCCCACTGCTGGTGAGGCCAAAAAACGAAGTGCTGGGTGAAGACCACCAGCCCCAATCAACAGGCTCACCGATGTCTGGGAAGGAGCTGCAGCATGAAACATCTTCGCAGATCCCAGCAAGAAGCTCCTCTTCCCTGGCATCTGCCAGCAGTAGGCCTGGCAAGCGGAAGATTCCCCTGACAAGGGATTGTGCTGAGCGGCCCCCTCCTCCTAAGCTTCCGTGCTTAGCTGCTGCTAAAAACCCAGGCCCCTGGCTTCAGAGAATCTCCTGCCCTTGTAGTCAGAATTGCCTCCCAGAAACAGGGTTGATATCCGGCTTGCCTCTAATATTTCCACACCTTTTCTCTCTGTGGTGCCACAACCGGTTCTACATGGGAACTTTACTATGCAACTTTCGTACCTGGCCCCGCCAATGCTGGCCCCGCCATGGGGCCCCACTGGGCCATCATCCGCTGGTTTTGCCCTCCCGGGAGGCTGCCCCATCTGACCGGGAGCACCCCGCTGCTCCAGCGCGTGCCTTCTGCCCTGATTGCAGGCTGTCCCACTGTCATCGATCATCTTTATCGCCTGCCCTTTACATTGTGCCAAGAAGGCGCGGTACAAGGCAGGCCAGGTACAAGGCCCTGCAGGTGCTTCTCTTGGTGAACTGGAGGGACTCGCCAGAGAAGCCCGTGCTGGCTGCTTTTATTTCCATGACGTTTGGCCACTCGAGAGCCATCAGGATTCCTCCACGCAGGCTCCAATTTACCCTCCTGCATTCACCACCTGCTCAGATGGAGATCCTGGAGATGTCCTGCCTCCTTGGAAGCCTGAGTCACATGCCATGGTGCTCTGTGTCCCAGCCGCATGCCGCTGCCCACTGTTTCAAATGAAGCTGTTCATCATCAATCGATGACAGTCATAGCTTCATTAGTATTCATCGACCTGCAGGATGCTCGTTCGAGGACAAAAAAATTTCTCCTTTACTCTACATGTGGACTAAACACATGCAGACTCAAAGTATTAATACGAGTCCAATACACACCTGGTAAGATTGTCAGGTTTTAACCAAGTCATTTTCCAGCAAACCTTCTCCCATACGTTTTGGAACTTTCCTTTGCATCTCTGCCTCTCCACGTAACAGCTCTGTTCCACCGAAAGCCATTGCTCTTGCGGGGCATCTAGTACCACACGGAAGCTCCCAGGTCCTGACGTAAAAAAGCAATGTGAAATGTTTTGATTGCCAAATTCTGTTATTGGTTTGTTGGTCTTTTACTTATTTATACTTAAGAAATTATTTCATATATTATGTTATTCATCTGTTAAAACAATTAATAAACTTTGTCAATGAGTGGCAAACATTTATATAGTTTTTAAAAACTCTTTTACATTAGATATGGTTTACACACAAAATTTAGATTTTTATGTAACTGAATTCTATCAATACTTGCTTTTATGGTTTCTTCAAAGACAAAGTCCTTCCAAACTCCAAGAATGCATTCAAAAAAAATTTGTTCTTCTAGTCTTTAATGTTTTTTTTTTCTTATATTTGAATTTTGTTGCATTTGGCCTTTATTTGGGGTTAACTTGAAGTAGAAATTGTGCTTATTATTTTTTCAGATGATGTAAAGGCCATATACAGCAAACACATAGCAAATGTTATTCTCAATGGTGAGAAACTGAAAGCATTTCCTCTAAGATCAGGAACAAGACAAGGATGTGCACTCTCACCACTATAATTCAACATAGTTTTGGAAGTCCTAAGCATGGTAATCAGAGAAGAAAATGAAATAAAAGAAATCCGAATTGAAAAAGAAGTAAAACTGTCATTGTTTGCAGATGACATGATACTATACATAGAAAAGAATAAAGATGCCACCAGATAACTGTTAGAGCTAGTCAATGAATTTGGTAAAGTTTCAGGATACACAATTAATGCACAGAAATATTTTTCATTCCAATACACTAACAACAAAAGATCAGAAATAGAAATTAAGAAAACAATGCCATTCACCATTGTATCAACATGAAAAAATTACCTAGGAATAAACCTACATAAGTAGGTAAAAGACACGTACTCAGAAAAATATAAGACACTGATGAAACAAATAAAAGAATACACAAACAGATGGAGTGATATACTATGTTTTTCGATTGGAATAATCAATATTGTGAAAATGATTATACTACCCAAAGCATTCTACAAATTCAAGACAATCCTCTCAAATTACCAATAGCATTTTTCACAGAACGAGAACAAAAAAAAATCTTAAAATTTGAATGGAGATACAAAAGACCCTGAATAACTAAAGCAATCTTGAGGAAAGACAAACGGAGCTGAAGGAGTCAGACTCCCTGACTTCAGACTATGCTACAAAGTTACAGTAATGAAGACAAAAGGGTACTAGCACAAAAACAGAAATATAGATCAATGGAACAGGATAGAAAGCCCACAGATAAACCCACACAGCTATAGTCAACTAAACTATGACAAAGAAGGAAAATATATACAATGGAGAAAAGGCAGTCTCTTCAATAAGTGGTGCTGGGAAAACTGGACAGCTACATGTAAAAGAATGAAATAGAACACTTCTTAACATCATACACAAAAATAAACTCAAAATGGATTAAAGAGCTAAATATATGACTGGATACTATAAAACTCTGAGAGGAAAACATAGGCAGAACACTCTTTGACATAAATCGCAGCAAGATATTTTTTGACCCACTTACAACAGTAATAGAAATAAAAACAAAAATAAACAAATGGGACCTAATGGAACTTAAAAGCTTTTGCACAGCAAAGGAAACCATAAACAAGACAAAAAGATAACCCTCAAAATGGAAGAAAATATTTACAAATGAAATAATGGACAAAGGATTAATCACCAAAATATACAAACACACCATGCAGTCAATATCAAAAAATCAAACAAACCAATCCAAAAAGGGGCAGAAGACATAAACAGACATTTCTCCAAAGAAGACATACAAAAGACCAAGAGGCACATGAAAAAATGCTCAACACTAATTATTAGAGAAATGTAAATCAAAGCTACAATGAGGTACCATGTCACACTGGTTAGAATGGGCATTATCAGAAAATCTACCAACAATAAATGCTGGAAAGGGTGTAGAGATAAGGGAACCCTCTTGCACTGTTGGTGGGAATGTAAATTGATACCGCCACTATGGAGAACAGTATGGAAGTTTCTTAAAAAACTAAAAATAGAATTACCATATCACCCAGCAATCCCACTACTGGGCATAAACACAGAAAAAAAAAACATAATTCAAAAAGACACATGTGATTGGTTCAAAATGGTGGAGTAGAAGGACATGATCTCACTCCCTCGTGTGAGAGCACTGGAATCACAACTAACTGCTGAACAATCATCGACAGGAAGACACTGTAACTCACCAAATATGATACCCCACATCCAAAGACAAAGGATAAGCCATAATGAAACAGTAGGAGGGGTACAATCACAATAAAATCAAATCCCATAATGACTCGGTGGGTGACTCACAAACTGAAGAACACTTATCCCACAGAAGTCCACCCACTGGAGTGTAGGTTCTGAGCCCTACGTCAGGCTTCCCAACCTGGGAATCTGGCAAGAGGAGGAGGAATTCCTAGAGAATCAGAATTTGAAGGCTAGCAGGATTTGATTGCAGAATTTTGAAAGGATTGGGGGGAAACAGAAACTCCACTCTTGGAAGGCACATACAAAGTAGTGCGCTCATTTGGACCCAGGGGAAGGAGCACTGGTCCCAGAGGAGACTGAACCAGACCTATTTGCTGGTGTTGGAGGGTCTCCTGCAGAGGCAGGAGGTGGCTGTCTATCACCATGGGGATGAGTTCACTGGTGGCAGAGGTTCTGGGAGGTGCTCCTTAATGTGAGCCCACTCAGAGTTCGCCATTACCCCACCAAGTAGCCTGCAGACTCCAGTGTTGGGTCAGGCCAAACAACCACCATGGAAGGAACCCAGCCCCATGTATCAGCAGACAGGTGGATTAAAGTTTTATTGAGCTCTGACAACAAGAGCAACAGCCAGCTCTACCCACCACCAGTCCCTTCCACCAGAAAACTTACACAAGCCTCTTAGTTAGCCTCATCCACCAGAGGGCAGACAGCAGAAGCAAAAAGAAATACAATCCTATGGCCTGTGGAAAAACAACAACAAACAAACAAAAAAAAACTGCATTCACAGAAAGACAGACAAGATGAAAAGGCAGAAGGTTATGTACCAGATGAAGGAAGAAGATAAAACCCCAGAAAAACAACTAAATGAAGTAGAGATAGGCAACATACAGAAAAAGAATTCAGAATAATGGTAGTAAAGATGATCCAGGACCTCAGAAAATGAATGGAGGCAAAGATTGAGAAGATGCAAGAAATGTTTAAAAAAGACCTAGAAGAATTAAAGAACAAACAAACAGAGATGAACAATACAATAACTGAAATGAAAAATACACTAGAAGGAATCAATAGTAGAATAACTGAGGCAGAAGAATGGATAAGTGACCTGGAAGACAATATGGTGGAATTCAGTGCTGTGGAACAGAATAAAGGGAAAAAAAAATGAAAAGAAATGAAGACAACCTAAGAGACAACTGGGACAACATTAAACACAACAATAGTTGCATTATTGGGGTCCCAGAAGGAGAAGAGAGAAAGAAAGATCCCAAGAAAATATTTGAAGTGATTATAGTTGAAAACTTTCTTAACATGCGAAAGGAAATAGCCACCCAAGTCCAGGAAGTGCAAAGAGTCCCATACAGGATAAACCCAAGGAGAAACACATTGAGACACATAGTAATTAAATTGGCAAAAATTAAAGACAAAGAAAAATTATTGAAAGCATCAAGGGAAAAACAACAAATAACATACAAGGGAACTCCCATAAGGTTAACAGTGGTTTCTCAGTAAAAACTCTACAAGCCAGAAGGGAGTGGCATGAAATATTTAAAGTGATGAAATAGAAGAACCTACAACCAAGATTACTGTACCCAACAAGGATCTCATTTAGATGTGATGGAGAAATCAAAAGCTTTACAGAAAAGCAAAAGCTAAGAGAATTCAGCACCAAAAAAACCCAGCTCTACAACAAATGCTAAAGGCACTTCTCTAAGTGGGAATAACAAGTGAAGCAAAGGACCTACAAAAAAAAATTAAGAAAATGGTAATAGGAACATACATATAATTACCTTAAACGTGAATTGATTAAATACTGTAACCATAAGACACAGGCTTGCTGAATGGATACAAAAAAAAAAAAAAAAAAAAACCCAAACCATATATATGCTGTCTACAAGAGACCCACTTCAGACCTAGGGATATATACTGACTGAAAGTGAGAGGATGGAAAAAGATTTTCCATGCAAAAGGAAACCAAAAGAAAGCTGGAGTAGCAATACTCATATCAGATAAGATAGACATTAAAATGAAGAATGTCACAAGAGACAAGGAAGGACAATACACAATGATGAAGGGATAAATCCACAAAGATATAACAATTATAAATATATATGAACCCAACATAGAAGCACCTCAATACATAAGGTAACTGCTAACAGCTATAAAAGAGGAAATCGACAGTAAAACAATAACAGTGGGAGACTTTAATACCTCATTTACACCAACGGACAGATCATCCAAATAGAAAATTAAAAAGGAAACAGAAGCTTTAAATGACACAATAGACCAGATAGATTTAATTGATATTTTTAGGACATTCCATCCAAAAAAAGCAGATTGCACTTTCTTCTTAAGTGGGCATAGAATATTCTCCAGGATAGATCATATCTTGGGTCACAAATCAAGCCTCAGTAAACTTATGAAAATTGAAATCATATCAAGCATATTTTCTGACAACTACATTATGAAATTAGAAATCAATTACAGGGGAAAAAAAGGTAAAATACACAAATACATGGAAGTTAAGCAATATGTTACTAAATTACCAAGACATCACTGAAGAAATAAAGAGGAAATCAAAAAATACCTAGAGACAAATGACAATGAAAACACGACAATCCAAAACCTATGGGATGCAGCAAAAGCAGTTCTAAGAGGGAAGTTTATAGCAATACAATCCGACCTCAAGAAACAACAAACACCTCAAATAAACAATCTAAATTTACATCTAAAGGAACTAGAGAAAGAAGAACAAACAAAACCCAAAGTTAGTAAAAGGAAAGAAATAACAAAGATCAGAGCAGAAATAAATGAAATAGAAACAAAGAAAACAAGAGCAAAGATCAATAAAACTGAAAGCTGATTCTTTGAGAAGATAAACAAAATTGATAAAGCATTAGCAAGACTCATAAAGAAAAAGAGGAAGAGGACTGAAAATAATAAAATTAGATATGAAAAAGGAGAATTTACAATAGACATTGCAGAAATACAAAGCATCCTAAGAGATGACTACAAGCAACTCTATGCCAATAACATGGACAACTTGGAGGAAATGGACAAATTCTTAGAAAGGTATAACCTCCCAAGATTGAACCAGGAAAATAGAATATATGAATAGACCAATCACAAGTAATGAAATGGAAACTATAAGTAAAAACCTTCCAAAAAACAAAAGTACAGGACCAGATGGCTTCACAGGCGAATTCTATGAAACACTTCGAAAAGAGCTAACACCAATCCTTCTCAAACTCTTCTAAAAAATTGCAGAGGAAATAGCACTCCCAAACTCATTGTATGAAGGCATCATCACCCTGATACCAAAAATAGACAAAGATACTACAAAAAAAGAAAATTACAGAACAATATAAGTGATGAATATAGATGTAGAAATCCTCAACAAAATACTAGCAAACAGAGTCCAACCACACATTAAAAGGATTATAAACCATGATCAAGTGGGATTTATCCCAGGGATGCAAGGATTCTTCAGTATATACAAATCAATCAATGTGATACACCATATTAACAAATTGAAGAAGAAAAAACATAAGATCTTCTCAATAGATGCAGAAAAAGCTTTTGATAAAATTCAACACACATTTATGATAAAAACTCTCCAGAAAGTGTATATAGAAAGAACCTACCTCAACATAATAAAGGACATATACAATGAACCAACAGCAAATATCATTCTCAATGGGGAAACACTGAAAGCATTTCCTCTAACATCAGGAACAAGACAAGGATGTCCACTCTCACAACTATTATTCAACATAGTTTTGAAGTCCTAGCCACAGCAATTAGAAAAGCAAAATAAATAAAAGGAATATAAATTGGAAAAGAAGAAGTAAAACTGTCACTGTTTCCAGATGACATGATATACATAGAGAATGTTAAAGATGTCATCAGAAAACTCCTAGAGCTAATCAATGAATCTGGTAAAGTTGCAGGGTAAAAGATTAATGCACAGAAATCTCTTGCATTCTTACACACTAATGATGAAAATATGAAAGAGAAATTAAGGAACACTCCCATTTACCATTACAACAAAAAGAATAAAACACCTAGGAATAAACCTACCTAGGATGACAAAAGGCCTGTATGCAGAAAACTATAAGACACTGATGAAAGAATTTAAACATAATCCAAAGAGATTGAGAGATATACCATGTTCTTGGATTGGAAGAATCAATATTGTGAAAAAGACTATAGTACCCAAAGCAATCCACAGATTCAATGCAATCCCTATCAAATTACTAACGGCATTTTTTTTTTTTTTTTTTTGTGGTACGTGGGCCTCTCCCTGTTGTGGCCTCTCCCATTGAGGAGCACAGGTTCCGGATGTGCAGGCTCAGCAGCCATGGCTCACGGGCCCAGCCACTCTACAGCATGTGGGATCTTCCTGGACCAGGGCATAAACCCATGTCCCCTGCATCAGCAGGTGGACCCTCAACCACTCCCAAACGGCATTTTTTACAGAACTAGAACAAAAAATCTTAACATTTGTATGGATACACAAAAGACCCTGAATAGCCAAAGTGGTCTTGTGGGAAAAAGAAATGGAGCTGGAGGAATCAGACTCCCTGACATCAGACTATACTACAAAGCTACAGTAATCAATACAATATGGTACTGGCACAAAATCAGAAATATAGATCAATGGAACAAGATGGAAAGCCCAGAGATAAAGCCCCGCATCTAAGGTCAACTATTCTATGATAAAGGAGGCAAGGATATACAATGGAGTAAAGTCAGTCTCTTCAATAAGTGGTGTGATGAAAACTGGACAGCTACATGTAAAAGAATGAAATTAGAACACTCTCTTACACCATACACAAAAATAAACTCAAAATCGATTAGAGACCTAAATATTACCAGACACTATAAAACTCTTAGAGGGAAAACATAGGAAGAACACAGTTTGGCATAAATCGCAGCAAGATCTTTTTTGATCCACCTCCTAGAGTAATGGAAATAAAAACAAAAATAAACAAATGGGACCTAATGAATCTTAAAAGCTTTTGCACAGCAAAGGAAACTACAAGCAAGACTAAAAGCCTTCAGAATGGGAGAAAATATGTGCAAACGAATCAATGGACAAATGATTAATCTCCAAAATATGTAAACAGCTCATATATCTCAATATTAAAAACAACAATCCAATCCAAAAATGGGAAGAAGACCTAAATAGACACTTCTTCAAAGAAGACCTACAGATGGTCAAGAAGCACATGAAAAGCTGCTCAACATCACTAATTATTAGAGAAATGCAGATCAAAATTGCAATGAGGTATCACCTCACACCAGTTAGAATGGACATCATCAGAAAATCTTCAAACAACAAATGCTGGAGAGGGTGTGGAGAAAAGGGAACACTCTTGCACTGTTGGTGGGAATGAAAATTGATACATCCACTATGGAGAACATTATGGAGGTTCCTTAAAAAACTAAAAATGGAATTACCACATGGCTGAGCAATCCCACTACTGTGCATATACCCAGATAAAACCATAATTCAAAAAAGACACATGCATCCCAATGTTCTTTGCAGCATTATTTACAATAGCCAGGTCATGGAAGCAACCTAAATGCCCATAGACAGATGAATGGATAAAGAAGATATGGTACATATATACAATGGAATATCACTCAGCCATAAAAAGGAACAACACTGGTTATTTGTAGAGACGTGGATGGATCTAGAGACTTTCATACAGAGTGAAGTAAGTCAGAAAAAGAAAAACAAATATCATATATTAATGCATATATGTGGAACCTAGAAAAGTGGTACAGATGAACCAGTTTGCTAGGCAGAAATTGAGACAGAGATGTAGAGAAAAAAACTATGGACACCAAGGGGGGAAAGGGGTGGTGGTGGTGGTTGTGGTGTGATGTATTGGGAGATTGGGACTGACATACATACACTGATATGTGTAAAATGGATAACTAATAAGAATCTGCTGTATAAAAAAATAAAGTATAATTCAAGTAAAAAAGACACAAGCATCCCAATGTTCATTGCAGCACTGTTTACAATAGCCAGGTCATGGAAACAACCTAAAAGATATGGTACATATATACAATAGAATATTACTCAGCCATAAACATGAAAAAAACTGAGTCATTTGTAGAGACGTGGATGGACCTAGAGACTGTACTGAAGAATGACGTGTCAGAAAGAAAACAAAATATCTTATATAAATGTATATTTGTGTAATCTAGAAAAATGGTACAGATGAACCGGTTTGCAAGGCAGAAATAGAGGCACAGATGTAGAGAACAAATGTATGGACACCAAGGTGGGAAGGAGGGGTGGGGTGAATTGGGAAATTAGGACTAAGATATATACGCTAATATGCATAAAATAGATAACTAATGAAAACCTGTTGTATAGCACAGGCTTCTTTTATGGCTTCTTGATAGACAAAGTCCTTCCAAACCCCAAGAACACATTCAAAAACAATTATGTTCTTCTACTCTTCAATGTTTTTTTCTTATATTTGAATTTTGTTCCAGTTGGCCTCTATTTTGGGGTTAACTTGAAGTAGAAATTGAACTTACTATTTTTTCAGATGACTATGCAGCTGTCTCTAAAGCAAATATTGAACAATATTTTTTTTTAGTAATTTGAAATTTGATCTTTACCATATACAAAATACTGATGTATAAGCTAACTTAAGAACACTCACGAGAGACCAGGCGTACCCTCAGCACTTTCCATTTAATAGTTAATTGTATTCTCCAAATTATTTCATTCTAAATTTGTATGTAAGTCATGACATGCTAGAGCTGGCTTATATTGGTTCCCAAGAACAAATTATTAAATTTCTAAGATTTATTAAGTCAGCTCTCAAACACAGCCATTATTAAAAATTAAATTATATCAGCATAAATTTAACAAGTAATTAAACAAAAAACTAAGCAAGTAAAAGTACTAAATATTAAAATCATATTTTTCTACTAATTTTACTATTATTCATGCTCTTGAGTTTATGTCCATCTGCAGATATGTATGATAAATATACTACAGATTGATGTGCTACTACACATCTTTCCAGTTTCGTGTTTTGTAACATGTTTTCTGCTTGGAATTTACCATGGTGGGAGTGTTTATATCATACAAATTGGCAAATGCTAAAGATCACGCCTTTTCCTCCTCTGTGAGCTTGCTAAATATTTATCAGACTACAGTTGTATAGGGACATGGTAATGTCCTTCTATCTAAGTATATGCTATGTATATGTGTATAAGTGTATATGTATTTGAAGGTATGTGTATAGTTGTCTATATATTTTCAGGTGTTCTAATCTCTTTCTTTGTTAACTATTCTGCTAATACCAACTGATTTTAATTATGTTATAATAATTAATTTTTAAGATGTTACAATATTACATGAGAGTCACTACTCATTATTCTCTACTTTCAGATTTTTTCACCTGGGTGTTAATGGTTTAAAATATTCTTCATTGTTTTTCTTTTATTTTAATCTACTTTTCCTGATAGTTGCTGTGTTATTTGTTTTTAGTTGAGATTAAGTTAAATTTATAGATTACTTATGGAGATACATATATTTAGGAAGGTGAATATATTTACCAGGTACACAATATCTGTTTTCATTTGCTTATATCTTCTCTTGCTTTACTCAGAGATTCTCAGTTTTTGCTTTTCATCTGCACTCTTGTTTAAAGCATGTTGATTTTATTTGTTCCTTGAAGATTTGATTAAATTCTTCTTTTGAAACTTGGACCAAGTTTTCTTGTTTGTTTTGTTTTGTTTTCAAGTGTAGGAGTTGGTAATAGGGAAAGTAAATCACTTGGCTATTTTCTCTTTTACCTCTATGACAATTGGACTGTTTAGATTTTATTTTCTGGGTTCACCTTTAATAATTTTGTATTTGTCCTGGAAATAATCAATTTTCTGCACATTCTAACACAGATTTGAACAAAACAATACAATGAGCAGCCACAGTCAGTGCCCCGCCTGTATCCTTCAGCACTTCTCCAGTCAGCATCTGCACTTCTTTGCAGGAAGATTTGTCTAAGCCGTGGAAGGCAGCCTGGAAATGCCTAGGAATTAATTAATAGCTTCTGGGAACAACATTCAAACAATGACTGACAGAAGTTGGTGTACATATATTTCAGCCTCACTACCCCACGTGAGGTAAATCTGAGGCTTGTGCTTTAAACTATCTCCCTGATAAACTTCAGTTACCTCCCCATGGTGATAGCAGTCTTGATGACTGTCCTTTAGGGAGTTTTTTCCCTTTGCTTTTTCTCTTTGCCACCAAATAAACTACTTGTACTGGAATACTTCTCTAAGGATCTGCCTCTGGGCAAATGCAACTAACAAATACATTAATTTTCTTATTTTTTATCTGTATCTCTGATTACTTCCATAAATTTATGTTTATTTTGTTAAGGTATCCACTTTCTATCGCTCTAATTTTTATTATTTCATCAAAACATTTATCTTAAATGTTCTCAACTGGGACACTCTCTCAGAAAGCTTTGAAAACATGTAGGGGGGAGCGGAGGAAGATGGCGGAAGAGTAAGACGTGGAGATCACCTTCCTCCCCACAGATACATCAGAAATTCATCTACACGTGGAACAACTCTTACAGAACACCTACAGAATGCTGACAGAAGACCTCAGACCCCCCAAAAGGCAAGAAACTCCCCACATACCTGGGTAGGACAAAAGAAAAAAGAATAAACAGAGACAAAAGGATAGGGACGGGACCTGCACCAGTGGGAGGGAGCTGTGAAGGAGGAAAGGTTTCCACACACTACAAGCCTCTTCGCGGGTGGAGACTGCAGGTGGCGGAGGGGGAAAGCTTCGGAGTAGCGGAGGAGAGCACAGCAACAGGGATATGGAGGGCAAAGTGGAGAGATTCCGGCACAGAGGATCGGTGCCCTCAGGCACACACCAGCCCCGAGAGGCTTGTCTGCTCGGCTGCCGGGGGGCGGGCAGGGCTGGGAGCTGAGGCTCGGGTATCGGGTTTCAGTCGGAGCGCAGGGAGAGGACTGGGGCTGGCGGCAGGAAGAGAGCCTGAAGGGGTTAGTGCACCACGGCTAGCCTAGAGGGAGTCCGGGGAAAAAGTCTGGAGCTGCCGAAGAGGCAAGAGACTTTTTCTTCCCTTTTGTTTCCTGGAGCGCGAGGAGAGGGCATTAAGAGTGCTACTTAAAGAAGCTCCAGAGACGGGCGGGAGCCGCGGCTAAAGGCACGGACCCTGGAGACGGGCGTGGGACACAGGGGCTGCTGCTGCCGCCACCACAAGGCCTGTGTGCGAGCGCAGGTCACTGTCCACCTCCGCTTCCAGGGCGCCTGTGCAGCACGCCACTGCCAGGGCCCCGGGACCCAGGGACGGCTTCCCCGGGAAAGTGCACGGAGCGCCTCAGGCTGGTCCAACGTCACGTCAATCTCTGCCATGGCAGGCCCACCCCACACTGCGTGCCCCTCCCTCCCCTCTGCCTCAGTGAGCCAGAGCCCCAGAATCAGCGGCTCCTTTGACCCTTCCTGTCTGAGAGAAGAACAGACGCCCTCTGGCGACCTATGTGCAGAGGCGGGGCCAGGTCCAAGGCTGAGACACGGGAGCTGTGAGAGCAGAGAAGAGACAGGGAAATCTCTCTGTGCAGCCTCAGAGGCAGCGGATTAAAGCTCCACGGTCCACCTGATGTGCCAAGCGTCTGTGGAGTGCATGAATGGACAGTGAATCATCACAAATTGAGGTGGTGGACTTTGAGGACAAGATTTAAGACTTTTTCCCCTTTTCCTGTTTTTACAACGAATTATCCCAAATTGAGGAGGTGGACTTTAAGAGCGAGATTTTCGGTTTTTCCCCCTGCTCTCTTTTTGTGAATGTGTATGTGTATGCTTCAGTGTGAGATTTTCTCTGTATAGATTTGCTTCCACCATATGCCTCAGGGTTCTATCTGTCAGTTTTTTTTTCAATAATTACTTTTTAATTTTAATAACACTGCTATCTTTTATACTTTATTCTATTTTACTTTACCTGCTCTTTTTTTCCTACCTTCCATTCCTCCCTCCCTCCCTCCGCCCCTCCTTTCTTTCTTTCTCTCTTTCTTCACTTTCTCCCTCTATCCCTCCCTCCTGTCTTTCTTTCCTTCTCTCTTTCTTTCTTTTTTCTTTCTTCCTTTCCTTCTTTCTTTCCTTCCTCCCTCCCTCCCTTCTTCCTTTCACTCTTTCTTTTTCATTCCTTCCTCCCTTCCTCCCACTCCTCTTCTTTTCACTCTTTCTTTTTCTTTCCTTCCTCCCTCCCTCCTTTCTTTCTTTCTTTCTTTCTTTCTTTCTTTCTTTCTTTCTTCCTTCCTTCCTTTCTTTCCTTCTTTCTTTCTCTCTTTCTTTCTTCTACTAATTCTTTCTTTGTACATTTTATCCCTTTTATTCTGAGCCGGGTAGATGAAAGGCTCTTGGTGCTGCAGCCAGGAGTCAGTGCTGTGCCTCTGAAGTGGGAGAGCCAACTTCAGGACACGGGTCCACAAGAGACCTCCCAGCTCCACATAATATCAAGTGGCGAAAATCTCCCAGAGATCTCCACCTCAACACCAGCACCCAGCTTCACTCAACGACCAGCAAGATACAGTGCTGGTCACTCTATGCCAAGCAACTAGCAAGACAGGAAAACAACCCCACCCATTGACACAGAGGCTACCTAAAAACATAATAAGGCCACAGGCACCCCAAAACACACCACCAGACGTGGACCTGTCCACCAGAAAGACAAGATCGAGCCTCAACTACCAGAACACAGGCACTAGTCCCCCCCAACAGGAAGCCTACACAACCTATTGAAACAACCTTAGCCACTGGGTACAGACACCAAAAACAACGGGAGCTACGAATCTACAGCCTTCAAAAAGGAGACCCCAAACACAGGAAGATAAGCAAAATGAGAAGACAGAAAAACACACAGCAGGTGAAGGAGCAAGATTAAAACCTACAAGACCTAACAAATGAAGAGGTAATAGGCAGTCTACCTGAAAAAAGAATTCAGAATAATGATAGTAAAGATGATCCAAGATTCTATTTCCAAGATCCAAAATCTTGGAAATAGAATAGACAAAATGCAAGAAACAGTTAACAAGGACCTAGAAGAACTAAAGATGAATCAAGCATTGATTAAAAACACAACAAATGAAATGAAAAATACTCTAGATGGGATCAATAGCAGAATAACTGAGGCAGAAGAACGGATAAGTGAGGTGGAAGATAAAATAGTGGAAACAACTGCTGCAGAGCAAAATAAAGAAAAAAGAATGAAAAGAACAGAGGACAGTCTCAGAGACCTCTGGGACAACATTAAACGCACCAACATTCGAATTATAGGGGTTCCAGAAGAAGAAGAGAAAAAGAAAGGGACTGAGAAAATATTTGAAGAGATTATAGTTGAAAACTTCCCTAATATGGGAAAGGAAATAGTTAATCAAGTCCAGGAGGCACAGAGAGTCCCATACAGAATAAATCCAAGGAGAAATACGCCAAGACACATATTAATCAAACTGTCAAAAATTAAACACAAAGAAATCCTATTAAAAGCAGCAAGGGAAAAACAACAAATAACACACAAGGGAATCCCCATCAGGTTAACAGCTGATCTCTCAGCAGAAACTCTACAAGCCTGAAGGGAGTGGCAGGACATAATTAAAGTGATGAAGGAAAGAAACCTGCAACCAAGATTACTCTACCAGCAAGGATCTCATTCAGATTTGATGGAGAAATTAAAATCTTTACAGACAAGCAAAAGCTGAGAGAGCTCAGCACCACCAAACCAGCTTTACAACAAATGCTAAAGGAACTTTTCTAGGCAAGAAACACAACAGAAGGAAAAGACCTACAATAACAAACCTAAAACAATTAAGGAAATGGGAATAGGAACATACATATCGATAATTACCTTAAATGTAAATGGACTAAATGCTCCCACCAAAAGACACAGATTGGCTGAATGGATACAAAAACAAGACCCATATATATGCTGTCTACAAGAGATCCACTTTATACATAGAGACACATATAGACTGAAAGTAAGGGGAAGGAAAAAGATATTCCATGCAAATGGAAACCAAAAGAAAGCTGGAGTAGCAATTCTCATATCAGACAAAATAGACTTTAAAATAAAGACTACTAGAAGAGACAAAGAAGGACACTACATAATGATCAAGGGATCGATCCAAGAAGAAGATATAACAATTGTAAATATTTATGCATCCAACATAGGAGCACCTCAATACATAAGGCAAATACTAATAGCCATAAAAGGGGAAATCGACAGTACCACACTCATAGTAGGGGACTTTAACACCCCAATTTCACCAATGGACAGATCATCCAAAATGAAAATAAATAAGGAAACACAAGCTTTATATGATACATTAAACAAGATGGACTTAATTGATATTTGTAGGACATTCCATCCGAAAACAACAGAATACACATTTTTCTCAAGTGCTCATGGAACATTCTCCAGGATAGATCATATATTGGGTCACAAGTCAAGCCTTGGTAAATTTAAGAAAATTGAAATTGTATCAAGTATCTTTTCCAACCACAATGCTATGAGACTAGACATCAATTACAGGAAAAGATCTGTAGAAAATACAAACACATGGAGGCTAAACAATACACTACTCAATAACGAAGTGATCACTGAAGAAATCAAAGAGGAAATAAAAAAAATACCTAGAAACAAATGACAATGGAGACACGACAACCCAAAACCTATGGGACGCAGCAAAAGCAGCTCTAAGGGGGAAGTTTATAGCAATATAATCTCACCTTAAGAAACAGGAAACATCTCGAGTAAACAACCTGACCCTGCAACTAAAGCAATTAGAGAAAGAAGAAAAAACCCCCAAAGTTACAGAAGGAAAGAAATCATAAAGATCAGATCAGAAATAAATGAAGAAGAAATGAAGGAAATGATAGCAAAGATCAATAAAACTAAAAGCTGATTCTTTGAGAAGATAAACAAAATTGACAAACCATTAGCCAGACTTATCAAGAAAAAAAGGGAGAAGACTCAAATCAATAGAATTAGAAATGAAAAAGGAGAAGTAACAACTGACACTGCAGAAATACAAAAGATCATGAGAGATTACTACAAGAAACTCTGCCAATAAAATGGACAACCTGGAAGAAATGGACAAATTCTTCGAAATGCACAACCTGCCAAGACTGAATCAGGAAGAAATAGAAAATATGAATGACCAATCACAAGCACTGAAATTGAAACTGTGATTAAAAATCTGCTAACAAAAAAAAGCCCAGGACCAGATGGCTTCACAGGCGAATTCTATCCAACATTTAGAGAAGAGTTAACACCTATCCTTCTCAAACTCTTCCAAAATATAGCAGAGGGAGGAGCACTCCCAAACTCATTCTATGAGGCCACCATCACCTTGCTAAAAAAACCAGGCAGGATGTCACAAAGAAAGAAAACTACAGGCCAATATCACTGATGAACATAGATGCCAAAATCCTCAACAAAATACTAGCAAACAGAATCCAACAGCATATTAAAAGGATCATACACCATGATCAAGTGGGGTTTATTCCAGGAATGCAAGGATTCTTCAATATATGCAAATCAATCAATGTGATACACCATATTAACAAACTGAAGGAGAAAAACCATATGATCATCTCAATAGATGCAGAGAAAGCTTTCGACAAAATTCAACACCCATTTATGAGAAAAACCCTGCAGAAAGTAGGCATAGAGGGAACTTTCCTCAACATAATAAAAGACATATATGACAAACCCACAGCCAACATCGTCCTCAATGGTGAAAAACAGAAACCATTTCCACTAAGATCAGGAACAAGACAAGACTGCCCACTCTCACCACTCTTATTCAACTTAATTTTGGAAGTTTTAGCAACAGCAATCAGAGAAGAAAAGGAAATAAAAGGAATCCAAATTGGAAAAGAGAAGTAAAGCTGTCACTGTTTGCAGATGCCATGATACTATACATACAGAATCCTAAAGATGCTACCAGAAAACTTCTAGAGCTAATCAATGAATTTGGTAAAGTAGCAGGATACAAAATTAATGCACAGAAATCTCTGGCATTCCTGTACACTAATGATGAAAAATCTGAAAATGAAATCAAGAAAACACTCCCATTTACCATTGCAACAAAAAGAATAAAGTATCTAGGAATAAACCTACCTATGGAGACAAAAGACCTGTATGCAGAAAATTATAAGACACTGATGAAAGAAATTAGAGATGATACAAATAGATGGAGAGATATACCATGTTCCTGGATTGGAAGAATCAATATTGTGAAAATGACTCTACTACCCAAAGCAATCTACAGATTCAATGCAATCCCTATCAAACTACCACTGGCATTTTTCACAGAACTAGAACAAAAAATTTCAAAATTTGTTTGGAAAAACAAAAGACCCGAATAGCCAAAGCAATCTTGAGAACAAAAAACAGAGCTGTAGGAATCAGGCTCCCTGACTTCAGACTATACTACAAAGCTACAGTAATCAAGAGAGTATGGTACTGGCACAAAAACAGAAAGATAGATCAATGGAACAGGATAGAAAGCCCAGAGACAAACCCATGCACATATGGTCACCTTATCTTTGATAAAGGAGGCAGGAATGTACAGTGGAGAAAGGACAGCCTCTTCAGTAAGTGGTGCTGGGAAAACTGGACAGGGACATGTAAAAGTACGAGATTAGATCCCTCCCTAACACCATACACAAAAATAAGCTCAAAATGGATTAAAGACCTAACTGTAAGGACAGAAACTATCAAACTCTTAGAGGAAAACATAGGCAGAACACTCTATGACATAAATCACAGCAAGATTCTTTTGGACCCACCTCCTAGACAAATGGAAATAAAAACAAAGAGAAACAAATGGGACCTAATGAAACTTCAGAGCTTTTGCACAGCAAAGAAAACCATAAACAAGACCAAAAGACCCTCAGAATGGGAGAAAATATTTGCAAATGAAGCAACTGACAAAGGATTAATCTCCAAAATTTATAAGCAGCTCATGTAGCTCAATAACAAAAAACAAACAACCCAATCCATAAATGGGCAGAATACTTAAATAGGCATTTCTCCAAAGAAGATATACAGACTTCCAACAAACACATGAAAGAATGCTCAACATCATTAATCATTAGAGAAATGCAAATCAAAACTACAATGAGATATCATCTCACACCAGTCAGAATGGCCATCATCAAGAAATCTAGAAACAATAAATGCTGGAGATGGTGTGGAGAAAAGGGAACACTCTTGCACTGCTGGTGGGAATGTGAATTGGTACAGCCATTATGGAGAACAGTATGGAGGTTCCTTAAGAAACTAAAAATAGAACTACCATATGACCCAGCAATCCCACTACTAGGCATATACCCTGAGAAAACCATAATTCAAAAAGGGACATGTACCAAAATGTTCATTGCAGCTCTATTCATAATAGCCCGGAGATGGAATCAACCTAAGTGCCCATCATCGGATGAATGGATAAAGAAGATGTGGCACATATATACAATGGAATATTACTCAGCCATAAAAAGAAACGAAACTGAGCTATTTGTAATGAGGTGGATAGACCTAGAGTCTGTCATACAGAGTGATGTAAGTCAGAAAGAGAAAGACAAATACCATATGCTAACACATATATATGGAATTAAAAAATATATATCATGAAGAACATATGGGTAAAACAGGAATAAAGACACAGACCTCCTTGAGAATGGACTTGGGGATATGGGGAGGGGGAAGGGTAAGCTGTGACAAAGCGAAAGAGAGGCATGGACATATATACACTACCAAACGTAAGGTAGATAGATAGTGGGAAGCAGCCGCAGAGCACAGGGAGATCAGCTCGGTGCTTTGTGACCAACTGGAGGGGTGGGATGGGGAGGGTGGGAGGGATGGAGACGCAGGGGGGAAGGGATGTGGGAACAGATGTATATGTATGACTGATTCACTTTGTTATAAAGCAGAAACTAATTTTAAAAAACATGTATGGCTTCCTTCAGCAAAAAAAAAAAAAATTTGTTTCAAAGGCTGGCAATGCTAAATGTTCTTCATTTAGCATTACACAGCTTTACAAAACAATTGACCAATAACAACCCTGTTGAAAGGTCAATGATTTTAATTCTTCCAAATTAATTTTTCCAAAGAACGATAATGCTATTGATTTCCATTTTGCTAATTCAGTCAATTTATACTTTAATAAATATGATTATTTATTTCTTCTGTTTACTTAAAATTAATTTTTCTATTTATAACATGATTAAATTTGTAAGACTTATTTACATTATAAATGCTTAAATCATTTTGTATTAAAATATTTATGAGTATATATTCATTAGCTTTATCCTATACAGTTTGCTATATAATTTGTTTATTATTATTTTCTGGCTATTAAGAAATTCATTTTGATTTCTTGAGTACTTCCAATAATTTTTAAGTTTTAAAAAACATTTTGATACAATATAGTTGCTGTCTTTATTTTTGTGGCTTTTTTTTTTAACTTCTAGCTTTATTGAGTTATGATCATAGAATAAGCAGTGTATTATTTTTATTTTTGAAAACTTCTGATTTTAAAGAAATACTGCTCAAGATAATTAGTTATACCCACCCTAGTAATATGTTATTTTGATCATATATTGTTATTTTAATCTTATTTTTATTCCTTTTTGTCTGTCGTGAACTGAAAGTGAACTAAAGTCATCCAATCTGTTTTTCTCCATTTCTCTCCAGATTGCTTTATGAATTTTGATAATATGCTGTTTGTTATATAGATAATCATAACCGATCAATCTTGTTTGTGTACTATACTCTTTGTCACTGTAAATCATACTTGATCTCTTTTCAACACTTTTTACCTAAATTCTATGTTTTCTGATAGAATGACTTTGTTTACTACTTTCTTTTTTTTACCATTTGTAAGTAGCACTTTTGCCCATTCTTTTGTTTTTCTAACATTTCCAAAGTCTTGAGGTTTCCAGAGTCTTGTATTCAGTACTAATATTAATTATGTTCTATGATCAATTCTGAAATTCTTTTTATTTTAATAGTTAAGCTTAGAACATTTATATTTATTGATATTATATATATGTTTAATCATAATTCTCTTTGTATTTATTGATGTTAAAATATATACTATATATATATATTGTTCAACTATCATGCCCACATGTGTTTTAGCCTTAATTTACATTAATTAGAGTTCAATACTCAGCACCATTTCTTTTGCCATCATGTCTATCATTTCTTGGCATATTCAAGTTTATTCTCCAGTAGTTTCTTCAGGAAGGGTTTGTGTTAACTATATTGTCTGAATTATTGAATTTCTAAATATGTTTATCTTTTACCTTTACACTTGAACTATTCCTTGGTTAGGTGTATAACTTTAGGTTATTATTGTTTTTCTTGAAGAGATTGTAGCTTTTATTCCACTGTCTTATAGGGATGAATATTATTGTCTGCTCAAAGCCTTTTTTTTCTCCTTACCTTCTTTCTATCAAGACATTCAAAGAACTTTTCTTTATCCCTGATAACAAGATTTTGTGAAAATATTAGTTGTTGGTTAATTATCCTGTGTCAGTTATTCTTGGAATAAATGTATGCCCTTTTAATCCATTAATTCAATTTTTAAAGAATTTCTGGGAAAAGTTTATTTAGCTTCATCTTAAAATATTTATTTCCATTTATTTTTATTTTGAAAAAGGCCAAAGTGACAAATAGTTCAAAAGAATAGTTCAATTCACAACTATCCACATTTTAGTCATGTTCACTAATTGTTAAAGTTTTGCCTCACTTGTAATCTCTCTATATATTTCTTCTTGCTGAACCATTTAAAAATAAATCAAAAGATCATTCATCCTGAAATACTTTATTATGTTATTCCTAAGTACAAGTATAATTTTCTATATAACCACACTAACATTATTATATTCAAGACATTTAATATTATTCACAAATTCTAATATGTTTTTCATAGTCATATTTTTCCAGTAGTTCAAACAAATGCCCTTTATATCTATATAGTTCTTTTAGATCTGGAATCCAGTCACGGTCCATGTATTTGTACTTGGCTGTCAAGGTTTATAATCTCAACTGGTACCCAAAGCGTGTTTGTTTTTCAAAATATTGCTATCTATTGAAGAATTCTGACCACTATCTAGTAAAATGTCTTACATTCTTAACTTGTTTGAAATGATTGTTTCTTCATGCTGACATCAGGTTATACATTTTTAAAACAAAGTCCTCATAGATGTTATACACTTCCCATTCCTTCTCATTAAGAGGCCTGTAATGTCAGTTTTTTTCCAAATACTGATGATACTTAAATTGACTATTCTTATAATGTGGCTTCTGGCAGACAACCTTAGAGTAATGATACCATTGTTCTTTGTAATTTAAAAGGGGTCTGTCGAGTTATACTTTGAGACTGTGTTAAAGTTCTCTTCCCAAACAACCACTGGTTTTTAGTGTGTATCTATATGTCAGGCCTGAAACAATTATTTTATGGATTGAGGGGATGGTAAGTGTTGCTCAATTATTTTTCTGGTTGGTCCTTTGCTTTATATTAATTGTCAGTCTTTTGAAAATTAGAGCTCTCCTCCTTTATTTTTCCTTATTTTTCCCCCTTCTTTTTGATGTTATACATAGGCATACATCTCTTTTTAGATATATTTTGTGTGTTATAAATATTACTATTTTTAATGTTCAAGTGTCACAAATGTAGGAAGTGTTTGCTTCTCTTGATGAGTCCCTACTATTTTCTGAGAACAACCTTGCTTTCTGGCACTTTTCCAGCTCTTACATAGAAGCAGACATTTTCCCAAGAAGCCCTTGTTTCTTCTAGGGAAGAATGGCACTTAGAAATGAACCTATAGATGCTAGGTTTGCTTTGGTAGACTGTTTTAGTGAATAGAAGTAGACATTTTTGAAATTGTGATTTCATATCAAGATCATCGATTCAAATCTATCAGCACAGATCTCTTCCTCACTTATCTCTTTCCATAGTTCTCTTTTCAATCATAGTGAGAACATCATCCCTAATAATATTATTTTTCATTTGATCTTTTCTACAATAATCACAAAATAGTTTCAATTTACTACCAATACCAAGAATAAACATTTTTGTAAAATTGAAGATTTCTTCATAGATTTCTTTGTCCTTAAAATATATCATATACAGGAAATCATATAATCACAGGACAGCATTCACTAATTACTTGAATTATTTTTATTTCTGTATGGAGATTTATGAAACTGAAATACTGTTTTCTTCATTTGTTTCTGTTTATATTTAGTTTTAAAGTTTGCATTTCTTTTCCTTTTTATATAATATTTTAAAAATATAAAATAGTTATGTAAAATTCATAATTTTACAAAAATGTATGTTTAGAAAATTTTACTTTCATCTATGTCATTTCCACTGTGTTACTACCCACCACTTATAGGTAACTACTATTTATTCTTTTTGTATTTATTTTTCAAAAAATAAGTATACAATATTATCTCCAAATAATCTTTGTTGATGTAATTCCATTTCTTTCTTACACAAAAAAGTAGTATTCTCTCTCTATATTCATATGTACCTGGAAATCACTTCATATCACTTCATAGGGATCATTCCCATTCTACATTACAGTTCTTTAGTATCTATTATGAAAGTTTATTTAAATGGACACTTATTGATGGGCATTTATAGTATAGAAAAATTTATAATACTAAGCAATGAGCAAACTTGTGCTTACATTGTTTTGTATTTGTTAAGTTATATACTCAAGATAATTTCCTAGAAATGAGTTTGTAGGGGCAAATGGTAAATATGTGTATAAATGTGTAGGTTGTTTTTAAAAATATTGGAAACCTCCCTCCATAAAAGTTGTACCATTTTGTACTTCTACCAATAATATTTGAGTGCCTGATTCTTTCTCCATAAGCTTTTTTTTTTTTTTTTTTTTTTTTTTTTTTTGGCTGCGTTGTGTCTTTGTTTCTGTGTGCTGGCTTTCTCTAGTTGCGGCTAGTGGTGGGGACTACCTTTTGTTGTGGTGTGCGAGATTCTCACTGTGGTGGCTTCTCTTGTTGTGGATCATGGGCTCCAGGCACATGGGCTTCAGTAGTTGTGGCTCGCAGGCTCTAGAGTGTAGGCTCAGTCGTGTGGCACATGGGCTTAGTTGCTCCGTGGCATGGGGGATCTTCCCCAACCAGTGCTCAAACTCATGCCCCCTACATTGGCAGGCAGATTCTTAACTGCTGTGCCACCAGGGAAGTCCCTCCATAAGCTTTTTGATAGAGTATATTCTGAAGCTATTTACTTTCTGCCAATTCAATAAATGAAATAATATATATTATATTTTACATTATATATTACATATGTTATTAATATGTATATATTTCTCTTATTTTTGAGTGCAGTATATTCCTAAGTTTAAGGGTAATTTGTATATCTTTTTTCTGTGAAATATGCATGCCTGCTTCTCATTATTTTATAGGTCTTGTGGTTGTATTCTTTATCTTTTTATGTATTATGGATATTATCCCTTTACTCATTATATAAATTGTAAATATTTTCTCTCAGTTTATCATTTATCTTTTCACTCTACTCACATTGTTTTATTTCCATGTAAATTATTTTTAATGATTTGTACTTAAATTCATGATTAAAATAATTAAATGTGGATTTTTAATTAAAAGGCATTTCCCCACATCCTGGTTATAAAGAGTTCCCCTGTGTTTTCTCCTGGTATTTATAAATTTTATTTTTAACCTTAATTATACATCCATGTGTAGTTTATTCTTGTGTACAGTGCGAGGTTTGGATCTTATTTTATTACTTTTTAATGGTTATATAATTGTTCCAATACTACTATCTAAAAACGTGTTTCTTCAAGTTATTTGAAACTTTAGTACATACCAAATAATTTATATATATTTGAACCTATTGGTAGTTCTGTTCCACTGGTATGTCAATTCATGTTCCAGGAAAACACTGGTTTAATTATAGGAAATTTTTAATATATGTTAATATATAACAAGACTAACCTCTATTCCTTTCTGTATTTTTTCAGGTCTTTCCTAGATATTCTTCCAGGTTTATGTTTTGATATAAGCTTTATATCACTCTATCTAGCTCCAAACACAAACAATGTTTTGATATTTTTATTAAATTTGTGTTAAATGTAGATATTAAGGTTGGGAGAATGAAAAATCTATCCAAGAAAAGAGCATGGGTTTCTTTTATTCAAGTTTGTATTTCCATCTTTCTGTAGTTGTGAAGTTTTCCTCATATAGGTTTTACTTCACTTTTTAGTTTCTATTATTCCTAAATATTTCATTTACTCTTGTAGGTGTAAATGACATTTTGTCTTCCATCATATTTTTAAGTTCATTATTGCTCTTACATATTAAGGTTATTGATTTTTGTAGGGTAATTCTATATCTTGCTATCTAACTTAATTCACTTATCATCTGTATATTTTATCATTTATTTTCTTATATTTACTAAATATACTATTATATTATCTGTAAATGAAGATAGTTCTACTCATGGTATGTTGGCAAAACTTTATCAATCGAGTGTCAGGAAAATTAAAAAAAACAACAACACAGAATCCTGATTTGTAGGATTTGCCAAATTCCATGATGTAATTCTCATCACAGTTAATTTCATGCTACCCATGTGTTTAACAACCAGCTTAGACAATTCCTGAAAATTTAACCTTTGGTTCTAGCCAACCAGTATGACTAGGTATGGTCAAGCTCCCATATACCAACTGGTTATATTTCTTCCTTCTCTATTTATTAGTTTATATTATTTTATTTTATTCATATATTTGATTAATGCATCTACCAAAATTTTAAAGAATAGTGGGTATTGTGAGCATGTTGCCTGCTTTAGCAGGAATATTTCTAGTGAACACAGTGTATAAAACCTTCCTTCTCCCAAATGGAGTGAAAATTTTCCATCTGTTGCCTTTTCCAAGCTGCAAAGAGTATTTACCAATGCCCTAATCACAGCAGTGTCCTTTCCTCTGCACATGGTAACTTTTGTTCAGTAGGGCAGATTGAGAATAATCCAAATGTAGTTTCTTGCTCTTATAGCTTGATTGTTGTTTGCTTTCCCCAGGTCTGTGACGTTAGGGCTCTTTCTGATCCTTTCTTTGTGGACCCAGTTGGGTTCCTACAGAAAAAGCCTGCAAGACAGTGTGACCCTCCCACTTTCTGGGCCCCAGATATTTTACATTCTCCTGCTCACCCACATTGTGCTTTCAAAAGTTTTCAAATCTATTATCTAAAATGTTCTTACTAGTGTTAGGTTACATCTACTCGAAATGAGGAAGTCCTCAACTCTCTTCAGTACCCTTGGGAAGGATCTCTCCTTTTATCTTGGACACAGATGGTTGTTTTTCAGTGATTTGGGGAAAAGTCTTAATTTGAACTTAGTGTGGTTCCATTCTTCTGTAAGGGTGAGAGTCACTCTCTTTCCTGTCTCTACCTACTGGGGCTGAAGATAGAAACTCCAGTATGTTCTCTTTTAATATGTTCTCTATTTAATACCAAAAAAGAACAGATTAAAACACTTAGAAATACTACTTATACACACACACACAAACACACATATATATATAGTGTATATATGTGTATATGTATGTGTGTATGTGTCTATTCATGTGGTTTGATCTCCATGTCATAGAATGTACTGAAGAATACACCTATATATGTGATAATGTGTGATTATGTATTTGTGTGTGTGTATGTTACACACATCTGTATATAAATGCATAGACAATTAATTATCTAAATTATATATACAAAATTGACAACAGTATTTAGATCTAGGGAAGAACGAGAGAGTTTAAGTGAGGGAAATACAGTAAAGTGGACATTATCGTTTTCTGATATGTTACAACTGATAAGTAAAGAAAACAGGAAAAGTGTTGTTTCCAGATATTCTTTCTAATGCTGTTATCTAAATGGATGGTGTGGGTGATGATAAGAAGATAATAAGGACTTTTTTTGCAGATATACATAACTCATATTAAAATTTATATGTAAAGCAAAAGAATTAGAATAGTCCAAATAATTTTAAAAATAGGAGCACTCACACTATTTTTATTCTGTAAAGCTTCTATAATCAAGACACTGCAACATTTTGGCAACAAGACACATAAATCAATGAAACAGAATGGCATCTAGAATTACACCCACACAAATATGGTCAATTTTTTTTTTTGACAAACACAGAGGCAATTTGATAGAGAAGGAAAGACTTTTTAAGATTATTGTTTTGGGACAATCAGACATCCATACAAAAAATTAAAAAAAAATTATAATGCGAAACTCATGAAAAAATCAACTCAAAATAGGACATAATAGAAAAAATATATATAAAGATAAAACATAAAACTTTAAGGAAACAAGAAAATCTTTGTAACCTTGGATTAGGTAACTAGCTCTCAATGAAACAGAAAGAAATACTCATTAAAAAATTAATGAAAAAAAGAACTTCTTTAAAATTAAAACTAGACAAATTTTCATTTGCCAAATATCTTGTTAAGAGAATGAAAAGAACATCTACAGACTAGATGAAAATATTTGCAAATCTCATATCAGACAATGGACTTGCACTCAGAATACATAAAATATTTTCAAAACACAACAATACAAAAATAAACAGCCCAAGTAAAAATAATGGACAAAGTGTTTGGAAAGACATTTACCAAAGAATATATAAAAATGGCAAGTGAACATATGAAAAGTTGGTCAACATTTATCGTTAGGGAATTGCAAATAAGAAACACAATGTTGTGCCACTTTTAGAATGGCTTTAAGGAAACCTGACAATATAAATGTTGAGAAGGATAAAAAGTAACAGGATTCTCATACATTGCTGGCGGGAATAAAAAATGGTGTAGTCACTTTGGAAAAGAGTTTGGCTGTTTCTTTTAATGTTTTACTTACATTTATGATTTGACCCAGGATTCTACACCTAGGTGTATATCCAACTGAAATTAAAACTCATGTTCATGCAAAAACTTGTATAAAAAAATCATTGAATTGTATACGTTAAATGAAGGAATGTATAGTATTTGAAACCCAATAAAACTGTTCCGTAAAAAAAAAAAGAATGAGACACTGATACATGTAACAACATAAGTGAATCTCAAAGGCATTATGTTGACTAAAAGAATCCAGTATCAAAATGTTACATACTGTATGATTTTAATTCTATCATGTTCTGAAAAGACCAAACGAAAATAGAAAACAGATCAGGTGTTAAATCTCATAGATTTCATAACCAAAGACAAAGAGATTATTTTTTATATATAATTTTTAAATAAAAAAAATGAATAATATTTGATTCAGAAATTGGATATTTAAGAGAAATTTATAAGACCCACTTCTCTTGACCCATACATTTGAAGATAACCAAACTGGGTTAAATAATATAAAGTACTAGGATCTAATCTCAGCTTTGCTGCTTACTTAATGTTTGATTTTGGACATAATATTTTATCTGTTAATCCCCACCTGTAAAATGAGGATACTAAATCCTATTTTACAATATTATTATCAGGATTAAAAATATGTGTGAGTGGGTGTGAAATGGTGTATTATGTGCATATAATAGAATTGGTATATTTTCTCTTTATATTACTTGAAATATAGTCTATGGGAAACTATTAAATTGCAGCTGCTATCATGTTATTGTTATTTAAAAATTTATTTAGAAGAATAAAGAAGTTTTCTTCATAGGTGGTGAGTTTTTATTCTACTTATATTTGTGTCTTAGGGCACCATTCATAAAACAGAAATATATGGTACCAGATATTGTATGTTGCCAGATGAGTTAGGATTTATTTGTAATATATAAAGGGAGGAAAATTTTGTGGAGAGCTAAGTTGTTCATATTATTTATTGATATACATGCTGCTCTCTCATATACACCAACTAGTCTAGATATTTGGTTTATTTTTATAAATGAATTTGATAAATAATTGAATATGAAACTGCCCCTATTATTCTGTCCTTGGACTCCTGGGGCATTAAGAATTCATGCTACCCTTGACCTGTAAGCTTCTACTCCTATTCCAGCAGTGTTGTGTGGCATCTGAGGGGACTTGTCACTCAAGCTGAATTGTATATTGTTTCTCTGATGTGCAAAATGTTGGCCCTTGGGAAGCCTCTGGACTCATTTTCATTAGTTATCTAAACACATTTGGAGAGTAGGTTAGGTGGTGGGCAAACGATTGTTTGCCTCTCAGCATGGCAAAACTACACTTACTGCCACTGCCCACTGGCTCAGAAGAAATTGGCCTCCGAAGTCTGATTGTCCCTTGTTCTGCTTTGTGATGGGCTGATTTGTGCTGCTATCTGGTTGTTGGCAGCTGTCAGTGAAAGCCAGATCCCCACGGATTAATCAGGCAAGACAGAGCCCCGAGGAACAGGGCTGGTTCTTTGTGTTCATTTTGAGTTTTCATTTGAACCTGTCTTGAGTTCTGTTCAGAGTAAGAAGGTCAGCTAGATTTTAATAACATTGGACGCAACCTTGTGTTGAGTAAGTTATCCAATTCTTTGTTACTTAATTATTTAGTATCTATGAACCAGCCATTAACGTGTTAGAAATTGGAAATTTTTTTCTTTTCATGTTGATTTTTAGGAATCATTATCCTTTGTTGTAGAGACAGGGTTTAGGACCCAGCTTGACTGTAGCACTCTAATATAAGCATTGTATTTTTTGACCTACTATAGTCTGAAGGAAAGCCATGAGGTTAGGTATATTGTAGCCTCAAGTTAGAAAGCAGTAGTTGTGGAAGAGGTGAACTTAGCAAGGATGATATTCTATAATGGATAATGTTGCCCTGGGTATTATAAAAGCTAGACACATAGAGCAGCATCACTTCCAGACAGAATGTGTTGGATAGTTTCCCATTTTTGCAAAGGAAAAAAAAAAAAACTTTATTCTCTTTTCTTCCAGAAAAGAATTCAGTTTTCTTTCTGAAGCAGTTTCTATCATTTATTCCTGTCTTTCATCCATAGAGATTTTTTTCCACTAAATAATTTCTTTAAAAAGCCCAAATAGCACAATGGAACAAAATTGTATAAAGTCCATTGGAGCACCCATCATATTAATTTCCAAATTGATCCTGGGATTGTTGGAGGTCTCACATCAGCCTTGGGCAGGGCTGTTGAACAAAAGTGGGCCATGCGACAGCAGGGGCTCATCAGGCCAATCCTCCTCTCAGGTCCCAGGGGATGATCACTGGTCAAGGGCTTCCTGCTGACCTCTGCTGTGTCTGCTTACACTGTCTCACAATCTCTCTCTCTCTCTCTCACTCTCTCTTTAGCTTTTTTTTTTCTTTTAACCAAAAAAGAAAAACTTTTATTCTAGATCTCACTGTTTTTGAAACAACTGGGGTTTCACTTTGCTGGAAATCCAGGCTCAATCCACAAAGACTTTGATAGAAAATGGGGAGGTATCAAAGAATCTGCATTTTAAAATTATTTGAGTTGATTCAGATATGGAGCAAAAATGCTTTAATGGAAGGAAACATTTTTTAATAGTTTTTACACAGTTTAATTTTGTCAGTATGGTATAAAATGATTTATATTCATTACCTCATTTAATACTCACAAAACCTCTGTGAGTTAAGTATTATTATTAACTGTATTTATCAGGTTAAAAAAAAAAGTAACGTTAAAGAACTTTAAGTACTTGCCCAAGGTTACACAGCTATCACACAAGAGAGCTGAGATGAAAACCCACGTCCCTTTGATTAAAAATATACTGTGTCATGCTGCCTTCCCAGATAAGACATTGCCAAGATGCTTGCCAATGAATCTGGCAACCTCTTACTCTGGCATTCTCCCACTCTCCTCTCTATATCTTTCTGTAACTCTATAAGGACTAAATACTCATATATTTTTGGGCTTTGCTGAGGCCAAAGAAGATTGAAACTACATTATCTGCTCTCCAGGATTATAGATTTTATTGGCAAAGACAGGTGTCACACATAAGAGTATACACATATAATAAATTATAATAAATGTGATTATGACTTGGGACTAAGTTTTGAGATAAATATTGCCCTGATTTTTACTTAAAATTGATGTTGATGTTATAGAGATTTCCTATTTAGCAATAAAGGCATGTGTCAAGGTCAAACATACAACTTTCTAATACTGTCTTTATCAGTAAAATCTCTAAAAATACTGTGTCTCCTAAACTTTATAGGGCACATTACTTCTGAAGAAATCCTTTGAAATAAGGAAATCTGAGCAGCATTTCACAATTAAAATCATAACATATCAAAGATAAACATTGTTAAATTAAGGAAATACTGATCACTCTGGTAGACTGAACTGATGAAGAAAGGACCTTCCTGGCTGAAAATACAAGAAATGAGTCACAGGCAACAAATACACATCTATACAAAAAGAGTAGATGGCACCTGTACAGAAACCAGGAGTTTTAGAACCCTAAAAATGGAACGTAATAAAATGATCTGAAAGACACTATAAAATAAATATGAATGAAACACAAACTTAGAGTTGAACTCTAAAGAAAGAGAAATGCCAAGGTGCTAAAATTCAAGAGAGAAATCAAGGCAAAAACATTAAAGAGTAGCTGCACTCCTAATACTTACCATAAGCTATAGACAAGTCTTCAGAGTTACAGTTTCCAACACTCAGAAACCAGGCAAAGGAAATAAGAGTTTGAACCTGAACAGAGTGATTATATTAGAATCTCTTGAATAAATCCTAGGAGTCCAAGTTCCGCCTGTTATTTTGGGAAAATATGTTGACACTGCACTGCACTATTGAGATACTTCTAGGAATAAAAGAGTTACTTCCTCAGCTCCAGCTACAGAGATAGTCCTCAACTATTAGTTCCCTTTGGTAATTGCCTCATCTGAAGAGGGACACTTTTCCCAAACTCATGTTCCCTTCCTGGGCTGGTCCATGTCCAGTGGCTGCACATAGGTCCATATAGACATGGCTTCTCAACCCAACTCAAGACAAATCTGTGGGGGCATCACACCCCCAGAACTTCTCATTGGAGGAGCCAAGTCTTCTGTTGGGAGCTTGAATGCTCCCTCTGCTTAATCCTGCATTCTTCTCTTCCCTGAAACTGGCGGTGATTTCAAGAACACTCCTTAATAAACTTTTTTTCCCAGGAGAAAACACCTGCAAAATAGTTAAGGAGTACTTCCAATTTTTTGTGCTCTAAGAAATGGCTAACTACAAAGGACTGCCCTGTTCTTACATATTCAGAGATCGGACCTATCTCTATTCTTCCTCCTGAATCTCATAAAGACCATTTTCTTTTGTTTTGAAAAGTTTCTAATTAATGAATATCTTCTCTATTGTAATAGCCTGAATAAAATTATCTCCTTTATTGTTGGCTATAATCTGTCTCTCACTGATTTGGTGGCATGATTCAGGTAGCCTTGATCCTTGGCTTCAGATCACTATTTACTCAGCACATGTAAGGAGCCATCTTGGAGTCCCTTTACTTTGTCTGTTGATGTGATCTGAGAGTCCAACTGTGAACCCAGCTGTGCATCCTGTGTTCCTCACATTTTCTTTCATCTGCTTCATGTTGAGGAATTGATTTTGATTCCTTCTGACTACTCACTTGCCTTCAAGTACCAGCACATTTTCTTGTCATTGTCTAATCATTTTGCAATATCTGTAAATAGATTGATGGCTTATAGAGATTATTCTACTTGTTGGGAGAAAAACAGAGAATCTGGTTTCTTAGTGTTATATTTTTGTTTATATATTTATTTTGAGCTAAAACAAATGAAGAATTTCATGCCCATCAGGAGGTGTATGTATGAATGGATAAGATTTATTTTGTGTGTTTAGGTTTGACCCATGGCTAAATTTTAGAACTAAAATAATAGGCTTTTGGAGACTGGTTCAAGATGGTAGAGTAGAAGGATGAGCTCTCACTCTCACTTGTGAGAACACTAGAATCACAACTAACTGCTGAACAATCATTGACAGGAAGACACTGGAACTCAACAAAAAGATACCCCACCCCCAAAGACAAAGGAGAAGCCTAAATGAGATGGTAGGAGGGGCACAATCACAATAAAATGAAATCCGATAACTGCTGGGTGGGTGACTCACAAGCTGGAGAACACTTATACCACAGAAGTCCACCTACTGAAGTGAAGGTTCTGAGCCCCATGTCAGACTACCGAACTTGGGGGTCCGGCAACAGGAGGAGGAATTTCTAGACAATCAGACTTTAAAGACTAGCAGGATTTGATTGCAGGACTTCAACAGGACTGGGAGAAACAGAGACTCTACTCTTGGAGGGCACACAAAAAGTAGTGTGCTCATTGGGATGCAGGGGAAGGAGCAGTGACCCCATAGGAGACTGAACCAGATCTACCTGCTGGTGTTGGAGGGTCTCCTGCAGAGGCAGGGGGTGGGTGTGTGCCACCGTGAGGAAAAGGACACTGGCTACAGAAGTTCTGGGAAGTACTCCTTGGTGTGAGCCCTCCTAGAGTCCTCCATTAGCCCTACCAAAGAGGCCAGGTAGGCTCCAGTGGTGGATCAAGCCAAACAACCAACAGGGAGGGAACACAGCCGCACCCATCAGCAGACAAGCAGATTAAAGTTTTACTGAACTCTGCCCACAAGAGCAACAGCCAGTTCTACCCACCATCAGTCCCTCCCACCAGGAAAATTGCACAAGCCGCTTAGACAGCCTCATCCACCAGAGGGCAGACAGCAGAAGCAAGAAGAACTACAATCCTGCAGCTTGTGGAACAAAAACCACATTCACAGAAGGATAGACAAGATTAAAAGGCAGAGGGCTAGGTACCAGATGAAGGAACAAGATAAAACCCCAGAAAAACAACTAAATGAAGTGGAGATAGGCAACTTTCCAGAAAAAGAAATCAGAATAATGACAGTGAAGATGATCCAGGACCTCGAAAATAACTGGAGGCAAAGACTGAGAAGAAGCAAGAAATGTATAATAAAGATCTAGAAGAAATAAACAAAATCAAACAGAGATGAACAATACAAAAACTGAAATGAAAACTACACTAGAAAGAATCAATAGCAGAATAACTGAGGCAGAAGAACGGATAAGTGACCTAGGAAGTAGAATGGTGGAATTCAATGCTGCAGAACAGAATAAAGAAAAAAGAATGAAAAGAAATGAAGACAGCCTAAGAGACCACTGGGACAACATTAAACACAACAACACTTGCATTATAGGGGTACCAGAAGGAGAAGAGAGAGAGAAGCGTCCTGAGAAAATATTGGAAGAGATTATAGTTGAAAACTTCCCTAACATGGGAAAGGAAATAGCCACCCAAGTCCAGGAAACACAGAGAGTCCCATACAGGATAAACCCAAGGAGAAACACACAGAGAAACATAGTAATCAAACCAGCAAAAATTAAAAACAAAGAAAAATTATTGAAAGCAGCAAGGGAAAAATGACAAATAACATACAAGGAACTCCCTTAAGGTTGACAGCTGATTTCTCAGCAGGAAATGTACAAGCCAGAAGGGAGTGGCATGATATACTTAAGGTGATGAAATGGAAGAACCTACAACCAAGATTACTCTACCCAGCAAGGGTCTCATTCACATACGATGGATAAATCAAAAGCTTTACAGACAAGTGAAAACTAAGAAAATTCAGCATCACCAAACCAGCTCTACAACAAATGCTAAAGGAACTTCTCTAAGTGGGAAAAACAAGAGAAGAAAAGGACCTAAAAACCAAACCCAAAACAAATAAGAAAATGGTTATAGGAACATTCATATCAATACTTACTTTAAACTTGAACGGATTTAATGCCCAACCAAAAGAGAGAGGCTTGCTGAATGGATACAAAAACAAAAGCCATATATATACTGTCTACAAGAGGTCAATTTCAGACCTAAGGACACATACAGACTGAAAGAGAGGGGATGAAAAAAGATATTCCATGAAAATGGAAATCAAAAGAAAGCTGAAACAGTGATATTCATATCAAATAAAATAGACTTTAAAATAAAGAATGTTACAAGAGACAAGGAAGGACACTACATAATGATCAAGGGATCAGTCGAAGAAGAAGATATAACAATTATAAATATACATGCACCCAGCATAGGAGCACCACAATGCATAAGGAAACTACTAACAGCTCTAAAAAAAGGAAAACGACAGTAACACAATAATAATGCGGGACTTTAACACTTTGCTTGCACCAATGGACAGATCATCCAAACAAAAGTAAAAAGGAAACACAAGCCTTAAATGATACAGTAGAATAGATAGATTTAATTGATATTTATAGGACATCCATCCAAAATAGCAGATTACGCTTTCTTCTCAACTGCACAAGGGACATTCTCCAGGAGAGATCACATCTTGGGTCACAAATCAAGCCTCAGTAAATTTAAGAAAATCGAAATCATATCAAGCATCTTCTCTGACAACAGTGCTATGAGATTAGAAATCAATTACAGGAAAAGAAAAAGTAAAAAAAACACAAACACATGGAGGCTAAACAATTCTTAACTAAATAACCAAGAGATCACTGAAGAAATCAAAGAGGAAATCAAAAAATACCTAGAGACAAATGACAATGAAAACACGATGATCCAAAACATATGCGATGCAGAAAAAGCAGTTCTAAGATGGAAGTTTTTAGCTATGCTAGTCTACCTCAAGAAACAAGAAAAATCTCAAATCAACAACTTAACTTTGCAACTAAAGCAATTAGAGAAAGAAGAACAAACAAAACCTAAAGTTAGCAGAAGGAAGGAAATCATAAAGATCAGAGAAGAAATGAAATAGAAGCAAATAAAACAATAGGAAAGATCAATAAAACTAAAAGCTGGTTCTTTGAGAAGATACACAAAATTGATAAACCATTAGCCAGCCTCATCAAGAAAAAGAGGGGGAGGACTCAAATCAATAAAATTAGAAATGAAAAAGGAGAAGTTACAACAGATACTGCAGAAATACAAAGCATCCTAAGAGATGACTACAAGCAACTCTATGCCAATAAAATGGACAACCTGGAAGAAATGAACAAATTCTTAGACAGGTATAACCTTCCAAGACTGACCCAGGAAGAAATAGAAAATATGAAGAGACCAATCACAACTAGTGAAATTGAAACTGTGATTAAAAATCTTCCAACAAAGAAAGTCCAGGACCAGATGGCTTCACAGGTGAATTCTATGAAACACTTCAAAAAGAGCTAACACCCATCCTTCTCAAACCCTTCCAAAAAATTGCAGAGGAAGGAACACTCCCAAACTCATTTTATGAGGCCACCATCACCCTTATACCAAAATGACACAAGATACTACAAAAAAGGAAAATTACAGACCAATATCACTGATGAATGAATATAGATGCAAAAATCCTCAACAAAATACTAGCAAACAGAATCCAACAACACATTAAAAGGATCATACACCATGCTCAAGTGGGATTTATCCCAAGGATGCAAGGATTCTTCAATATAGGCAAATCAATCAATGTGATATACTATATTAAGAAACTGAAGAATAAAAACCATATGATCATCTCAGTAGATGCAGAAAAAGCTTCTGATAATATTCAACACCGATTTATGGCAAAAACTCTCCAGAAAGTGGACACAGAGGGAACGTACCTCAACATAATAAAGGCCATACACAACAAACCCATAGCAGACATCATTCTCAATGGTGAAAAACTGAAAGCATTTCCTCTAAGATCAGGAACAAGACAAGTATGTCCACTCTCACCACTATTATTCAACATAGTTTTGGAAGTCCTAGCCACAGCAATCAGAGAAGAAAAAAGAAATAAATGTAATACAAATTGGAAAAGAATAAGTAAAACTGTCACTGTCTGCAGATGACATGATAGTATACACAGATAATCCTAAAGATGCCACCCAAAAACTACTAGAGCTACTTAATGAATTTGGCAAAGTTTCAGGATACAAAATTAATGCACAGAAATCTCTTGCATTCCAATACATTAATAATGAAAAGTCTGATAGAGAAATTAAGGAAACACTCACATTTACCACTGCAACATAAATAATAAAATACCTAGGAATAAACCTACCTCGGGAGACAAAAGACCTTTATGCAGCAAACTATAAGACATTGATGAAAGAAATTAAAGATGATACCAACAGATGGAGAGATATACCATGTTCTTGGATTGTAATAATCAATATTGTGAAAATGACTATACTACCCAAAGCAATCTACAGATTCAATGCAATCCCTATCATATTACCAGTGACATTTTTTACAGAACTAGAAAAAAAAAAACTCAATATCTGTATGGAGACACAAAAGACCCCAGATAGCCAAAGCAGTATTGAGGGGAAAAATTGGAGCTGGAGGAATCAGACTCCCAGACTTCAGACTGTACTACAAAGCTACAGTAATCAAGGTAATATGGTACTGGCACAAAAACAGATATATAGATCAATGGAATGAAATAGAAAGCCCAGATATAAACCCACACACCTATTGTCAACTAATCTTTGACAAAGGATACAAGACATACAATGGAGGAGAGACATCTCTTCAATAGTGGTGCTGGGAAAACTGGACAGCTACATGTAAAATAATGAAATTAGAACACTCCCTTACACCATACACAAAAATAAACTCAAAATGGATTAGAGACCTAAATGTAAGACTGGACATTATCAAACTCTTATGGGAAAACATAGGAAGAACACTCTTTGACATAAATCACAGCAAGATCTTTTTTGATCCACCTCCTAAAGTAATGGAAATAAAAACAAAAATAAACAAATGGTACCTAATGAAACTTAAAAGCTTTTGCACAGCAAAGGAAACTATGAAGTTGAAAAGACATGCCTTAGAATGGGAGAAAATATTTGCTAACGAATCAATGGACAAAGGATTAATCTCCAAAATATATAAACAGCTTATTCAGCTCAATGTCAAAAAAACAAAAAACCCAATCAAAAAATGGGCAAAAGACCTAAAAGACTTTTCTTCACAGAAGACATTCAGATGGACAAGAAGCACATGAAAAGCTGTTCAACATCACTAATTATTAGAGAAATGCAAATCAAAACTACAATGAGGTGTCACCTCACACCAGTTAGAATGGGCATCATCAGAAAATCTACAAACACCAAATGTTGGAGAGGGTGTGGAGGAAAGGGAACCCTCTTGCACTGTTGGTGGGAATGTAAATTGTTACAGCCACTACGGAGAACAGTATGGAGATTCCTTAAAAAACTAAAAATAGAATTACCACATGGCCCAGCAATCCCACTACTGGGCATATACCCAGAGAAAACTATAATTCAAGGAGACACATGCACCCCAATATTCATTGCAGCACTATTTACAATAGCCAGGTCATGGAAGCAACCTAAATGCCCATCGACAGACGAATGGCTAAAGAAGTTGTGGTACACATATACAATGGAGTGTAACTCAGCCATAAAAAGGAATGAAATTTGTTCATTTGTAGAGACATGGATGGATTTAGAAACTGTCATACAGAGTGAAGTAAGTCAGAAAAAGAAAAACAAATATCATATATTAATGCATATATGTGGAATGTAGAAAAATGGTACAGATGAACCGGTTTGACAGGCAGAAATTGAGACAGAGATGTAGAGAACAAACGTATGGACACCAAGGGGAAAAGCAGTAGGGTGGTGTGGGTGTGGGTGTGATTGAGATTGACATGTATGCACTGATGTGTATAAAATGGATGACTAATAAGAAACCGCTGTATAAAAATAAATTAAAAAATAAAGAAATAATAGGCCTTTCTTTTTAGATCTCTGTATATTTATATGTCTGTAACTCAGAAAGGCCTCTACCTGTCATGTGAGTATATAATATTTTCCTACCTGTAAAAGTATTCTCAAATTTAATTATATAACTTTTATAGGAGTTCTACTGTAATTAGTGTAGAAATAAATATGCAATAATGATAACTGAATATTTGAAAACTTTTCAAAAAACTTAAATCTCTACTACTTTTAATGCAAAAAATAAAAATTATTCTTATATCTAAATATTAGTTTAAGAATTCAAGTTTATATAATTTAGGCAAATCTTTGACAAATAAGACTACTCCAATATGTTTGGTCTAATAAAAGCAGCTGTATCTTCTCTGATTTGTCAGTATAATATACAAGAAGATATTTCTTCTGCTTTGGTTTATTCTCTCTAAACTTATATAGGTTTACTGATTGAATAAGCTAATATTACTTCTATTAAATGTTTAAGATTACTGAAGCTGTAAATTTGTGAGAGCAAATTGAATCATTATTCTGATAAATTTTATTTCGATAGCAAATATGTTTTATAATGTGTCAGCTTGAATATAGTTTTGAAGGTCTTTAGGGAACTGAAAAACTTGAACTTATACTAAATTGAGTTAGTTAATGGATATTCAGTTAATACCTAGAAGTATGATAAAATAGAATAATGAAACATTAATTGCTAAGCATAAGTTGAAATTTACATATATTTTTGGACACATTTTTATTTGGTGAAGAATATGTACATTTTGCCACCTTGAAATTTTGTATTGTAAGGGAGCTATAGAGACACAGAAAGGCATACATGTTTGTGAAAAGACAATTTTACTTATTATGGTCAAAACTGGCTAGGATTTGTTGGGTTTATTTATAAGTCTTTGAAAAAGACCATTAGTATTAAATATTATACTAAGTAAAACTAGAATTTGGTTTTCTCTCTGTTAAAAGAAATAAATAATTTTGGATATTGGTCTGCCCTTTAAAGAGACTGAAAAGATATACTTTACCTTCTGTGTAATCTGCCTAGATAACAAAGACTCTGTCTTAACAGAATAATTTTCTATGCTTTATAATTATTTTATTATATCCTTGATTATTTAAGTAAACAGAGTTTCTCACTTAGAAAATATCAAGGTTCTTTAATAATAAAGTTAAATCTTTTTTTTCTAAAGTATTTTCTTATCTCCTTGGTTAGATGGGTAGTAAAGTATTGCACAGCAACCCATAATCCTATATTAATCAAGTGTTCAAATCTCATGACAATGTTTGGTACTTTGTCTTCTGCAAATAAAATCCTAAAAGATATCTTTGAACCTGAAACTGTCCTTTAGAGATTCCAGAGAATTCCTGGATAATCACAAAATGTGTTCTTTCATCTTAAAAAAAAAAAACGAGGTGTTAAAAATAATAAGATTTGATATGTTACTATTAATGAATTAAGTGGAAGCATTTGTCAAATTAAAAGATATGCTTAACCTTCCCCAGGTTAAATTTGTATGGGTAAAGTGACATTAATACAAATATTTCATAAATTGTATACTGTATGGGAAGTACCTAGGGATTTGTCAATGCCCTTACCAGTCCCTATTTATCATTTGTGATGATATGTTGCCTGATATTAGACAACAACTGCATAAATTGTCAGTCATAACTTCAGTTATTTTTAAAAATGTGGTTAGTCATATCTTTTTTATCTTTTTATTTTATATTAAAATATAGTTGATTAACAATGTTGTCTTAGTTTCAAGTGTACAGCTAAGTGACCCAGTTATATATATACATGTATCTATTATGTTTCTAGTCATATCTTTTATTAATATGAACTAGTATCTTCTATACACTTATAATCTTACAATTGAGGATTCACATCAGTCACCTCTTTTTTATTTTATTATTACATATATGTTTAAGAGTTCAGTTATTTTTAAATGAGCCCTTTAATATTTTTTTATATATTCTAGGTGTATTCTTGGTCTATTGGTATGCATAGTATACTATGCATGGTATACTATGTCTCATGATTATTTTATGTTATATTTGAATGTTTTTTATTGTAAAAATTATCCATTTTTAAAATAGATACCATATCCATTCTTTTATGAAAATAAGGTTAATCATTATATTTACATTACATTCTATTTTTTTTGTTGTTGATTTTACCCTCCTGTTCTACATGGCACAGAAAGAACCAAATTTTTTTGTCAGTTGCATTATTTTTGTAATGAACAAAATAAAAAACAGCTAAGGTGAGAATTATAGGACAGATTTGACAATTGTTAACTATTTACCTCAGTACATCAGAGAGGTAAACTAATGAAACTTTTGGAGAGTGGTGAAGCCTACATTTTCATTTCTCCACTCACTCCTCCTACTCATTTGTATGTGAATTATTTTTTATTGCAATCTTTGTGGCTCTTTGCCTGAGGGCATTCCCTGACTCCAGCAGCCAGACTCTAGACCACACACAGGAAATACTACATATGTGAAGAGACGAAAGTACATGGGAGCAGCTTCAATAAATGTTATATGGCAGTTGGTGGATAAATGCCCCATGTCTTAAGGTATGTTCAACAATACACCCTTAGAGGTCCCAGTAATATTGAACTCTAGTTGTTCATAATGGTAATCTGCTTATGATTTCACTCAGTATTGACTTCCTTCCTGTATTAGTATGTCGTGGCTGCCATAACAATGTGCCACAGACTAGGTGGCTTAGACAACAGATATTTATTTTCTCAGTCTGGAGGCTAGAAGTCCAATATCAAGGTGTTGTTAGGGCTGGTTTTATCTAAGGTCTCTCTCCTTGGCTTGTAGGTGGCCATCTACTTCATTTTTTTTCACATGGTCTTCTCTCTGTGTATGACTGTTATTGGTTGAATTTCATCCCCCCAAACTCCATATGTGAAGTCCTAACCACCAGTACCTTAGAATGTGATGACATTTTTAAGATTGAGTGCTTAAAAGATGATTAAGTTAAAATATGGCCATTAGAGTGTCTTAATCCAATCTAAGGTGTCCCTTTAAGAAGAGGTAATTTGGACACCAAGGATCCTTGTACACAGAGGGAATACCACATGCAGATATAAAGAGGAGGTTATCTGAAAGCCTAAAAGAGAGGTCTCTGAATAAACCAAACCTGCCCACAAATTGATTTTGGAATTCTAACCCCCAGAATTGTGAGAAAATAAGTTTCTATTGTTTAAGACCCCTAGTTGGCAGTAATTTTTTTATGACAGCTTTAGTAAAAACATAGTACAGTGACTGTGTCCTGATCACCTCTTCTTATAATGACATCAGTCCCATATTGGATTAGGGCCATCTATATGATCTCATTTTACCTTAATTACATCTTTAAAGGCTGCATCTCCAAATAAAGTCACATTCTGTGGTACTAGGTTCAGGACTTCAACAGAGAAATTTGAGGGGAGACAATTCTGTCCACAGAACGTTTAAAACTGATAGGTGTTATTTCAGGGGTGGCTTTGAGGAGCCCAGTCCTTTATGTCTCAGTGCAGAAAACATTCAGTGAGAAACAAAATGATAGATAAGTGATTTATTAGAATAGGATGCTTGCGAGGTTTAAAAGCAGGCTGTCAGGAGGGTGCTGAGCCCCAAAAACTTAGTGGTTGACTGCTTTATAATCGAAGGAAAAGTGGGGAGGAGGAAATGACCACCTTCTTCCTCATTCTTGAATAGACATCATACTTCCATCATCAGCTCCTCCTCCAGGTTGGGCAGGGGAGTTTTCTTGTCCCTACATGGTCAAGCTAACACTGCCACAGCACTATCAAAAAATGTTTGCTTATTAGACTAGAGAGAATAACAGAGAGGTATGTGAAAATATAGTAGTTTACAACTTTTGAAAATTGTAGAACAATGTGAATTGCAGATTAAGGATTACACTGAATTCTGACTAAGATGAATGAAAACAATTCCTTTAAAGTATCATTTATTAGTTAGGATACATTAAATTGTTCAATAAATATATTCTAAAATACAATGGCTCAAACTCTTTGAGACTTATTTCTTCCTCACAAAGTCATCCAGGGCAGTGATCTTGGTTTATGAGTGGCTCTCTTCTATGTGGCAATTTATGTACTCTTAATCATACCACTCTGTAGATCTACGTATGCTCAAACTTGTTTTCATCCAAAGCTAGACAGTAGAATGGGAAAGGTAATGAATACATACATACATATTCTCTTTTCTTCTCTTTATTTTTCTTTCTTTCTTTCTTTCTTTCTTTCTTTCTTTCTTTCTTTCTTTCTTTCATTTCTTTCTTTCTCTCTCTCTCTCTCTCTCTCTATATATATATATCTCCCTTTCTTTCTTTCTTTCTTTCTTTCTTTCTTTCTTTCTTTCTTTCTTTCTACAACAATGTCTAGTTAACATCTGCCCCCATACATAATTACATTTTTTTCCTCTTTTGATGAGGAATTTTATGATCTATTCTTTTAGAAACTTTCAAATATGCAACACAGTATTATTAACTATGGTCATCATGAAGTACACTACCATGACTACTTTCCTAAAATCTGCTCCATTCTAGAGAAATTTGTCCCTTGGCCATACTTAACCACAAGGATGGCTGTGAAATATGGACTATCCATGTACCTGGCTATCATATTATTTCTATAAAAGTAGGAAAAATAGATTTTGTTAGATACCAAGGATTTTTGCCTCATGCACCATTATTGGTATTATACAATAAAAATTGCAAAGGCAAAAAAAAAAAAAAACCTGCAAGAAACAAAAAAGAAATCCTGAAAATTTATTATGTATCAAATAGAGAAATATACTATTTATAAAGGAATAACAATTAAATGACAAGATAATTTGCATTAGAATCAATCTTCAAAATTGTGTGACCTTCCCATTATGAATTTTATATCTAAATGATCAATATTAAAAGGTAAGAGTGAAGTTAAGCATTTTTACTAATGAAGGCATTATATCAAATATATACTATTGAATGCAAAAATATAGAGTAATGATGAAAAATGGGAGTGATTAAACAAGTTGTATCTGGAATGGTTGAAAACAGTAAATATCATTTTCCATGTCAAGAATTTGTTTCCTGCTATGTTGGGGGATATGTGTTGTTTTACATGAAAGTATTTGAATTTTATCAAATGGATTTTCTGTATCTCTTGAAACCATTTTATGATTATTTGCCTCTAATCTTTTAGTGTTTTGGATTATATCAATCTTTTTTCTTATACTTAATCATTTTCCATTCAATTTAAATCCTCTGTTAACTTTTAAATATATATAAAACATAGAAATCCAAAAATAGAAAGTACACCTCTGCTGTGTTATGTATAAAAACATTTACAAATAATTTTCTCCACATATTTGACCACAAGGAAAACATTAAAAAAGCAAAAGAAAATTGAAACAATAAAAATAGCAATCAGAAAAAAATAGTAATTGATAGCAATATTTTTCTAGAACTATATAAAATGAAAATAAAAAAAGATCAGAATTTCTAGAAACTAATGATAATAAAATGGCCATGTTACAATCTACAGGATATTTCTAAAATAATGCTTAGAAGAAAATTCCTCACATTAAATATCTGTATCAATGAATAAAAAAAATTAAATATCCAATTCAAATATCTGGAGAAAAGAAACAAAATTACCAAAGGAAGCAGAAGAAAAATATGCTAATAAAAACAAAAACAGAAATTATGAGCTAAAAAAATACAAACTTAAATTTAATAAGTAAATAAAAAGATGACAGTTAAAAATCAACAAAATACAAAATTTTAGTTTAAGTTATAAAAAAGAAAATATAAAAATTAAAGTAGAGAAATTTTGAATAAAATACAAAAGGGGAACTCTTTACAAAAAATTATGTAGCTCTTTTGCACAATTCAACTTATACATTTGAAAATCTGTATGAAATGGATTACTTTTTAGGAAAATGTAATTAACCAAAATTAACATCAGTGGAGATAATCTAAACTGAAAAAAACACCAGAAAATGATTTGAGAAACTATATTATGAACGGCATTTCCATAAATAAGATGCATAAAAAGTTTTACAGGGAAGTTCTGTCAATTCCATACATGTCACATAATCCAAAGAGGAGAAAATAATAAAAAACTTCAAAATTCTCATAAACTGCAAATATACTATGGTTAAAAAATATCATTGAGAATGAACACAAAATAAAATTGATGAAAAATCTCAAATATCAATATTTACTCTTAAATATTAAATAAAATAGAAGCAAAGATAATGTGACAAAATAATATATTTTAACAGACTGATATTGATAATAGAACTGTAAGGTTTTTTTTTTTTTAATATTAGGAAACCCCAAAATACAATGTACCATATTAATAGATCTATGAAGAAAAAGTAACAATGATTACCATAAATTCTTACAAAGTACTTGACAAAATTCAACACACATAGATTTTAGCACCAAAGTATTTTAGTAAAATATTTAGGAAAAAGAAAGTTAACAAAAACTTTGCATAATTTATATAAGGAAAATTTAAACCACTGTTGAAACAAACAGAGCTATATTTAAGAAAAATGGAAAGAAAGCTTGTTTTTGTATATTGTGATTCAACAGTACCACAAAAAGTCAATTCTTTTTAAATTACTTTTTGAGTTAACCTTGAATGAGCTCTATAAAAATACCAATATTTATTTTGCATTTAGAGAACTTGATTATAAAGGTCATATATAAATATGTATTTATCTTTATAGATATAAATCCCAGAATAGTCAGAAAATTCCTTAAAAAAGCAATATGTTCAGCTAGAAATTAAAATATATTATAGAGCCTCTATTACACACAAAGATGCAATATTTATGTGTCTATCATTAGCCAGGCCAACGAAGTAGAAAAAGTCCAGGTATAGAATTAGACTTGAGTGGTTTTAATAATTTTGTATATGATGAAGTTTCAACTAAGCTGGGGTTTAGCCCCAGCTACCAGCTTCCCCATAGGATTGGTCCTGCCTCAACAGAGGGCTCACACATAGGGGGAATATAGAGCTCTGGTGACCATGGTGCAGTGTGTGCAACTGGGCTCAACAGGACATGTCCTACATGAGTCTGCTTTCTCAAGGTCAGGACATGTAACCAACACACCTACTACACAGAAATAAACACAGAAAATTAGGCAAAATTAGGACACAGAGGAATATGTTCCAAATAAAGGAATAAGAAAAAACTCAGAAGAAAAACTAAGCAACATGGAGATAACCAATCTACCCAATAAAGAATTCAAGGTAGTGATTATAAAGATGTTCAATGAAGACAGAGAAGAATAGATTAACACAGTGAATTTTTTTTTGTGTGTGTGGTACGTGGGCCTTTCATCGCCACAGCCCCTCCTGTTGCATAGCACAGGCTCTGGATGCACATGCCCTGCGGCCATGGCTCATGGGCCCAGCCACTCCGTGGCACGTGGGATCCCCCCAGACTGGGGAACGAACCCATGGCCCCTGTATTGGTAGGCAGATTGCCAACCACTGCACCACCAGGGAAGACCACAGTGAAATTTTTAACAAAGAGAAAATATAAAGAAGAACCAAACTGGGCTGAAGAATACAATAACTTAAATTTAAAAAAATACACTAGAATGGGCTTCCCTGGTGACGCAGTGGTTGAGAGTCCACCTGCTGATGAAGGGGACACGGGTTCATGCCTCAGTCCGGGAAGATCCCACATGCCACAGAGCGGCTGGGCCCGTGAGCCATGGCTGCTGAGCCTGTGTGTCCAGAGCCTGTGCTCTGCAATGGGAGAGGCCACAACAGTGAGAGGCCTGCGTACTGCAAAATAAAATAAAATAAAATAAACACTAGAATGAATCAATAGTAGATTAGAGGGTACAGAAGAATGCATGGACAAACTGGAAGACAGAGTAGTAGAAATGACCCAGGCTGAACAGAAAAAAATTAAAAAATGAGAACAATTTAAGAGACATCTGGGACAACATCAAGCATATGAACATTGATATTAGAGGGGTCCCACAAGGAGAAAAGAGAGAGAAAGAGGTAGATTATTTATTTGAAAAAAAATAGCTGAAAACTTCCTTAGCCTGGGAAGGAAACAGACATCTAGTTTCAGGAAGCACAGAGAGTCTCAAAGAAGATGAACCCACAATGAGATACATTATAATTAAACTGGCAAAAATTAATTATATAGAGAGAATATTAAAAATAGCAAGAGAAAAGCAACTGCTTACAACCAAGTGAACTCCCATTAAACTACCAGCTGATTTTTCAGCAGAAACTATGCAAGCCAGACAGGGTGGCAGGATATATTCAAAGTGATAAAAGAAAAATATCTACAGCCAAGAATATTCTACCCAGAAAGGTTATCATTCAGATTTGAAGGAGCAATGAAGAGTCCTACAGAGAAGCAAAAGATAAAAGTTTTCAGCACTGCTAAACTGTCTTTACAAGAAATGATGTGGGGACTTCTCAAAGTAGAAAAGAAAAGGCCACAACTAGAAATATGAAAGAATATATCTCATTGGTAAATGCAAATATACATTAAATGTAGATCAACTACTTATAATACTAGTAGGAAGATTTTTTTAAGCAGCAAAATCATCTATATCCACAATAAGTAGCTAGGTTATAAATAAAACAAAACATTATAAAATATGATATCAAAAACAATAAACGTGGGCAGGGGGAGTAAATATGCAGGGTTGTTAGAATATGTTTGAACTTAAGAGATAATCAAATTAAAATAATCACATAAGTATATAGGTTGTTCTATATGAACTTCATGTTAACCACAAAAGGAAAATCTATAATAGATACCTATGCAAAAAAAAGAGAAGGAAATCCAATTATAATATTAAAGATAGTCATCAGTCATAAGGGAAGATAGCAAAAGAAAAAGAAAGAAACAAAAAAGAAATACAAAAACAAACCCAGAACAATTAACAAAATGTCAGTAAGTACATCCCTGTCAATAATTAATTTAAATGTAAATGGATTGAATGCTACAATCAAAAACCAGAGAGTGGCTAAATGGATTAAAAAAAAAAAAGACCCATATTAAAGCTGCCTACAAGAGACTCATGTCAGATCTAAAGACACACACAGACTGAAATTAAAGGAATGAAAATTGCTATTCCATGAAGATGGAAATGAAAAGAGAGCTGGGGTAGAAATACTTAGACAAGATAGACTTTAAAACAAAGACTATCACAAATGACAAAAAAAAAAAAAAAAAAAAAACCAAAAACGTTACATAAGGATCAAGGCATCACTCCAACAAGAAGATATAACAATTGTAAATATATATGCACCAAACATAGGAGATCTAGATACATAAAAGAAATATTAACAAACAGAAAGGGAGAAATTATCAACTCAATAGTAATACAATTGTACTAGAAGATTTTAACATCCCATTTACATTAATGGACAAATCATTTAGACAGAAAATCAACAAGGAAATACTAGCCTTAAAGGACACATTTGACACATTAAGATGAACTTAATGGATTATATATATGGAACATTCCATCCAAAAGAAGCAGCATACACATTCTTCAGGAATAGGTCACATGTTAGGTCACAAAACAAGTCTCAATAAATTTAAGAAGATTAACATCATATCAACCATTGTTTCTGACCACAATGCCGAGAAGTCAACTTCAAGGAAAAACGTACAAAAAACACAATTATGTGAAAGTTAAACAGCATAGTACCAAACAACCAACTGGTTACCAAAGAAATCAAAGAGGAAATAAAAAGAAAAAAATACCTGGAGACAAATTAAAATGAAAACACATCTATCCAAACTCTATGGGATGCAGTAAAATCACTCTAAAAGGAAACTTTATAGCAATACAAGCCTACCTCAGGATTTTTTTTTAATCAGTAATAAGGGCTTCCCTGGTGGCCCAGTGGTTGAGAGTCCGCCTGCCGATGCAGGGGGCACGGGTTCGTGCCCCAGTCTAGGAAGATCCCGCATGCCGTGGAGAGGCTGGGCCCATGAGCCATGACATCTGAGCCTGCGTGTCTGGAGCCTGTGCTCTGCAACGGGAGAGGCCACAACAGTGAGAGGCCTGCATACAGCAAAAAAAAAAAAAAAATCAGTAATAAAAACAAAAAATCAATAAACAAAAGTCCAAGACCACGTGTCTTCACAGGTGAATTATACAAAATATTTAAAGAAGATTTAACTCCTATACTTCTCAAACCATTTAAATAAAATGAAAAGAAAGAAACTCTTCTGAATTCATTCTGTGAGACAATTAGACAAAGATATCACACACACAAAAATTACAGGTCAATTTCACTGATGATAAAATATGCAAAAATTTTCAACATAATATTAGCAAACTGAATTCAACAGTATATTAAAGGCATCATACACCATTATCAAAGTGGGATTTGTTTCAGGGATGCAAGGATCATTTAATATCCACTGGTCAATCAGTGTGATACCCCACATTTACAAATTGAAGAATAAAAATCATATGTTCATTTTAACAGATGCCAAAAAAAAATCAACAAAATGCAACATCCGTTTATAACAAATTCTCAATAAAGTGGGTATAGAGGGAATACTCTTCAAAATAATATAGGCCATATATGACAAACCCAGAACCAACAGTTTACTCAACAGTGAAAGGTTGAAAGCATTTCTTTTAAAATCAGGAAGAAGACAAAGATGCCCACTATCATCATTTTTATTCAACACAGTATTGGAAGCCCTAGTCACAGCAAAGAGACAAGATAAACAATAAAAGAAACCCATATTGGAAAGGAAGAAATAAATCTGTCTCTATTTTCAGATGACATGATAAGAGTGTATCCTAAAGACATAACTAAAAACTATTAGAACTCATCAATGCAGGGTTCAAAATTAAGACACAGAAATCTGCACTTCTATACATTAACAACAAACTATCAGAAAGAGAAATTAAAGAAACAATCCCAGTTACAATCACAGCAAAAATAATAAAATACCTAGAAATAAACCTAACTAAATAAAAGACTCTGAAACTGTAAGACACTGATAAAAAAAATAGAAGATGACACAGATGAAAAGATACTATATTCATGGACTGGAAAAATAAATAATGTTAAAATGACCATTCCACCTAAGGCAATCTATATCAAAATACTACTGGCATTTTTTTGAGACCTAGAACAAATAAACCTAAAATTTGTATGAAAACACAAAAGACACTGAATAATTAAAACTATCTCAGGAAAGAAGAAAAAAGCTGGAGGTATCATGTGGTCTGATCTCAAAATAAACCACAAAACTATAGTAATAAATGCAGTATGATACCGACACATAGATCAATAGAACCAAATAGTAATCTCAGAAATAAACCCACACTTATATGGCCAGTTAACCTATGACAGACAGGGCAAGAATATACAAAGGGGAAAAGACAGCTTCTTCAATAAATGGCATTGGGAAAACTGGACAGCTTCATGAAAAATAATGAAACTGGACTATTTTCTCACACCATATACAAAAATAAATTCAAAATGGATTAAATATTTAACTGTGAAATCATAAAACTAGAAGAAAACTTATGCAGTACACTCTTTGACAAAAATCTTAGCAGTTTTTTTTTTTTTGGATCTGTCTCCTTAAGCAAGGCAACAAGCAAAAATAAACAAATGGAACCATAGCAAAGTAAAAACTTTGAAGAGCAAAAGAAACTTAACAAATGCAGAAGCAGCCTACTGAAAGGGAGAAAATGTTTGCAAATTATCTATCCCATAAGGGGTTAATATCCAAAATATACAATGAACTGACATCTAAAAAAAATACAACCTGATAAAAAAATGGGCATAGGACCTAAATAGACATTTTTCCATAGAAGATACACAGAGATCACAGACACGTGAAAAGACATTCCACATTGCTAATCATCAAAGAAGTGCAAGTCAAAATCACAATGCTATATCACCTCACACGTGTCAGAGTGGCTATTACCAAAAAGAAAACTATAGCATGTGTTAGTAAGGATGTGGAGGAAAGGGGACAGTCATGTGCTGTTACTGGGAATGTAAATTGGTATCATCACTGTGGAAAATAGTATGGCGTTTCATTAAAAAAAAAATAAAAATAAAACTACTTTGTGATACAGCAATTCCACTGGGGAGTATTTTTATGAACAAAACAGAAACATGAATTCAAAAAGTTATGGGCACCCCAATGTTCATAGCACATTATTTATAATAACCAAGATATGGAAGAAACCTAAGTGCCCATCACTAGGTAAGTGAATAAAGAAGATGCGAGATACACTCACATGCACACACACACACACACAATGGAATATTACTCATCCATAAAAAAATGAAATCTTGCCATTTGTGACAACATGAATAAACTAGAGATTATTATACTAAATGATATGACAGTCAAAGACAAATACCATATAATTTCACTTATATGTGGAACTGAAAAACAAAACAAATGAGCAAACCTAACAAAATAGAAGCAGACACATACTCATAGGTACAGAGGACAAACTGATGTTTGCTGGACGGGGAGGGATGGGGGAGTTTAGTATGATAGGTGAGAGAGATTAAGAGGTACCAACTTCCAGTTATAAAATAAGTCATGGGAATATAGGGAATAATAATGTATTAACCTTGTATGGTGACAGATGTAACTAAAGTTATCATAGTGATCATTTTGTAATGCATAGTAATATCAAATCACTATGCTGTATACCTGAAATATATAATATTCCAAGTCATTTATACTCTAATAAAAAGCCAAAAAATATAAAAATGAAATTGAATACTTACCTAGAATAATATGTAAAATCATGGTCAAATATCACACCATATACCAATGTAAATTTCAAATAAATCAGAAGTCTAAATGTAAAAATGAAAATATAGGAGTTTTAGAAAAAAAAGTGAGAGAATTACATCATTATTTGAGACAGAGGAAAACAGGAGTCAAACAAGAAGATAATAAAAAAGAGAGAGAGATTTGACTATATTTTAAATGGAAAACTTTCGTATGGAAAAACACTGCATGCAAAGTCCAAAGAAAAAGGACAAAAAAGCAGAAAATATTTGCAACATTTATTACAAATAAAGGGCTTATATCTTTATATGTCAAAACTTCTACACATTAAGGAAAATGTGGCCAGCAATCTAATATAAAGTGGAGAAAACATATCAATATAATCAGTTCACTGAACAAGAAAGAAAAATTCTTAATCATGTGAAAGAAATATTCAACCTCATGTATAATAAGAAAAAAAGCATATTAAATCATATTGATAATACTTTCACATTATCTAAAAGATCAAAATCTAAAAGATTGGGAAACAATCCTTTTTTACAAGGCTGTAGGAAAATGGACACTTTTATATATTGGTTCTTTGAGAAGATTAAACAAATTGTGATAATATTTAAGCAGACAGAACAAGGAAAAAAAAATAAACTGCCCAAATTAGGAATGAAAAGAGGACATCGCTACAAACCCTACAGAAACTAAAAGGGTTATAAAGGAATACTATGAACAGTTTTATGTCAACACAGTAGACAGTTTAGATGAAATGAACAAATTCCTAGAAAGAAACAGATTAACAAAAACTGAAAAAGAAGAATTAGAAAATCTGAATGGTCTTAAGTAATGAAATAAGATAATAATTTAAAATATTCTCAGAAATAAAAGCCCAGGTCCAGCTGGCTTCAGTAATGAGTTCTGCCAAATATTTTTAAATGAAATAATAACCACCTTTGTCAAACTCTTCCAGAAATAGAATGTGAGAAAACACTTCATATCTCATTCTATGAGGTCAGTATTACACTGATACTAAAGTCAGACAAAGTATTAAAAAAAGAACCTCAGATCTATATCTCTCATCAACACAGGCATGAAAATCTTCAACATGATAATAGAAAACTAAGTGCAGCAACATACAAAAAGATTTTATACCATGGCCAAGAAGAATTTACTCAAACAATACAAAGTTTTTTTTTTTAACATCTGGAAATCTTTTAATGTAATGAATTATATTAACAGAAAAAGAAAAAAATCACATGATCACCTCAATAGATAGAGGAAAAGTATTTGACAATGGCATAAAAACACTCAACAAATTAGAAATAGAAGTGAACTTTCTCAACATGGTAAAGGACAACTATAAGAGACCTAACATCACAGTTAATAATGAAAGACTGAATGTTTTCCATGTGACATAGGCAAAGATGTTTTCCATGTGACAAGCCAAAGATGTTCACTTTTGACACTTCTATTCAACACTGTACTAGAATTTTAGCTGTAAAGTCAGGAGACAAAAGGAAATAAAGGGCATTCAGATCAGAAAGGAGTAAAACTGTCTTTATATGCATATGACATTACTCAGTATGTTGAGAATCCTAGGCAATCCACAGAAACAAACAAACCCCTGCCAAAAAAAAAAGCCTATTAGAACTAGTAAACAAGTTTAGCAAGGATGCATAATACATGATACAACAATTGTATTTCTATATTCAATCAATTAACAATCAGAAAACAAAAGTAAGTTATTCCATTCTCAATTACATCAAACGGACTAAAAACTTTAGGAATAAATTTAATGAAAGAAGTGTATGACTTGTACTCGGAAAATTATAAATCTTTGTTGATTGAAATTAAAATCTAAATGGATGGAAACACATTCATGGGTTTGAATGGATTTCAAATATATTCATGTATTTGAAGACTCATTATCAAGATAAGGAGTCTTCCAAAATTAATCTAGCTATCTTTATATATAGATAAGCTGATCCTAAAATTTACATGTAAATACAAAGGACCCCAAATAGCTAAAACCATACTAAAGAAGAACCGATTTGAAGGACTTATACTTCTCAATTTCAAAACTTACTATAAAGGTACAGTAATCATGATAGTGTGCCATCTGCATATATATATATATATATATATATATATATATATATATATATATATATATATATATGTATGTATATGCAGATCCCTCTCTATATGTCTACAAGTCTCTGTTTGTCCAGAGTTCTAGAAAGTCTAGAAATTAATTATTACACTAACAGTTGACTTTTGACATAGATACCAAGGCAATTCAACAGAGAAAGTATAGTCTTTTCAACAAGTTTTGCTGAGTAAACTATATATTCACATGCTAAAATACACACATATAATACATAATACACAAAATATAAATTATAGTGAATAATAGAATTAAATGCAAGAGTTAACACTATGAATACCTTAGAAGAATACAGTGGAAAAATATCTTCATGACCTTGGGTTAGGCAAAAATTTCTTAACTACAAGACCTAAACACAATCCATTAAAAAAAAGATTAATTAAACTTTATGAAAATTCAAAATTGTGCTTCAAAAGACATCATTAAGGAGTTAAAACGATAAGCCAGGTCTGGAAAAGGAATTTACAAATCATTAATCCAATAAACGACTGTATCCAGAATTTGAATTTGAATAGGCAATTGAGTAAATACTTCACAGAGGAAGATAGACAAAAGGCCAATAAGCTGATGAATAAATGTTACACATTATTTGTCATTAGGAAGTACAAATTAAAATTACAATGATATAACGCTTCAAACTCACTGGAATAGCTGAAATCAAAAAGACAGGGAACATCATGTATTGGTGAGGATCTGGAGAAATTGTAACCCTCAGATATCCCTGGTAGGAAGTAAAATAGTGTTTACCTACTTTGGAAGGCAGTATGGGATTTTCTCTAAAAGTTAAATATAGACTTATCATATGACTATTAATTCCACTCCTAGGTATCTTTCAAGGAAATGAAAACATATATCCACCAAAAAAAACCCTTATATTCAAATATTTACAGCAGCATTATTTATAATAGCCAAGAACTGGAAACAATTCTATCAACTGGTGACTGGATAAAGGAAACATGTTATATGTATACAATGGAATGCTATTCAGTACCAAAAAGGTAGGGAGTACTGAAATATGTTACAAAGTGATGAACCTGGAAGACATGCTAAGCCTAGGATAGACTTTTTCTCTAAAAGGACAGATCATAAAGTCTTTACATTTTGGAGTCCATAAAATTTCTGGTACAACTATTCAACTCTGACCTTGTAGTGGGAAAGCAGCCATTAATATTATATAAATGAATGGGTAAGGCCATAGTCAACACAACTTTATTTATAAAAAAAGGGGGTTAGTCAGGATTGGCCTGTGGGCTGCAGTTTTCTGGTTTCTGTGCTAAGGGGAGAAAACCAGATGCAGAAGACTACTTACTGTATGATTCCATATATGAGATGTCCAGAATTGGCACATCTCGGAAGGGAGATTGGCTGTGAAAGCCATTTAAGAGATTTTGGGTTGGGGGGGTGATTTAACGCTCTGAACTTGAAACTTGGATTTGGTGATGGTTACACAACTCTGTAAATTTATTAAAAATCTTTACATTGTAAAGGTAAAAATCAATTTTATGATGTACAAATCATATGACAAAATATTAGCATTTTTAAATATATGTAGTAGATATATGATTGTAATATCATTTGGTACACTGTTCTATATTCTTACAATATTTCATAATTAAAATGTGAAAAGATAATTATGTTATGTTCCAAACCCACATATTGAACAGAATTAAAATAAGACCCAGAGAAGCTACATTACTCATTCATAATTATATAACCAATTAATGCAGAGTCAAGACTTAGATTCAGGCCTCCTTATGTTCATTTCTTTTACACTGAATTTCATTGTTTTATTTTCATTGGGGGGAAAAACATGGAGGCAAAAGAGTATTTTATTCTTTGTTCTCTATTTCTTTTCCTATTTTCTCCATGTTGAGCTATTCTGTAAGAAACTAACTCACAGAAACAATAGTAAACTCCTAGAATTTTACAAGGGTAAATGTAAACATCAGATATGTAAATGCTGTGTTTAGGTGATGTCTTCGGTCTTTGATAACTCTCTGTAAATATTATTTGTTAATATAATAAAACTTTGGAAAGACATCATCTTAATAGCATATTGGACTTTTTTTTTTCTTTTTTATCATCTCCTTCAAACGCTTAGTGAGAGGCTAGATACACACATTCAATGAATCAGTTTCCCTAGGGTTAATATCTTTTATTAAACACGTGCAATCCTCAAGTACTGTTAAAGAAATTATTTTTGGAAAATTTATCAACTGCCATGACATATTAGTGCTTTGTGTGTGTGTGTGATTCTTTCAGCTTTTAAACACCTGCCCCTTCAAAAAAGAAGCACTTTAATTCACCCCTATTTACACATTTTAAAAGTTTTAGAGTTATTTAAATGTTAGAATATGCCAGAACACTAAAATAAAATCTTGATGAAAAGTTCAGTACCCATGATAGTTATTTATTATTATTCATATTGATTGCATCCCATTTATATGCTTGCCTTTGACATTCCTTTAAATTGGAAAAAGTCATTAGTGCAATTACTTTCTGTGTTGATTATACAGCTTGTTTCCTTGCTTGGCTTTAGGATACCGACTTCGTTTCTCATGAAGGATACTACAGACCATTAAGTTTAGTGATTTGGATCCCAGTAGTTTTCAGCCCAAATTGCATTTTACAAAAAATTTTTGTGAGACACTTTTTTGCCAAATTTTCATGTATTAGTTTTTAAGAAGGAAAGAGGAAGGTTTAGCAAAAACATGAATCAATTTCTGTAGACCTCAACAACTGTTTCTCCCACTGTTTATATCTATGAGTAGAACTATGCAAAAGGAGTGAGATTTGGGGCATATTTGGAGCAATTTACCATTCCATACTTCTCATCCTTCTCTATTAGAAAGTACAAATATAAAGTGAAATAAAACAAAAACATTAAAATCAAATAAATGCAAATCATGGGAATGTGTAGAGGTTGTCAAGAGAAAGTACTTAAAATTTTCTAGAAGAGACTCAAGCTCATTCATTGACAAGTTGAGTTGATTGGGATAAAATGCTGTTGTTTATGTTATTCTAATAAGTTGGATTTGAAGTTATTCCTGCAGGAGAGTAGGTCAGAGTATACTATAATGCCAGCCAAATTTCATCTAAGTTGTTTATTTTTACTTCTGTCTTTAAGATATGTATGTACATATATAAAAAATAGCTGACTGCATATGAGATTTTACATTGGCTTTAGATTGCTCTTATTTGCTAAGAGTGTTTAGTAGCCTGGATAGCCAAAAATCTGTGAATTATTCCTTGTCCTAGCAAAGCTTTGTTAAATTTAGAGACACTCTGTTGTCTACCCTACACAAAATGAGCACTGTGACATTGACTCCTTTTTACATAGTAAATACGCTTTAAAATATTGGGTCGCTTAACTGGCAGTAGCTTTTAAAGAAAAACGAAAACACAACAAAAACAAACAAACAAAAACATTTTGTTTTGTGCTAAGTTTTAAGGTTATCATTTAATTATCTATGGAGAATGGAATAATGTCATGAATTCTGGACACTTCATAAAGCGGTTTCCTGAATGACTCTGAAAAGGGTATTCAGTGTAAGTTCACAAAGTTGGGAGGTGCTTTCCCCCAAGAACTTTTTTCATCCCTTGAGATGATGTTATAAGTCTGGCAAGAGAAGAGGCTCTGGATAAAAATAGTGGGGAAAGTGGTAGATGTTGATCCCAGCCACATAAATGCTAACAGCTTGTGACTCCTGACATATGTCTTGTTAATTGTTTTGCTCCAAAAAAGTGTACTGCTCAATTTAATTACCCGCATTTTTTCAGCAGTCCCCATCTCAATTCTAATATTAGCTAACTTTTTACAGAGGTTTGTTTGTTGTTTTTACTGTATCACAAGCACTATTTGAAGCTTTTAAAGTTTTAAAAATATAAATTTATTTAATTCTTCCAGTGACTCTAGGAGGTTGATACTATTTTATTCTAACTTTACAGATGGGGAAATTGAAGCACACAGAAGGTAAGTGACTTGCTCAAGTTCATTCCAATCTTAAGAGACAGAAACAGGACAAGCATAGGCTTTTGCATCTAATTTTACCTTTTAAAAAACTGGTAACTTGTTTATAATAAGGACTATTTGAAAGGAATACATCATCAGCTCAGAATGAAACATTCAAAAGAACATTCAGACCATGCTTGGAACAATGTCAGATGTCTAGAAGTTTATATCCTCTCAGTTTCACATTTTTTTTAAGAACAACACTCCTATGGATACATAGGATTCATTTATTTTTCAGAAACAAAAGCTGCATCATCTTTGTAATCCCTCTGATGCTTGTACAAATGTTTCTTTCTCTGAGAAAGTATCTTTCACCAGGCTATCCCTCCAATCCCACCACACACACACACACATACACACACACACACTCCACTCCACCCCATCTCTCTGTGTCTTTCTGTATGTGAGTGGCTGTGTCAGATTCTCCTGTAAACTCATTTGCTCTGGGAGATTTTTGTAAAGAATCCCACCTCACTCCAATTAGTAGATCTGAACCCTGCAATTTGTCACTAAGGTCAAAGTTCATGAGGACATTGAGAGGGACTTTCTCTAAATTAGGTCTGAAGGCTGCCCTGCCCTGCCACCATGTCAAGTAGGCCAGCTAGTCAGCATATTCATGTCCAGATTCTTTGACCTCTGGCTAATCAGAAAGGAAGCCTGGATAATGAGAGCAGATTAATGCAGACCTGGAGATCTGCATGTATGGACACTGAGCTTCCCACTCTGGTCTAAAAGCATTAAGACTCACGGGTGGTAGGGTCAGTACTTACTGTTGATCTCAGTAGCCCTCAGCTTCTAGCTCAAACCCATCATATTACATAAACATCATTATTCATTATAAAACTGCCTAGCCCTTCTACAGCACAGCCTTGTGGTATTTGAATCTGTGACCTATTCTTAAAGTGACTCTTAGGGGTTGATTCCATGCTGTGTGCAGAGAACAATTTTTTCCCCTTAGTTGTTAAACTTATTTCACTCATTAACCTCTTGTTGTAACCCTTTGATCTCCTCCTTCCACTATTTTCATTATATGAGTGAGAAATAATTGACCTGTTTTCTGGAACCATCCTAACAGGAAACCCCACAATGAAGCCTTCTTGGAAGAAATTTCCCCAGTTGAGCATAAGCTCTCCTGACCAAAACCTTGCCTTAATGTTCTCTTCACTGGGGGTCAATTCATGCCCCCAAGCTGTCTGGCTGCTTGGCAAATCATCCCACAGTTTTCTACGGAGGGAAATGATCACATATATGGGGGTCTGGTTCACATTCTGTAATCTTAACCTACATTTCTGACTAAGTTTTCTGTAATAAAAAAAGTACTGTATTTTCAAAGAGAAAGTTGAATAAAATCTCTTTGTCAATCAAATCCCCTGGTTGAGGTGGAGGTCTTTAAGAAAGGAGAATGTACAGGTTACAGGACCCAGCCATGTCCACTGGCAGATGGGTCATGGGTGGGAGGGCAGACCACTAGGGTCTGTCACTTGGTGCCAGATCACCCCTCCTTAACCTGAAAGATGTGCTGAAGTCCTCTGAAAGTGTCCATACAGTGCATTTGGAAAAGTACAATATCTTCCTCAAAATGTTGGACAGTCACTGTGCTGCAATCTGTTAGTGGGAAGAACACTTCCTTGGCACTGAGTGGTTGATATATACTTTTATCCTGAAAATAAAAGAATCACTCCAGAAACTCTAAATATTTCTAGGCTTTAGTTATTTATTTTGTCAAATTAGAAGATGGATTAGGACCAAAGATTCTTAAAGTCTGGAACCCAGAAGACACAGCAGCAGAAGCATCTGGAAACTTGTTAGAAATGCCCAATCTCAGGTCCCACCCCAAATATATTAAAACAGAAACATTTTGAATCCTTATTTCCTGCCATATTTTGGAACCCATTTTCCAACTGGAAAAACACTGAATCTCATCTTCCTGTGTCAGCTCATTACGCCTACACCTTAACTACTTTCAAAATAACTCCCTGATGATCTGTGGTTGATAAAGACTTTAAACATTGCTCGAGCCAAACAAAACCTTGAGATTCCCAGGGGAGCCATGCTATGGTAATACAGGTTACTTGATGTGGGTATGTCTGGGTGTGTGAGTGCTTAGCATGTCCAGTGTGCCTATGGTGATGGCAAAATTGAAGAATTTATTACACAGAGTATAGTACATAGAATAAACAATTGCCTACTCTTATTTTCTTATAAGTTCAAACTTCAACTGATTTGGATCTTGAAAAATTATTTTTCCACCTATCCATATTCTCGAGTTAGCCTTGATATTTACCAGGTGTGAGGTTATGAGGCTCAGAGATACTTCTCACTTTCTCTGGGGTTCTATAAACCATCTGGCATCACTGAACTAGGGAGCCAGAATCTCATGACTACCTCTAAGGGCACTTTGGGGTAGATGATATGGTTGAACTATTTGTAGGCCATGAAATAGTTGCATTCTTCTTGGCTTGAGACAGGTTTTATGAACCTGTTCCCATTTAGTTTGTTGGTTGCTAATGGCATGGAATAATGTAGGAAATTAGGGATTGAAGAAGTCTGGAAAACAACTTGGATACTTTTATAATTTTACACAACCTAAAGATAGTTCATCCTGGCTTAGTAAGGACTGACTAACCATACAACACTTAATGTTAAGTATACATTAAATTACTTTTATGCCCCAAAAAATGAAGTTAAGAAGATGATGCTTAGTTCTCTCTCATGTGTTGTTCTTCCTGCTTCTCATGTTTTTTCCTTCTTGCACATCACTTGTCCTGAAGGCCCCTGGACTCCTAGGTTTCCCTCTCCTCACTGTAGTGCACGGCCAGGCTTGATTCACACCCAACTCCTTCTGGTAAATTTCATATCCTAGATTTTTCTTTTTCCTTCTCCCCTGCTTGCTTTCAGAAGGATTAGTTCTTTTTCTCAATCCATCAGCACCAGTTTTGTTAAACTCTAATAATTTTCCTAATTTTATTAATTTACTCATTCAAGTAGGACATATTGAACCTCACTTCATGCAGAGTATTTTCTGGTGATTGGGATTCTCAGAGAATCAGGGCATTGTTAGAGTGACTTCAGGGAGAAGCCTACTTTACACAGGGGTCAGGGAAGGTCCTTTCTCTAGGATGACATTTGAGATGAGACCTGAATGTTTAGAAGGAGTCAGCCAAGTGGAGATTTTGGGAACAGAACTCCAGGGAGAGGAAACAGCAAAGTCAAAGTTGTTGAGGCAGGAACAAGCTTCTCATGTTAAAGGAAAGGCCTGCAAGTGGGCAAGTGGGTGGAGGTGAGGGAAGGTAAGAGTTCAGGTTCAGTGCAGCAGGTCAAGGTATGTAGTTTGGATGTTATTCTATGTACTTGGAAAAACTGCTGGAGAGTTTCAGCAGGTGGTATGATGTGATTTAAAGGATCAGTCAGATTACTGGTGGAGGAACGTGGCAAAGGGGCAACTAAGGAAAACATGAGACCAGTTAGGAACATAATACAAGAAAACAGACATGACACAATGATGGCTTGGCTAGATTGATAGCAGTGGAAATGGAAGTGGCCAGATCCAACACACATTTTGGTGACATGGTTTCTAGACCCTGCTGATAAATTAGATGCACAACAACAAGACAAGTGAGTTACATCCCAGCGGAATTAGCCATTTAAAGGAAAACTCTTTAAACCTGAAATGCTTTAACCCAGATGGATGCATTGTTAATGGTGCAATTCTATTTAGGGGCATTTTAGGGCAGGTGTCTTTTACAATCTCTCAAATATCACCCATAGCTGGATTGAATGCACTATTTAATGCTCAGTAACTCACTTGACCATATCCAGCATTTTCCTCATCTGCATGACAAACAAAGACTAATTACTCTTGCTAAATGACTGCAATTCACTGAGAAATAAATAACAAAAAGCTAAGTTACAAAACAAACAAACAAATAAAAAATGGGAGTAGAGAGAAATAAAGAAAAAGGAAAATCAAAGTCCACCAGATGGGTGCATCCTGATTTAGACCTTAACAAGTCTCATGTTCCTTGACCACCATGATCTGCCCACAGCCTGTGGTCTGGAGGCAGCTTGCCCAGGAAAGAAGCAAACCCTGTTAACTTTGGTTGACCTTCCTATCACTTTCAAAAAAACACAAAACAACAGCAGCCGCAGTAGTAGCAGCCATAAAATCCCCTGGCCTGACTCTCCCTCCCTGTTATTTTCCTCCCCTCCTATGGCAGGAAACACAAAAGACAAATCTGTCATTAACTATTTGCAAATGATCAGTTACTCACTGCAGCTGTTTGCCCACCAGATCACCATGCCAAGCACAGCTGCTCAGATGCGCCAGCCCAGTTTGGCTGGGCCACTCACCACCCACCCCCGACTGCCCCCAAACTGCCTCAGGAAGAATGGGGCAGGCCGAACCCCAAATCAGCAGGGTGAATTGTGGTTTTTCACTCCCAGATGATCTCAATTTTCCACTTCCTCGACCTTCTTGGACACATGGTGAGACTGGCTGAGAAGCGCTTGCCAGCAGTCTCACCTCCATGGATGCTGCTGGTCTGTAGGCTGAGAGGTGATAACTCTTCAGAGGTTACTGGCCAGTTCCTAAGAAAGGCAGCCTAACTGCTGCCTGGGTCCTCTGGTCGCACTTTTTAAAAGCAAGCAGCTTTGTGCTTCCACTTATTAATTTTCGCCAGCTTCTAAAGGTCAACGACCTGGCAAGCGGAGATTCACAAATAACAGGTGCAGAGACTCTGCCGCCTGCCTCCACGGGACATGGCTCTGTCACTTTTATTTACTGAATCAATCCACCAGTGTCCAGCAGGAGAACAGCAGCTAAATGGCCATTAATTGTGGGCTGATGTGCAGATGAAACCAATCTCCAAAGGGACTGTAAACCTTTGTTCCTTCACCTCCTCCTGCTCTTGCTATGGGATTAGCAGTAAATCATTCAGCAGCCTCATCTCCTTATTATAAATTTGACATTAGGGGTGTCCCAGGTGAGCTAGTGCTAACCTAGCTCTCTGTCTCTTCTCCTCTATCTTTTCCTCCTTCCCTCCCTCCTTTCTCTTTCCTCTTTCCCCTCTTTACTTTCTTTGTCTTCATCTTTTTCATCTCCCCTTTCACAATCTTTCTGTCTCTATTTCTCTTTCTTACATACACATATGCTCATCCCCAAACATAATGGCCTTTTATTAAAGTAACCTCACTGTCCCAGGGAGCATCATTTTCTGCCCACACTAACATCTATCTTTGCCCTTTCCCCATATGTGCATATTTAGAGAAAGAGTATGGATACAGCTGGGATTCCTATGCAATTTAAAAAAAGACAGAAAAAGTTATCTTCAAAAGGAGTTCTTCCTCTCCTCCTCCTTTCTGTCATTGCTCTTCAGAAAAGCTCTTTAACTCCTCAGAGTCCAAAAGGAGCTTAATTAAAGAGTAAAAGGGAATTTGAAAGTAAGCAATAGACAAAGAAGAAATACAATGGATCTGAACTCTGTCAAAGAGTCTGGGGAATGCACTGTGAGTTGCTTTTTATTTTTTATCATCTCTAAGACACGCACAGCACCGACTTGGCCCCTGGTGGCCAGCCATTGGTACAGTTTGATTTGAGAGGCATTAGGGAAGCAACCCTGAGCCCCAAAATGAATCCCTAAACTGGTCTCCATAATAAGCGCAAATCCATAATGGATTTCAGTCTGATTACGTATTTGTATTAAGCATCCTCTTTTTCATGTGTCCTTTAAAAATAATGTATATTTTATGTTAATCAGTCATCTATACCTTAAAGATTTCTTTCTGCAGTCATAGTAGGATTGAAGCAGGGGAGGACTGACAGAATGAATGGGGAGGAAGGGGGTAGGCCTCCAAGAGGACCTGTCCTCAAACAGAGAAATGGTGCAGAAAAGCAGGAAGGGAGAGGGGGGCAAAAAGAGTACACTTTCCATAATTCATACCAGGGCTAAGGAAAAACTCTGGGAGTAAGTCCCAGTAAAGCCAGTCTCCAGAGTTGGGGAAGGGAGGAGGGTGTAAATCACACTTGCTTAGTGGTCAGTGCTATTAATAATGTTCAATTACTGATATTCATGACACACATTTTTGTAGCTGCATGACATGGCACATTGCCTGGGACATAGGAGAAAGCAAAACTAACTTGCACAAGTGTGTATTGAGGGCTAGTCATATTCACAGACAGAATTTCTAGCTTATCCAAAATTCCAAAGTAACTGAAGAGTAACCAGATTTTAAAAATTCATATTGAAACTGTGTATTGAATAGTTTCCTTACTAATGTTTATAAAATATTTTGGAGAGAAAATGTAGTATAATTTTAAGAATATCATCTCTAAATCTAGACATCCTGGATTTATACCTACATCACTGTGGAACCCTAGGTATTTTGAGCTTTTATGAATTTATTTGAGAGATAGTAAGAGCTTCTAGAGCTAACACAGTGAACAGAAATGGACAGTGGCCCTGCATCCATGAGCCTTAAAAGTAAAATCGTAACTCTATAAAGTGCTAAGAGGTATAAGATGCCATAAGACAGGATATTTTGGTCTTGACCTACTGAAGAAAGGTGAGTTCTTAGCAATATTTCCCACATCTGGGCTGAGGGTATAAATGGGTTACAGGTGCCCAGACTTTGCTCTCAGAGTGACTGGGTAGGACTCTGGCTGGATGGAGACCCGGAGACAATTGCTTCTCCTTCGAGTAGTCTCCACATTTTTCTTCAGTGTTTTTGTTTGTTTGTTATCATTATCTGGGAATACCATTCTGTGAAAAAGTTTGGAAACTACAGAGTGAAGAAGAACTTCCCTGACAGATTGATTATCATGCTAAAATCTAAGTGATGACTAAGCATTGACCAGCTCAGGGTGCAATCTAAGAAGAGCATGTTTGCTGGTCTGGAAGCCAAGTGATTAGGGCTTCTCCAGGGACTGTGGAAAGCTAGCATGACAGGAATGCCAAGTTAAAGGTAGCAAGGAATGGAAGGGGCATGAGAAGAGGTGGAGGCCTGAGGATGCAGGGCCTGTGGAGGACACTTTGGAGACCTTGGCCTCAGGGCAAGTGTAAGCATTTTAAACAAAGGTAAAGACTCATGGAACTTTCCACAGCCTCATAATCATTGAACACTGTGGGACATTACCTGGGTCTCCATAACAGCTCAGTTATCAAGCAATTTTTTTTTTTTTTGTGGTAGGCGGGCCTCTCACTGTTGTGGCCTCTCCCGTTGCTGAGCACAGGCTCCGGACGCGCAGGTTCAGCGGCCATGGCTCACGGGCCCAGCCGCTCCGTGGCATGTGGGATCTTCCCGGACCGGGGCACAAACCCGTGTCTCCTGCATTGGCAGGCGGACTCTCAACCACTGCGCCACCAGGGAAGCTGTATAAAGCAAATTTTTAAATTTTGATCAACCACATAACATTTTTATTATTGTTTCCTCCTCTCTAAACTCAGAGATTTTAAATATATTTTCTCTAAATTGTTTCTACCTCAACAATTCTGATTATCAAGGTTATTGACAGAGATTCAAAAGGGTCAAAGGATTCATCTGGGAGATAATCCAAGAATATACCACAAAATTTACTTTTCTGTTTTTTGTTTTTGTCTTCTAAATACATACTAGCAATTAATAATTGTGTCATTTGACTCAATAAAGCAGCAGTAAGTGGACCTTGCTGTAGCCATAAAATGTAGTTATTAATGAGAGCAGACAAGTGTCTAGATTTCAGCAGAGGCTTTATCCTTAGATAAGCAAATCCATACAATTTCTGAAACTTCTTAAAATATAGGAATAGAGAAACTCCAAATATTGAGTATTTCTTTTCAAGCATTTTTTTTTTAAATCCCTCAAAGCAACTGCAGAGTTGTAGGCAGACAAGGAAGCTAGGACTACTCAAGATCCTAGAAGGAAAATTCCAGCCTGGCTTCCATGTATACCAGCCAGCCCTTCGAATTCTGTATGTGTGGAGTAGAGCTGAGTTCTGATCAGTAATGATTTATGTCTGATACTCAGTTGAATATATATAAAGATGAAGATAGTACACAGTTTATAAGAAATCCTTGGATAGAACTAACTAGTTAAAACAACAACAACAAAAAATGATGTGGAGAAGATAAAACATGTTGGTAAAGCTTTATGTAAATATGTGGTCATTCTGAAATGCAAACATCTCAATTGCTATGTAGCTTATGTCCATAGGTCCTCTCAACATCCTTGGTGGTAATGTAATTTTATCATGTTACAGAAGGAGCAAAAAGTCATGTCAGCATTCTTATTAGGAAAAAAAAATGTTTATTTTCCCTCTTACTGCAAGCTAGAAACAGCTATATTTAACTGAAAAATCTACCTAGATCATTGCATAAACTGTTAATTTCATAATTCATTTATCAAAGAAAATTTAACTATTTATTACATGTCATGTCCAGTGCTTGATGCTAATATACAAGATAAACATAGTTTATGCCCTCGTGATGTTTCTAATTTGAATACTCTGCATGGAAACTAGGGCATATAAGAGCATATAAAACGGAACACTAGCCTGCTCTCAGAAGCCAGGAAAAACTCTGAAAAGCAATGTTTTTGGGGAGATCTGAAGGAAAAGTCTGTGAACAATGCCTGAGAACTTAGTTGGGAAAAGTTTCAACTTCCTAGCAGTTGAGCCAATCAATCTTGAAATTTCGTCTTCATTTTGAGAGCACCATCCAAGATGCAAGCTTTATCAAGCTTTTGACAGTGAAAACTTTACCTGCAGCACTTTTAAAAATATCTCCTGGGTATCTCCACATATATTTCAGCCTCTGCACCATTAAGGGATTGGACATGAATATTCTTTAAACCTTTGATCATTTCAAGGGGGTAGGACAGGATAGGAGGAGTCTTTCATGCTGGAAATTCTTATGTCATTGTCCAATGTAATACATAACACACCTGTCATCTTCACAGGAAAAAGCCCAGTTGCCTTTTAAAAATTCAGCCCTAAGGGTCTCTCCTGTGATATGTGACCTAGAAGACAGATAACTAGGGGGATTCTTTGAGTGAAGGAATCCTGGATTTCATTGCTTTCGGATGTAACCACCTCCAGAGCTATGAAAGTATTGCTATTTAATTAGAGAGATTAAACTAGGGAAGTACTTTTCTCCTAAAAAAAGGATAAGACTGAGGGCTCAGGGGAGTTCTGGGTGTCTATGCATTGTGCAGGGGCAGAATTTGCTTCTTTAAAATGACTCACCCCTATGTCTGAATCTGGCTTTCCATATTCACCTTGTTTTATTTATACCTTGTTTTATAACTGTCCAAGAAATAGTGGGCACATTTATTTATCTGTCCTCACTGGTGTGGCTGGGTTTGTAATAAAAGACCTCTAGATTGCTTAATAGAATAATTGTGATAGAAATACCTGTTTATATAAACCAGGTTAGAAAAAAAACAAAAAAGCCTACTTATTTTTGTGGGTTTTGAGGGGTTTACCAAAGGATTTCTACCTGAGAAATATATTTTCCCTTGACACTTGTTTTTCCATCATTTAAGGAAGAAGCAATGTAGAGATTTAAGAGACCTGGGAGTTAGAGGTGAGAATGAAACAGAAAGATTTGGTTGGGATTAGCTGTGTCAAAAGGTTTGCAGTGTACCTACCAAGCTATAGAGACCCATTTACATTTTGATCAAGAGATGGCCATATTCCAGCCTTCACTTTCATAAAATAACAGCAATAGGATCTGAGGCGAAATCCAGTAAAATGAATCTGAGCACACTTCTTGTTGTTAGTATATGAATGAGACTCTTATGCTGATTGGAATTTCAGAGTAGACCATATGGCCTGGAGGAAACTCAAATGACAGCAAATATAGTTGTAATGGCTACCATCTTGCTGCATTAGACAGACTTAACCCCTCCTAACTTGTGCAAACCACTCAGCACTCCATTTCACCTATAAATCCAATTTTTATTATATTTAAGACCTCTCACCAGGTAACCCCACTCTATTCCTTTAACCTCAGCTACGGCCTTTGTCTCTACTGTATCTGAACATCCAGTTCTGATAAAATCTTTGATGTTGTTTTAACTCACATGTACTTTCAAACTTCCATGCCCTTGTATATGGTGTGCCCTTCACTCAGAATTATTTCGTTATTTATTTTTCTTCTCTTCTGTTATCAAATTCCAGCTTACTTTTAGGACTCAGTTCAAACACCGCTTCCATTTTAAAGAACACTTCGCTCTCTCAATTAGGTTTTGCACCTCTGCTTCCACAAGACCATGTTTGTGCTCAATTTTAGCACTTCATTCATTTAACAAATATTTGTTGAGCAACTATTACTACCACTCAGGATACCACAGTGAACGTGTAATGTCCCATTGATTTTTTTTTCCATGTTATTTCTCCCCTAGACTATGGATATCTTGATGATGGACCCTATTCTAATCATCTTTATGTCCTAAGTACCTAGCAGGTTTCCTGTTATGTAATAAAGTCCTCAGTAGTTACCTGATTTAATAATTGATTGAATAAGTATATTTTTATGGGCTCCTGATTCTGATCATATTAATATCATTTGCATCTGTTGTTGTCTAACTACTGTCCTTTTACGTACTTTATGTTTCAGAGAGTTTGTAAAATCATTCACTTATCAAATAAGTTTTGAGCTGATAATCCAGACCTTTCCATTATTCTCTCCTTTCCTCATAAAACCTTGCTTGTTTCTTGTCCTCTATGTAATTTCCTTAGGATTCAGCCATTGTAAATCATTTTTTCCCCAAGTAAACAAAATAGAAATAAGGAGTTAAAAAAGGTCTTTTGGAGATTATGCATTTCCCACATACTATGGGACTATAAGGAGTGGTGAATCATGTCACAAGACATCCATATTTCATGTTGGATTAGTTGGGGTTTATAGAATTAAGGGATTGTAGATTTAAAGAGATTTTGCAGGTGACTTAATCCCACATCCTACCACAGCTTCTATTCATCATTGATAAGGTTCCCAGGCTCCATTTGAATGCTTCCAGTGAGGGAGGCCACACTGTGTCTTAAGACATTTTAAGTCATTTTAATGTTTCTAAAGTTGTTTTTGTTGTTTTTATATTGATCGAAAGTTGGCCTTCTAACCACTTCCTGGTGCTAAAAAGTCATTAGAATAAATAATAATTAACATGTTAACAATGCACAAAATCTTTTAGGAAAATCCTAACTCTCATTTTAGAAAAATGTTGTTGAGGTAAACTTCATAGTCAGAGTGCCACTGTTCCAGGCTGAGATCCTACCCTATATTTACTTCTGTGACCCAAAGTAAGGGGCGAGTGCTGATAGTCCATAAAGCAATCAAGGACTCTTTTTGCAAGTTCCTGCTCTGTTGCATCACTATAAGCTCCAACTCACCCCCTTCTGGGTAATTAATTTGCCTGTTGGATCTTGGCCAGTGGCACATTATACTTTTCTAGTTTGTGTCAGTTAATCAACACTTACAGAGTGCCTGGTGTGACAGGACTCTGTTCTAGGCTCAGTAGAAACATTACCCAAAAGTGGCCATGGCAGTCATGGCTCTTTTTATTCTTTTTCCCTAGGGGCTCTCATTAAACAGAAAGGGAAGAAAAACATGGAACACAACACTCAATTTATCATTCTTAGTCTTCTTTCTAAGAACTTCGTGGAACATCCTACTGAGGTTAACAACATATTTCTTCCAGGAATCCCTGGGGCTTAGGTTATGGATATTTAATTAAATATTCTTTAAAATATAAGCATATTTTTTTATTTATTTAGAATGTCCAACTCTGTAGAGAAAGAGCCAGTGTCTGACCATGTTGACCTCAGATACTGAATTTGTCACTGAGTGGGGATCATATCTAGCCATATCAGAGTCCTTAAACCAAGGGCCACAGATACATATTATATCATATTATATTGACAACTGGGCTCCATGCTTTAACCCTCCCCAAAATTGTATGCAAATTAACATGCATGCCAAATTTTTGAGTCTGAGGATGTTCATGACTTTCATCAGAAAATGCATGCTCGGTAATAGAAGCTGCACAGAACCATGACAAACAGACAGCACCTTCTCTATTACCAATAACTGTTTATTCAAGTAACTAGTTCTGTCCTTATTGTGGCTTTACCCTTTTACTCTGTACCTAAAATGCAGAACAGCAAAACAAAATGAATACATAACATAACAACAGCAACAGAAACAGCACATTTTTTGTGGAGCTATCTATTTACAATACTGTGAGAATGCTGGAAAAAATTAATTTAATTTAATTTAAACTAATTAATTAAATTTAATTAATTTAAATTAATCAATTAAATTTAATTAGTTTTTAAATTTAAATTAAAAAAATTAAAAATAGGTTTATTCAGATTCTAAAACATGCATAACTCTTCAGTTGAATTTAAATTCAGGGTCACTATATATTCAGAATTAATCTGATGGTGTCCTATTATTATTTACCAAATGAATATAAATACTGATCTTTAAATGGAACAAAAAGTAGAAAAGAAAAAATATGGAGTTGCAGTTAAAGATAGTGACCAAATAGGTCAACCATCAAAGTTTTGCTTGATAGATTTTGTGTGTGTGTGTGTGTGTGTTTCATTTTTTCTGGGGCCTGTCAGTTGCTCTGGGGAGAGAACTGTGCTCTTATGAATTTTACCGAGGAGGGGAAAAAAAAAAAGGCAGTTAAAAGGCTTTTGAGTTCAACAAATGTGTCCTGAGAGCCAAATGGAACAAGGGTGAAATCCTAGCTAAAACCCGTAGGGAATAATTTGTTGTTAGCAGCATCTGGAAAGGAAGCGTGGCAAAGGCTGCAGAGTATTGTTTAGAGAACAAATGGAAGGAAAAAGGCTTTAAAAAGGTAGCTTTGAAGGCAAGAGGGGAACGGAGAAAGTGACGGAGGCCTCGAATGAGTTTGAGGATTTAGGAAGGAGATTTAATAGACTGAATAGCAGGTCACTGCCAAAGAAGTGAAAACCTGAGCCAGAGACATAAGTATTATGCGGCGTTAGTGCTGGCGCTGCACACCTAAAAGCAAATCAGATTAAGTAGTTTATTATTCCTCTGGCTTTCCTACCACTAATAATGTATTTTCTTTCAAGAACTGAGTATTTTGAAAATCCATGTTAGTCATCGAGACCGGTGTTTGCACTTATTCGTGGGCGGCCTATTGTCGCAGCCGCCTTAATTCTCGTGCCGCTGCTTGTTCCTGGACACAGGGAGATGATGAACTGACCAGGAGGACGAAGGACCACCACCCGCCACCACCACCACCACCAGGCAGGGGCCCCGGGCTCAACACAGGACCAAGCTTATGCTCTCCCGTCTGCTGCCTGGGCGGCTGGCAGAGCACCATGTTCTTGGCTCTTCATTGTAGGAACGATATGTCTATTACAGGAAAAGGGGAATATAAAAGCCATAATTTCTGTGACAGAGAATGTTCTATTCTAAACGGTCTGTGGCCCTCATCTTCACCTTGCCTTTTCATTCCTGCATCCCACCGCTTCTCTTCCATAGGCTGTTCAGACAGAGTCTGGCCAAATGGAGAAAGCAAGAACCCGTGGCCACGGTGTGGTCTCACTGCACCCAAGACCACATCTCAGGGGTGCAGTCAAGGCAATGGACCACCCAGGCTACTCGGGGATTGGTGCCTGTCTCCTTAAGACCAGTTCTACCGGATAATTATTTTGTCCCATTCTGTGAAGCTCTCACTTTCCACTGTGTGGGGTAAATAGCTGTAAAGAGTGATAGAAATGAGTCCCAACTCACAATTCACTTTTGGATCCTTGTACCTTTGTTCATCTCTTCCTAACTTTGGAGCTTTGGAGTAACCCTCTACTTCAGATGCAGACTGTACTTATTGCTAAGGGACTCCCCAGAATGCTCTATGTGAGTGGGAAAAGGCTGGTGCTAGCCTTCCTATGGATATTTGGGTATTACAGCAGATTTAACCCAATGACAGGTATCATTTATTGGCAGGATAACATAGCACAGTGTTCACTGCCTACCTGGACTCTGGGATGTGAGGGTTTGAGTTTGAATGTATATCCCCTACTTTGTTGCGAGATTTCAGGCAAATCACTAAACCTCCCAGATTTTCAGTTCCCTTATCTGTCAAACAGGTTGTTGCAGAGAATTAGTTGACATGATTATTGTTTAGATCATTCAGTGTTTAAGAGCCAGAATCTTAAAAGTCTCACTACATGGGTGTAATATTTTATTATTGTTTGTTCCAACATTGTTATTATCATTGTGTGATTTTTACTGTAAAGGTACTGTGTAAAGTTTACATATGTTGCTTATTTTGTCTGAAAAATATCATGTGGTATGTATTTCACTTATCATCCAGTTTACATGTTAATAAGAGGCAGAGCCAATATTTGAATTTGGGTTGGCCTGTTTTCAAATACTGTGCTTTCCTCACTATGCAAGTATTTCAATTATAAAGAAGTTAAGTTACAATATTAAAATTTCTGTCATGATGACAGATGACAGAAAATATCTTAGATAACTAGTAAGATTTTAGATAACTGATAATATCTTTTACTTTTTATTTATTTCTTTTAATTACTCAATCTGGGGCCAAGCAGTACATAAAACCATCAATATTTCATTTTATTATAACAAGAACCCTACAAGACATCTTTGATTATTATTCCCATTTGACAGATAAAATATCTAAGGTTTAATGAGTTTTTCGAAGCCTACATACAGTTACAGAGCCAGCAAATGATAAAGGTCGAATTTACGGAACTCTTGAGAGCTCAGATTCTTTACAAAGTGCTTCCTATAGAAAATGGCAACCTCTGTATGTTCAAAAGACAAAGATTGAAGAGGATGAACTATTGAATGGTAGTTGAGATTATTGATGACTAAAGAAATCCAGAAGTTTTGGGGCAATGACATTCAGTAAGACAACTTGATAATAATTTGATGCTAAATAAAAAGGTTCTCATTAGAGGTTCAGACCCATGTCTTTTCTCTAATCTTCTGGAGCAGCATTATCACCATTACAGACATTGCCTTCTTAATAATAACCTATTGAGCATTGTTTTTTATATATTTTCAAATAGCCACATGTACAATATCTAATTTCTCTTTCACTGGATACCTTTGTGACATTTAGTATTATTCCCATTTGAGACAACAGGAGACCAAGACACAGAAAGAGTAAAGGACTTTTTGTCAAAGCTAATGAAGATACGGTCCAAATCTCTTGATGACTCGCTCTATTCCCTTAACATTTATTCTACTCCACTTATGAGAAATACACCAAAAAAAAAAACAAAGGATGAAAGGAAAAAAGGCCATTTCTCTCCCCTCCCCCTCCACCAGTAACTCCCAATTACTGGTTGAGATTTACAGTGTGTGTACTTGGGTGTGAAAGGCAAACCATGTGGCAGAATAATAAAACAATAAAAATCTCTATTAATTCTTCTCATTTTTAATTTTGGTGCCTTCATTAGCAAATATACTTTGAGCAATTTTCCTGTACTAGCCAGAGTTTAGTTGCAGATATGAATAGATATGATGGTCATGACCTCTGATCTCAAAGATTTGAAAGTCCATGAGTAAAATAGATACAGATACAAATCACACTGACACAATATTTTAATAGAGGTGTCAAGAGGGCTATGAAACTGCTAAGGATGAACAATGGGTTCTGACTTAGAGATCTAGGGAGACTTCAGAGAGGAGAGGGATTACATGTAATTCACCATGCAGAAAAGGGATGTAAAGAAAGGTAGGGGTCATTAACAGTGTATGAAAGAAAGGCACAGGTACATGACCATTACCCAGGTCATCTCTCCTGATTAGAAAGAGTTCAGTGATATTAGTGTCTAGAAAAATATGACCACAGTCAATCCTATTTATTTACTCCATTTGATCAAATGACCTTGAGAAGAGAACAGACCTGCATATCAAGAGAATATCCGGTTTTATATTCCTGATTTGCCATTAATTGGCTGTTTGACCTTAGGAGAGTCGATTTACATATTAGAAGCTCTGTTTCCTTATCTGTAAAACAAGGGAGTTGATATAAGTTCTATAAAATCTTGTAATTTCAGTGCCAAATCCTCCAAAAAATGACAGAAGCATGTTTCCCCCAGCAGATTCTGTGGGTGAGCATATGATCATTGGACCCAGGTGTTTTTGTAATTGTGATAAATTGAACAAATACTGAATGCTCAGTAGCCTTCAAAATTCATCCTGCCACCTGTGTGGTAGTATGTCTTTCTAATAGCTGTAGAAGAAACCACCCAGTCACCCATTGACCCACTTCTACTGCCTTAGGTATTTCAGACACAAAATTTTGTGAAATTGTAATAGGCCAATACATTTTCCAGAATAAAGAGAATATCTATCTATCTATCTATCTATATTTTATGGTGTTATGCATCTTGAGGTCCTGTGGAAGGATGTATTACTCTAGGGTAAGGAGGATCAGATTATAATGCAGAACTAACTTAAGATTTGCAGAGTCCTGGAGGTAAGAGAACTACCCATGCCAACTGAAGGAGGCAAAGGGCCTCTGGTGGTCAGGAACCAATGAGAAACCAAGAAAAAGTGCACTAAAAAGATTAATAGTTTAAAACCAAGCTACATTGACCTATTCCAAAAAGGAGACCTCATCTAAAATAGTAGACGTTGTTGGAGTAACCAGCTGATTACGTTTATGGTAATATGCTGTCATCCTCCAGGTTCTATTTGTTTTTGCCCTAGCTTAAGTGGAAAAATAAATAGGGACGTTTATTCATTTTTTGGGCAATTATTTACTGAGCATTTTAATTCATACCAGTCATGTCTTTTCCTATTACAGCATGCTTGTCACTTGAGGTTATCGTGAAAAAAAACAGCAGAGCCAGTGCTGGGGATAATACTGTGAATGCAGAAAACCAAGAAGAAAAATGAAGTTTACCTTGAACCAAATAACTTGACTTATCTCACCTATTTTTTTCTTCCCTGTCCCCTCCATACCAACACTACTACCACCATCACCCTTTCTTGGCAAGAACACTTGGAAAAATACATGCACAGATAGGACAAGTATAACCAAACAAATGTGCATTGCTCTCTGAGAATTTGGCCTCCATTGTTTACTCAAGATGACACCCCCTTTTTGGCTAGGTCTAGATTTCAAAACCCAGCTCTAAACAAGCTTGAAAGTCTGCACTTCACACTGTTAACAAAACCTATACCTACATTTGAAATTGTACAACTTCAGTTGAAGAAAGATTTGTGCAGTCCATACTCATGGGAGAAAAAATTCCAGAAAAAAAACCAAAAGGAGTTTGGTACTGTGGCTGTTAATACAGCCTAGGCCACCTAGCAGGCTTTTTAGAGGAAAGAGTCATTAATTCCCAATGAGTAGATAAGGTTAATTTTCAGGGGAGATGGCTCTTGAACAGGACCCTGAAGAAAGAATAAGAATTGAGGAAGCAGAGCAAAGAGGATAGAAAACTCTAAGCAGGTAGAACACCAAGTGAAAGGCACAAAATAGCCACAACTCTGGAGAACTTACAGGACACAGAAAAGAGGTTAGTTTGGTTAAAGCAAAGGATACACTAAGGGTGAAGCAAGAGCAAAGGTAAAAGGAGCCCATGACATTTTTGAGCCAGAAGGAAGAAAACAGTTGAAGTTCCCCATCAGGAAGACTAATATTGGAGCGAAGTTTAAGTTGAATAGAACTGGGCAGTGACTGGAAGTAGGGATACCAGCCAGGAAACCACTGAAAAGATACATGTAAAAAACAGGTGATAAAGGCTACTCAGGCAGTTAATATGGAAAGCAAACAATGAATGGGAGATGTTTTAGGAAGGTTGGAACTACTGAATTGGAAACAAAGTCAGTGTTATGGGCAAGGAAAAGGAAAAAAATCAAAATGATGCAAGGGTGAGAGCTTAAACCTGAGATCCTGGGAGGAGTGTTGTGTTATTATATAGAAAGAGAATTCACAAGCAAGAAAAGTTTTGCAGGCAAAATTATATATTCATATTTAAACACACTGAGTTGAAAAAGTCTGCAGAATACCCCAGATGAGAGTTCTCACAGAATATTAGAAATGTAGTTCAAGAGAGAGCTTAGGTGTGCAGCATTTCTCATACAGGTGATTTTAAATTTATGAGTGGATTATATTTTTCATATAGTTAGTGACGAAGGACAAAAATAGAGGGGGCAGATCTTTGGAAAACATACATATTAAAGCATAGGGAAAAAAGGAACTAGAAACAAGAAAGTGTAATGCCAGAGAAAGAAGTAAAAATATATAAGTTGACAGGTATTCAAGGACACCAAGATTGAGGATGATGGAAAATTAGAGAAAAGAGAAAAATATACTTTACATGTATACATACAAGAGTATTGTAACATTCAAAACAAGTAGTGTATGATTTGAATAGTGGGGGAAAAGGCCAGATTATGCGAGATTAAGAAACCTATGGTTGACAGTCAATGCAATGATATGATCTGTTCTCAGTCTGCAAAGTGGCTAACGTCTGGATGTGAGGAATCTCCCAGCACCAGTAGTCTGTGATTTTTCTTCACTTTGTGCATCTGATTTGAATTGAGTTCAGACCTACACTCTTCTAAAGGGATGGACAATAGCAGTATAAAACTGATTCCTAAAATACTTAAAATCTTGCCAAAACTAGTATGGGTTGTAGAATAAAATATGCCACAGACTGTGTTTATAGGATACCAACATATAGGTTAGTTATCCCTATTAGTCAGAACTCTGGGTTCTTAGTGTATAAAACAAATTTATTAACTATTGTTGAGATAAAACAAGATGATTTATTAAAGACTTCTTTTGTTTTCAAAAAATATTGATTTTTTTTGCATTCTTTATTAGTTATTTCAACAGCGGGTTCTAATCAAATTCCAGCATCAGTAGATCAGCAGAACATTTATTGCAGAACAAGGGTGGTGATAATAGTGACGGTGTTAATCATTACAATTTCAGGGGCACCTATCATGTTTCAGGTGGTTGACAAGATGACTTATGCATGTTATTCTTGTCTCCTACTTGGGGATCTGGAGGATACTATGTTTTTTCCAGAAAGCTTGTATTTGTTGGGACCATGTCGCTCTGAGCTCATTAGCTTTCAGCAAGCATAACATTATAGTGATACTATTTAGCACTTCCCATCTTCAAAATACTTGGCAAATATTAGATAAGTAGTTCTTCAAACATTCATGAGAATTTTCCAAGTATGTATTATTGTTATTACCTTTTCATATATGAAGGCTATCCATCTACATAACTTTTCTAAGGAATTGGAAGGCATTATTAGTAAAGCCAAAAATCTAACCTAAACACATTTGTTTTGATTCAGTCTTCTGGCCCTAGGGCAATATGTCTTACTTTATATGGAAAACATTTACTAATATGATGTAAGTGGTCATATAAATTTTACAAAGTATAGCTGAACTGTGATAACATAGTGTTAGTTTATTTCATAGGTATTTACAAAGTTCCCCTCCTCTGCATCTGTCCAACAAAAAAAGTGGAAATTATCTTTATATGTTGTTTGATGACCTTAGTCTCTAACCCTTACTCATGGTTTAAGAATCGCTAAGGCTTCATACAGAAGAAAAATGGCCACGTTAGAGGTCATGAAGGCTCTCTTCTTCCCATTATCTCCTCACTGACTAGGTCCTTTCTCTACCACTCCTTACTCCAGTTTTAAATTAGTGAAGGATTCAATGAAAGTAAAACTTATGGTGAAGGATACTGTGGCTTCCAATCCCTAATAAGCCTGATTACTTTAAACTCTAAGACAACATCCATAAACTTTTATGTAACTTTATATAACTTTCAAGCTGCATATCATTTCCTTCTTTCATATTCCTGATCAAAATTAACTTTCCTCATAAACTTTTCCAAATTAAATTAAATTTAAAATTTCCATCCACATTTAAATTCTTAAGCTTCTTTCCCAGTTTATTTTTGTGTCTCTCTGTTTAACGTCAGCCTTAATTGAACTAAAATAGAATTGTTTATATTCCTTACGTATCAGCTCTTCTTTTCAATTTTCCTCTGTCAATGGTGCAGTCTTTCCCCAGGTTGCCTGGACCCATACCCATGGATTTCAATCCTAGGGGACTGAAGACCCCATTGGGATTGAGTATCAGTGCTTATAACATCAATTCACATCCCTGCAGAAATACAGAAAGTGACTGAGATTGGGACAGCTCTGTGCTCACCCCAGAACATTCTTTTCTTTTTCTTTTATTTCTGTATTTCTTTTCATTTCTCTGGTTTCCTGTTTATTGACATTTTGTGTAGAAACAGCACCAAGCAGAAAATGGCAGTCATTTGGGCAATCTGATTGCAGTGGTTGCTTTCTTGTTAATCGGGTGGTTGTGTGTGTGTTCATAAGCCTTTAATCTAATGTCTGCTCTCTTATATAGCTCTGCTCTACTTTATTAGTCCAGTGTCCACCATTTAAGTGTATGTTCTTCAAGTAATGGCAAGGTAGTGTAGAATTTAGCATAATATTCATGCTAAATGGACCTGGAAAACATTATAGATTAGCAGTAAATTCTTATGAATGAATATGCGAGACTGTAGACAAATATATTATGTAAGCCTCAATTTTTGACTATTCTAATCCCCAGGAATTATAATAAAAATAACATATAGAAAAGTTCTTGTACTTAGGGAACGATTTGGGAAAAAGAGAATATGTATATAAACTAGAAAAAAACCAAATAACACCTAGAAAATATCTTGATGTGTACAGTGGAATATATACCTGAATAGTTAGTGAATTTAAAATATATGAATGGTCAATGTGAGTGTTAAAGGATCTAGGAAATTTATTTATTTATTTATTTATTTTTTCTTTTTTTTTGCGGTATGCGGGCCTCTCACTGTTGTGGCCTCCCCCGTTGCGGAGCACAGGCTCCGGATGCGCAGGCCCACCGGCCATGGCTCACGGGCCCAGCCGCTCCGCGGCATATGGGATCCTCCCAGACCGGGGCACGAACCCGTATCCCCTGCATCGGCAGGCGGACTCTCAACCACTTGCGCCACCAGGGAGGCCCGGATCTAGGAAATTTAAATAAAAGTCTGTTCCTTCTTACCTCCTTCTCCTTATTATTTCATCTCTCATAATATCCTGTATTTATTCATACTAATTAGTTCAATATCTTCACAGGTATTGTATTGCTACTATATGTAGATAGGTGTGTTTCTAAAAAGGTTGTAAATCACATTCATTCCTTTAATACTAACCTAGAAGCAAAAAAGGCCGCTATTATTGCAGGTTATTATTCCTGCCCAAGAGATGATAGGGGAGGCAGAAGCTATTTGGAGCTCCGTCTGAATTGCAGTTTTAAGCACATCTGATGTAGTACATGTCTGGAGGTGGCATTTCTAACCTTTTTATCAACTGGGTTCCATGGATCAGAATAAATGATAACAATAGCTCACCGCCTTCTGCTGGACAGATTTGCTACTTGAAAAATGATCAGGGCCCTATTAAGAGAAGCCACCCCGCCCTAATAGGGAGCAGATCACAGTCCAGGTCTCTCTGCAGTTGTATCTCTCTGTGTCAGGGGACATGACCTTGCCTGTCTTTTTCCCTAGGATCAGTTGAATGATGGACTTCTTTTCTTTCCCTGAATTGTTACAGCAAGAGGAGGGGAAGGATTGCAGATTTTTTTTTTCTTTTCCTTCAGAAAAGAGACATAGCCCATTTTAACATCCCCATTATCTATGTGTCTGTCCACAAAAGCTCTATTTGAAAAGGCCCTATGGTTTCACGATGAGGACAAGCCCTTTCTAATGCCACTCTCACTGACCACAGTTTACCTGGGGCTCCATTTTTATATGTGGAATGGCAATGCATTTACTTACTGCCCCCAGACCTTCCTTAAACTGACCCACCCCTCAGATTTTGCTCTGCTCTTCCTTTCATGAATCAGATCCTGTTCCTCCTTTATGTCCATATTGTAGGTCTCCTTCAAGACATAATTCAAATTCTGCATTTTCTCTGAAGCAATCCTTACCCATTCTGACTCACAATCCTACCTACATCTTTTGAACTACTATATATTATTCTAAGGACCCAGTATAGATACTGAAACTTATTATTATACTATGTTCATTTATTTATGGTACACGAATGAAAGAACTGATCTTGTTCTATTTTATTTGATTTTCTCCCCTTCATTCTCTATCCCCTCCTTCATTTCCCCCATAATTGCCCAGTTTTATGTGTTTCATTCATAACCTTAAAAACATACGCATCCACTAAATTTTTATTTTTATTTATTTTATTGGAGTATGATTGCTTTACAATGTTATGTTAGTTTCTGTTGTACAACAAAGTGACTCAGCTATATGTATACATATATCCCCTCCCTCTTGGACCTCCCTCCCATTCCCCATTGAACCCATCTAGGTCATCACAGAGCATCTGAGTTCCCTGTGCTGTAGAGCAGGTTCCACTCGCTATCTATTTTACACATGGTAGTGTATATATTTCAATCCTAATCTCCCAATTCAACCCACCTTCCCCTCCCCCACCCCCGTGTCCACATATTGGTTCCCTATGTTTGTGTCTCTATTCCAGCCCTGCAAAAAGGTTCATCTGTACCATTTTTCTTGATTCCACATATATGCATTAATATATATTTGTTTTTCTTTCTGACTTACTTCATTCTGTATGACAGACTCTAGGTCCATCCACATCTCTACAAATGATCTGATTTCATTCTTTTTCAAGGCTGAGTAATATTCCATTGTATATATGTGCCACATCTTCTTTATCCATTCATCTATTGATGGACGTAGGTTGCTTCCATGGCATGGCTATTGTAAATAGTGATGCAATGAATATTGCGGTGTATGTGTCTTTTTGAACTATGGTTTTCTCAGGGTATATGCCCAGTAGTGGGATTGCTGGGTAGTATTGTAGTTTTATTTTTAGTTTTTTAAGGAACTTCCATACTGATCTCCATAATGGCTGTATCAATTTACATTCCCACCAACAGTGCAAGAGGGTTTCCTTTTCTGCACACCCTCTCCAGCATTTATTGTTTGTAGATTTTTTGATGATGGCCATTCTGACCAGTGTGAGGTGATACCACATTGTAGTTTTGATTTGCATTTCTCTAATAATTAGTGATGTTGAGCATCTTTTCATGTGCCTCTTGGCCACCTGTATGTTTTCTTTGGAAAAATATCTGTTTAAGTCTTCCACCCATTTTTTGACTGGGTTGTTTGGGTTTTTTTTGATATTGAGCTGCATGAGCTGTTTGTATACTTTGGAAATTAACCCTGTGTCAGTTGCTTCGTTTGCAAATATTTTCTCCGAATCTGAGGGTTGTCTTTTTATCTTCTTTATGGTCTCCTTTGCTGTGCAAAACCTTTTAAGATTAACTAGGTCCAATTTGTTTATTTTTGTTTTTACTTCCATTACTCTAGGAGGTGGATAAAAAAATATCTTGCTGTGATTTATGTCAAAGACTGTTTTTCCTATGTTTTCTTCTAAGAATTTTATACTGTCTGGGCTTACATGTAAGTCTTTTAGCCATTTTGAGTTTATTTTTGCATATGATGTTAGGGAGAGTTCTAATTTCATTCTTTTACATGTCGTTGTCCAGTTTTCCCAGTACCACTTACTGAAGAGACTGTCTTTCTGCATTGTGTATTCTTGCCTCCTTTGTCATAGGTTAGGTGACCATAGGTGTGTAGGTTTATCTCTGGGCTTTCTATCTTGTACCATTGATCTATATTTCTGTTTTTGTGCCTGTACCATACTGTCTTGATTACTATAACTTTTAGTAGAGTCTGAAGTCGGGGAGCCTGAGTCCTCCAGTTCCATTTTTCTTTCTCAAGATTGCTTTGGCTCTTTGGGGTCTTTTGTGTTTCCATACAAACTGTAATTTTATTTTTTTTCTAATTCTGTGAAAAATGACATTGGTAATTTAATAGGGATTACAATGAGTCTGTAGATTGCTTTCAGTAATATAGTCATTTTCACAGTATTGATTTTTCCAATCCAAGTACATGGTATATCTCTCCATCTGTTTGTGTCATCTTTGATTTCTTTCATCAGTGCTTTATAGTTTTCTGAGTACAGGTCTTATGCTTCCTGATGTAGGTTTATTCTTAGGTATTTTATTCTTTTTGTTGCAATGATAAATGGGAGTGTTTCCTTAATGTCTCTTTCTGATTTTTTTTTTGTTAGTGTATAGAAATGTCAGAGATTTCTGTGCACTAATTTTGTATCCTGCAACCTTACCAAATTCATTGATTAGCTCTAGTATATTTCTCGTGGTGTCTGTAGTATTTTCTATGTATAGTATCATGTCATCTGCAATCAGTGACAGTTTTACTTCTCTTTTCCAATTTGGATTCCTTTTATTTCTTATTTTTCTCTGATTGCCATGGCTAGGACTTCCAAAATTATATTGAATAATAGTGATGAGAGTGGACATCCTTGTCTTGCTCCTGATCTTAGAGGAAATGCTTTAAGTTTTTCACCACTCAGAATGATGTTTGCTGTGGGTTTGTCATATATGGCCTTTATTATGTTGAGGTAGGTTCCTTATATGCCAAATTTCTGGAGAGTTTTATCATAAATGGGTTTTTAATTTTGGCAAAAGCTTTTTCTGCATGTATTGAGATGATCATATGGTTTTTATTCTTCAATTTGTTGATGTGGTGTATTACATTGATTGATTTGCATATACTGAAGAATACTTGCATCCCTGAAATAAATTACACTTGATCATAGTGTATGATCCTTTTCATGTGTTGTTGGATTCTGTTTGCTAGTATTTTGTTGAGGATTTTTGTAATTTTCTATAATTTTCTTTTTTTATGATATCTTTGTTTGGTTTTGGCATCAGGGTGTTGGTGGTCTCATAAAATAAATTTGGGAGTGTTTCTCCATGTGCAATTTTTTTGGAAGAGTTTGAGAACATTGGTGTTAACTCTTCTCTAAATGTTTGATATAATTCAACTGTGAAGGCATCTGATCCTGGACTTTTGTTTACTGGAAGATTTTTAACTACAGGTTCTATTTCATTACTTGTGATTGTTCTGTGTATATTTTCTGTTTCTTCCTGGTACAGCCTTGGAGACCTGTACCTTTCTAAGAATTTGTCCATTTTTTCCAGGTTGTCCATTTTATTGGCATATACTTGCTTGTAGTAGTCCCTTATGATCCTCTGCATTTCTGCAGTGTCAATTGTATTTTCTCCCTTTTCATTTTTAATGTTATTGATTTGAACCCTCTCCCTTTTATTCTTGATGTGTCTGGCTAAATGTTTATCAATTTGTTTATCTTCTCAAAAAAACAACTTTTAGTTTTATTGATCTTTGCTATTGTTTTCTTCCTTTCTATTTCATTGATTTCTGCTCTGATCTTTATGATTTATTTCCTTCTATTAACGTTTTTATTCCTTGTTCTTTCTCTAGTTGCTTTAGGGGTAAGGTTAGGTTTTTGAGTTTTTTTTGATATTTTTCTTGTTTCTTGAGGTGAGATTGAATTGTTATAAACTTACCTTTGAAAACTGCTTTTGAGTACCAAAAGTTTTGGATCATCGTGTTATTGTTGTCATTTTTTTCTATGTATTTTTAAATTTCCTCTTTGATTTCTTCAGTGATATCTCAGTTATTTAGTAGCGTATGGTTTAGCCTCCACGTGTTTGTGTTTGTTACAGTTTTTTTTTCTGTAATTGATTTCTAATCTCATAGAGTTGTGGTTGGAAAAGATGCTTGATACGATTTCAATTTTCTTAAATTTACCAAAGCTTGATTTGCGACCCAGGATGTGCTCTATCCTAGAGAATGTTCCATGTGTATTCTGCTCCTTTCAGGTGGAATGTCCTAAAAATATCAATTAAGTCTATCTGGTTTCTTGTGTCATTTAAAGCTTCTGTTTTATTATTTATTTTCTTTCTGAATGATCTTTCCATTAGTGTAATTGGGGTGTTAAAGTCCCTCACTAGTATTGTGTTACTGTCAATTTCCACTTTTATGGCTGTTAGAATCTGCCTTGTATATTGAGGTGCTCCTATGTTGGTTGCATAAATATTTATAATTGTTATGTCTTCTTCTTGGATTGAGCCCTTGATCATTGTTTTGTGTCCTTCCTTGTCTCTTGCAACAGTCTTTATTTTAAAGTCTATTTTATCTGATATGAGTATTGCTGCACCAGCTTCTTTTGATTTCCATTTGCATGTAATATCTGTTTCCATTCCCTCACTTTCAGTCTGTATGTGTCCCTAGGTATTAAGTGGGTCTCTTGTAGACAGCATATATATGGGTCTTGTTTTTGTATCCATTTAGCCAGCCTCTGTCCTTTGATTGGATCATTTAATGCATTTATATTCAAGGTAATTATTGATAAGTATGTGCGTATTACCATTTTCTTAATTTTTTTCAGTTTGTTTTTGTGAGTCTTTCTTCTCTTGTGTTTCTTTCCTAGAGAACTCCCTTTAGCTATTGTTGTAAAGCTGGCTTGGTGGTGCTGAATTCTCTTAGCTTTTGCTTGTCTGTAAAGCTTTTGATTTCTCATTGAATCTGAATGAGATCCTTGCTTGGTAGAGTAATCTTGGTTATACGTTTTTCCCTTTTATCATTTTAAATGTGTCCTGCCACTACTTACTGGCCTGGAGTGTTTCTCCTGAAAAATCATCTGATAACCTTATGGGGATTCCCTTGTATGTTACTTGTTGCTTTTCCCTTGCTGATTTTAATATTTTTTCTTTGAATTTAATTTTCATTAGTTTGATTAATATGTGTCTCAGCATGTTTCTCCTTGGGTTTATCCTGTATGGTACTCTGCTCTTCTCAGACTTGGGTGGTTGTTTCCCTTCTCATGATAGGGAAGTTTTTGACTATAATCTCTTCAAATATTTTCTCAGACCCATTCTCTTTCTTTTCTTCTTCTGGAACCCCTATAATTTGAATGTTGCTGCCTTTAGTATCCAAGAGTTCTCTGAGACTGTCCTCATTTCTTTTCATTATTTTTTTCTTTATTCTGTTCCTCGGAAGTTATTTCCACTGTTCCATCTTCCAGCTCATTTATTCAATTTTCTGCTTCAGTTATTCTGCTATTGATTCCTTCTAGTTTATTTTTCATTTCAGTTGTTGTGTTGTTCATCACTGTTCATTTGTTCTTTAGTTCTTCTATGTCCCTGTTAAAATTTCCTGTATTTTCTCCACCTGTGCCTCCATTCTATTTCTAAGATTTTGGATCATCTTTACTATCATTACTCTGAATTCTTTTTCAGGTAGTGTGTCTGTTTCCTCTTCAATTATTTTGTCTTGTAGGTCTTTACCTTGCTTTTTCATCTGTAACATACTTTTTTGTTGTCTTATTTTTTTCTGATGGGTGGGGCTGTGTTTCTCTCTTGCTGGTTGTTTGGCCTGAAGTGTATAGCACTGGAGGTTGCAGGAAGTTGGGTGGAGTCATGTTTGGTGCTGAGATGAGGACCTCTGGGAGAGTTCACACCAATTAATATTCCCTGTGGTCTGAGGTTGTCTCTTAGTCCAGCAGTTTGGACTCAGCACTCTAACCACAGGAGCTCAGGCCCTATCCCCGACCTGAGAACCAAGACCCTGCATGCTGTGTGGTGTGGCAAAAATAAATAAATAAATAAATAAATAAATAAATAAATAAATAAATAATACAATTAGAAAAGTAAAAAGTGTATTAGAAAAAATGTAAAATGAAACAACAAAACAAAACGGAACCACAACAACTAAAAAAAAGTCCAAAAAAGGCCTTGGTGATGGCAGGGGTGGGTTGGGAGGGCTTAGACTCAGGACCCATGTGGTCAGAGAGGACCCCAGAGGGTGGAGGTTCAGACCAAGGACACCAACCAGCTTGCCGGGACTTGAGCTGGCAGGGGAGACACTGGCCACTTTCCCCTCCAGTCCCCAGATCCCCTGAAGTTATCTCCCCTTTCCCACTGATTCCCTTATCATGACTGTACCCCTCTGAGTGTGGGAAACTCCTCCCTTCCCCCAGCTGCACCTCAGTGGTGCCAGTCCCATCCCTCCTCCACTTTTCCTTCCTCTCCTTCCCCTCCACGTCCTACCCTGTCATACAGGGATTCCTCCTGTCCCCTTAGGTGTCTGAGGTACCCCACCAGTGCCTGGTAGGTGCCCAAGTAGTGAAGAGATGTGAGCTCCATGTCCTCCTACTCTGCCATCTTGACTTTACCCACTATTTTTTTTTTAAATTAATTAATTAATTAATTTATTTTTGGCTCTGTTGGGTCTCCATTTCTGTGTGAGGGCTTTCTCTAGTTGTGGCAAGTGGGGGCCACTCTTCATTGCAGTGTGCGGGTCTCTCACTGTTGCGGCCTCTCTTGTTGTGGAGCACAGGCTCCGGATGCACAGGCTCAGCGGCCATGGCTTACAGGCCCAGCCGCTCCGTGGCATGTGAGATCCTCCCAGACCAGGGCTCAAACCCGTGTCCCCTGCATTAGCAGGCAGATTCTCAACCACTGCGCCACCAGGGAAGCCCCACCCACTAAATTTTTAGAGTGTTATTTTGTGGGTGTATGAGTTTTTCAAAAATGTATATATAAATTGTAGTGTGAAATATTTCTTATTTTCTTTCTTACATATTACTCTACATTAAAACAGTAGAAAAAAATATGTAGCTAGATGCCAGATAAATAGATGGATAGATATATGAAGGAATAGAGAGGGAGAACAAGAGAGAGAGAGAGAGAGAGAGCACACAAGTTAGAAAAAGAGAGAGAGAAAGAGAGATGGATATATAAATAGGTAGGTAGTAGATAGATAGATCAGGGAAAAATTCATAAACTCATTCCAAAGGGCCAGTGAAACCAACATGGGAGCAGAAAACAATTAAAGTCTAACTGTCTTATTCACTATGTAGTCCTCATTTTAAACTTTAGACAAACAAACAAATGGAGAATCCTTGACCAGGAAAGGTCAAGTATTTCTAGAAAAGTTATATGACCAAAAGAAAAAAGAATGAGTTTTTATTTTAGTCCCACTTTTACTTAGAGACAAGAACCAATGGACCATCACAGAGATAACTTCTCTTACCTACATTTTTAGAAAAGTTAGTGTGTGTTTTGTCCAGGATTGACTGTGGAATGTTCACATCTGACACTTCTTCCATCTTAGACTGAATAAATGTGCAAATTCTGAGAGGTTCAGAACTTAGACTGCTTCAAATATGTAAATAATTTTATATAGAGTGAAGACAGTGTTGTATTATGACTTTTGTGCACCCTAAGCACTTTTGTCTTTGTGGATCTGTTCTTCCATTTTACAAAAAACAACCAACCAGTAATATATATTATATTTATGACTGTTGGCATAAGATGAGTATAATCAGGATGAATTCATTATATATTCATTATTGTTACATTAATTTTTCTTCTGATTTTAAAATAAATTAAAACTAAACATTTTCCTGTCCCCTAAAATTGTTAGTGATCTTTGGCACCATGCCTACTATGCCCAGTGGAGAAGTCAACCCCACATCAGGGGAGGGAGATGAACTATCTATCATTCCAACAACTTCAGCAATTCACACTAACAATTTACAGTTTGTAAAACATTTAGGTATCATCTTATTTGGTACTTACAAAAACTCTGTATAATAGGTATTAATGGCACCAGTTTTAGAAATGCTGACATGAGAGTCTTGCCAGTTGTAGTGCTATCACAACTAGAATTAGTAAGCAAACTAATTTTGCAAGAACTCACATCTTAGTTCTTAAAGGGCCACTGCAACTTATTTACCCCTTTGTAGTATCAGTGTTAGACTCAGAATTGCTTCTGTTTTATGAGTGGTCATCTCATCTTGTCACATTACAGACAAATTAATTTCCCCCCTTTTTTTTTCTTGCTGTACGCGGGCCTCTCACTGCTGTGGCCTCTCCCATTGCAGAGCACAGGCTCCGGACGCGCAGGCTCAGCGGCCATGGCTCACAGGCCCAGCCGCTTCACGGCATGTGGGATCTTCCCGGACCGGGACACGAACCCTTGTCCCCTGCATCGGCAGGCGGACTCCCAACCACTGTGCCACCAGGGAAACCCTAATTTCCCCTTTTGATGTGAAGCATGGCTCTCTCTCCTCCCTCATACATGATTGATCAGGTATGTAAATATATTTATTTGTTGAATATATGAAGAAAAACATAAAGAGCACTCTTTATGAGCCTAGCTTTTTATTAATGACAACTGGTACCCCCACCTTACCACCCTCCAAAAAACTGAAAACAATAATTTTAACTTTCTTTAGGAGAATTTATCTTTGAATATTTGGATGCACCCCAAAGCTTCAAATAGTTATGGGATTAGCCTATTAACATATTGTGTGTTTAGGGAAAAAAAAAACTTATTTTTTAAAATATCTGAATTCTATAAGCTTTGTTCCTAAATGAAATATGGAAGAATCTATTGCAGATAGCAGAGTCTCTGGCCTCTGTAATGTACAACACCACTCATCTGTCAAACTCTTTCATTTGAAAATAATGAGCAGCCAAGAGTTTGAAAAACTAAAGCTATTAAGAATATTTATGCAGGAAAACTATCACTAAACACCTCCATTCACTCATGTAATGAGATTGGCATCACGATAAAATTCTTGTCTTGTAAGATAACGATCTTATGGCTTTTTCTGGCTCTTAAACCAAAGATAATTGGGTTAATCTCTGTGGGAAGTCCATCTGTTTCCAGTAAACCATTTTAATTGTGGATGACTTTATTTCAGAAAAGTCAAAAAGGTCTTGCCACTAGCTTCTTGAGCTTGGGAAATATAAGAATGGATATCAAAATTCAAAATGTAGATGTGCAGAAAATAGGACTGCCACAGTGGATTTGCCAGTCTGTACATAGTGTGATATGGACAATATTATACTATATTTGTTTAGTGCTTTTCATTGAGGATTTAAACATTAAGTTATGGGCATTAATACTTGTGCATCACTCCTGAGACAAGGACAGAAGGATGTATTAATGTTGCATGGATAACATGAGACTATGCACAGGCAAAATTATAAAACTAAAAACATAGGTTGTGTTTGCAAACTTTCCATATATGGTGCCACACCTGTTGTGTTTGGTCATATAGCACAATATATTATGGCATATTCTAATTGTTTCATGTGTGAGGATGCAATGTATTTGACTCAATTTTGCAAGCTCATTAAAGGTAGAGTCTAGGTATATGCATTATACCTAGCTCAGAGTTTCTAGGCATATATTAGGTGCTTAATAAACTTTTAAATATCTCTTTGAGCAATGGATTAATTCATAGTTGAGTTAGATCAGCAGTAATTCTTTCAAAAATGCAATGGATTTACTTAGTAAGTTAGAAAAAAATTCCCCCACACATTTGCCTTAGTTCGTGTTTTCTTTTCATATATGCTAGAACATCATTGAATGAAAAGAAATATATAAATACATTCTCCCTTCCAGACTCTGGGTCTAAGCTGGTAGATTTAACCCAAGTCAGTTAATAGTGGCAGCAATGTACAGCATTGTTATGATGACCAAAAGTGTTCCTTTTGTATGGTAAGCACTATGTGAATTTTTGCCTTTTCTGTAGCCATGTTATCAGTATATGATTATGATTATTGAGATTATCATGCCTAGTTCACAGACTTCTGATTGTAGACAAGTTAATCTGTGCCTAAGTGAGAGGAAGTCTAGATCAAGAAGGAAACTCTGCCCCAGTAAAACTCATGTTTTAGAGTTAGAAGACATACTTTGGTCTATATTTCTTTTTTACTAAACATTACTTTGTTAGAAAGTAATGTTTAGTAAAAGTGACCTGCTTGCTGTCATACAGATGAAAGGTAAGGCTTCCACAAAAAGAAGATAACAGGGAGCACAAGATAGTGACTTTGGCTTGACTCATTCAATATATATTCATTGAGCATCTGCCACATGGCAGGTACTGTACTGGAAGCAGAATCAGAGGTGTCTCTGACACTCTCTGCAACTTACAGTCTTGGGGAAGAACCAACGGGTACTTGGAGTTACATCCATGAAGACACAATTACATCTCTGACCAGACTACAAAGGAGAATGACATGGTGCACAGAGAGTGGGTCATAGAGAGATTTAACCTGGAATGAGTGCTCAGGAAAAGCTTCTTTGAAGTAGTAATGATTGAGGTAGAATTTGTACTGGCTACCAGTGAACAGATGGTGTTCAGGACAGTGCTGGTTGCAATGTTCCAGAAACCAGGAGCATTATGTGAGAAGCTTCTGTGATGGAAGGTAGCAGGGCATATTTGAGAGACTCTGTAGTGTAGGAAGGTGACTGTAGAAATACATAGAAGCTGTTCCAGGGCTTAAAACCATGATAAGGACTGTGTTTTTTATCCTAAAGGTATGAGAGCACCACTGAGAGTTTTTTTAATTAATAAATAAATTAACTTATATGATGGTAAAACATACATAACATAAGCTTTTCCACTTTAACTACTTTTAAGTGTACATTCCATTATCATTATGTGCATTGACAATTCTGTGCAGCCATAACCACTATTCATTTTCAGAACATTATCATCATGCCAAACAGAAGCTTTGTGCCCATTAAATAATACCTCACCATTCCTCCTTTCCCCCACCCCTGGTAACCTCCTTTGTGCTTTCTGTCTCTACGAGTTTGCCCATTCTAGTTACCTCATATAAATGGAATCATATAATATTTCTCCATTTATATCTGACTTATTTCATTTAGCATAACGTATTCAAGGTTCACTCAAGTTCTTCATCAAATGTGAGAATGGAGTCAAATATGTGTTCCTGAATTCCTCTTTAGAGGCAGGATGGGTAAGATAGGGTATAGATACAGGGAGACCTTCTAGAAGGGTGTTGTGATTCTTATGGTGAGAGACAATGCAGTCTGGATAAATATATTTAGCAGTAGAGGGAGAGAAATCAACAGATTGAGGAGATATTTAGGAAGAAACTATGGTCTTTAATGAGCTGACCATCTATTTTGGAGACATGAAGCAAATAGAAAGCACAATAATGCTAACTTGTCATAACAGTTTCAGGGCTATATACAGATATAGAGAGTCTACAGATACTTATATAATAAAATTGTGCCTGAGGATTGGATAAGCAAATCCAATAAGCAAACAATAAGCAAACATCATTCAGATGAGAATAACAGACATACAGTGTGTAACAGTGAGAGAACAAGATAAGGCAAAATGATCAAATGTCAAACTCTGGAATTTATTTTTTTATATTTTAGCTTTTTTTTATTAGTTATCTATTTTATACATATTAGTGTATATATGTCAATCCCAATCTCCCAATTCATTCCACCACCTCCCCACCCCGCTTTCCCCCGTTGGTGTCCACACGTTTGTTTCTACATCTGTGTCTCTATTTGTGCCTTGCAGACAAGTTCATCTGTACCATTTTTCTAGATTCCACGTACATGTGTTAATATACTATATTTGTTTTTCTCTTTCTGACTTACTTCACTATGTATAAACCCTAGGATTTAGACAAGCCCTATGATAGCTATAGAAATTCTGAGAAGGGGAAAACAAATGGGGAAATCAGGGAAAGCTTCAGAAGAAAGTAGGACTGAGCCAACCCTGGTCACAAGGTAAGGTTTTGTGACATAGAGGAAAAGGATGAGCTTATTGCAGAATGACAAGATCAGAGTGCTAAGAAAATGCCACATTAGTCCAAGGACCACAGTAAAATTTCAGAAATGGATGAGAACTTTCTCAAGGAAAGAGAAGCAACATTTCTACATGCATTTAGACAATAATAAATAATGCAAGATCAGAAAATCAATTTAGTGAAAGACAATCCTTCTTTCAACTTATCCCTTGGATGTCCTAAAAGTTTGAGGTAGACACTTTTGCTCTGAAGTGACTCCATGGGGATCAGCAGAAATCTTTTAATTTGGAGCAGCACCCCCAACTCAATGTGAAGACAAGTTTCCATGTTCTAACTAAGCCTAATAATGTACTTGAAGTCTAGAAGAAATAGCCAGAAAATAAATGTTTTCTGTAACATGCTGGAAAACTCAGATCTGACTGTCAACTGACTCTACTTCACACTGTCAGGAGAATTTCGTTAGTATCTGAAGCAACTAATATCAGTAGGTGAAGAAGATAAGTAATGAGGCAGAAGAAGAACAAAAAGACTAGATGTACAAAGCAATCCATGGTGAGGCAAGATATTGATTGGAAATTACAGTTAATTACACTGGTAAGGAGCAAAGAAGGCAGCATTTTCTCAGATGTGAACACGTGACATTTCAAAGCACTTTCCATGTGTTTGAACTCAGACCTCTCATCCACCTTTGTGTTGGTGCAGAGAGGAGAGAGAGGTAATTGCATGAGGTTAGTTCCCTTTGTTTAGAAAAAGGCATTTTCTGGCTAGAAGCTATATTAAAAGCTTGAAAAACGACAGATGAAAATATATTGTCATCAGGCCACAACATTTTGCTTTGACTTCAATTACTAGTTTCTCCATAACTTTGTTTGCTTCACTTTTACATTGGTTCTACCAATTCCACAGTATATACTGGTGCCAAAACAGCACCAGATCAGGCAGATTACTAAGACCATCTCTAGAGAACTGACTGCAGAATGCAGTATTATAAGTCAAATAAATGGTATGGAAACAAGTGTTAGGAGACTTAAACAGTCACTGTAGACAGATGGGATCAAAGAAAGGTGTTATGGACCAGGTGGACCTTGAGTGGAGTCTTGAAGGGTTAGAACATTCTATCAGGCACAAGGAAGAGGATGTGCTTCCAGGAGGGGCAGGAGTGTGAGCAAGGAAAGATGAGGAAGGTAAAAATGAGGGATTGTTGGGACCACAGTTCTTTCAGAGAAGTCCTGGTTGGAAGATCAGAATGAAGTTCCATGGAAGGAGTGCTGACTCTCAGGTTACAAAGAGAGTATGATTTTATCATATGTAAGTATACAGGGCCCCAGTGACTGTTTTAGAAACCTAGATATTTAATAAAATGGGGTGTTCTAATATTTACCTAATGGGAAAAGTGTAGGCTGGAAGACAAGTTCAAGGCAAAGGGACAAAGTTGGATACTTTAGCCCTGGTTCAGGAGTGAAGGAGTCACGACCTGATTTATGTCAGGCCCAGCAAAGTTAGAGGAAGAAGCAAGGGTGGGAGCCATCAGAACATGACCAGCCTCCCCTCCTCTGGTGGACTCAGGCTACGATCTCAGACAAGTTGGGCTCAGTTGCTAGTGAGGTATTTGCTAAGGAGTTAGGAATTAAAAAGTCAAAGCTTGAGAGGACTTGTGTAGGAGGTAGGAAATGTCCACTGCCATTTCTACCTCCTTGGGTGTGCCTCCTGGAATTGTACCCCTGAAGTTGTGCAACGATGAGACCCTGGAGACGGAGCAACTGAATGTCGGGAGATCAGGGGTGTGGTTAGCAGGTCTACGGTCATTGAATGGGGGGCAGAAGAGTATTGATTTGTGGTTCAGTCAAAGACAACAGTCAGTAATTCCCCAGGACTTCATTAATCCCCATGATGGTTGCTAAATGCTGCTTTCTCATGGGGACCCCTTACACCTTAGCAGTTCCTCTCCAAGTTGTCTTTGTTATTCAAGCATCCACCCAAGTAAGGGTGTTGATTCCACAGAAACAGAGGTTGCTGGGTTTTAGGTAATGAAATTCCTTCCTGAGAGATAGTTGCTGTCAGGCTTTCTGGATATTCAGAGATGACTCAAATTATTCTGAAACCTAACTGCACTTTAAAACCACTTCAGGGGCTTTTAAAAGATGATAAGATGGGATCTCCCTGAGCTAATTAAATCTGAATCTTTAGGGTGGACAGCATTGCTATTATTATTTTTTAATTGGCTTGGTGATTCAAAGGGGCTAACAAAATGTCTTGATGGATGTTTGCTTCAGCATAAATTATTCACATCAGACTTACTTCAGACTCGCATGAACAAGTACAGTGCATACATCGAGCAGGGAAAAGAGTTTCCAGCCGTGGGCAGTGGAGGGTGGTCAGATGAGCTCAGTGTAAAGGAGGACAAGATGTTTGGACACTGGACTAACAGCCAAGAGGGAGTTGGTACCTGCCTTTTTATTTTTGCCCCCAAGGAGTTGATGCAAATCTAAGGATGAAGCTTACCCAAGACTTTGTTTAACTGACTACTAGAAAACACTGCTAATCATTTTGAGTTGATTTATCAAATCCCGGATGATTGCATAGCCCTGTCAAAAAATGTACCAATCAGACATGCTACAGCCTCAGGAATGTAACCCAGAACTTGGTCAGAACACTGTCAAAAAGGCAGATTCTTCATAGTCTCTGACCGTGGGCTCTGCATTTCTGAGAAACACTGCATTCTGATAACTAGTAGCATAGAGGAATGTAGATGCCCTTGGACACCCCAATTGATAGGTTCTAAGTAAGGTCTGGAAGCAGGGTTTTTAAAATGAGATTTTTCTTGAGTATTTTCTTTGGGAATTCTGAAACCACAAAAGCAGCTTTAAAACTCTTCTCTGAAAATGTATAATGATACCACTGGGTCCTGAGGTTACATCCTGAGTAGAGGCTGGTGCCTTTAGCTGCAGAGTTTTCCCTAAACCTGCCATATCTTTTAAATAAATGATGACTGAAATCCTTGCAGTCCCAAAGATATTAGTAAACTTAGCCCTGAAGAGCTGTCTCTAACAGCACTGTCACCTACAGACATTCACTGAGAACCTCCTGCTCATAGGGCACAGAGAAAGGCTCCTGAAACATCAGGTGTACAAAACACAAACATGCACTAAGAGATATTAGTGTCACATTAGAAAAGAAAACCAAATACAAAAAATGTAAAAGTGTACTTTTTCTAAATTTATATTTTAACATTTCAGATTTGGAACTGAGATCAAGGATTTAGTTTATTTACTTTTTTTTTCCATTTTACATAAGACACATTAGACATATCACTTGATCTAATATCCCCTACAAATATAACCTTTCTATGGCTACAGCAATAAAACATATGATTTGTTTAAATAACCATAGTTTTAAAATTCATATTTTTTCATTCAGAATAAAGAGATCACAGTATAATGAATCTGGCTCATAGATTCAGAGTCTCTGGGCACACCTGCTTTTGTTACAATCAAAACATTGACCCCAAATGAGGCCTGCAATTCAGTCTTTGCATCATTTTGAAATGTGTTGGCTTTATAATATTTACATCATACATGTAATTTTCCTGCCAAGGAGTCAATTTTTTCATTCTTCTTCTACTTTTTTTTAATCCACAGTTTATATTCCAGGAATAAAACCCATTGCCTTATAGTTTTCTGTTTTCATTTTCTTTGCTTGTACTGTTTAACATGCTTCAATCAACTTCCCCTCCCCAAACAGTTAGTAAACATCTCCCACATTCATGAAGCCACTTAGCGATCAAATATTTTATATTTACTGGAATCTAAATCATTATCATTATCGTTAACCAACTGCTCTGAAGCATGAACCAGTACAGTGTATACATCCAGCTGTGGGCAGTGGATGGTGGCCAGATGAGCTCAGTGTAAAGGAGAACAAGACGGTTGGACACAAAACTAACAACCAAGAGGGAGTTAGTATCTGCCTTTTTATTTTTTCCCCTAAGGAGTTAATATAAAGCTAAGTATGAGGCTTACCCAGAGCTTGGTTTAACTGATTACTAGAAAATACTGCCAATCATTTTGAGTTGACTTATCAAATCCTGGATGATGGCATAGCCCTGGCAACAAATTTACCAATCAGACAAACTACCAGTCTCAGGAATAAATGGGATGTAAACTTCCATTGATCACTGTGAAATCTATTTATATTAAGTTACTAAGTGACTGGGATTGAAAATACCTGTGTGTTCTGTTATTGTTGTTTAATTTATGATTTATATTAGGTTTAGGATTACTTCAGTTACTGTTGTGAATCTTTCTCACATGGATAACTGAAGGGAAGTGGTTTGCATAAGTATTAGACAAAGCAAAAACATTGCAAACTTTCTCTCCCATTCTCTAATCTCTCTCTCTCTCTCTCTCTTTCTCTGTCCCCACTCTGTTTCAATTCCTTAGCTTCCTAAAGAAGAAATACACACACAAACACACACACAACATACATAAATACATAAAATTTTTACAGAAAGGAACTTATCTCTAGTATGAATCTTCATATGTTTGTTTGTTGGTTTGCATGCAATATTCTCATTTAGTTCCATAGAAACCTACTGAGACTCATGCTAAGCACTGAGCCAGGTGATGAGAGTACTTATATCAACAAGATCTGGATGCCATGGACATCACATGAATAGAACATAGGTAGCTGTATGACTTACCCTTTTCGTATCACTTACATATCAGACATCTCATGTACATTGTATACCTTACTTTTCATTTTGGCATTCATGCTGAGAAAGCGTGCTGCATAATGGAAAGTTCATTGCCTAGGCAGCAAAGACAAGAAAGTTAATTATTTGATCTTGGGCAAGTCATAACTTCTGTGGTTTTCAGAAACCACATATGTCAATTTCAATGACTTGTCTATCTAATGGGGTTGCAGGTGAAGATCCAACAGTAAAAAATAATAGGGACATTTCAAATTATTTTTAAGAGAGATAGATTATAAATAAATAAATGCAAAAATTCATGTTTTAGTGACAGAAAGTTTAAAGGATCACTGCTGATAGAGATATATTTTTGCAGTAAACAGGTGAGCAATCTCAAGCCACATCCCATATATCCTCCCTTTTATATATGCAGTTGTTTTACTTTTCTTCAAAATGGAGATTATGCTCAGGATGACAAATATATTTTCTATCTCATGGTTCTTCAAATGCTTGCTAGTAGCTTCTGGGGGTGGTGACTGAAAGATTCAGATGTCAAGTGCAAGGTCAATGGACTAGTGTCCTGTGAGGTGGGCAACGGGCACCAGGAGTTGTTGAGCACGTGCTGATGCCTGAGAACCCTGGTCCAAAGCATGGGCACTGGAGTCAGTATCATAGTGAGAAGCCCACATTTTGAATATTTTCTCTAGTTTTTCTCATCCATTATATGCCTTTTTCAAAGGGAAGACAAAAAAGCTATTTTGATTATCCATTTAGCAGCTGGATAACCTGAGGAATGGGATGAATCACTTATTAATACCTTCTCCCCACAATTTGAATTTCAGGTTTGCTAAAGAAAACTAAAGGGGATGAAAGTTCTTCAGGTGGGCATTAAATAAGCATAAATTGAGCACTCTCTGTATACATAGACCTCAGACTAGATGCCAGGGATGGTGTTGTGCTTATCTTGCCTAAAGAGGATAAACTCATCTCAAAATTTGCTTTGGCTGTCAAGACTGATGATTTCAGATACACACTAAGAGAGTATGAAAAGGCTTATTGCTTCCATAATGAGGCTTCCTGAAAACAGAGCATACCTCCCAAACACTTATGAAAATGGCTTGAGTAACCAAGGAAATAAGACTGGTTTGAGGTTTTTATTATGGTTAAAGGGTGGATCCAGAATGAAGGTACCCATGGGTGGGCAAGAGCAGGAGTTTGCACGATTCAAAGCAAAGAAGGGAGCACCTGACTTTCCTAATCAGTTTCCCCATACATAGGGTAGAATAAGAGGAAAGAGGTGTGAGGCTTCAAAGCTGCTAGTCATCAAAGATCAAAAAATGAAGTTAGATTCTTTTATAAATGTTTAAATCCTATGGCCAAGACACCTCTAAAATGTAATTTAGTCACTGTAAGTTACAGTTAAAACTTTATTTCACAAAGAAAATAAATGCAGTTAATATCAACTAATCATAATTTGATTAACTTTCAAAATATGTTTCAGATAATAGGCAATATATGGACTTTGACGATGGCCAAATTGAGAACTAGAGTAATCACAAATGTTCTGGAAAGTTGGTAAATTAGCCAGGGCTTGAAACGTGGTTAGGATTTGACCAAGCCAAGAAGATAGGGGAAGATTTTTCAAGCAAAATGCTCTTCTCAGTCTCTCCTGAAACATATCCAGGTTGTTCATGTCTTGTTTTTTTTTTTTTTTAAGCTGTAAGTATATATATATATACAAATAGAAAAAAGTCAGCTTTGAACAAAGTTTGTGATAGGATGAATATATGGCCCACTGTGCATACAATGTTCAGAGACAAAGAAAAATTTATTTTAACTTTTGAATCGAGTGGTTATTATTTTTTATGATTGCTTCCTTTTCTTCTTCATTCATTTTCCTTTTGCACGTTTGTTTGGAGGTTCTCACAATTAGGTTTTAAGGTAGGTAAGCATAGATGTCCAGATCATAAAGCAGCTTTCCCTAGGGTCAAAGCAAATCACTGCATAAATCAACATACATGAGAATTTCACAGTCTCTCAGCCTCAAGAGGACTTTTGAAAACTGACATGCTGGAGCTTTTCAAGTTGCCTTTGTATAATGTGCAGGGTATTCTCAGCATTACTTCCTCACTACTTCCTACAGAAATCTTAGAAAACTTCAGAAGACAGCTTTTCCTTTGAATTTTTGGGATATTTTTCCAACTACAGAATTGTTTTTGAATCTTGACTGCTACAAACAGCCTTATAAACTGGATTGCCAGAGTCCAGGGATACTACACCTCCAGTCGGCCAAATATGAATGAGATTTTGCTGAAGAGTCTACTGGTTGGCTCCCCATACCTTAAAATGAGGATTTGGAAAGGACTCAAAGTCTTCCCTTTTCTCTCAAAAACTGGGCCCATGGGGCCTTGAACAATTTGTAAAACACAACAAAAAAATCAAGATAAAAACCTATATACCTTTTGGCAGGGTTTTATGCATTCATACACAATTTCAGTGGGTATTCTATAGCTCCATGGGGGAAGTTGAGCTGCAAGGAGATGTTTTCCTTGCTTTTTTGTTTGTTAGTTTTATTTTGTTTGTTTGTTTTTTGATTTTCTTGTTTTGACAGAGAAGCAGTTCCATCATTTAGGTGTTAAAGTTTAAAAAATGTATAAAAAAATCTTAGTTTGTTTTAGCTTAGATCATCTGTGGGACAGTGAGGCAAAATAGTAGTGGTATTCAAGGAGATAACCAAGTTTCCCGTGTTGATGGGAAAGTGCTTCATTTCTCATCTGAAAGTTTTTATTCTTAGGGACTGACAACACCTCCAGTTGTTCCCCTTACCTGGAAGAGTGTCTATAGACCTAGTAAAAGTCATTCAACACATATTTTTTGGCACTTGCTGTTTGCTATTTATTCTATTTGCTATTCTATTTTCTAAGAATATGAAATTGAATACAACTTTTTTTTTTGTCTTCAGTAAGCTCCCAATTTGGTGTGAATATTGATATGTAAACAGTTGTAAAATAGTATGATACATTTTAAAAGAAATCTGGTAGTGTGTGTGTGTGTGTTTGGGGGTGGGGGTGGGGTTGGGAGGAGCCTACTAAGAAAGAAATTTTACCAAAATGATGTGTCAATCACATAGGTCAGGCAGAGAGATGGTATGCCAAAGAGCTCATAAGCAATGGTATTGCTCTATATGTTTTATTGACAAGGTGGAGATACACAGACATATACACACATAATTTTTTAAAGAAATGGACAAATAACTATGAAAGAGGTCATGTTAGAAAACAATATATTTCTACAGCATTTTACTTTTTCAAAGTCCCTCTCAAAGAATTAATCGGACATTAGTTATTAATTTTTTTGTGTGTGTGTGGTATTCAGGCCTCTCACTGTTGTGGCCTCTCCCGTTGCAGAGCACAGGCTCTGGATGCACAGGCTTAGCGGACATGGCTCACGGGCCTAGCTGCTCCACAGCATGTGGGATCCTCCCGGACCAGGGCATGAACCCGAGTCCCCTGCATCGGCAGGCAGACTCTCAACCACTGCGCCACCAGGGAAGCCCTATTGATATTTTTGTTTCTTAAGAAAATAAGTTAATTGGGCACCATCATAAATTACACTGAGTAGAGAATTTTGATTTCTAACTTCCAGTTTTCTAACTTCTAGGTGAATACTCCTTTTAACAACTTTTGCTTCAGTCAGGAAAATTTTTTATTGGAATAGGGACAAAAAGAAGACCAAGGTAGAAAGTAGAGACTTGAGCAAGGGTCTGCTTAAGGAGTTGTAAGTCTGGGTAATTTGATTAAGTTGAGAATTTAGAAAAAAAAAGTGGCCTCATCTTGACATTCTAATGATGAGAACATCAGAAGTCACTTCTAATCAAGTGATAAAATAGACAAAAGGCAATTGAACAATAGAATATGTTGGATTGACCAAAAAGTTCATTCGGGTTTTTCCATAACATATTATGGAAAACCCGAATGAACTTTTTTGCCAACTCAATAAAATAGCAATATATTATAAAGTAAATTATAAGATCACAAGTCCTGAGCATACTGATAAGAATATCCAGTAGAGATGGGATGACTCAGTGACTATCCAGACACTGACTGGTATTGGATATCTACAATTATGCCATACCAGAAGCATAATATATGAGAACAGGAAATAACTGTCCTGGTTTGGAACATTGTTTTGGACTAATGTGAAAAATAATGTGTGGTAGTGGGGAGAATGATAGTTAAATGAGTAGATTTCTGAGAAAGCAAATCTCTGCTATAAGATGACAAGATCTAAATAGTTGTTATGAGGGGTAGAAATTGTGAGTTTTTTAGAAGTAAAGACAATAGAAATTTAGGAACAGAAATAATGAGTGTATGTTGTAATAATCATACTTATAATAACGACATTAAATAATGCAGCCCAAACAAAATACCAGTAAAACATAGGTGGCAAAACATCTTCAAAATCTGAGGAATGTTAATAGAGTCATATTCACAGTGGAAAGTTTAATTCACTTCTATAAGAACTTTAAAAAAAATGAATATGGGTATATATAATTTAAATTGTAGAACCAATGTACCCAATATATGAGATGTAATTACCTTGCAGTCAACAAATAAATAAATACATTATTTTTTGTATATGAAAGATTTAAAATTCATCATGTACTTGGTAAAATTGGAAATCTTGATACATTCTTGAAAGTAGAGAGCTGAGAGTCTAAGTTCTCTGATGATGATGTTGCTGTGCAGATATAAATAAAGAAAGTAATCAACAAATGACTTTACCATTTCTTTCTTCAAAATAACTCATAAATTTTACATCAAAACTTAGAGAAGTGACTAAAGTTTAAATAAGAGAAAAATATGTAACCTTTAACTTGTGTTATTGTTAAAAAAATTGAAAAAAACTTCTGTCTAAAGCAAGTAGATACAGGAAGGGGTTAACATACTTGAAAGCCAGGGTAACAAAAATACAAAAATATATACAGTAGATTCACAAAAACCAAAAAGAAAGGAACTTGAGCATAATATAAAAGAAAATCATCAAACCACAAATGGAAAAATGAGAAGATAAAAGGAAGAAAGAGGAAGTACAAAATTAACTGGAAAATATGTTATTAAAACATGTTATTAAAACATTTAAAAATGTTTAAAATGGCAGTCAATATAGTTATCAATAATTACTTTCAATGTCAATGGACTAAATTCATGGATCAAAAGGCATAGAGTGGCAGATTGGAGGATAAAACTAGAACCTACAATATGCTGTCTACAGGAGACCCACTTTAGGGTGAAAGACACATATAGATTGAAAATGAGGGAATGAAAAAAGATATTCCATGCAAATAGACATGACAAGAAAGTGAGGGTAGCAACACTCATATCAGACAAAATAGACTTTAAAACAAAGGCCAAAAAGAAAGACAAAGAAGGACACTATAACATGACACAAGAAGAGGATATCATACTCATTAACATATATGCACCCAATATAAGAGCATATAAATACATAAAACAAATACTAGCAGACATAAAGTGAGATTATTAGGTATAGCCATTATTATCTTTGTTTTATAGACAGGGAGCTAATTCAGAGAGACAGCATGACTCTTCCAGTCTCCCTCAGTAGGTGAAAGGCAAAACTGGAACCTCAACGACATAGTTTAGAGCAGCAGTCCCCAACCTTTTTGATGCCAGGGACTGGTTTCATGGAAGACAAATTTTCCATGAACTGGGGAGGGCAGTGGTTTCAGGATGATTCAAGCACATTACATTTATTGTGCACTTTATTTCTATTATTATTACACTGTAATATATAATGAAATAATTATACAACTCGCCATAATGCAGAATCAGTGGGAGTCCTGAGCTTGTTTTCACTTGGTACTTACTTATAGGGTTTTGATAGGAGTCTGCAAGCAATTGATTTTTTATGGTCTCTGTGCAGTAAAACCTCTGCTAATGATAATCTGTATTTGCAGCCACACCCCAGCATTAGCATCACCACCTCAGCTCCACCTCAGGTCATCAGGCATTAGATTCTCATAAGGAGCATGAAACCTAGATCCCTCGCATGTGCAGTTCACAGTAGGGTTCGAGCTCCTATGAGAATTTAATGTCGTCGCTGATCTGACAGGAGGTGGAGCTCAGGCAGTAATGTGAGTGATGGGGAGTGGCTGTAAATACAGATGAAGCTTTGCTCGCTCGCACTCCACTCACCTCCTGCTGTGTGGCCTGGTTCTTAACAGGCCATGGACCTGTACCAGTCTGTGGCCCAGGGGTTGGGGACCCCTAGTTTAGAGTCTGCTTTGTTCTGAAAGGCAGGCACTCTGTCCTGATTGGGTGTAGGGTTCAGGCTGCAGACTTTATCCTCCCTCAACTGCTGTGGTTGGCTCCATGTTATGTTTTTCCTCCCACTGTTGACTTCAGTAAGAACATTGCCCATCGGACATCAGCACAGTTGCACTGGTACTTGTTAGCATGTCTCTGACATTGGCTGATCTGAGGCAGAATCAGAAGCAAATCATAAGACAAGATGCAGGAGGCCCCAAGGCAGAATGGGAAGGAAGAAGATTAGCTGGGGGTCATTTTAATACACCATGGACCTATGATCTTGAGCATTTCACAGTCGGACATGAGGGTGGAGCAAGTCATGCAGAAACAGACTGTGAGTACAGTGTGTTGCTCCTTAGGGGAGTGTACAGTGGCGTGGCAAACATTTGGATCAGCAATTAGAAACTTTTATTGACTGATTCAAAATATATTTCCTAAGCACCTGCTATACATGTCATTCTTAGCTACTAATTCATTAAATACACATATTTCTTGCTCTTGTGGAGCTTAAAACTGGTAAGGGGAAATAGAATGTAAGAAAACAATGAAAAAAAATGAAATTTTGTTCCAGTACTGACTGCTGTTCTAAAGGTCAACTAACACTTGGACCCACGTTAGGTCATAAGATTCCTGAGAGGTTGTTTAAATTTTCCAACCATATATTTTCATCAGCAGAATGGAAATAATAATATTAGCTGTGTGAACTCTATTATGGTCCTGATAAGATATACATGAAAGCATATTTAAAGAAAGTAGTGCCTCTATCAATGAAAGTGAGGATTATTAGTGGTATTATTTTCCAGATAGTCAAAGATAAATATGCCTGAGCATTTTAAATTGTTATTTGAAAGCCATGTAGTGATAGTATTTTCTTTTTTTTTTAACTTAGGGAATAAACTAATTACTATTAACATTATAATATCACTGTGGAATCATTACAAGATAATTATATGGATAAAGAAATTTTTTTTTGTCTCTTGTAATAGTCTTTAAAGAAACAATTGTTGATCAAACTCTACACATTTAACAGATATTAAAGAAAATAAATGATTTCATCATGGTCCTTTAACAATTTTTGTAATTAATATTCTTATTTCTTTTGTTTTAAATTTTAGCCATTCAACAGGTAATTAATTACTCCATGAAGATAAGATGAGTTAAGGGGCTAGAGAATGAGGGTAGAATTCAGACTAATTGCCAGCAAATGTGTCCATGTATTTCAGAAAGAATTGAAAACAGTTTTAAGAAACACTCATTCATGTCAGCTAGCACTAAATTTTGGTAAAACAATCCACATATGGAAATGAAATTAAAAATACAGGGGGGGAAAAGTCAAAGCTAAAATGAAAGCAAATTGCATAGCAAATATTACTTACATTAAGATCTCAAATAAGGGAAAACAGTACAAGAAATGAAGCCATATGAGCAAAAAGAAGAAATTTGATTTCTATTTGCATGTCCAAAATCCTTTTACTTAGATGCAAATCTGAAGACCTAACATTTGACCCTTCTGAATTTGCTCATTTCCACTTTCCCATTAATTTAACTGACTATATCTTAAAAGCAAACATCATTTTTGTAAATAGTTTGATGAAAATAATTGTCTCATTATATAATTCTATGAATATCTTAATTGCATTCTCAGATGAGAAACAGGATATTATAATGAGACCACAAGGCAGAACAAGGAGGATGTCGCATTTGCTGTCCTAACAGATATTTGGTATAGATAGTTGAGTAAATTTTAAGCCATGAAATCCTAGAATTTGGAGAAACTGTTAAACTTTTCCCTCAAAGATGACTCAGTTTTTTGACTATACACAATATAACAAGCCTTATCTAATAACAAGGGAGGATGGACACTCTTTAACCTTACCACCCGAGGATAAGTACATATTCCTAAAATTATTACTGTATAAAAATGATAATAACACCTCACATCTATGTATTATTTTGTATAACACAAAATACTTTCATATATATATATATATATATATATATATATATGTATATATATATATATACATATATATATATTATTTTCAAAAGTATTTTTAAGCCTTAAGATAGACTATGGGACACATAAATTTAAATTAGTTTCAACAAACAAAACCAGAAAAAATATCACAGACACTGCACTAATATTATTGCTTTCTCTACACTTGAGGTTTGTCAGTAAATTGATTTAACCTTTCAGCTTTTTTTTTTTCTGATCCTTTTATAATCTTCACTATTTTCCAGAAAATGTTTATTATGAATACCATCTTAAATGTTTTTAACTTTTAATATTTCCCAATTCTATTTTAAAATAAACCTTATTTTCTTCCATTACAAAGAAATATATACAGATTATTAAAATCTTAGAAATATGAAAAGTATATAACAAAAATAGAAATCCCTTCCCCAATCTGAGCTAACCACAGGGCGAGAATTACATTTTACAATATTGGTACATTTACTCGGAATTTTTTCTGTACATGTTTGAACACTGGTATATGCAACATTGGATCTATGGAATGCTTAAAAAATAATGTTTATCTGTTTTATAAAAGTTATCCAATATTCATTTTAATTTTACAAATACAGCATGAAAAAATATAGGCTGAAAAGAAGTTGTTAAACATTTTCTCTCCCACCACCACCTCCCAAATTTTATTTCTACACTGAGAAACATATGCAACTAGTCTAAATTTAGTGAAAAATCTGAATTTTGTTTCTTTATTATATAGACACCAAACAAACACCTTTGTTTGTTTACAGCATGAGTTTTCACATTTTTGAGTCCATAATACTTATTCTTCATTTGTCTAAAGCCTTGGTTACAAAACTGTTTACTGTGGTGCTCAAGGTGCCACAGGTGGGACATCTCAGTTATTTTAAATTTTTGAGGGAATCACAGCAATATCTATTAAATTCTATCAGCTTGAGGTAGTTCACAGTTTCAACATTAAATCACATACATATCTTTGTAAAACTGGGTTTTTCAGGAGATGCAAAAAGCAAATATTACACTACAATTATGATTCCACTGGAAATAAGAGTGATGGGATATTAATCTGACTTCAGTGTTTGAGAAGTTATGCAGTGCCTAACAGGTGCAAACATCCCACTAATAAATAATAGTGGTTATTTCATAATGAAGTAAAATATTATCATTTTAAAATTTCTATGTGTTACTTTTTAGACATCTCTTAAGTTTTAAAATATAAATATTTAAGTTATGTGAATCTAACTTAAAAACAGAGCAATTAGGTATTTATTTTGGTATAAAGATTGTGAAAAGTTATTGAGACAATAGTGTGTCTTTATATTGGGAACATCTGGCTTAGACCATCTATTCAAGTAGCATTTTGAAAATTATTAACTAGTGATAATTATTTAAATCTTTACACATTTAATATTTTATTTATTTATTTATTTATTTATTTATTTATTTATTTATTTTTTGCGGTACGCGGGCCCCTCACCGCTGTGGCCTCTCCCGTTGCAGAGCACAGGCTCCGGACGCGCAGGCCCAGCGGCCATGGCCCACGGGCCCAGCCGCTCCGCGGCACGTGGGATCCTCCCGGACCAGGGCACGAACTCGTGTCCCCTGCATCGGCAAGCGGACTCCCAACCACTGCGCCACCAGGGAAGCCCCTAATATTTATTTTTAATGCTGTTACTCATACAAGATAATTCAGCTGGGTATAAAATATTTGAATTGTAAAATTTCACCCTCAAAACACTATAGATCCATTTTATCTGTTTTTAAACACTGAGTAAAGAGGTACATTCATAAGTCAAAAGTATATTTAATTTTGAAAATTAAGTTTGTTTAGTTTTAGTGAAACAAATATTGAATTTGTACAAAACAAGTATTGACAGAATGGAAACTATCTCAATTAAATACAGTGCTAATAAAGATTTCTTTACAGGATCAGTATTTTAAGCTTGAATCTATGATTCACTGAAATAGGGCATATTTTTTTATGATGTACATTTTTTTTTCTTGAAAGGAGCCAAATCTTCCATTAGTCTTCCAATGAGGTCCATCATTAACCCTGCATTCCACTATCAATACTTTTTCCCACAAAGTTCTATATTTTACAGCTGCTAAGTCAACAAGTATATATTTTATTTTATCAGAATCATAATATTTTGAATGAACTCTATTTTGTTTATGCAATTCCTTTATTGTAAGCATTCTTTGTGATACATAAATTGAATAAAAGCCATGTGAATTTTTTTTTCAATCCTCTGATTTTCACACTGAGATTATGTAGGAAGTAACAACGTAAGATAATTTTTTTTTTCTGGTAAATTTAAACATTGCTTCTTTTCTCTGTGGCAAGGAAAGCAGCAGTTCTGGGAAATGAATGTTTTTTTGACTAAATTATTCTGTAGATACGACCACAAATAAGAAGCTCGAAATAAAGTCACAAGAGAAAAAAAAGAATCCTACAGACGTAGATTGTTATAGGAAAAGCAAGTTGCTATTCTCAACCTTGATGTTTAAAACCAGTTGCCATCCTGAGTAGGTTCTGGCTACTTTGTGGCTCTGGCATTGCCTAAGCTGTTAAAACACAGCATGTTGGGTTCACTGATATTCATTTAAATTACTCATTTGGGATCCCAAGGGCCTGTACTTCATATTCATTTGACTTTCAGGCATCACTGAACCAAAAATAAAAAGCAAAGAACAGCCAAAACCATAGCATCTCATTTCATTTTGAAGATTGAATTTGGGAATTTGCAAGAGAAATGATCTTGACACAGAGAAATGCCCAATATTGTTGGAAATTCTTATAAAAGCCAATAATCTTTTCAGGAATTGAGCCTGATGATTTGGTTGATAACATAGTAAAGAAACCAGTTAAATATCAGGTGATTATCACCTGGTTTGGGGTTTTGCAAACATTTTGCAGAGCTCTAACTGTGATGTGAATTAGTCACGCTAGTGGAGCAGAAAATCAATAAAATGAGGTTCCCAAAATAAAATATTCGTTTGGAATGTTGCTCTGAACTAATTAGCAATGAGTCATTTAAAAGGACTTACCTGTCATTAGGGAAAATAAAAAGTATTTACCATAACCAGTTTCCTGGCAAAACATTTTTTTGAGATTGAAGGGGAGAAAAAAAGATTAAAAACTTTGATTCACAAAGTGACTTTTATTTTGACAATAAATAACACAGAAGTCACATTGTAAAATGTGAAACTTAATCATTTTCCTGTCATATTGTTTGTCAAAATATAGAGAGGAAAAAATGATAACTCATAAATAAAAGGTAACTTTATTTCTTTTTTGCTATTTGAAAGTTAAAAGAAATAAAAAAGCTTCATTTGTTAATGATTTGGGATCAAATGCAAACAGAATGAAAACAGTTCTCAGTTGCTTGATTATGAATTTTGTTTGAAGTTAAACTTTTTAATTTGCTAAACCTTCTTAGTAGATGAAAAGTCATTTTTAATCAACTAATTCTTGTATTTTCCATTTTAAAAGTAAAACTTAACATGACAAATATATAATGTCCACATGGAGCAAGGTTTCTATCTTCAAATATATAAATGAATATACATCTATATCTATATCTATATCTATATATATATATATATATTAAATTCACATACAGTTAATGGATTTAGCATTAAACACTCTTTAAATAATTTTTAGATCAGTTAGAGTTGCTTCACCTGCTTTTTCCATTCAGAAATCTGTCTTTAAAATATGAAATTTCTGTAAATCTTAAAACTAGTTAAAAGGGACACAACATAATCACCTTTAAACATTCTCACTAATAAAAACACTATGGTACAAATTTGCAAAATTTTAGATTATTTTATTTAAACAGATTTGAAAGTGAAACATACTTTATATGTGTTCAAATAATAGTAGTGCTTCAAATATTCTGAGAATTTGTAACTTCTCAAAACAAAAATGACAACAACCAGCAAGCAAACTGAGAATCTGTGATTACTCAAATGATGGGAATATCTACCTGTTATTTCTTTCTAATCAGTTATTCTTTATCTGTTCCCCACTAGGTCACCTCTCAAACTGATGAAGAAATAAATAGCTTAACATGAATATCCCTTTCCAGCTACCCTTCTCCCATTTCCTCTCTTTCTCTCTCTGTCTCTGTCTCTGTCTGTTTTTCTCTCTCTCTGTCTCTCTTGTTTACCCCTCCTCCTTTCATGATACATTCCTGTATTTCTCCAGGGAGAGGCTTCTGTTCTGATTCCTCATTCCAGACGCTTGAAGCCTGCACTTGTTGGCACCAACACTACCCCATCATCACACTCAGTCTTACACATCCACACTCTACATGTGTGTGCACATCTACTGAGTCATGCCCCTGTTTCAGAATCACTCATCCCCTGACTCAAGTGAAAAAAGACAAAAGAAGGAAGAAAGCAAGTCCAGGAGAGTCATCTGCCTGAAGGCCTGGGTGGAGGGAATCTAGAGAAGATTGAAAGAGGAAAACGGACTAAAGAGAAGAGTTGGGGGCAGGTGAGAAATAGAGCACAGTGTGAAGGGGTAGACAGATCCACAGAGAAAATAGCAAATTCTGTTTTATAATATTTCCAAGAAAACTGCTGTAGTTTCAAACTTATATAGAAATTGTCAAGGGTACTTATCAGGCCTGAACATCAGAGCAAGCATTTTTATTGTCATGTTGAGAATTATTTAATTGAGAAGATAAGTAGGACAATGGACCATATTAATGACATACACTTGTTAGTTAATAATAATAATAATAAAGAACAAAGGTGCTATTTAAAGACTTCTGAAACTATAAAAGAATGGTAAACTTTGGATCTCATTTGTTTAAAAAAAATATTTCTTGTGTTTTGAAACCCCACAATAAGAAGGGCCACCAACATGTTTGGATACATTTAGTGGAATCAATTTCACAAATCAGCTTCTATTAGGATGAGTGTTTTTAGAAATTTCTTTAAAAAATAATTTTAAAAGAATTCTAAGCCTGATAACTGACAAATAAAGAAGTTACTATCAATTTAATTGTTTAAAGCTATTCAGGATTAAAAACGAAATCACTTCAGCCAAGAATTGAGTGAGAAAAGACAGACTAATGACAAATGGTAATATATGAATTTGGGAAAGGTGCAGTGTTTAATCCTGCATTATTTAATATTTTAATGAATTAGAAATACATTAAATTGTGGATCATATTACACTGAGGTGATTATAATCCCACAGAAACTAGATGAATCTTCTCTGCTCTAAAAGCTGAGCTTTCCTTTCAGTTTTCTTTCTTAATATCTGTGATTTCATTCTAACTGGCTATGTTTTGAGTAGAGGACAGGTGAAGCCAGATGGAAGCAGGGATTAAGGAAACTATTATCAGTATACATACACTCCTATGGGACTCTTATTAATTGTCACATAGATTGTCAGTGTATAAGATGGAATGAACAATATCTTTCTTATAAAGATATTTTGTTTTAAGGGTAAAATAAGTAAAGATATACCCAGGTCAATTTTAAAAATTGTATGAAGAAAATAGTGAATAGAGTTGTTTAATAGATACCAGTTTCTTTTCTCCCTTTTAAAAGTATGTAGTCCAACATAATAATTTTTCAGATGGAGAAACCAGAGACAGGAAGATGACTGTTCAAGTAAACATGTATAATTTGTTACAGAGAAAATCTGAAAGATATAAAATATCCAAATCATAAGCCAGCCACCTTTCCACCTTACCATTCAATCTTTCATTTTTGCTTCTTTACTCTTCCCCCAATTTTTGTCCTCCAAAAAGCTCATGATGGTAAAAACATTGTGTTATTTTTATTATTTTCATCATAGTCATTTTTAAGATCCACAGGCAAAACTCTTTACACTCCTGTTTTCTACTTTATCTGCCTGCAAGCTATATCTATTTGCATGCCCTAACTCAGATAAAATTTATTGTTAGAAAATATATAAGATATTTTTTCTTCAAAGTTTTATCTCCCCAAACTTCTATCTTTGTGAATATTAACTTTATTTTACATTACCTAGAAGCAAATCCTTAAAGTTACTTATGAACTACACTTACTCTTTATCAACACATTTTCATGAAAAATTTGCATTCTATTGTGTTTTTTTAAGTTCTTTTTCCCATTTATTATATTTCCATAACCACCACTGAATTCTAACCTCATCACATATTCACTTGTGTAGGGGAGATATTTTGATACATTTTAATAGATATGTTTTCCAATGTAAATAATTTATTTTCATGTACAGTTTTCCCTCCTAATACCTCCATCTTTTAAAACAAATATTATTATCCATCACTGTAGGAAAGACAGGCCACCATAAACATCAAAAAAATAAATGACCAAGAGAGTTAATTTATGTCTGTTGAGCTTTAAAACCTAAATCCTGAGGATAAATAATAGAGTTTAAACATATTAGAGAAGCATATTTATTCAATTTTATTTCATTTTTCTGCACCTGAGGAAATATACTTACTTTTCTGGAATAGATAAGAAGACATGATTCAAATATAAGAGAAATAAGGTTCTGCTTTCAGTATGTTGGTGTCAGTTTTTAACAGACCACAGATACCAACTATAAACTCTAAATAACATGTAAAAATAATTACCTGAAGGCTCTGAAATATGAACAAAAACAGATTAATTTTGGTGGTAATCTAAACTTGGAGGATGCAGACAGCATGGTGTGAGTTTCTCATTGTTACGGCTTCAGTGTGAAGGCAGACCTCAGGTATGGGGCGGTATGGCTGAGAATGACTAAAACTCTCATAGAAAACCTAAGTTTTTATGGTCTGAAGAACCAGAGGACAGGGCCAGAGTCAACATAGCTGTGAGAATATTAGGGTTGGGGGAATGTCTTAAAGGAGGGAAGCAGAAAAACAGAGCCCTCTGTCCAAATATCTGGATAATACCTACATCATGAATGAGCAAAGCAAACTTAAAACAACTTTCAGCTAATAGAAAGAATTCAACCGATACTTGAGTTGTCCATTCTTGGTGAGGCAGATATTGCTGTTAATAACTTGAAAATATTGAAGGATTATAACAGAATATAATATCTACAATTCAATAGCCATAATATTCAGAATACAATTTAAAATTACACAAAAAAACAAGGAACAGGAAAATATGACTCATTCTGAAGGGCAAAATCAATCAACAGAAGGCAACAGTAAGGTGATGATAGAATTTACAGACAATAAATCAGCTATGATATAAATGCTAAATGAGATGAAGGAAAATAAAATTGTAATGAATGAAACTGAAAAATCCCAGGATAAAAATATAATTAAAAACATAAACATATAAAATTAAAAATCACCTATAAAGCCTCAATAACACAATGGAGAGGAAAGAGTCAGTGACCCTGTAGTTAGATAAAAAAAGATTAAATCTAAAGAATTTTTTTAAAAAAATTTAAAAAGAAAACCAAATTAGAAAACAGTTAAAAAGAAAACAGTTTAAAAAGAAAACTGAAAAAATGAATAAGATCCACAGGTACCTATAAGACAATATAAAAATATCTCACATAATTGGATTTGGAATTGTAGAAACAAAGGAAATACTCAAAGAAATAGTTGCTAAAAACGTTTCAAATTTGGTGATAAAAAATTATAGATTCACATGGGATAAATAAATATAAAGCCAAGACTAGGCACAACATAGTCAAATGGTTGAAAACCAATGCTTAACATACAATTTTGAAATTAACTGGGAAGAAAATGGCATATTACCTACAAGGAAAAAATAATTAAAATGACTACAGATTTCTCATCAGAAACTATGGAGACAAGAAAGACAATGAAATATTAATTTTAAGGTTCTGAAATAAAAAAAAAAAACCTGTTAATCATGAATTGTATATCCAGAGAAAATATTTTTCAAGAATAGAAGCAAAATTAAGGTATTTTCAGGGAAAAGAAAACTAAGACAGGGGACTGACCCAGAAGAAATGCTAAAAAAAATATTCCTCAGGGTGAAGGGAAATGACCCCGAGGAAAACTTGGACCTTCAGGAAAAAAATGAGAAGAAGTAGAATTTATAAATAAATAAACAAATAAATAAAATATGTAAATGTAAAATAATATTAATTTTTATAAAATACAAAGGACTAAAGAAAATTATCATCTAGTGATATACATAGAAATAATAAATATTGCAGATGTAGCATATACAATACCAAATGGATATTAAATGGACCTATATGAATAAAAGTTTCTAAATCTTAAGTAAAGTGGTAAAATTACTAACTCTAAATTGTCTGTGAGATTTTAAGAATGTATATATTATTTCCTAGAACAACCACTAAAAACAAAATAATAATAATAATATGAAAGCAGGTAGAGCTAAAAAGGCAATAGCTGCAGTTTAATGGAATTCTAAAAAAAATACTCAATACAAAAAAGGGGAACAAGTTAACAAACAAACAAAAAACAAAGACAACAGACAGAAAACAAAAAACAAACTTAAATCCAACTATATTAATAATGATATTAAATGTTATTGACTAAACATGCCAACAAAAAAGGCAGAATTTCTCATTATGGAAGAGAAAAAAAAGCCAATATCCAGCAGTAAAGGTCCAATTAAAAGAGATGAAATGGGACTGAGGAAGGGATATGGCTTTTCACAAAGGAAGCCTGATTATTCTGACACTGCTCAAGTGAGAAAATTCACTGACGGTCACTCAACCCATTAGTTTGCTTTTAACTTATTAGATTATTTAACTGTATTTTGAAATAAAATACATTGTATAAAGAAATGCAGTCCTATATGGGCAGTTGGCTGAGATAAATGGTTCCAATGCAGATTAGAATAGTTAAGAATTGAACCCTGGAGTTTGACATTTAAACCTTTCCAATTTGATGTTTCTCCATAAAATGGTAAAAATAACAACATGTATTTCAGAGGGTTGTTATAAAAGTTTAAGTATATAACCTCTTTGTAAATCACTTATTAAAGAGCCAGTAAATAAGAGCATTCAATAAATGTTTCTCATCATCTTCTCCATCACACTTCTCATTTGTCCTATCACCAACATTATTATCATCATATCTGGTACCATGATCAGAGTTATATGGAGTTTCTATTTTCAAAGCTTCACATTCAGAGTCCATTAGTATGAGTTTTTCTTCTTGATGCTGTTAGAATATCCTCTTCTTTTTCAAGGAAACCCTATTTTGTTAAACAAGTTTGAATGGATTTTAGTTTATTGTGATCATATGATGCCTATATAAAAATACTATTTGCTTTTCAACATATATCCTTAAATAAAATCAACAGGTAGGTTGCTTTTGTTTCCTGCACATGTCATATTAATTCTGATGTTTTCCTATGTTGACTCCCTTCCTCTGATGAGCCACTGCTTCCTCATTTTCTATCAGAACAAATCTGACCCATGCAGGTTCAAAGACTACTGAAAAAAGCTCTCATTCATTAATCCACCTCTAACCTGATCTACTCTCATGAATCAATCTATTTTCTGAAATATTTTGCCACTAAATATACCTGCACCACAATCTAGCCATTGCATAAGTACTTCCTTTTAGTTTTTCTTTAGCTGCTGTCTGTCACATCTTATACCCCAAACCAGAATAAAAGTCCTTTGGAGGTCATAATGAAGTCTTTGAATTATGTCTCGTTATTCACAGTACACAAAACAGGTACTGGTAAAAGCAGTTTTTAGTTACCTAATAGTTACTAACAAATTAGATAAGCACTGTCTCTTACTTCTGGAACATCTCAGTACAATGTAAGATGCATTAATCAACCAGCTAGAACAATGGTAGAAAAAAATGCTGTCAGGAATGTACAGACTTCAAAAGGAATGACTATTTTGTTAATCAATTCCCTTGCCTTTGGAAAGATAATTACTTAAGTGTCTCCAAAAGCTGATTAAAATCAGTAACCTTCTCCACAGGTATCTGTACTTATTCTTCTTGCTTATATTTTTGTTGTTTAATAGATAAAAATGTAAGATGTTGGTTGAAGAGAAATCTTTGGGATTTATTTGCTTGTTTGTTTATTAATTTGAAGCAACACATTTAAAATATCACTTTAGTTAGAGTCAAAAGACCTAGATTTTTCATAATCTTATTTGGCCATTGAATTGTTATGTAAATTGGGAGAAGGGAATTAACCACATAGGGCCACAGTTTCCATATCTGGGAAGAAAAAAATATATAAAATCCAGCTGGACACATTGTGTATTTCTCATATGTGCCTCAAATGAAGTTAAAGGCTAAGATATGATGTTTTCTAGCTCAATCATTATACAAAAGATCTAACATTTTCATATAATTTGATAAGGGAAGTGTGATACTATTGATACCAAATATTTTTAATGCACTTAGTGTCTTAATTAGAATTTTTTTTTAATATCTAGGCAAGCTCAAATTCAGTTCACTTGTAAAAATTATAACTAACAAATGTTTGCACTTACATGACACAATCTGGGGAATTCACACTATTCTGTAAGCTAATTAAAGAAGAACCATCAAACAACAGTTAGTTAAAACAAAGTAATGAAAAATAATGGATTCCAGGATTGACAAATTACATGTCTTTATTCCAGCATTTAAAGTCATTGACTATTAAAATGCTCTCTTTCAATACCATGATTATCCTACTATCAATAAAATCCAAGGAGTCCCCTGTCAGAAGTTTCATGGAGCACCGTTATCCAAGGTCATCTATGCCTTTTCATTTTGGACTAAGTTTTTAGAAATGACATATTTTTGTGATGGCTGATAAATATGAAGTCTGTAAATTAGAGCTCAAGTATATAGGGAAGTTAAGTGATCCACACAAGATTTTCAAACTTATGACCTTAACCTTCTTAGTACAATATTTTAGTCTATTTAAATAAGCCACATGTACTCCAGTATGAATATATATATATATATATATATATATATATATATATATATATATAGGGCTTCCCTGGTGGCACAGTGGTTGAGAGTCCACCTGCCGATTCAGGGGACACGGGTTCGTGCCCCAGTCCTGGAAGATCCCACATACCGTGGAGCGGCTAGGTCTGTGAGCCATGGCCGCTGAGCTTGTGCATCCAGAGCCTGTGCTTCTCAATGGGAGAGGCCATAACAGTGAGAGGCCCGCATATCGCAAATAAAAAAAAAAAAGAGGATATGGTGGTTCTCCTTATTGGAAAATTTACCTGAAAAACTAGCTGTCTTCACTGGATGTTTCCACATGTCCCTTCTGCCCTCGATTTAGATATGTTAAACCTCTAAATATGATTGCATTTAAACCATTCTTTCTTTGTCAATGTGCCATGATATGTTGTTACATCAGAAATTATTTAAGTTAAAAAATGGCTTTTGGCTAATTGTGCCTGATCCAGATGCTCTTAACTTCCTTAAAATTAAAGAAAATGAAACAAAATCTCTGAAAGCCAATTAGAGGAGAAAAGTTTGTTTTAAATTCATTAAAGCTAAACACATATACTAACAGACAATATATTGCCAGAATTGGTGAGTGAGAGTTGGAGAACTAGATTAAGAAAAACAGTTAGGAACTACCTATGACACATTCCTGAAATATTACATCTATGTCTGTGGGTAAGAAGATATGAAGAAAATTCATATCTCATCAACTTGCTGTCCCTAGTGCAGAAAGGCAAGGTTTGTGTCAAGCAGAAAAAAAATTGGTAGGTGTTATCTCTGGTACTTCTGAGAGTCCATTGTGCTGCTTTACACTTGCTGTTAACTTTTACTGTCCATTCAGAGTATATAACTCCTTGAAAACCAGTACAGGTAGCAGTGTGAGAAAGGAGGGTGAAATATATCATCCCAGGAAGTATACAGTCCCATAAGTAGAGTGTTATAGAATGTGAAGGGATATAAAGAGTCTGATATTAGTGAATATAGGAGATACCAGTTTTTACATGATTTATTAATTCCATGTCCCAAAATATAGAAATGAGGTTATGATATGATCTATCATTTCATTAGAATCACAGTTGGTGAATATTTGTCAACATTTGAGAATCTGGTGAGCAGTTGTACACATCAGCAGTTGTGCCAGATGTGAGTTTAAAAATGAACCCAGAATCAAATTATCAATGAGTCATCAGAGGCTGAATGAGAGAAACTGGACTTCTGTTTTCACCTGTCAGCAGTGAGATGGTGCCTCCATTACTCGACAAGAAGAGTGTCAAAGATACCCACCTAAAACAGAAGGTTTAAATAAGATCCAGAGTCTTAGAATATTATGCAAAAATGTCCAGATTTTGATTAAAAAAATCATCATTCATCATACAAAGAAGGAAGATGTCAAACTGAAGAGGGGAAATAGAAACAATCAATGAATCATATAAATATATAAACATAACATCAGTATGACACACATGTTATACATCAGAAAAAGATCTTAAAATAATCATGATAGAAGTATGTCAATAAGCAATTATGGACATACTTGAAACCAGTGAACAAATAGAAATCCTTAGCAAAGAAATATAAGATATATAGAAGAATGAAATGGAAATTTTGAACTAAAATATATATATATAGTAGCTGAGATAAAAAGTCAGTGGACAGGATCAACAGGCGAATGGAGACTAATGAGGAAAGAATGAATGACCTGAAAAATAGAACAACAGAAATTATCCAATCTAAATAATAATAAAAAATTAACTGAATAAAAACATATTGTCTCATGGACCTGTGGGATTATTGCAAAAGATATAACATTCATGTTAGCAGTGTTTCAGAAGATGAGATGAGGGTGGGGCTTAAAATGTACACAGAAAAAATAATGGCTGAAAACTTCCCATATTTGCAAAGGACTTAAACCTACAGATTCAAGAAGGTAAGCAAACCCAAATGAAATAAACTCAAAGAAAGTCAAGCCAAAACACATCATAATTAAACTTCTAAAAATTAAAGACAAAGAACAATACTTGAAAGCAAACAGATAAAAAAATAACACCATACTGATAGTAGAAAAAAAATTCAACAATAGTGCATTTTAAAATTAGAAACCATGCAGTACTGAAGGAAGTGGCACAATATTTTTCAAGCGTGGAGGAAAAAAAGTACAGTTAACTCAGAAGTCTATGAAACTATCTTCCAGAATGAAGGGGAAATCAAGACAGTCTCAGATAAACTTGTAACCAGGAGATTTACTGTAGAGGATGGCCAAAGGAAATTCTCTAAACAAGAAGGGAGTGGTAAAAGAAGGATTATTGGGGTGTGCAAAGGGAAGAAAACATGGTAATCAAAGATCTAAGTAAATACCATTGACTTTCATTTTCCTCTTGAGTACTGCAAGTTATGTTTGATGGTTGAAGCAAAAATTATAACAATGTCTGATGTAGAGAAAATATTTCAGACAATTATGTTATAAACAGGGGATTGTAAAGAGATGTAAAATGAGGTAAGGTTTCTACACTTCACTTGAACTGGTAAAATTATGACACTAGTAGACTGCTGTTAATTAGGTATATACAGTAGACCCTTGAACAACATAGGTTTGACATGCATGGGTCCACTTATATGAGGATTTTTTTCACTAAATATATAGTACAACACTACATGATCTGTGGTTAGTTGAATCCATGGATGTAGAACCAGGAATACAGAGGGCTGACTGTAAAGTTATACATGGATTTTAAACTGCACAGAGGGTCAGCACCACTAACTCCCATGTTGTTCAAATGTCAACCATATAATGTAATACCTAGATAACTCAGTAAAAAGGTATATAAATATATATACTACAAAACAGTACAGATACATCAGAAAGGAATTCTAAACATTGTTCAAGTTATCCACAGGAAGGCATGAAAAATGAAACAGAAAAACATAAACTATAAAAAACCAAACAGAAAACAAAACAAAACAGCAAAATTAATCTATAACATATCAATAATCACATTAAATGCAAATGGTCTAAATATACCAATTGGAAGACAGAGATTGGCACAGCAGATCAAAAAACAAGATCTGATTACATACAGTTTATAGGAAAATCACTTCAAATATAAGAATACAGATCTTCCTCAACTTACAGTTGAATTATAGTCTGATAACCCATTGTAAATTGAAAATGTTATAAATTGAAATATATTTAATACTTCTAACTTACTGAACATTATAGCATAGTCTAGCCTACCTTAAATGTGCTCAGAACACTTACATTATTCTATGATAGGCAAAAGCATATAACACAAAGACTATTTTAAAATAAAGTGTTGAATACCTCAATAATTTATTGAATACTGTATTGAAAATGAAAAAAGCAGAACGGTTGAATGGGTACAGAATTGTTGTAAGTGTGTTGGTTGTTTACCCTCATGATAGCATGACTAACTGTGAGCTGTGGCTTGATGTCACTGGCCGTCATCAGGAGAGATTATCATACCACATATTTCTAGCTCAGGAAGAGATCAAAGTACAAAATTTGAAGTATGGTTTATACAATGGAGTTGAAAACTTGTAAGTCAAACCATTATAAATTGGGAACCATCTTTATATGGGGATTGAAAGTAAAAGAATGGTAGAAGATTTATCATGCAACATTAGCTAAAGGAAAGTTGGAGTGGCTATATCATCATCAGATTAATTAGACTTCCAAGGAAAGAGAAAAACATTATATAATGATAAAAAGGTCTGTCAGTGAAGACAACATAAAAATTCTGTGTTTATACAACAAGATACATAGCTATAATACATGTAAAATTAAAACTAGAACCTCAAAAGGGGAAATAGAAATAGAAAATAAAAATAGGAAAAGCCATATACACATATATGAAAAACTCAATTTATCTTTCTTAATAACTGAAAGAACAACTATATAGAAATTCAACAAGAATACAGAAGAAAATAACATTAACTCATAGTATCAAATTGGCATGAGCAGATCACCTCACCAAACACATTCAGAATAAAAATTATTTTGAGGTGTCCAAATATATATATCAAGATAGATTATATTATAGGTCATTAAATCAAGCTCAACATATTTATAAAGTCAATTTTGAATATATTTAAAGGTAAAAAATGTTTGAATCAATGGATAAACCTATCATGGTTTTAAGTGGAAAGATTAAATATTTCTTTTAAAGATAAAAATTATTTCCAATCATTTAAAAGTGGATGGAAATTTTAACCAAAATCAGATCAGTTGTTTGTGTATTTTGCTTTTTAAGAACTTGTATGCATGACTCAATTTCATCTGGAAAATCAGTGTGGTGGTCATTCTTAGTTTTTGTAAAGAAAATAGTCTTTCAAAAGAGTTGGATTCTAGTTGTGACATCACATCTTATTTCTAGTCATTTTGGAGACACTAAACCTTTCTAAGTTTATATTATATAATTCATATAATTGACATAATCATGTATAAGTTACAGCGTTATTGTGATTATTAATCATCTGAAGAAATCATTTAGCACAATACCTGACATTGTTAACACTCAGTAAACGGTAGAGTTTTTTCACGACATTTTTCAAAGCTGGATAACAGCAACTGAAATTTATCAGAAATTCTTGCCCTTCCGATGAAGAGTGAAATTTATTTTTGGTCCAGCCACACCCTTAACTTTTGGAAATGTGTATCACAGGCTTTTCATTACTGAAACATAAAGCATGTAATAAAGATGTGACCTCACACTTTTGCTTCAGAAAAGAATGTTCAGTGAAATATTTAGGTACATCTTTTAGTAGAAATATCCTTCAGCATATTTTTAAAAATTGTTTACCAAATCTGTATTTAGACTGCTTTATTCACATAAATATGTATGTATTTTTGGGTGAATGTTTTTGCAGAAAATATGATGTAGCTAGAGAGGACAATACATTCTACATCACGATGGAAAAAAAAAAGTCATGAATGACTAATTTATTTAGTTGGTACAGTGAAGCCTGTGCTGAACTCTTTCATACAAGATGTACTTTAAAATCAAAGACCTTATTCCTAGGTAATATACTGTCAGAAGGTTAACAGGTAAGATTTTCCTTGATACTAGGGAATAAGGGCAGTACCAGGTCTGGAGATCTGGGTTTATGGAAAAACTTGGATAAGAGAATAAAGAACTTCTCAATTTAGTGAAACTCAGAAGTGGAGAGGCATGGAGAATTTTGAAAGTTGAGCAAGTGTGCTGGGGGTTAGAGAGAAAGCAGAACAAGTGTGAATCAGGAAACCAACCTGGCAAAGATATGGCCAGATCTATGTGGTAGCATTTTGTTATTCCCCTCCACTGGTTCAAAACCTTCTGCAAAGTTTTACTGTTTCCATCAGTTCACAATTGGGCTATAAGGAATCAGAAATGGGTATAATATATTGAGTTGGCCAAAAAGTTCCATAAGATGTTATGGAAAAACCTGCATGAATATTTTGGCCAATCCAATACATCTTCTGTTGGGTCTGTTGAAATTTTCTATTGCCTTTGTTTGGAAAATGATCTTTCCTTCACTAAACAAGTAATTGCAACTGGTGGTAGGAATGTCCTCAACTCACCCTAACTCTGCACAAAGAGGATTGAGTTGATTGACGAAGGCATGGATACCCCAGGTTACTTTAGCTCTCTATCCCTGCCCACAGATGATAGATAAAGGGAGAGGAAAATAAATCAAAGTGAGACAGCTAGATTTTTTCTGTAAGTTATTTGAACTTGAACTCAATATCCTTCTGGTATTAGTCAATAATGGTATGACACAAAAATTGTCAGTGGGCAAAGTTATGTAGCATAACCTAAATGAGAAAATGAAGCTCACCCCACACCTCAAAGGACTGAGAGCATCTATCACATACGCTGCCCCAACCCAACATTTTAGGCCCTGATGTGGAATCTATGTGAGAAACCCACAAGCTCTCTCCCTTATTTTGAGCTTTGATCTAACCAGAGTTATGAATCCCGGTGCTCCATGAGGTTGAATCCTATTAAATTTGCATCCAGGATACAAAATTATGTACCCTGGTCATACATGAATGACCCTGCTCCAAGGCTGACATGTTTGTCAGAGAGAAACATCAATAAACAATAGGTGCTTTGTCCCCAGGATAGAATATCATATCCTAATAATGAAACATAAAAGGACCCAAATACTTCCATGCATGGTTTTTATAGCTCCTTTTCTGAGTTTCTGGGAGATAAATTCTCATTCTTCTTGGTTCTGATATCACTGACTGGTAGACATGTCACTGGATTTTCCAACAATTGCCAGCTTCCAGAAAATTATTCACAACTGAACTTTCTAGATTATTGTAGTTAAAAGAGATTAAGAAATGATCAAATCAATGTCCTGTCTAGTGTTGAGAGTACACTTATATCACTTTATTTGGTATTGCTTAATGCTAAAAACAGTACAGTGAGCTGTAGTGGGGACATCTCGTGTTGGGAAATTCACCTTAATATCTAATAGTCTTTGGAGATTAATATTCTTCTCCTGTAGGAGTGGTGGCACTAGATTCAAGTTTTTTGCTTTACATATACCAGAAACTGCTTAAGTCATAGCTATACCACTTAATACTGCCTTCTACATATATTAACAAAATCTTTATTCTTACTTAAATACTTTAAAATATAGTTTCTTTCTTGAAATTATATGAAATAATATATTGAATAATGGAGAAATTTAGATATAGCTAGTTATGGGAAGAGTGGGCTGGAACTTAAGGGTTTTTATTCTTTGTCTGGTCTTTTCTGAAAACTCTTACTGCCTCTCAACTGAAAACACAATATAGTTAAAAAATGAAAAATGTAAACCTAGGATTCTTTTTCATTTGTTTCAAATGTGCATTATATATATATATATATATATATATATATATATATATATATATGTGTGTGTGTGTGTGTGTGTGTGTGTATATGTGTGTGTGTGTCTTTCTAGGTCTGTTCATTCGTTCTTGGGATAGAGTTATTCCTCCCTTCCTACACCTTGCCTACTTGCTAGTCTAGGAATTGGTACAAGCAAAGTTATCTATTGGTAGTAGTTCTGAACCATGACACTTCTATAGGTCAATTTAAGAGACACCAATGTATGCAAAGACACCTCTGCAACAATGAAGAAGAAAGCTACTAATATTTACTGCAAAATAGAACCTCCCATGTAAAAGAGGTTGCCTTAAAATACATAAAAGTCTAAGGAAAACTTCTAAAAGCTGTAAGTACTGATCACACACTATCAATCCATAAGATTAAATGCAGAGAGGCCAAATGGTAGAATTCAGTAAGGTGAGAAAGAGAATGAAAGAAAAACAGAAAGAGAGAGTCTCCAAAAATAAATTCTAACTTTTTGAGGAAATAAGTTAAAAGAGAGATGGCTTTTCAGGCTATATTCAACAGCAATAATCAGGGTTCACAAAGCAGAGGCATTGTTGGTAGTTATGGAAAAGCTGTTTTAGAATGTGCTCTGAAATAGACTCTATCTTTGCTTTCTTCACTTTCTTTTCTGATTCTGTACATTGTTTCTCTCTGGTGCTGCCACTCAGTTGCCTGTGTTTGACCAAGGGCACCCTGAAAAAACTCAGCTCTGTAGCTAAATTCCCAGAATTTGTGACTCTTGCTTTGACTCCTTTCTGTGACACATTTAACATCTCTGACCCTTTTCTCACCTTCCTTAACATGGACCCAATTAGGGGAAATTTTTTCCTTAATACAAAAAGATTGGGCTAGTTCTGCAGCCTGGATTCTGTCTAAATGCTGGTGCCATTTCTTTAGTGTGTCTAACCAGTACAAAAATAGAACTTTCTCCTCACATAGGTGTTGGGAGAATTAATTAATGTTTATGAAGCACCTCAGATCCTTGGATGAAAGGGCCCTGAAGAATTCTCTCATTTGAATGTGGTATTATTGCATCATCTGATCCTGTGGTGAAGCTGGAAGATAAAAATAGCCTCAAGTACAGTGACCAGCTGTAACTCTGTGAGGGAGGTGTACTCTCTGTTCAGGGTCTGGGTAAAACATTTATTAAGAATTTCCAGAGAAAAATTGACTCATGCACATTTTAGGATTGTGCAATTTTCTTTCACAAGTTAAACTCCCAATTCCATGCTTTTCTTTCTTGGGTGAAGACCTAAATATAAACACCAAGGACATACTATATTTTACTTCTTCTCTTTTGAAATTTGATAGCAAAAAATATTAGTAGTTCATATACTAGTATAAATAATTAGTAAAACTTAAACTGGTACTCATAGACTAGTACTCATTCACATCAAAAACTTCATACCCAAAGGAAATAACCAGATAAATTAAAAAATTCTCAAATAAAGAGATTACAGAGTATTTTGATTGGCTAAGGTAATCTTGCTGCATTCTCTAAATTCAGAATACATTGTCTGACATTATGTAAAAACCAGATAAGATAGAGTTAATGGTAGAAAAAAAATCATTGGAACGTAACACTTTTTCTCTCCTGGAACAATTTTTGACTACTCTAAGATACTCTTTATTTCAAATAATAATATCTGCTTTATTTCAAATCATAATATTTCAAAAGTAATATCTGCTTTAGATTAGGAAACTTTATTTTCTCACAGTACTTTCGTGAAGGTAAAACAACAGATGTGAGTTTATCAATAATAATAAAAATTAAAATAACATTTATAAGCTAATTATATCTCAAGATCATTTCTAAGCCCTTCATCAATATTATTTTATTTAATTCTTGTAACCTGAGAGGTACATGCAATTACTGCTTTACAGATGGAGAAGCGAAGGCACAGATAAGTGGAATGACTCACCAAAGATGGCAGACTGAAAAGCGGTGGAGGCCAGGTATAAACCCAAACCATTTGACTTCAGAGTGCTGGTGGGTATAGAGACTCATTCAGTAGCATCATGAAGGTTCTTTGATAACATATGATAACTAAGCTCTGAGTGTGAGGAATTTTAAGCACTTTGAAGAGAGATGACTCTTGAGAAGTACATATTTAAACAAAATGTGGAAAAGGGAAATGTATTATTTTCCTCCCTTTAGTCAGTGGTAAACCTCTCTGCATTTGAAAAATACCGGCCCCCATGAAGTAGGAGCATGGCTTTCTGCCAAATGAGAACTTTTAGGGCTAACAGCAGGACAGACTGTGAACCCATAGACAAAAGAGGACTATTCATGCTTGTCCTCTATTTGGGCCCATTCCATCTTTTCCAGACACAATTGTGTCCTTTGATCTCTATTTGAAGAACTCACAGTTGGCATTCTGTTATTGAGTATCTGGAGAAGTTTGGTTATCTCTCCACAAGGAATCCTAGGGCTGGACTCATGACCTTGTCACAAAGACTAAGCCTTATGCTACCCCTGAAAGAAAATAAACAGATGTGTCTCCCCTGGTTTAATGGGATGTAAAACAGCACTTAGGCTTGTCACTGTTCCTCCCAGTATTCATCAGCATCTCACTACTAAATAGCATGCTCCCAACTCAAGCAGCTGCCGTCAAGGTAGGAGGTGACAGGCTCTTGGATGGCAAGACGAGCTTTCAGATGTGGAACAGTCAAGGTGCCGACTTGAGGAACCTGTAGGGGGATTTAACCATGGTGCTTTTATTTTCAGGGTAATGAGTCAAAGGGAAGGGCCCACCTATGCAGACTGCATCCACGAATGAGACTAGCAGTGAGATTAGGCCAAAATCAGTATTTTCTTAAGAGACCTGGGAAACTTGCTTGTTTTTTCAAATATCTAATTATTAGATGGTAATGAATCATACTTAAGAATGCCTGTTTGAGGATCATTGGATACTTGGATAGCAAGACCACTAAAGTGATTATCAGCAGAGTTGGGTATCTGACTGCATGCAGTCTCATTGCTTTGGCTGTCTTCCTGCAGGTTTCAGAATAGATTGAGGAGGGTTATTCACTGACCCTACTCTGGGCAGAAGCCTTACTGTGCCCAAGGAGACACTGTCCTCATACTTGAGAGCACTCACAGACTCAGAGAAGAGACAACGCTCTAATTTCAATCCTTGATGAGTTTAGGGTAATGTCTCCCAACAAAAATAAAGGCCAGAATGTTATCTGCAGAATGTCATCAATGAGAGCAAATCCTTCTCAAAATTCTTTGGCTTTCATGCCTTGAATTAAATATTCTGAATATTTCTATTGATTGAATTTATCAGAAAACTTAGATTTCTATTGCAGTATGTACTGCATAATGATAGGAGTAAAATGCTAGCTAATGATAACATTTATTCAGTAGTTAAAATGTCAAGTTTGAAATTCCTTGATTCTCTGTAGGTATCCCACCCTTGTTTAAGCTTTTGCCTATAATAGATCAGTCCTTCAAAATCTCTATTCTCAGGCATGGCACAAGTAGAGAAGAAGAGAACAAATATAGAATACAGTCCCTGAAATGTAGGTGCTTACAGTGTGGCTGGAGAGAAATTACTTAATAATATTAGAGAATAAGAAAAAAAGGAAACAAAAAGGAAGTAACACAAGTGTACATAATTTTAGATAATAGAGTTTAGGAATTCAGAATTTGGACCTTAAAGGACTGTTACCCACATAGCAATAAAGACTTACCACTTGCTAGGCATGTATCCTTATATATCCTTATGCATCACATCTCTAGAGTAAACAAAGCAGCATGTACAATCACAGGGTTATTGTAAGGATTAAATGGATCAATGTAGAACAGTGTTTAACCAAGTACCTGGCACATAGTATATATTCAGCATGTATTATATATCAATGGCATTAATATTAGTGTTATTATTTCCCCTTAGATAAATTATAGATATTATGGCCCTGTAATACTAAGGACTTCAAAATCTATTGATTGTATCTATGTTGTTTAAAACCCGGGTTCAGTGAATAATAACAAATGACCTTTGATCATTCTCTCTACATCAATCTGCGTACCTAATTCTAAGTCATGTCAATTCCTTCTCATATATATTTCTATTTTAGACACAGATTCTAAAAGATTCACACAGACCCACCACATACCAGGTTGTGAAATGTGGCATTTTCACTTTGTTTAGCTTATGTTTGTTGCTTACTTTTCCTACAATGAACCTGCTAACATGTATTGTTTATACTATAGAAAAACAGGGGAGCTTCCCTGGTTGTGCAGTGGTTGAGAGTCCGCCTGATGATTCAGGGGCCACGGGTTCGTGCCCCAGTCCAGGAAGATCCCACATGCCACTGAGCGGCTAGGCCCGTGAGACATGGCTGCTGAGCCTGCGCGTCTGGAGCCTGTGCTCCACAATGGGAGAGGCCACAACAGTGAGAGACCCACATACCGCAAAAAAAAAAAAAAAAGAAAAAAAAGAAAAACTGGACAAATATTTTTGAATTATTTTTCTCCTCCCCAATTTTACTGTTAATGCCTTAGTTCTGTTTTTTACAATTATTTTTTCAGCCACAGTGTTGCAGCAGATCTCTTGATGACTATCTTCCACACAGTAACTTTGGTGGAATTCCCAATTGCAACTCTGTGTGACCCCCATAGCCCTGGAGAATGTAGGTCATGGGTACTCACTTTGTATAAACTTTCAGACAACTCTAGCGCAGGATATTATAACTGTCTCTGTCTTTCTGCTTCTCTCACCTCTCTATGAATGAAATAAATGAAAGTGGAAAACATTTTGCCATCAAGTTACAATATATTCCCAAAAGACTATAGTTAACAGGGTATATGTAAATCCACAGCTTTACACTTAAGTTGAATTTCATTTTTGTAGTTTGCATTTTTTAAGTTGAAAATTTCCACCCAACAGAAGTTGTACGGTAATAATTCACTTTTTCTAACTGTTTAAATTCATTTGAAAATAAATGAAATGAAAGAGCTCAAAAGAATTATATCTCATTAACTTTGAAGAGGAAACAATCAAGATTTCACTACTTTTTTCCTTATATAAACTGCCTGTTGTACTGCAGAATGTCAGTGCCTGGCATGCCTTCCTGCCAACATGCAGAACAGATGTAGGAGGGCACCTTGGGGACCATACATTATAAAGTATGGCTGAAGAACTATTTTCACACCTCTCCCAGCCCTGTCTTCACCTGTTTATGCAGGAAGCAGACCTGTGGATTTTAGTTCATCTGGTTCCATGCCAGTGGTGTCCCAGCGGCTCCAGACAACTGCTTTCTCATTTGAAGCTCTGTTCTTTTCCGCCTAGTTTTGGCTGACAGTTGCTCAGGTTTGGCTGCTGGCAGGATGTCAGAGGCCTCTTTGCTACAGGTTGCTTCAGTTTAAGAAGAAGTTGGTAATAAAACAGATTTCTAAGAATGAGACTCAGAAATAAGGCTGGCATTATTTTAATGATGAGGGAGACTTCTATGTAGACAGCTTCAGAAAGACGAGCAGACGTTTGGTTCTTCCTGGTTCCTGTCTATTACCATGAGGCTATGAATGCAGAGAGAGAAAGCTTAAACCTATAAACTCTAGGCATATATCCATACCCATCAATTAGTAAAACCACACAGTGTAACAACATCTAAACAGTATCCTGTAACTAATGATTTTTGTGTGATGTACTCAGCCAAGTAATCAAATGTCCCAACAACCTCAGGTCATATGTGTTAAGTTATAATATTAATTGCACTAAAGTCTAATAATTAAAAGAGATTTAGCCATGAACTCCTAAGAGGCAGAAAACTCAAACTTTGATGCTTTATGGATCATAATGGATAGAGGCCAGCAATAAGTTGTAAAAAACAATGCAGACCAAAATTCAACATTTCTGTTCCCTACATTTTTCTTGGCATAGGGAACATTGGAGATGCCTTCCCTAGAGTGTGGCAGTTAGTGCCATAAGAGCTCTGTTATCTCACTTTTGCAATTTTATTCCAGAGATGCTCACAGGTGAAGTGAACTTGGTTGGAAAAAAGTCCTTATTCACTTTTACAGACGCTCTTTGGATGCAAAAGATCTGAATGATGAGGCATCTGTGTTTTCTTTCTCTATTTCCATCCTAGTGGAGTTAGAATGTCTTTGGGAAAACAAACAAAAAAATGCTGCCAGATACTTATAAATGAGGCTTTTGGTGTGACTCTGAAATATGTGTCAATATATCCTATATGTGCACGTTCAAGCTTTAAGGAACATGGCATGGGTGAAGACTGGAAAAGAGAGGAAAAGATGTCTCATAACAGACTTAATTCTTTTCTTTTTTTGTTAATGTTCATGTATGGAGACCAAATTGATGAAGTGTCAGTAGCTTACAAGGACATAATTAGAGGTCTTCTAGGACCAAAGGTTAAGAATTATAAGCCATCTTGATAATGTTATTTTGCTCTCCTTCCCTTTATCACATGAATACCTGACTAAGGAAAAGTGCCTTGGGAAGTAGTAGTGATATTGGCACTTCTAATGTTACTGGGAACAACTCCCACCAATTCGAAGCATGATTGGATTTACCACTTTGCCACATTTCCCAGACATTGGAGGTAATCCTTCAGCATAATAAAATATGTAATATTCTGTGGCCATAGATATTTTTTGAACTTGGTTATCCTTAAACTGTGAGTGTCTTCAGAATGTGAGTAACTAGGTGTAGAGCATTACACCAGTCTCTGAAAGAATACCAAGCAGTCTAGACTAGAGATTAGCAACCTTTTTTTTTTTTTTTTTTTCTCTAAAGGGCCAGGAAGTAAGTATTTTAGGCTTTGCATGTCATCATGCCGATGCTGGGATACTTATTCAAATCTGCTCTTATAACTCAAAAGTATCCGTAGACAATACATAACAAATATCTAATTTGGGGGGTCTAGATTTCAGTAGAACTTTATTTACAAAAATAAATGGCCAATAATATTGGCATGTGGTCTTTAGTTTGTTGATTCCTGACCTAGACTTCTGCCCACAGTAACTTCACAGTCCAATTGGGCAGATATGGAGGCATGTGAAGAGACAATTAAAGGTAATAACATGAGAAAAAAACAAAGCAGTGGAGATAATAAGATACACAGAAGCTCAGAGGGACAAGAAATACTTGAGAATAATAATTATATATTACATGAGCCTTGGATAAGATCACCGATGTTCTTTTACATTCTGTAATCTTAAAACGTACCATCATTATAGATTCTTCTCTGTTAAGCAGATTTCCATTCCTGGTAAGTGTACCTCATGAGAGTACATTTTTATTAAAAGATGTGGGTGGAAAAAGGTCTAGAAGAGTGGTACAGAAAATCAAGGACTTCTGAAATTTAAGTGGTTGATTAAATAGACTTGAAAGTACCATAATATGAAGTTTGTGTAATTGCCATCTTCTCTATTTTACACATCCCTGACCAAGACCTGTGAGCCTTAGAGTCTGATGATTGTTTCATTTAAGAAAGCCATGTAGGACGATTCTTGGAAATATGTTGGCTTTCTGTTTTCATTAGAAGCAAATATGGAGCTCCTTTCAGACTAAGAATCAAACTTATAACTCCCAGGTAATATTGTGGCCAGCACATTTACTTTTGATAGAAACGAATGTCAATTTAATTGAAAATGAGGCACTCTCCTTAGACTCATGGCAAATTGCAATCCTGGCCTTCAGTTCTGAAAGCTTGTGGTTTTTGTGCTGGATTTTCCTTACCTGGTTTAGAAAATGACGTTCTGAGTTTCACCAAGCAATATTTAAAAAGGTATCCTGTACAGATCGTTTTATGGAGATGTGAATGAAAATGAGTTGAAGATGTCTCAAAGCAGCTGTAGTCTCTCATTCAGAGCTACCAAAGACATCAGAGACACTGCATGAAATCAGAGAATCAGAGGACGTGGCCATCTTCCTTATCAGGGAGCTAAATTTCCTATCAATGAAAAGAGATTCTTTCTTTTAATGTGATCAAGATGGGTCCCTTAGGGTCATAGTTGAAGTACGTTAGTGGAGAGATTAAAGTCTACCTTCTGCTCATCTATATTTAACCTGAACACAAAAGATTAAGAAGATTTTAGACTCTGGTGAGCTGACTCATTCTTATTCTCTCTCTCTCTCTCTTCTCTCTCTCTCTCTCTTTCTCTCTCTCCATGAACACTGAATTTATCATTTAAATGTTAAAAAGGGAAACCAGATGCTATAGTTATTAACTTTTGGAATCAACTATAATCTTCCTATTAAATTCTTCCATCCAGGTACAGGCAATTATTTGCTTGATCTTAAGGTGCAGAAAATGCAGGCACACAGGGTTTCAGAAAGTCCAGTTTAACAGGACAGGTGGGTAACTAATAATGTGGAAAATTACCTGCAGATTGAGGATATTGGGAATGACTAATGGCCAAAACTAAGTGAGTAAATTAGTTGCAAAATGATGCCATTTGCAGTGGTTGTGTGAACGGGGGACAGGAAAGCACAGTGGCATGTGGCAGTGAGCAGAGCTGAACAGAGTTTGAATGTGGCCCAGACTCAGGAAAGCATGCCATCTACTTATGCCTTCCCCCCACCCCCACCCCTGCCCTGTGGCTGCCTCTGGCCTTCATTTATTTATCTATTTTTGCTCATCTGTGTTGGGAGAGTAAGTTTTAACAGTGCCGGCTGTGGAGTCTAGTTAGCTTTATAAAGTCTAACACAAAGTCATCACCAAGGTCAAAGCCATCAGTTACAGAGCTTGAGTTTGCTTCAAAAACCCAGTAGATTTCAGACAGTCAAATATGGTCAGAATTTGTAGAAAAGGGCACAGGGTGGGCTTTGGAACAATCAAAACTTAAGGTTGACTGTTACTAATTAGAAATACATTGGTATTATCCTCTAAGACAGGTTTGTTGAGCAAATATAACATGAAAAACTTTTGTTTAAAGATATTTTAAAATGACGAGTGTCATATAACTGGTAGATTTACTTTATGTGTTGTTTTTTTCTCTTTTCTTTATAGAATTTTTAATAAATTGATAGTATGTCTTCAATTCTATGATGCCTTAAGATAGAAAATATACATATCTTGTTGGTATTACAACTATTTTAGAACAGACTTGCTGAGCTACCCATTTTTCCTTCTTCCAGATCCTCTTTGAGATCCCATCCAGTACTAGCAGTTCAAAGGAGGTAACAAATAGCATCGCAGTCCATTGTCTAAACTTACCCCAATGACAATAGAATGACAACTGAGACAACTTTAATCAATAAAATGTTATTATTATCTATCCTAGAAAGTGTATAAATGCAGGAAGGTCTTCTCAGATCTAATGTTCTTGCTGCTGAAGTGCTAACAATCTGAAAAGAAGGCTAATTGACTACTTAATCCATTTTCTTTGATAAATGTTTAGTTTAAGCTTACCATGTTCTGCCCATGGTGGTAGAGAGAGGGTATTGAGAGGAGTTTAAGAGAATCACAAAACAAGATGTTTGCCCTCCAAATACTCATAAAACTAAGATGCTTAATTGTGTAAAAAGTGTGTCATTAAGTGCTGTATAGTGTAATATATTCCCCTAAGTCACATGGTAGGACATTTAAACTTTCTCCGTGACTAAATTGAAGACATGAAAAACATAATTAACTTTTTTATGTCTTCACTATTAAAGAACAGGTTTTCAGTACTTCATGTGTAAAAGTCAGCAGTTACCTTATACTCAAGCTGCAGAATATATAGACATATGTTTTGGCTGTCTAACTAACTTGTTTAAAACTTCCTTGTGTTGACTTTACTAGTAGACACTGTTCTCCTTCTCCAGGTGAGTTGATCTATCTATCCAATAAAAGGGTTACATAATTCCCCGAGTATTTTGATGACCAAATAATTCATGGACTTTTGTAACATGGCATGAAAGACTTCAGACTACAATGCTAAAATCCATGGATTAATCCCCTTTTCAATGTTCATTCTACAGTAGTTGGTGATTCAGGTGGGCAAAGAAAAGCTGCCTTTTGCTGAAATCTGTCCTTTGATATTTTTAGAATTAAAATATGAGTCACAGGCATAGAGAACAAGAGTCCAAAAGGACAAAAAACACTCTACTGCATTAGGGCATGCACATCTCAGTTTAGTAGGGCATTTTAACCATTGCAATGAGCATTGTATGAAACAAAGCTGCAACTTCATTAGCAGTTACCAGGTAGAATATAATTCCTTTAAAATGTACTTACTGGTTTACATACTTGATATGAAGTCAGATATTTTCCTTGTGTAGTATACATGCTATGGTGATTCACAATATACAGATGAGAAAGATGATAAAATAAAAACATGCTTTTGTAAAATGTTTTTATTTTGTTAGAAGACTTTGACATTTATTATCCAATTCATTAAATTTTTAATTCCAATGTTGAATTCATAATCTTCTATCCAAAGCAGTCACTTCCCCTGCTTTTCTTCCTTGTTTTAGTTAGTCATACCTAAATCTTGGAAGCCATTTTGATTAGCTATCAAGTTCTATTCTACAATGTCTCTTACACCTGAAACTTTGTTTCCATTTCTATTGCTGCTATTCCATTTATTACTAAAAAATTTTCCTGAATCTTCTTCCATCTTTGTTTACCAATTTAAAAAAAAAAAGTATCCCAAGAGGATAGAACTTATCTGCAGCAGGGTGATTTTCATACTCAAAAAAGTGCATCCTCATTGTCTACAAAATAAAGTGCATGTTACTAGTCAATCGTTCAAGGTAGATGGAATCAACTTTGCAGGAATTCTCTATCTGTACCCTCTAATTTAGGATTGAAACTAAATTTTAAGATAGATATACTCTTTTCTACTCTCTTTACTTCTTTTTCTCTTTCTGCAACACCTATGTTGTAGGACATTTTTAATAGTTTCTGAAGAACTAGTGACTGCCCCTGAAAATGGTCTCTTCCTCTACTTTACATTGGTTGGTTTAAAAATGTTCATGAATCATTCTACCCATTCTTAATAAGTAAGACAGGGTCAGGAGGCAGAGTTGAACTGGCTGCTGTTCTTGTAACTTTGGTTGGTATTGTTAAGTCAAATGTAATCAAGGGAAATATAGTCGGTTACAATGACATGTTCCCTGCACTTGGGATGCAGAGCAGCACTGTCCTGTTCTTAGCTTCCTACCTTCATATCTTCACACTGAGAGGAGTGCATGCTTTCACAGTAAACCAATGGATTATATTATGACAAGTGATCAGTTTTAGTGAAAAAGAAGGTTTTGTTTGCCTTGAAGAATGTGAAATTTTAGGATGAACAGGAATTACTTGTTCAACTACGAGGGACCTGGCAAAAGGGAGCTGGCATGATGAAGCAGGGACTCTGCAAAGACTAAATAGAAAAGGAGAGAGGGAGGCCGACCAAATGAAGGATGGAGACCCTGGCCACCAATGGGAAGAAAACTCTAAATGAAATGAAGAGGCTGCTGGGAATAGTAATAGATTGAGTTTTCTTTTTGTATCATATCTCTACTTTAAGGTAGTTCTCAATCGATTATTTCCTAAATGGTATTTCCAGTTATTGACTCTGTGAACCTGTTGTGGCCACTGTACATAAAAAAGAAGGACCCCTCACATAAAATTTGCTTTGCTGTCAAAACTAATGACACCGCACACATGCACATACACACCAAGAGAACATGAAAAAGTTTATTTCTCACATAATGGGGCTTTCTAGGGAAAGCAGGGTGGCTCCCAAAAAGATATGAAAATTGATTGAGAGATCAGAAAAGGAGACTGACAGGAGGTTTTTTTTTTTTTTTTTTTTTCTTTTTGCGGTATGCGGGCCTCTCACTGTTGTGGCCTCCCCCGTTGCGGAGCACAGGCTCCGGATGCGCAGGCCCAGCGGCCATGGCTCACGGGCCCAGCCGCTCCACGACATATGGGATCCTCCCAGACCGGGGCACGAACCCGTATCCCCTGCATCGGCAGGCGGACTCTCAACCACTGCGCCACCAGGGAGGCCCGACAGGAGGTTTTTATGTTGTTTAGGAGTGGTAGCTGGGATGAGGCAAGTATTACATGTATGTGCAGAAGATTGCCTTGTTTCAACTTCCCACCTGTGTCAAATAAGGGAGTGCCTAAGCTTAAATATCAGCTTGCCCAAATGTGTGGCATAAGCAGAAAAAGGAGGGGTGAGGCTTAATAGCTGTTAGCAGGTAAACATCAAAAAGTAGAGTCTGACTGACTTTATTACAGAGGCATAACTGCCTGAATGAAGTATCAAATGTGGTGGTTAAAGTGGTCCAGCTCAATGGGGAGAAGCATTTTACCACTGATTTGTTTAAGATTGCTGGTGACTGGTGATAATAAAAGGCATATCAAATTTTAAACAAGCCTTTATTATTAAACATTTTTCTGGAGAAAGGATAGCCCCTCTTAACTGCACATCTCCCAAAACATCCTCTCCCCACTACCCTGGTATATTTGTAGCTACAGGTACACAGAGTCTCTGTCTTTTATTCTACAAAAATATTTTCCCATTGTATCTAAGGCTGGGCCCTCAAAATAAATCCATGAGGTGGTTTGACCTTGTAGAGGGGTGTGGCAAAAGTTTGGGGTAAATTTAGGCAATAGATGTTGCAGACTCCTACAAAAGCAGTCACCTTTTATTCATGCAGAAGTAGTATCCTTAACTTCCAGAATCTAACAGAATTTTGTTGTTATCTCATGGAGATTGTTATACCTTGATTATATTATAGATATTTTGTGCTTTTGAATTTTTCTGTAAACTTTTTATTTGGGGATAATTTTAGATGTCTAGAAGAGTTGCAAAAATAGTACAGACTTTTCTATATAGCTCTTACTCAGTTTCCCCTAATGTCAATATTTGACATTACCATGGTTTTTGTCAAACTAGAAAACTATTATCAGTGCATTAAACTCCAGACGTTATTTGACTTCCCAGATTTTTCACGACTGACTTTTAAAAATGTTTTTTTTCCAAGATCCAGAGCAGCACATTTCATGTGTTTATCATGTCTCTTTAGTCTACTGTGGTCTGTGACAGTGTCTAAATCTTAACTTGTTTTTCATTACCTTGACAATTTGAAGATAACTGGTCAGATATTTTATAGGATGTCCTTCAATTAAGGTTTGATGTTGCTTTCATGGTTAGGTTGGATTTATGGACTTTTGGGAGGAATACGATGAAGGTGTAGTGCCTTTTTCATCATATCATACCAGGGGATGCTAGCTTTCATTTGTTTTGATATTTCTTCTGCTAGACTATACAAAAGCTCTTTGAGGTGGGGAAGTATGGATTTTTCACTTTTATATCCTTTCAGCCTGGTTAATAAAATGTTTTCTAGATAGAAGGTACTCAATACGTGTTTCCTGAATTAATTAAAAAAATGAATACATTCTCATACTACTTCCTATTTGGAGAAAAGGGTAGGGAGTGTAAATTTTAAATTAGAGTCAAGAAAAAGGAGACACATATCATAAAGTTGGTAATTAGCCCTGCTAGAACAATAAAACAGGTTTGGGGGACTTGCATATTTATGCCCAAATCATGGAATCAAACTGATTTCTATTGGTAAGTGGCATGCCTAGTTCCTCAAATCCCAGAGTTTGCTTTTAGAAAGGAATTGATTAGTTTTATGCTCGGCAAAACCTCCAAAATTCAGAGAAGTGAGCCCTCAGTTCAATTTTATTTTTTATTTATATATTTTTACTGTTAGGTTAATTAAAAAAAATATTGGAGTATAGTTGCTTTAAAATGCTGTGTTAGTTTCTACTATACAGAAAAGTGAATCAGCTACACGTATACATGTATCCCTTCTTTTTTGGATTTCCTTCCCATTTAGGTCACCACAGAGCACTGAGTAGACTTACCTGTGCTGTACTCTAGGTTCTCATTAGTTATCTATTTTACACATAATATCAATAGTGTATATATGTTAATCTCAGTCTCCCAGTTCATCCCACCACCCCCCTTCCCCCTTGGTCTCCATACGTTTTTTCTCTATGTCTGTGTCTTTATTTTTCCTTTTTAAGTAAGTTCATCTATACCATTTTTTCAGGTTTCACATATATGCATTAATATATGATATTTATTTTTCTCTTTCTGACTTACTTCACCCTGTATGATAGTACCATTTTAAAAGTTAGGAAAACTAGTATGTTAGCTGATGTGGTATACTGCTCAAATATACCCAGTTAAAATCATCTTTAAGATATAACATTAATGGGGGATTTCAAGATTACTACTGGTCCAGGAAGAGTAGATATTTGTGACCTTGAATCTTTCAACTTTTTCTGAATGTTAGCTGTTTCATCTGTTTGCACATTATTTGCTCAGGCTCAGGATTAAAATTGAAGACACATCTCATCTCCTGAGGAATTCGGGAGTTCAGCATTGGTGTTTTAGTCTTTAGCATATCAATTTTCCCTGCCATCCAGACTTTTATATATGAATATTCTTTGAACCCATTTGATGTGAGCCAGAAAACTAAGATAAAACCCTCTCATTCAAGAAGCAGACACACGGACAAGGAATGCTGCCGTGAACGTGCATTTCTTGAAATACTTTCTGTAATTCCCTGAAGTCCTATAACCTTCCCTGACATCAGTGAAAATTATTAGTTTTGTACTGTGCTGTCGTGTATCATGGTTACCTCTAATTGAAATGGAGGTGTTCCGAATAGCACAAACAGTTAAGAATCTTGCCAAGTGCCTCATTTAGATAATTTATAGTAGGATTTGAGGCTGATGAGTTCAGAGCCCATGAGTTCCCAGAGTCCTTAATCTTTGATCATATTTTGTGGTGGGACAATGCTTGAGAGTGGAGTTTGAAGATAACTGCTCCCTGCAAATGTATTTATCAAATACCAATGTTCCTAGCAAAGTGATTTGAGATGGGGATTACCTATCACTGGAAATGAACCACAAGGAGTATCTTAATTTGAAGAAAGTACAGGCTTGATATTTTTTAATAAATTCCTGATATTGAATAAAACGTACCACAGCTGTCAAGTTTAAATGACTTTTTTCATTAGAGACAAGTAGAAAGTTGGAAAAGGGCTAAGAAAGAAATGAAGGAATTAACATCTTTGAAAAAGATTCTGCTGCGAAATGGCAATGATAAGGGTAAAAATAAAAGTCACTCTGCTTCAACTCAGGGACATATTCCAGTCCTGTTGTCCATGTGTTACACCAAGAGTCTTCAAAATGGGGTATACCAAGTTCAGGAAATTTGCAACACAATACATTAGGGCATGATAATAAATTATTAAAACATGATAATCTCAGCCTACATTGAGGGAATTTGTTTTATAGTGTATATAATATTTTATAGTAAAATGCATATAAATAGATAAATAAATATACATTTATTGTGAGTGCATATTGTAATTTTTAAAAATTGAGATAGAAGTGTGATGAGGACATTTTGGGGAACAGTGTCAGACCATCCTGGCATGACTTATTGTAGTGTGAGGCTGTTCTTTAAAATGGAAATATCTTTCTAAATATTCATCTTTTCTTTAATTTATCTATGGATGTTTACTACCCATGGATATACCTGAACATTATCTAAATCTGTGTAGTGAGCTTGTGTTACTTCTTGAACTGAGATTCATATGCTTACTAAACCCTGAAAAGTGGTATTACCATAATTTATTATATTTTTATTTCAAGATTTATTGCATAGGAGTGCTTACACTCATTTTAGTGCTCTGGTTTCATTCAGAGTTTCAGTCTTCTTTTTTCTATTACTTTTTATAATCTTATGAATGATGAGTATAAATATTTTTTAATTAGTCTTCATATAATCAATTTCTCCATTTGATCTTTGACACTTTCCATTGTTTGAAACTTCTTGAGATATTTTTACCAGAGTACTTTGCAGTATTAAAGATATAGACATATATAAAATATTGGTTTAAAAATGTATGTCACTATTAGTGTTTAGATAGTATGACTTTATTTATTCTTTCATTTAACACATATTTATTGAGTATATAGTTTCTGCCTTAAATGTGCTAAGACATGATTATTAACTTTGCACAGAATATAAGCTGATAAGAGAGAAATAGGCCTTTCCTTTCTTCACCTGTGATAAGAGCTATGAATTAGAGATATAAAGAAGAAAGCCTGATTTAGAGGTCAAGAAATGTTTCTAATGGAAATTCTTACACTTAAGGGAAGATGATGATGCTCAGTATGATGATACATGATGATGATGAATATGATGATACTATGCAAATTTGTATTGAATACTTTTAAGTATCAAGCATTCTCCTGAGCACTTTCTGTGAATTAATTCATGTAATCCTCATAGTAACCCTAAAAATTAGTTAGTATTATTATCCTCATACTTCAAGTGAGGAGATTAGAGAACAAAAATGTAATAATTTATCCATAGTCAAACAACTATCATGTGGTGAAACTAAAATTTGTATATTATCTACCTGATTCCAGACAACATTTTTAACCACCAAGATAGCTGTACTGCCAAATAGAACTAAAGGACAATAGGAGTAAGACTGAGATCTTAAAATAGTTGAATCGTGAAGAAAGTAGCACATGTGATTAAAATAAAAAAAATACAGGATATGAAATTTGGAGAAAATTTAAGACAGGCAAGAGAGGAATGAGGGGAGTAGACCATGGATTGACTTACAGGACATGTGAGGAATTTTTATTTATATTATGAAGATGATGGAAAAAAAAATTAAGGGTTTTAAATATATGTGGTGTATAAGGGTGCATATTGTTTGTGCATGTGAAGATAGCTGGTATTCAAAAGATTATTCTGACCTCCATAGTGGGAATGGACAGCCATAGACCAAATGTGGAGGTGGACCAATATCAACCAGGAGATTATAACAGTCCCTAGAAATATGATTTGGTGTCTTAGAATAAGATGGCAATGATGGAGATAAGGAGAAGGAAATCTGTTTCGATATGTTTTTTCAGGACTTAAAACCAACTGGATCAGTGATGTGTTAGATATGAGGAAGGAGGAAAGTGGAGCTATGGAAGAAATCTTAAAATTTCTGCCTTGTATAACTGGATGAACCATGTTTTCATTGCCAAGTTGAAAACCACTGAAAAAGTAATAAACCAAAGGCAATCGTGGGTGACAAAACAAAAAAAAAGACACTAAACTGAGCCTTAGAGAATGCCAACTTCTTGGTTGGGAAGTGGATAAAAATCCTATAAGAGGGGCTAGGATGCAATAATTAGGGAGGTTGTGAGAAAATCAAGAAGTGTAATCAAGGAAGTTAAGGGAAAACTTTGTACTAAGAAGGAGGGAGTGGTAAACAGTCAATCAATTGAATGATATTCAGAAGTCAAGAAAAAGGGTAAATGGATTTGAATGTAGGGTCATAGGTGTCTGCCTAAAACTTTCAGTCTTGCTAATGTGTCAAATATACTAAACTTTGACTCAAGCACTGATTGTGTGCACTTTATATTCTGAAACTTTTAGCTTATTTACTTGTAATGTGGAAAAAGTAAGAGAAGAAGAGAATTACGATAATCTCTGAGGTTCTTCCTAGTTTTAAAATTCTATAATAACAGCTAAACTAATTAAATACAGAAAATAGAAGGACAAATATCAAGAGAAGATTTGCACTTGCTCAAAAGATTCCTTTGTAACAGGGCCTACTCTACTAATAAACATTTTTCAAAATAACCCTGATTATATCCAAACACAGAAGATAAAAATGGTTGAGTGTTCCAACTGGAAAACTATGAACTGAACAAGCTACTAATATTTGCAGAGACAGCCTCCTTTCAATTATTAAGAAGAAAAAAGTCCTGGAAAAGGAGACACCATCTACTTTCACTGGAATCAGCTGGAAAACTACACCTACAGGCAAGACCTTTAGTAGTAACACAGCTATTTTGGGAGTTTTGTGGAAACAACAATTGTGGGGGTAGGAAGGAGGACTAAGAAAAGAATGGTATTGTAAATTATAGTAATATCAGTTTGTTGCCAAAGTAATCAGAAATCTCAGACATTTTACTTGATTCAAAGTAGTCTATCATTTCAAATGAGATACATTTATTTTGTTTATAAGCTACATATTACATTAAGAGATAAAGGGCAATATAATAAGAGACCCACAAAAGATATAGTAATAAGTCACAGCTTGTCCATAGTAAGCCTCAGTTTCCTGGCCTGTATATTAAGGGTATTTATAGATAAACAATTGGATCATAAAAACTTTTTAAAGGATTCATTCATTTACACAGATTTTTTTTTATGTTTTAAATGTTTATTTTATGCCAAGTTTTTTTCTGGGGCACTGGAGCCTTCCTTCTTGAACCTACATCTCAGTTGAGAAAACAGGCAAGTAAATGGACTTTGTCAACACAGAGTTAGGGTGTCCCTACACAGGAGTATTCATCTAGATAAATCAGAAGAGTCTTCCCAGAGGAAGTGATATGTAAGCTGGGTCTTAGAGATGAACAGTCAAGAAGAAGTAGGTGTGGGGGGATAAAAGGGCCAGTCAGTGGGATTGTGTCTTGGTCTTCTTGGGATGCTATAACAAAGTACCATAGACTAGGTAGCTTACAAACAAAAGAAATTTATTTCTTATAGTTCTGAAAGTGGGATGTCCAAGATCAGTGTACTAGTATGGTCAAGTTCTGGTGAGCACCTTCTTTCAGGCTGGGGAAGCTAGCTTTTTCATGACTCTTATAAGGGCACTAATCTCCATCATGATGGTTCCACTCATGACCCCATCTAATCCTGATACATCCCAAAGACCACACACTGTATGTAATACCATCATGTAGGGGGGTAGGGTTTCAATAAATGAATTTCAGGGGACACAAGCATTTAGTCCTTAACATATCTGGAACAAAGAAGGAGGAAAATATAATGCTTTCCATCAAGACCAAGTAGAGTTTGAAGTGTCATAGAATATTCAAGTGGATAAGTTTAGTTGGAGGTTGGATATATATGTGATTAGACTTCAGGAGAGATATTTAGAAAGTAAGAAAGGTAATAACTGACTCAATGGAAGTAGAGTTGATGTTTTCCATGGGGAGAGGGGAGAAGAAAAACACTGAAGGAATATATCATACAAACAGCAAGCAGATGAATAGAGAAAATAAAGGAAATTGAAAAGTAGAAACCAGAGAGACAGAGGGAAAAATATAATAAGTACAGTTTAGAGACATAGATGCCAAATGTAGAAAAATCTTTCAAGAGAAAGGGAGTTGTCAACAATGTCAAATGATATAATAAAGACAATAAAGATAAATTTATTGGATCTATTAAGTACAAAACCACTGAAATACTTTGTGAAAAGAATTTTTTTGGTCATGGAGTTAAATGCCATGTTGTTTTGCTCTGAGACATGAGAGGGATACTAGGCAAAGAGTAAAGACAGTTGCATCAAGAAAATTGTCTGTATTAGGTTATTTGATTCATTTCAGTGCTGACAGTGTAACCTATCAGAACCCTAAGGAGCCTTCCCAGAACAGATCACTCCCTACCCCTGTCCCCCCCGCCTGCCTTTTTTCTGTAGAAAAACTTCAGTCAAAGAATAAATTTAATGAGAGAAGTGAGAAAATGCAGAAAGGAAAACAGTCATTAAACAAAGTCAAGGACCTTTATTTCCTCCTCAAGTGCTATAGATAATATTCTGAACCATGTCCTTTGAGCTGTTTTGCAGGTACTGAAAACCCTACAGATGGAAGAAGTTAACTGTATGCTGCCCACAAGCATGTAGACCCCAGACCAATTGGAACCAGATGCTTGATGATGTTGAGTCCCAATTACCTTACCACCAACTGATCAGAAGCATATCCATGAGCTGATCACACATCCCACAAAACCCCTCCTTTACCCTCACTTTAAAACATTTCCTTGAAAGCCTTCGGGGAGTTTGGGCCTTTTAAGCACTAGTTGCCTGGACTCCTTACTTGGCACCCTGCAATAAATGCTGAACTTTCCTTCACCACAACCCTGTGTCTGTAGATTGGTTTTACTGCACTTGGGCAAGTGGACCCAAGTTTGGTTCTTAACAGTAGGTACCTATAAGATAAGAAGCTAAAAAGTGTGCATGATTGAAGAAGGGATTATCTGAAGAGAGTTAACTTCTTCTGGAGAAATTTCCTTTTCTCTCTGCAGAAAAGAGAGAGATGCATATTTGGATAAATTATATTCTAATAACTGACTGGCTTAAATAGAGAAGCAGTGTTGTTACATGCTTCATTTAGTTAGAAAGTGATCATTTCTTTGAACCGCCTCAATAAGTCATTTCCATGGGGAACTCAGCTTAAGGAACCATGGAGTATCAGGAACAAAGTGAAAAAGTCAACAGAAAGGAAAACACACACACACACACACACACACACACACAACCCAGATGAAATGTCGTTCACATAAACAAATACACAGTAGACCCACAATCCTACACATTTCTGGGCAGAGGTGTAAAAGATGAATATATGAACAAGATGATCAAATATCCAAAGACAGTACACTGCTGCCCCTAACTTCAAGATAACCAATCAATTCAGTGTGAAAAATCCATTAATCTCTGTGTCTGGCAACTTACAGACACAGACAAAGCAGTCGGGCAAACTTGGACTTTTCACTCTGCAGTTGATGGGGTTGTTGTCCTATAGACTCAGATGAAAATATTCATTATATTAAAGCAAGACTTCTCCCCAATCCCCATCACACAAATCTCCACATTTTTATTTTTCTCATGTTAAAGCCTTCATAAATAACCAATTTATCAGCTAGCCAAGTAAGGGTGGTGGAAGCCATAGGGAAAGAAATGTCTTTTGTTTTTTGGCATAAGTACCCTTTTGAATTCACAACAATATGTGAGCACACTCACAGCATTTCTATATAACATTAGAGTGTGAAAGAGAAAAGATCACCCTGAGAGAAATGCTATTGAGAATAACTGGAAAAAAGTCATTTTCTTCATGGTGAGATACACAAAGTAATTCCATGGCAGAAAAGTCAAGGTAAATATTTACTCCAAGTTTCTTAGAACCTGCAGGAGGCTAAAACTTTCAGTATTTCTATTTTAATATTTATCTCATGCTTTTGTAAATTAGTTTAATGACCATCATTTCCCAAAGGGTCACTATTTGAGAAAATTAGTGCATGGGGACAATGCTCTGATTCTCTTATGGAATAAAAGTTTCTTTTTTTTTTTTTCAATATGCAGAAAAATATCCCCATTGGCCCTTTGGCATAGTTGAAATCTGGCTTTTCTGTATATGTTCTGGTTCTCTCACCCAGAGCTTGGGTCACCCATGTCACATGGGAAAATACATAATATTTAGCTATTTAGTTTGTGAAGAAAATAGAAAGTAATCCCTGTGAGGAAAATATCAGAATGGAGGGGTAGTGGCTAAGCCACTGAAGAAGGAAACTTAAATAATGCAAAGTAGTGTTGAGTTTTCAGGGTCCAATGGTACAAACCTCCTGTGAGTGTTTATTTTCTGCCTTCAGGAAGGGGTACAAAGAAACTATGTGTCATAAAACAAATTATTTTTGCTTTCTCTCCCCTCTGCCACTATGCTCAGCTCTGTGAACATTATCTGAATCTATCATAATAGAAGCTGTACATGAGTATTTAGGTGGTGTTTCTTTTGAATTTATTCAAGGGTACAAAATTGTCAATCATTTATTAATGTAAAATTCAAACAATGAACTTATTTTGTATTAAATCAAGTGTCTCTGGGTGTATGAGTGTATGTAGAAGCCACTTTTCATTTTCCTTAAAATTTTTAAATCAGTGCTGTTCGATGTCAGCCAGATTTTGGAAAGGAATAAATGAAGCAGGGAAGAAGAGTGAAGTTGTCTGTAGCCTCTTCTTTGCAAGGAATCAACGGAGGTTGTGGAGAAAAGAAACCACAGAGACAGCTATAAGGCAGCAACCAAAAGACTTAAGAGCAAATTTTGATACATTATTTATCTAGATTACAGTTGGTTATATCACAGTTTTGCAGTAAAAGTTTAAGATTGCAGGTTAGATAAAATCCAGTATTTGAACTGTGCCTTCACCACTTAATATTAGTGTAATTTTCAGCAAGTTGCTTTAACTCCATGAACCACAGTTTTCTTATCAATAAAATTGAGGTGATAATATCTACCTTATTGAGTTGCTAAGAAAGTCAAATAAAATAAAGCTTGTGAAAATCCTTTATAAATTATAAGAACTTATACAAATATTAGGAATATTACATGTTGAAAAATCTTCCAATATATATAATCTTAAAGATTTTTCCCACATTTTATTTATAAAAGAGATATATGTGGGTGGCTCGATTCCCCAACTACTTTACTGACAGAACACCCAGTGTCTCCCTCTTGACTATTGAACAACACCCAGGGCGACACGTAGTCCTAAAAGAGGGCCGTGTTCAGTTTTCAGTTTATAATTGGAAAATAGTTGGGATCTGATCAGTCTACTATTGCCAGAATTTCTTGTTGTGACATGGTATTGCTGCTAAAAATTGATAACACACAATCTGCCTGCTTGTGCTGGGCCACTGCTGATATCCCATAAAGGCTGGCATGGCTTTGCAGGGAGGACAGTCCTACTCATGCTAAACTCAACCAAATGCTCTGCATTCAGCAATTAGGGAGTTCTAATCTTTTCTTTAGATAGTTCATATTTTCATTTGTGTATCTTCCAGGGCATAGCCAGGCCCAAAAGACCCAATTCACTTCAGGTCTACTGTCAACCACATCACAGACCCAGAATTGTCATCCTTTTCTCCTACACTCCTTGTACTGTGATGCACTCTCTTGTCCTATGGGATGAATGAATTTGAATTTGGGATAATTTACTTCTCTAAGAATATCTTCTAAAATCATTTTATTACCGAATCCAAGCTCATACTGCTTGCAGAACGACAGACTGATAAATCGAGAGACAAGTTGTTGGAGCAAGAAATAGCAACTTTACTCAGAAAACCAGCAGACTGAGAAGATGCTCAACTAGTGTCCCAAAGAACCATCTTACCAGAGTTAGAATTCCGGCTTCTTTTAAACTAAATGGGGAGGGGGTATGGCTCATTGTTGCAAACTTCTTCCTGCTGGAATCCTTTGTTCTTGCAGTTGTCTGTGTAGGTCTGGTAACAAAGTTTTTATAAACTTCCAAAAAGACGAATTTTATTCTTTGTCCTGAAACTTTTTATCTCTACATGAATAGGAAAAAGTTTAAAGGCTAGAGCCTTGAGAATGGGCTACCTCATATATTTCAGGCTACAGGAAACATTCTTTTACAAAAGGTGCAGAGCCAGCATGCTTAAGCACAGGAACAGAGTACAAAGGTTAGAACTAAAGGAATAGAATCAATATGGAATCAAGTTTGTTCTACTACAATTTCAATAAACTCCACACCTACCTTTCAGGAGAACTACTTTTAGCTGTCTCCAGAAGATCTTCTTTCATGCAAGAAGCTAAAACAAAGACCAAGCAAAACAAAACTCTTAAATTTAATTTCACCCCCGCAGTAGGATACATAATTAACTCAGTTTGCTATAGCTCAAGAATTTTGAACATCCCATGTATTAGTTGGTTAATACAAGATGCTATAACAAGCAAACCCCAGAATTTTAGCAGCTTAAAACAATATACATTTACTACTTTCTCATGTAACTATCCAGTGTGGCTCCATTATGCAATACATTGGGGCAGAGAAAATATATTGGCTATTTAAATTGCTTCATAAGTGATGTCACCTATGCTCACACTTTATTGATGAAGACCACTCAACCCTTTCTCAATCCAGGAAGTGGAAGTGGGGGCATTGGGAAATAAAGTCCTTGGCTAGATAACTGCTAAGTAACAACAACATAATAACATACAAAGGAAGCATGAGACTTGTAGACAGCAAAGGATCTCTGCAACATGATGTTTATGCTGCTGCCTGCTGAGCTCTTTAAATTTTTCCAGAGCAAAACCAATATCCATCCTTGCAACTCATCTGCCCTCCCCTTTTGATGTTCTAGGAGAGGAATCAAACCCTAGATTCCAAATTTGACTGATACAAGTTAACTACAAGTGTATTTTAAAGAGGACCCAGCCTTGTGCAAGATCCTAAAGGAACGCTGGCATTTGAACTTTGAATTTAAGGCTACATGACCTACGGAGGGATGTGCTACTAAAAGGCTGAGAGTCAGAGAGAAACTAAGCAACATTGATTCCCACCAACAATTCCTAGGTTCCAATTTTGTGAGGAATATTGAAAAAATATTACAACTATTATCAGTGAGTTTATTTAAATTATCTATTGGGATAATCAATTAGTTTAGAGTTTAAGAGTTTGTAAGCTTTAGGTGATCATTGTATTCACTATGAATAAAATTGTGTACATGATTCTGAAATCTACTACCAGTTTTTTTTACTTTCTGATAGAAAGGCTAACAGTACATATATGGGACTCTAGTGGATTCAATGAAAGAGTGAATATAACAAAGGACATGTTTGCCTTATGATACTTATGTTGTAATTTTAATTTTGACAAATAAGTGAGACACAGTCCTTCCAAATTCATCTGATACCATAAGTCTTTTTTGTTTGTTTGTTTTTTTCTTTTCATATTCCAGAGTTTCTCCAGGCTTCCAGGCTACCAGGCTCTGTGCTAGATGTTTCCTCTGCTGGGTCTTCCCTTTTCCTGCCTCTTGGCATTGTCAACTCTTCTCACACTTTAACAGCCTCAACATTCATCTTTCTGATCACAGTATCTAAAGTCACATTCCCCCAAACTCACAGTTTCTCTAGAAGTTTTCCATCAATACCATCCTATCTGAAATTATTTATGCAGTCATGAATCTCTGGTTATGTAGTCACATATTTCAGTTGCTCTAGAAATGGAGCTTTCTGCTTTACTTTTTTTTGTTTTCTATAACCAAACTGATTCCTATTTACAAAGCAGAAATTTTATCTCAGTACATTTAGGAACACCCCTGCCTCTTCTTCCCTCCTCATCAGACTCCAAAGTGCAACTAAGTTTTAGGGGTTCCCCAAATGACCCTTGTTAGGTGGTAGGATGTGGTGTGTATGTGAGAGGAATCTTGTTATTTGTCCTTTTCTGTGAAACAAAATGAAACTTGAGCTTCATGACTCCTCCATGTCTTTGAATCCATTTGTGTGTTCTTTGTATTAAAAGAGAATTGTGTAAGCGTTAGGTCCCACAAAGCTGAACCTACTCCTAACAATATCCTTAGAAAGGCCATAGAAATAAACACTGTATTTTACACTAATTAATCCATCTATACAGGTCTCATTTTTCACTTGGGGAGCTTAAAATTATCTCTGTCATTTGAGGGAGGCTTGACAGTTCTACTGAGATGTTTATCCCAAAGAAAAAAGCCTTTGTGACCACAGTGGCTGTGTTTAAAAGACTGATGGACTCTCATGCAAAAATGAGGTACAATATATTTTGATAACTCCAAAGAAAGAAATTAGACAGAGAAGGAAACAAAGAAGGGAGCAGGGTTATTGGGGACCACATATGTGCCAGGCACTTTACATTTCTTCATTACTTCTTACAGACAGGGAAATATATGATAGATACTTTATTTACATCTCTTTACAGTGTAAAAAAATAAAAAATAAAAAACTTCAGAAGAATTGAATTTCCTTCCCAAGGTCACTACCAGATATAGTAAGTGGGCAAACAGACACATTCACTCCTTTATGACTCTAAATCTTTACAGGTGCAATAAATACCCTGTGGAACGTATCTCTGTTACTACAATATGCTTAGGAACAGAACTGTTATATAGTATGAATATTGTATTTATTTTTTAATAATAAAATGATATTTCTTACATGTATGTGAATTGTGCATTCTAAACATATTATTGAAATATACTGTGTTGACCACAGCAACCACACAAATAGTCAAATTAAATAGAAACACAAATAAGTAGATGTATGTACATAAATTACCTTTTGTACCAGAGACATGGGGAAAAAACTGTGCATACAACAATGCCACCTGTGGCCATAAGAGAACCATTCTGAAAAAGGATAGGGGAAATAACATTGGTATGTAGAATGTGGATGGGCATGGCAGGGGTGGGAATCTTATGGCCAGAGAAAAGAAATCTGCTTTGGAAAGAGGGATAAAGGGAGCAATATAAAAAACAAACTCACAATGAAAAGACTCAAAATAAAATATAATGAAGCTCTTCCATTATTTTGAGTCCCATAAGGAGCCTGCAAAACAACAACTTGCTGTCAGAGTGAAACTCTGAGTGTTCCCATCAGAACTAAGTTACATTAAACAGAAGCAGTTCTCGGTGTATTATGCTGCTGTCATTTCTTGGTAAATCCATGTCATTAGCATTGATTTCTCAAGGAGAGATTAAAAGAGGTTTAGTTAGGAGAGTAAGGCAGGAGTGGATATTATCCAAGCCAGTGCAGCTCTGGGTCTCAGAGATGACATTTTCCTCTCTGCTTTATTAACTTGCAGAGCTTGTCGAGCTTTGGCTGTTTCTAATTAATTCTTTTACTGGCTTTTCTGAGTGTGTATCATCGCTGGCAAACCATATAAAATGAAGAAATCTCTCTAAGGTTTTACCCTTTTAATTATTATTTTTATTGCTTAAATGAAGCACCAGAATTGCAAATGTTGACATTTTGGTTTATTCTAGTCATTAGAGTTTTCAAAGGGGGAAAAGAATAAAGAAAGGAAGAGGAGGAGGGGAAGCTTGAGGGGGAGAGGTGGTGTTGAGCAGAAGAAATTAGGTGAGGTTGGGTCTCAATCGTGCAGACAAACACTGAACAGGGAAAAACAAACAGGTTTGTCTAAAGTGACCTCCATGATGATTTTGCTCTTGTGAAAAAGAACAGGAAAATGAAATATCATTAGAGGTAATTCCTAGTGGTCTCTTATACTAGCCAGTGTTCAGATTACACAGGGCTTGATGCTGCTTGTGACATTTGTTTTGATGTAAGCAAGTAGTTCCAAATATGGTACACAGTCTTTATGTGTTCATTTGTTTGTTTCCATTTGGGTATTAGAAATACAGAGCATAACTTTTGGGAAAAAAAAAAAAACTTCAATCAAAACAAATTAGTTAACAATAAATTTGCTTTGGTGATAGACAGAGCAGTTGCTGAGAAAAGCCAGCTCTGGCAGGCCTAAGAAGTCAGTTTCAACCAATATTAATTGAACATCTATGTAAAAAATACTGTGTTGGATATGTGTATAGTTTGAGTGTTATAAGGAAACTCTAGAGAAATCTGCCTTTTAGTATTTTAGGTTGAGTTTGTAATATAAGACACATTCAAATAAAAATGTAACACACACTATTGTCAATAGTCTCCTTCCCATATATTGAAAAGAAGTTTGATTTACAAGTCCATTTTTGAAGTTAGGAGGCATTTTTCCCACAGAAAAATGTTTTAGATATGGTGTTTTAGTTCCCAATCCACTCACAAAAGCTTATTTAAGTCATAATGTAGCTGAACTACAGTAATGTCCTAATAACACTATGGAAACTAAATGCAAAGCATAACAATGTTTCTATGGCATAATGCATTCAGAATTTAAATTTGCATCTCCAGGAGTGGGTCTCAGCTACTGTGTTGGAAGGGGAGTTATCTTAGCTCCAAGTCCTCAGGGCCCCTGTCATTTTCACTCAGCAATTCAGCAGGGCAGGGCCTGCAGGCATGTATATAGAAGTAAGTGCTGAGGCCCAGAGGGGAGGTGTAAGAGCATGGTGGTGAGGAGTCCTGAGAAATGTTGGCTACTGGTCTATATTAATTCCTGAGGGCGTGGCTTGGCCTGACTGGCTCATGGTTGTGAAGTTGTTTTTCATTTATGTCCTCCAAGGAAAGGATGGGTTTCTATTCTGGCTGTCCTCCAGGATTGGTCTCACAATTTTTCTCTCCTTTTATCCCTGAAGGGATTGCATACTTCTTTTAAGAATTTTTAAGATTTGTTTGCCTTTTTTTTTCTTTTAACTTCTTATGTGAAGGCAAGGAAGACACAGAAGAAAAGGCTCTTTCCCTTTCTACTTCTATACACATCTCCTCTCCCCTCAGTGTCCGTTTTCATGTTGTAGCTTAGATCTTAGACACCAAGTCAATATCTATGCATAATCATTTTCATTTCAAAGAACAAGATCAGTCACGTCATTCCAATCTAGGAAAGGAGAGAATTGAGAGTATAACACATTCATATAAAAATAACTCATATTTATTGATCATATACTATATGACAATTAATGTTTCAGGTAATTTGCATGCATTAATTAATTTAATCTTCCTAAAAAGTAAGGACAATTATTATCTCTTGTGTACAGATGAGAAAACTGGGGCACTGCCCAAGACCACAAAGCTTCATAGGCGATGAGGTGGTGACACGTTCTTCAAAGGAATGAGGCTCAAGAATGCTGCTGAGAACCAGTGTTGAGACCAGAATACCCCTGCTAAGAAAGGTCTTGTTAAGGGGATGTTACTTCCTTCCAACCTCCCTTTTCTTTTTCCTAATCATCCACCACAGTTAGTTTAGCCCCTAAAAGTCTGAATTGATTCTAAACCTAGCAAGATGAGGTAGCGGGATGAATTTTAGAGTTTCATCTCAGGTGTGTAAGAAATACCTTTTCCTTATTTCTCTGTAACTCAATTTTATTTCTAAATATGATTTCCCATCCTACGAAGTGTTTGGAAGTTTAGTTTAGTTGTTCTTGGAATTTCCCTAAGGTGATACAGGATTCTAGGATGTTATGTATGGGCTGAAGATTTGGGAAGATGCTGACACCCCATCATCTATCTATATAAGTTACCTCTGAGGCGTCCATAATTCCTGGGTACATGACCTCTTCAGGCTCCCAGGCTCTATGCTGTCTCAGACTCATGCTTGGGACTTGGGAATTTTGATTAAGCCTGAGAACCTTGTGCCCAGAACTCACCAACTCTGCTGCCATTCCAGTTGGAGGATCTTGCCATTAATCAGCAATGCTGTCCAGATTTAAGGACCAGAGCCTCCTTGCTGTGGAATTTCCAGAAATTTCTTTCCCCACATTCTGTTCTCACATTTCTTCTTAGTGCTTCCTTCACTTTTTTCACTTGATCTTTGAAAACATTCTACCTTCTCTGAAAAATTTAACCTTTGGAGAAAAAAAAAATTAGAAATACCTGTAGGCTACTCCATCCTTCCACCATGAGGATGGTAACAACAGAATCAGAGAAGTAGTTCAATGAAGGGAAGGGAAAAGAGGCAATAAGGAAGACAAATAAAAGACGATGCTTTCTTAATATTTAAAAATGTTTTCCAATCACAGCAAGAGTAAGGAGGGACCCCCAGGCAAAGGCAAAAAGTCAGAGAAAAGGAAAATGTAAGGGAAGTGGCACCAGCAGTGGGTAAATGGGGATATCTGCAGCCACAGTAAATCTGTGCACAATTTCTAGCTTTAGGTGAAGAATGGCTGGAATGGAGAGCTTGGATGGTAGAATTACTGAGGAAGGACATGGGGTTTCTTCTGGATTTTAAAAGATGAATAGGATTTGGAAAAGCAGGAACAGAAAGGGAAACATGTTCAGTAGCAGACTATCTAGTAAAATTCAGCATGTGGCTTCAGTAGTGTCAAGTATACCCCTCAGCAGAGACAAGAGTCAAACTAGCACTGGACAAGCATGAAGCTCAGAATAATGTATCTGTCCTTGCTTTGCCACAAACCCAACCTTGTGAATGGAGGTAAGGTTTCTCCTGTAGAACGAGGGAGTTTTCTCCTTGGATCCATTTGCTTCCTTCTACTTCTGCCCTTTTGTTTGTGACACTGAAAAATGTGATCCACCATCCAGGTATTGGGCATGGAAGTTGTCAATCTTCTTACCTGCGAATTATGAAATGGGAACATTGTGTACTCCCTTCTCTCAAGGAATTTACAATCTCAAGGTAAAAATTACCATTAAAAGTAAACATTCGGGCTTCCCTGGTGGCGCAGTGGTTGAGAGTCCACCTGCCGATGCAGGCAACAGGGGTTCGTGCCCCGGTCCGGGAGGATCCCACATGCTGTGGAGTGGCTGGGCCCATGCCCCATGGCCGCTGAGCCTGCGCATCCAGAGCCTGTGCTCCACAACGGAAGAGGCCACAACAGTGAGAGGCCCTCATACCACAAAAAAAAAAAAAAAAAAAAAAAAAAAAAGTAAACATTCAAGGAAGCAAAATATTATTTTCTTCACTTTTCTGGTCCGATTTCCAATGTCACCCTTGCCTTCTTTGATTCCTGGCATAAGCCACAAAACTTACTTTTCAGACTATACATTTCTTATTGTTCCTCTTTCATATCTCTGTGAAATTAGTCTCAGTGAGACCGTGGCCATGAGTATAAGTGCATAGATGACCCAGTGAGGAGCTGGTACAGCTTGTATGTGGTACTAATGAACTGATTCTCGAAGTACAGAGACGGTGGCATAGAGCGTTTGTTGTGTTCTATGCAGTGCAAATTAATTTTCCAGGGTCACAGAATGGTCCAACTCTAAAATGTTTACTTTCACTTCTCTCCGACCCTGGACTCCATTGTTTACCTCCCTCTTAATAAAACCCAAGAGTTGCAGTGTTCAAACTACATCTTCCCTTTCCTTTGAATTTCATACAGTTTCCTCCAAATATCTACAACTTTACAAAGAGACTTCTCCTCTGTAATTTTTTTCAAAGAAATAAACAAAATGCTTGCATGGGGTTTGGCAAGATGGGAGGATTTTTCAGCATCATTCAAAATTATTTCTTTCTAGTATCTTGAGATTTAGTTTAATTATTTTTCATCAGTGTGATTTTAGTTTTATTTATTTATTTATTTTGCCTCCACTGGGAAACAGGAGAATTAGAAAAGCTGAGTCTGTTTGCACTTGGATTTGTCCTTATGTAACCATCAGGTGCTCTGGCAACGGATGATGCTGAGTTTGAAGGAACACTGGAAAGCAGTCATCTGGAAGAAAATAAATTGGAGATTTAAAAAAAGCCTATTTTTCTGCCATAGTAGTTTTTTGAATCAAACACCTTTGACTTCCATGAGGATCATAATGAATAAATACAGAAAGGATCCACTGTTGATGAGTGTGTGAGTTTTGGAGAAGGGAGGCAGGGAGGTGCCAGAGAGGAGAATTTGCTGGTGAGTAAAACTTCTTCCAGGCAGGTGGCTAAATCTTGACAAACTGCCAAAGCACTTTAACAGCAACCACTATTGCTCAAGGCACTCTTCCATGTTTTCATTTTTCCATACTGAAATACCTTGAGCAAAAGAATCTGCCAGCAACTGCCATCAATGGACGGTTGTATAAATGACAGAAAGAGAGGTTGAGTTAGTGTCTGAGCAGGTTAGGCAATAGGTGGGCCTTCTAGTGATGGAAAAACAGCAAGAAACAAGGTGAATGGGGGTGGCTGCATGAACCTGAGTGTCTCAGGAAAGCATGGAATCTGCTCTTTGATCTTCATAGAGGACACAGAAAGTGAAATCTTACTAATTGTGGAACAGGGATCATGCCTATTAGTCCACTGGTATGACTCCCTTGTCTGGCATATAATTATAAATATTAAATATTGATTGAAAAGGTGGAATAGAATTTATTTGGAGTAAGAGTGACTAGAAGGGCACAGTAAGCTGAATTAAACTGAGTGACAAGCTGTAAGCAGTTCCAGTTTGTCTTGAAAGCTGGAGCACTTGGCCTGGAATTCTGACTTTTAGTTCCACCTCTGCTCTATTTGGCCATGGGACTTTGCATGGCCAGGTGGCTTTTCCAGCCCTTAATATCTTAATCTGTTAAACAAAAATAACAATAAAGAATGATTAGGTCACGTTTAGCATAACTTCTAGGTCTGATACTCTATTTCATTTTATTTTATTTTTTTTTAGGAGAGACTTTCAAAATGGCAGATGTTCAGGGAGGGAACACAAGAGAAAGTGTGTTAAAACATGATTAAAAATAATATATAAATTCAATCATTGCAAATGGAAATGCCAGCATCAATGAGGTTACCTGTCCACAAGGGGAAGTGAGCTATTATAAAACATATCCCTGACTCTCCATTAATATTCACATGATTGAGAATTTATTTTTAAACTCAAGCACTCTATGATTTAGCCTGTAAATGTGCCATGATGAAAGGAGCACCTCAAGCAGGAGCAGATTTGAGAGAGCGTACTATCTTTAGGTAAGTTTAGTAAGACGTACATCTTTAGTTGTTGGTTTCTTTAGTATCTGGAAGATCATTTGCAGGAATAAGATTCCCCTGAGTTTTCCTTCTTCCTAGCTTACCTGCCCACTCAGCAGGCTTGTGTTCATCAGACTCACATCCTCATCGACTAAGGAAAATATTAATACACAACTTGGGACAGAGATCCATTCAAAATGAAATAATCAATATTTTCTTTTGGAAGACTAAGAGATTGTAGGGAAGATCAAACACATAGCCACTAGGGTAATGTAGCTGTGGGTTTTCCAGGCAAATGTCCAGCCCTAGAATATACTTTGTTTACCATCTCAAAGACACTGCTTTACAATGGTGCAAATATATATATTTTTTATTTATTTATTTTATTTATTTATTTGGGTCTTCCTTGCTGCATGCGGGCTTTCTCTAGTTGTGGCGAGCAGTGACTACTCTTCGTTGTGTTGTGCGGTGGCTTGTCTTATTGAGGAGCACAGGCTCTAGGCACATAGGCTTCAGTAATTGTGGCATGTAGGCTCAGCAGTTGTGGCTCGTGGGCTCTAGAGAGCAGGCTCAGTAGTTGTGGTGCAAGGGCTTAGTTGCTCAACAGCATGTGGGATCTTCCTGGACCAGGGCTTGAACCCATGTTGCCTTCATTGGCTGGTGGATCCTTAACAACTGAGCCACCAGGGAAGACCGGTGCAAAGATTTTTTTCCCCAGTATCACATTCCAACAGCTTATATTCATGCTGGAGTGTAAAAAACAGGATAGCCAGTATTATTTGAAGTCAATTTGAAGAGGAGGCAGTGAAGCAGTGGGTGCTGCTCTAAGGTATACATGTTTAATATTGCAGTAGCATCACCATAATTTTGTCACAAATTGTTTCTAAAATAAAAGGTCAAATAACAATTAGTCAAATATTGTATTTTATTTTAAATTTACTTTACTTTTTAAATTTTATTTGAAAGAATTTACATACAATCCTAGCAGGAAATACAGATCAACAGCATGTTATAATAGAAAAAGCACTGTTCCTGAAATTAGGAGATTTAAATTCTAGACTGCTGGCCTTGGGTGATTCAGTATCTCTGAGCTTCTCTTCTTTTGTTGTCTTTGTTTGTTTGTTGTTTGGTTTATTTTAATTTGTAAAATATAGGGAAATAATGACAAAGATCTCTATGGACATTTTCAATCTTAACTTTTTCAACTGCCTATATTTAAGAATTAAATTGTATAGTATAACATTTTAGATTCAGAAAGGGCATCGTCACATATGCATAGGATGCCTAGGGACAATGGAATATTTAATTTGAGACTGTAGGTTACATAGGTAGGGTTGAGTCAACCTAGGGAGAACCCTGACTGGCATGGGAATTCTGATGTGGTACACTTAATTTCATCCTCAGCCTTAGCATACAAGTGACTTGTTGGGGAAGATGAATCTGAAAGACTAGAGAAAGTGTTGATTACTAGAATAGTCACATTGTTTAACTGATCTGTTTCTTATCCCACTCTCTGATATAGGATTCTATTATAATTTCTACCTTACAGATCAAAAATTATAAACCAACTAATTAAAGGATTTTTACAAATATCTCAAAGAAAGTTAAGCATCATAATCAGGACTTGAACCCAAATCTCACAATTACACATTTAAAGCTAAAGGAGCCTTAAATGTTGTTTAGTGTAAGAATCCAAGTACAGTGCTACTTTGAGAAAACATAGGTCAAGAATCTTTTGCTTAAAATAAAAATAAAGACAGATTCAGGAGATATATTTTACAATTATATAACTAAAATTTCCCTTTGAAAAATACCTATTTTTCTTTACCCAATATAACCTGAATAGGGTATTCTCTGGACAAGCTATAACACTTTCAAAATTCCTCATCCTTGATCCCCTTTCCATTTCCTTAACCATTGTCTCTCTTCCACAGTAAAAATTTCCCTTACATCAGGTCCTAACAACCTACCAGTATTTTTCCCTTTGCCTAACCAATAATCTGAACTTCATGGTACATTATCTCTGGCTGGAATTTTTTTACTTATTTTTGTTTATTTCTTATGATCTTAAATTCAACAGAAAGTAAATTCCATGAAAACATCACTGGTCTGCTAGCCTCGCCATTTCACCATCTCCAGCCTCAGTGCAAATCTTGGCCTCACCTCATCCTGTTTCAGGACACCCAGACACGTAATTGATACTTGCTGGTTCAGTTGACATTAGTTGAATTTATATTCTAGATACTGCCATATTGTAACGAATTCTAAATGATGTTTTGCATGTGTCCTAATACAATCTCCAGTTTTTAATTCCCTATTTATTATGCCTTTGTGTGTAATTGGAATCTAATCTTGTTAATTAATGAACTGCTTGTCAGGTGCTATGCTCCCATATTTGTCCATAAGGTGGAGCTGGAATAAGAAGATATGAATAAATACTTTTAAGAATGTTTGGGCTTCCCTGGTGGTGCAGTGGTTGAGAGTCCGCCTGCCGATGCAGGGTACATGGGTTTGTGCCCTGGTCCGGGAAGATCCCACATGCCACGGAGCGGCTAGGTCCGTGAGCCATGGCCGCTGAGCCTGCGTATCCGGAGCCTGTGCTCTGCAACGGGAGAGGCCACAACAGTGAGAGGCCCGTGTACCACAAAAAACAAAAAAAACAAAAAAAACCTTATAATGCTCTTGTATTTATTTAAGCAAGTGTTTCTTATATTATTTCCAAGCTATTTCAGTGCTCATTTAAAGAGAATATAAGACAGTGTCTACCTTCAAAATATTTAGTTTAATTCTGGAATTATTTCTGATTAGAAATGATAAATAACAATATATAAAAATGAGTTGCAGGGCTTCCCTGGTGGCACAGTGGTTGAGAGTCCGCCTGCTGATGCAGGGGACACAGGTTTGTGCCCCGGTCTGGGAAGATCCCATATGCCACGAAGCAGCTGGGCCCGTGAGCCATGGCCACTGAGCCTGCGAGTCCGGAGCCTGTGCTCTGCAGCGGGAGGGGCCACAGCAGTGAGAGGCCCGTGTACCACAAAAAAAAAAAAAAAAAAAGGCTAAATGTCACTCCCCTTAGTATCCAGGTAGCCTCTGTGGCTGTTTGTCCAAAAGAATGCAGTGAAAATGACTCTGTGCCAATTTATGGGCATGGGTTTTAAGAGGTAGGAAATTTACATTCCCTTTTTAAATACTCAAATTTGGAAATTAGCCATCTTTCTATGAGGGGTTTCCAAAAGCCCAACTGATAGGCTCATGTAGAAATGAACTAAGGCTCTGGGCTGAAATGTACAACTGACAGTCAGGACCAGTTTGCCAGCTAAATGAGTGAGCCATCTTGGAAATGGATTTTCCAGCCCCAGGCGAGTTGCTTGAACTGACACTGGTGTGGCACAGAGAAGCTACTGTAACAAAGCCCTGTGGAAATTACAGCTCTCTGAGGAAAAAAAAAAAAAAAAAGATTACTTAAAATATTAACTTATTAAATTTGGAGATGGCTGATTAGGTAACATTAGGTAAGTGTAGCAGCAAGTTTTGTTTTGTTGTTATTATTTCTACATTGTTTTCTCTCCCTAAGTTCATTTAGAATTCTCTCAAACTTAACTCCTCAGAGGAATCTTCTCTGACAATCCTACCTAAAGTCACACACTGCTACCTATTCCCTATAACTTTGCTTTATTTTTTATCATAGGATGCATTTCTACCTTAATTATTATATTAGTCTATTTACTTACTTCCCTCTGTCTCATTAGTATATAAGATCCATGAGAAGAGGAACTTTCTTTTTGTTTATTGTTGTATCCTCACTTCCTAGATTAGGGCTTGGCATATAGAAAATGTTTAATAACTATTTGTGAATAAATGCCTGATAAGTGAGATGCAAAGTGCCAGAGTGGGCTCAGAGATGAAAGAGATCATAGTGGCTTCTCAGACTAAATAACAAGGAGGAATTTTTTAACAAGATGGACTGGAAGTAGAGAAGGATTTAGAGAATGTAGATAGGGAAGGAGAGGAAAAATAGAAGAACTTTTAGTTGAGAGAATTAGAATAAACAATAGATCAAAAAAGAGAAAGTTCATGGTATAGTTAAAGAAAGTGGGTAAACTATTTGGAATGGAAAAATGATGTGTGGTCATGTAGAATAAAATTTTTCTTTTGTACTGAAGACCACTCACTTCTTTAGATAGTCACCTTCCCTGGAGTGGAGCGGTCCTCCAAGATGAGCCACCTTGTGATATTTGTGCTTTTCGTAGTCATACACACACTGAATGGAGCTGACATGTGTATCTCATAGGATTGCACAGAAATGATAATGTGTGACTTCTGAGACTAGGTCACAATGATCCTATAGCTTCTTCCTTTGCTCTCTTGGATCATTCACTCCCAGGAAGTTTAGCTGCCATATTGTGCCTCTCCTTTATGAAGAAGTTCATGAGGTGAGAAGCTGAGGCTTTCTTGACAATAGCCACATAAGTGAACTGTCTTGGGAGCATATCTTTCAGCCTTATTCAAGCTATCAGTGACTGCAAACCCAGATGATATCATGGTAACAGCATTATGAGAAGATCTGGAGTCAAAACCAACCTGCTATGCTGTTTTGAAATCCCTGACCTACAGACTGTGAGATAATACATTCTTATTGTTGTTTTGGCTAAGCCATTGTATAATAGTTTACAAAGTACTAGATAACCTGTACACCTGGATTTCTTAACACTCTCTTCTGATCCCTTTCCTCCTCTGGATGCTTCTTGGTTCCTTTTGTGTATCTTCTCTCTCTGCATTTTTTAATGTTGCTGTTTCCCAGGTCATCATCTTTGATCTTCTCTCTTTTCCATTTATAAAATATCTTAGGAAAATCTTTTTCCATTCCCATGACTTCACTTACCACCATTATGTTAATGTTTCCCAAATTCATATTTTCATCGCAAATGTATACTCTGATTTATAGATCATATATCCAGGTTACCTCCAAATATTTCCACTTGACATTATAACTTTAGACATGACCTCAAATTCATGTTATTCTCAGCATGTACCTTCCCCACTAAAAATGATTTCCATCTAGTATTCTTTGTCTGAGTGATCACTTTGTCACTCATCCTGTCATACAAATTAGAAATTGGAAATTAATCTCATCTTCTGCAATATATGCAATAGATGCCAAGTCCTTTGATATTTCTTGTTTATGATATATTTCATACCTATTCCAAATTCCCATTTCCATAATTACTGAAGGGTTTTCAACCTTTATATGTCTAGTCTAAATTTTTTTTTTTTTTTTTTTTTTTTTTTTTTTGTGTTATGCGGGCCTCTCACAGTTTTGGCCTCTCCCATTGTGGAGCACAGGCTCCAGAGGCGCAGGCTCAGCGGCCATAGCTCACGGGCCCATCCGCTCCACAGCATGTGGGATCTTCCCTGACCGGGGCACGAACCCATGTCCCCTGCATCAGCAGGCGGACTCTCAACCACTGCGCCACCAGAGAAGCCCTAGTCTAAATTATTAAACTACAATATTAACAGGTATCCCTGACTCTTGTTTCATTTTTTTTTCCAATTCAGTCTCTCTTGTGCTGCTAGAATAATTGTGCTGAAAGGAAAATCAAATCAAAACACTTCCCTGATTAAACATTCCCCATAACATTCATGCTAAACTCTAAAATCATTGCCTAAGATCCTAAAACTGTGTAGGACCTACCTATCTTCCAATCTGAGCCAGTTATTAGTGCTGTGTTGCAAACCACCCCCAAACTTAGTGGCTTAAACCAATAAAGCCATATATTTTGTTCATAAAGTACAACTTTTGTAGAACTGGGCAGGGACAGATCATCTCTGCTCAGTCAATATCAGCTGAGGCAGCTCAAAGGCTGAGGCTTAGAACCATCTGAGGGCAGACTCACATTTCTATTGGTCAATGCTGGCTGTTGGCTGGGAAGACGCACACAGTCCGGGCAGTCAGTGAGAACATTTACTCATGGACTTTCTAAGTTTCTGTTTGGCTTTCTCAGAATACAGTGGAAAGATTTCAAGAGAAATGAGAGAGCCAAGTGGAACCTGTGCCCTTTTTTGACTTAGCCTCAGTCTTGTAAGGTCACTCTCTCTACACTGCATGGGTTAGTTACAAGCCATCCTAGCTTCAAGGGGTGGGAAATGGATTCCCTTTCTTAACGGGAGAAAGACAAGTTTCTGGAAGAGTACATGGGGTCTGAAATATTGCTATTGCTATTTTTGGAGAAGCTAATCTTACACACAGTTCCATTGTTTGACAAATGGACATTGTTATATATATTTTTACTCTGTTGAATTAATTGCAATTTCCAAAATAGATAACACATTTAGTATATTTTCCTCTGCACATGTTCATCTCTTTGGTTGGAATATCAACCATTTACCTCTCTGTTATGCCCTATTCTTCCTCCAAGATTCAGTTTGGCTGATATTTTATCTTAAATTCTCTTCTTAAAACCCTAGCTCCCATTAGGCACCTTCCTCTGAGCTATTTTAACATTATTTTCAATCTTATTTTCTATGTGTTTGCCCGGACATTGTACTTTCTTGAGTACACATCTGTCTTTTCCACTGAACTCTAAGCAACTTGGAGCAACTAGTAGGGATGCAATATCTGCAGTTAACTATTTAATGAATGTTTGGGGTAAAGATGTTTGGGATCCCATTGCCAAAGACCTTGAACGTCAGACTAGAGTTCAGACTATATCCTTGTTTTCACTAGTTAATTATATATAGATATAGATATAGATATAGATAGATAGATAGCATTAATCAAAGAAAGAATATAGAACTAACATGATAACAGAATAATACATTATAAGCCAAGTGTTGAAGGTAGAGTGTTCTCTGATGATCTATCTAAAAAACAGCAGCAACTATCTTGCTTAGATTTTAGATTCAAGTTGAGTAAAAGACTCAGGCTTTAAGACCTGTTGCAGTCCTATGATAATATTAAGCATTCTGTCTAAATGGCTACTGTTCTATTTCAGAGCCTTAATTGCTAAACTGAATAATTTCTGACCTGATTTTCTGGAAGTTGATGAGTCACACACACAGAGACTTAGAGGCTTTATTGGTGTGGGTCATTTGTAATGTGTAGTGCTTGCAGCTTAATTTAGCATGGCTTTTGCAGATCCCTTAATATACATAATCTGACCCAATATGGAGATGGTCTTTAGAAAGAGAGACTTATGGGGAAATATATATATGAAGTGATTTTAGAAGATGTCCCAAGTGCAAGCAGACTAATTTGAAGGGTCTTCACTGAATTCTGATAAGAACCTCTCCAAATCTCTCTGTCACACCTGGATTTGGCCATCTGGCTACTTTATTTTAATATTTCCCAAGCATGGCTCCACAATGGGGATGTCGGATTTGGGTTCAAAGAAATGATTTTACTCTTTAAAAAAGATGTGAACAGTGAGATAAGATTTGAGAAAAAAGGAGCCTGTTTAACTGACATTTCCTACCAAACAATTAGTAAAAACATCAATATATGATTTTATGTGTGTAAGAAATGATGTTTTTATTCCAAATAACTATTTGGAATCATATATAATATACTGATAGTGAAAAATAATATTTAGTTAGAACCTATTATGAATTAGATAATATAGAGATACTAGACAAGAGACCCAGTTATTACCCTTAAGACACTAAAATATGTTTTGAAAGATGATACATGAGAAATAAGAATCCAAAGCAGTGCACGACAATTGTGTATACCAATACTACTGTGATACTAAACTTGAAAACATTTTGAAGAAAGGAGAATTGAGGCTATTCCATGCCAAATACTTACATATTTATTTCATCTAACAATTACAATAATGCTTTAAGGTTCTTATTATTTTAAGATATTACCCTATTTTCAGATGAAGAACAGGAAGTCATGCATTTGAAGAGTTCAAATTGAAACATGGATCTTATTTCAAAGATATTTCCCTTTCCAACTTGTCATTCTGTCTCTCATGTATTTTTAATGACAATGTAATTTATGTAGTAGATAAATACTATGTAATTTCATAAAATCAATTTCTAAACAAACTGGAATTAGATTGACTTCACACCAGATGTAAGGAATTAATCTGGCCCTGAAAGAGGGTAAGTTTGGAGAGGTGAAAATGCAGATGGTTTAATTAAGGAAAAGACATGATTGAACAAATGGAAACTGGAAAGAAATGAAGATTGCAGGAAAGGGGGTCAATGGGAATCCCTCCCATCTTGATTAAGGATGAAGCAAATGGATTGTCTAGGGATTGTAGTAAGGTGCTGACCATGAGGCCAGACCAAGCTGATACCAGGCCAAGGAGTTATGACTTTAAAAATGTATACATTTTTTTGTTAACAATGGAAGACAGCAAACTATTTTTTGTTTAATAAAGGTTATCTGATAGTATATAGTCTGTTTGATCTGTAGTCTATATATTGACTGAAGGTACATGAACAGGAGAACATACATTACTTTTATAAATTTCAAAAAATTAATAACATAATTAGTGGAGAAAGCAAAGTGAAAAGCAAGTAAAGATGCAAAAAGTAGGATTGACTGGCCTAATTTCTGCTTCTCATCAGAGTTAAACCCATTCTTTGTAAATTATGGTAGAATGGATCCTTTCTCAAGCTATGCTTTTATGATTCATGTTTGGAAGGAATTGCCATGAAAAAACATCCAAGTCAAAAGTAACTCACTGTAATATGGAATGAGAGGGCAAAGAAAAACTGATTCCAAATTTTCATCCTTAACCACTCTGTACCAAACACCAAAGTTTCCAGGATGACACTATATCAAACTATACCAAAGCACCTGACTTTTCAATTCATACAAACACATATGTCCCTTCACTCGCCATGGAACTTATCAATACCTGAAAGTTTTTTCAACCCTTTTCCATTAAGAAAACTAATCTTGTCTCAGACTTTCTTTGCTTCAGGAAACTTTATTCCCTTATTTTCCTACCTGGGCATCTCCTAATGGTACATACCTATTAAAGACCTTATCACATTACAAAACATTTGTTTGTTTCTACTAGAATATGAAAAAAAACTAACTTTATTATATTTCTTTCCCTCCTAAGTTTTCTAATGCTGTTTTGGAATAAAAGAATAAAATGTTCTTGAATCTGGAAGTGTCTCTGTATTTTAGATCATGATGATTCTGAGAATAACCCTAACAGATAAAATTAAGTAAGGAAGAAGACACTCTTTACTTTTTCTGATAAAGATGACTTCTGAATGGTAATCTTGAAGGGATGAACTGAAACTTTGAGCCTTAAGACATATTACAAACAATATTACAGTCCATTTTAAGCAAAGTAAAGATGACAGTTGCTAAGCATACTTTTCCAGCAGGTAGGTGTGTGGAGAGGGCAATGAGGAAGAAGAGAAAGAAGTTGAAAGGAATTCTAACATGAAAGTAGCATATTTAGCTTAAACAGAGATACTTGTTAAGCCATTGAGAAACCCTAAATGTCCTGAGAATGTTTTCATAGAGGAGTGGTGTAGAGTCCCATGCCTGGAGGCAGTGATGGAAGCCATACGATGCCCCACAGTAACCCCTCCACAATTGTACTGGAGGCACAGAGGGACCATTTTTATGTGGTTTCTGCCATGAACAAATATGAAGACACCTAAATGTAACTGACTCCAACACATGGGATTGCAGGCTCCCTCTCAGCTTCTGTAACAAAAATGACCTTTCAAACAGCAGGAGTTTAGGGAATAAGGTAAATAAGTAAATAAAGTCAAATAAGTCAAGCTGTCTTCCGTGCCGTCCCACCACTTCAATTTTGATGCTATTTCCCATTCCTGTAGCTCAGTGTTCCTACCCTTCTCACCTCTTGCTCTTAGACAAGGGATGGTCCAGTGGAAGAAATCTGGATTCAGAAATTGAAGCCCTCCCTTCTTTGCAAACTCACTAGGTTTTCTTGTTCAAACTTAGACATCTTGGTGTCTGCACTTTAAACCTGAAAATTAAAAGATTGATTTACAGAAATTGTAAAGACTCTTCCAACTCTACTTTTCTCACTTAGGATATTTTTAGGGTTAATGCTGAAGGTAGAGGATTCAAGGTGAAGTCAACCCATTGTTATCTTTTTGAATTATCAGTTTTATGTTTAATTTACTGAATTACTCCTCCTTCTCTTCCTCAGCTGCCATGCACTGTATCAGAAGCTCACATCCTCCTGTCCCATTTTTTCTCCTCTTCATGCCTCTTTGCTGCAGGAGAACTACGAGTCAGTCATCATCCAGGAAAAGGTGATTAGAGGGCTGGGGATCTCAAAGGGGTCCAACCAGTCCTATACTCCTAAGAGGGGTTGAAGCCAAATAAGCCTTGTACTTAACACTCCGCTCAAACTTAGAAGCATTAAATAAGCAGTAAACCCTCCTCGAGAAAGTCAGCAAGGGATGATGGTGGTAAGGATGATAATGTGAAACATTAAATCAATGTAGGTGTCATTCAAGGGTTAGACAGGTAAAGGCAGTGGAGAGGACTAAGGCCTGGAATCAACAATAATATTTAGGATTTTCTCCCAAAATGTGGTGTTGCTGCTGGAAAATAATTTCCATAGTGAGCTCATTATTGACCTATGATGACACGTGAGCCCAGTTTTAGAGACAACTGGCTTGTGGGGCATAAGCAGAAGAGGTTGGGTAAGTCTGGTCTTCTGCCGCAGGTGTTCAGTTCTAGCAGTGCTGAAGTCTCTGAGACTTTGCTGCAGCCACCTCTTTGGGGTGAGTGAAGACTCAGTCAGGGCCAGATGGAACAGGTAGAATGCAGGCCTAGATTTTATTTTCTCACACTTTGCCTTTTCTTTTCCATTTTCCTTTCTCCCCAAAACCAGCAGCATGATGTCATTGAGCCCAGGTAGGGATGGTAAGGTCAAGATTAGATTAGAGCAGAAGAAATCATCCTGATTACTCTCTTTTCCTACACCAATTTTGATAGTTTACTCTGCATATATGGGACTCTGGATGTCTAGATGGGCAGACAAGCCTGGGACCTAGAGCTCAGGGTTTTTTGTTGATCTTTTATTTTAAAGATATTATGCTTAACAGGGAACTCTGCTCAAGGATATGTGGCAGCCTGGATGGGAGAGGAGTCTGGGGGAGAACAGATACGTGTATATGTATGGCTGAGTCGCTTTGCTGTGTACCTGAAACTATCACAACATTGTTAATCAGCTACACTCCAATATAAAATAAAAAATATTTTAAAAAAGATTTTGAATATAGTTCCCTGTGCTATACAGTAGGTGCTTGTTGTTTATCTATGTTATATATTAAACTTTTAATTAATAGAGTCTTACAGAAATCATGGCTTGAATGGACTGCAGATAAGAGGAAAAATAAATTTATTTTTAAAAACCTTAAAAAAAAGATATAATGCTTAAGTCAGTAGTGGCAAAGCCAGTCTAGAACAAGGAGAAATTTTCTTCTTTCTAAGTAATTATAAATTTGACAATTTTATTGGAAAAGAGGTCTTTAGTGGCTCTCGTGAAAAATGGAAACAGGGTGCAAATGTTTGGCTTGACAGTGCTGACTCAGAAACAACCTTCATGTCAGGGGCCCTGGCTTCTAGAGGATTGAGATAATCTCTTAAATACTTTGGAAAGTTCTAGATGTCACTAAAGTTAAAAGTTGATAAAATATTAAATTTAGGGTTAAAATTGTCTGAATCAGGCCCTGAAGTTTGACTGGCAGCCACCTTGGCACTACCTTCTTTGCACTGCTTTGTGATCTCTGCCAGGGTCTGAAACATTATGGGGACCACCTGCATGACAGGGGTCCCCTTATGGGTGGTAGGGTGGTACTGTCTTTTATTTCACTCTTTCATTCTCTCTCTTATTTATTTATTTATTTAGTTAGTTAGTTAGTTAGTTAGTTAGTTAATACAGAAACTTTACTGTGGAGAAGCCTGGTAGGACATCATCTTAATCAGTGATCAAATTGAGAATCATGATTAATGAGACAAATGGACATAATGTGCCAACCAACAGGCTACAATTAGAAGAATGCAAGATCTATTTTTGTGACATCCCTGCCCCCCCCAACACATAACCTAAATATTTTCATGAGGAAAAATCAGAAAAACCTAAAGTGAAGGACATTATTCAAAATATCTGGCCTGTAATCTTCAAAATATCAAGCTCATGCAAGTCAAGGAAAAACTAAGGAAGTTTTTCAGGTTGAAGAAGACTAAAGACACATTATAACTAAAACAACACATGATACTGGATGGGAATAGTTTACTACAAAGGGCATTGTTGGGACAATTGGCAACACTTGAATAGGCATCAGTGGATTCCATAACAGTAATAAGGCAGTATTAGTTTCCTGATTTTGACAGTTCTATGTTGGTTATTTTGGAGAATATCATTGTTTGTAGCAAATGCAACAGAAATATTTGAGGATGATAAAAGACCACATCAACAGCTTCCTCTCCGGTGTCAAGGGGAAAATAAGATATTTATCTGCGCTACTTTTGCAACTTTTCTGAAAGTTTGAAATTCCTTTAAAATTAAAAGTTTCAAAAAGGTAAAAAGGGCTTCCCTGGTGGCGCAGTGGTTGACAGTCTGCCTGCCGATGCAGGGGACACGGGTTCGTGCCCTGGTCTGGGAAGATCCCACATGCCGTGGAGCAGCTGGGCCTGTGAGCCATGGCCGCTGAGCCTGCGCATCCAGAGCCTGTTCTCCGCAATGGGAGAGGCCACAACTGTGAGAGGCCCACGTACCACAGAAAAAATAAAATAAATAAAATGAAAAAAAAGGTAAAGAAAAAAGTCAAATATCTATAGACTTAAAGGTAATAGGGATTTGAGTTCCTTAAAGGTTACTACCAGAAAATTATGTGGCTATTCACAACACTTCTGACACCAAATGTATAAATTTTCTACACCAAGCAATTGTCCAATTCTTGTGGACACCAACTGGGTGTCCTGAAATTTAATTCCATTCTCACACTAACTATCCAGAGTTCATGCAGATAACATAGGTTAAAGGTTCAGTACCATAAGACTGCCTCACTTCAGACATTAGTTGCAAATATGTGTCTCCAGGTTACACACAACTTTTGTCCAACTGCATTACAAATTCAGAATTCTGACACCCTCCTCAGTTTCACTAATTTGCTATGACAGCTTACAGAACTCACAGAAACTCTTTTCTTATGATTACCAGTTTATTATAAAGGAAATTATAAAATATTCATAAAAAGAAAGATAAAGTGAACAGCCAAATGGAAGAGGTAAATAAGACGAGGTCCAGAAATAGCCTGAACACAGGAACTTCTGTTCCCTTGGGGTTTGAGGTGCACCACTCCCCTGGTACATGGATTCATTCACCAACCTGCAAGCTCTCTGAACTCCTTTATTTAGGGATTTTATGGAGGATCCATTACATAGGAACAATGAGTAGATCATTGGCCATTGGTGATTAATTCAACCTTTAGCTCCTCTCCCCTCTTAGGAGGTCAGGGAGGAGGACTGAAAATTCCAACCCTCTAATCATATAGTTAATTCCTCTGGCAAGCAGCCCTCATCCTAAAGTTATCTAGAGGCCGACCAAAAGTCATGTTATTAGCATAAACTCAGATATGGTTGAAAAGGGTTTGTTATAAATAGCAAAACATGCTCCGCTCTCCCTTACCACTCAGATAATTATAAGGATTTTAGGAGCTCTGTGACAGAAACCAGGGAGAAAAGACAAATATACATTTCTTATTATATTAAAATATCACAGATACCCAATCTTAGAAACAGAGTAAACCATGTGGGATTAATGTGCATTTATTTTAGCAAATATATTTCATATTGGGAAATGAGATACTAAAGTCCAAAACTTACAGAATTGGCATTACTGAGCATTAAGTCCATGCCCTCCATGGACAGAGGCCTGTGTGAGAATTTACTTCTGACACTCAGCTTCCTCATCTGTAAGTAGGGACCCCTCTCCAACTTTGACAAGTGAAAGTTCAGATTAATTGTTATATATGAAAGTGCTTAAAATGCCTCCTCAGGTGAAATGAAGGACCACTATCTTTGGGAAAGCTACTTGAGTTGATTCTTAGATAAAAGTAAACATGTTTTAACCTTCTTTCTAATGTGACTGTTTTTATTATCACTTTCATATTTTGCGTGTAGGCACAGACTCAGATTAAGCAAGTTCTAATATTTCCAAAAAATGAATTGTTTGGTTCCACTGACGTTTAAGACATGGGGCTTAATGGTAAGCTTTTGCCCATCTCTCACCTGAGGCACTGACAGAGGAATCAACAAATAATTAGATTGTTCATTTAAATAATGTGTTTTCCTGACCTTTTGATCACAGAAGAATCATGGATTAGAAAGATGACTAGGAAAGGGAAAGAGGTTTATTGCATTAATTATATCAAAAGAGGCTGAATCTTTTACTGCTTGGGCTCTTAATCAGACTGGTAATATTAGTGGTCTGTGAAAAGTGCCCTCCCAGGCAACAACTCATTCACTATCTGTCACTGTGGATTAGTTTGCATTTTCCAGAGTTTTATAAAAACATAATACCGTATGTATTCCTTTTTTTAACATATTTATTGGAGTATAACTGCTTTACAATGGTGTGTTAGTTTCTGCTTTATAACAAAGTGAGTCAGTTATACTTATACATATGTTCTGATATCTCTTCACTCTTGTGTTTCCCTCCCTCCCACCCTCCCTATCCCACCCCTCTAGGTGGTCACAAACTACCGAGCTGATCTCCCTGTGCTATGCGGCTGCTTCCCACTAGCTATCTATTTTACATTTGGTAGTGTATATATGTCCATGCCACTCTCTCACTTTGTCACAGCTTACACTTCCCGCTCCCCATATCCTCAAGTCCATTTGCTAGTAGGTCTGTGTCTTTATTCCCATCTTGCTCCTAGGTTCTTCATGACATTTTTTTTTCTTAGATTCCATATATATGTGTTAGCATACATTATTTGTCTTTCTCTTTCTGACTTACTTCACTCTATATGACAGACTCTATGTCCATCCACCTCACTAAAAATAACTCAATTTCATTTCTTTTTATGGCTGAATAATATTCCATTGTATATATGTGCCATATCTTCTTTATCTATTCATCCAGTGAAGGACACTTAGGTTGCTGCCATCTCCCAGCTATTGTAAATAGACCTGCAATGAACATTTTGGTACATGACTCTTTTTGAATTATGGTTTTCTTAGGGTATATGCCCAATAGTGGGATTGCTGGGTCAAGTGGTAGTTCTATTTGTAGTTTGTTACCGAACCTCCATACTGACTCCATAGTGGCTGTACCAATTCACATTCCCACTAGCAGTGCAAGAGTGTTCCCTTTTATCCATATCCTCTCCAGCATTTACTGTTTCTAGATTTTTTGATGATGGCCATTCTGACCGCTGTGAGATCATATCTCATTGAAGTTTTGATTTGCATTTCTCTAATGATAAATGATGTTGAGCATTCTTTCATGTGTTTGTTGGCAATCTGTATATCTTCTTTGGAGAAATGTCTATTTAAGAATCTACCCATTTTTGGACTGAGTTGTTTGTTTTTTTGTTATTGAGCTGCATGAGCTGCTTGTAAATCTTGGAGATTAATTCTTTGTCAGTTGCTTCATTGGCAAATATTTTCTCCCATTCTGAGGGTTGTCTTTTGATCTTGTTTATGGTTTCCTTTGCTGTGCAAAAGCTTTGAAGTTTCATTAGGTCCCATGTGTTTATTTTTGTTTTTATTTCCATTTCTCTAGGAGGTGGGTCAAACAGGATCTTACTATGATTTATGTCATAGAGTGTTTTGCCTATGTTTTCCTCTAAGACTTTGATAGTTTCTGGCCTTACATTTAGGTCTTTAATCCATTTTGAGCTTATTTTTGTGTATGCTGTTAGGGAGTGTTCTAATCTCATACTTTTACATATACCTGTCCAGTTTTCCCAGCACCACTTATTGAAGAGGCTGTCCTTTCTCCACTGTACATTCCTGCCTCCTTTATCAAAGATAAGGTGACCATATGTACGTGGGATTATCCCTGGGCTTTCTATCCTGTTCCATTGATCTATATTTCTGTTTTTGTGCCAGAACAATACTCTCTTGATTACTGTAGCTTTGTAATATAGTCTGAAGTCAGGGAGCCTGATTCCTCTAGCTCTGTTTTCATTCTCAAGATTGCTTTGGCTATTCGGGGTCTTTTGTGTTTCCATACAAATTGTGAAATTTTTTGTTCTAGTTCTGTGAAAAATGCCAGTGGTAGTTTAATAGGGATTGCATTGAATCTATAGATTGCTTTGGGTAGTAGAGTAATTTTCACAATGTTGATTCTTCCAATCCAAGAACATGGTATATCTCTCCATTTATTTGTATCATCTTTAATTTCTTTCATCAGTGCTTTATAATTTTCTGCATACAGTTCTTTTGTCTCCTTAGGTAGGTGTATCCCTAGATATATTATTCTTTTTGTTACAATGATAAATGGGAGTGTTTTCTTAATTTCACTTTCAGATTTTTCATCTTTAGTGTATAGGAATGCCAGAGATTTCTGTGCATTAATTTTGTATCCTACTACTTTACCAAATTCATTGATTAGCTCTAGGAGTTTTCTGATAGCATCTTTAGGATTCTCTATGTATAGTATCATGTCATCTGCAAAAAGTGACAGCTTTACTTCTTCTTTTCTGATTTTGATTCCTTTTATTTCCATTTCTTCTCTGATTGCTGTGGCTAAAACTTCCAAAACTATGTTGAATAAGAGTGGTGAGAGTGGGCAACCTTATCTTGTTCCTGATCTTAGTGGAAATGCTTTCAGTTTTTCACCATGGAGGATGATGTTGCATGTGGGTTTATCATATATGGCCTTTATTATGTTGAGGAAAGTTCCCTCTATGCCTACATTCTGCAGGGTTTTTATCATAAATGGGTGTTGAATTTTGTCAAAAGCTTTCTCTGCATCTATTGAGATGATCATATGGCTTTTCTCCTTCAATTAGTAAATATGCTGTATCATGTTGATTGATTTTCGTATATTGAAGAATCCTTGCATTTCTGGAATAAACTCCACTTGATCATGGTGTATGATCCTTTTAATGTGCTGTTGGATTCTGTTTGCTAGTATTTTGTTGAGGATTTTTGCATCTATGTTCATCAGTGATATTGGCCTGTAGTTTTCTTTCTTTGTGATATCTTTGTCTGGTTTCAGTATCAGGGTGATGGTGGCCTCATAGAATGAGGTTGAGGGTGTTCCTCCTTCTGCTATATTTTGGAAGAGTTTGAGAGGATAGGTGTTAGCTCTTCTCTAAATGTTTGATAGAGTTTGCCTGTGAAACCATCTTGTCCTGGGTTTTTGTTTGTTGGAAGATTTTTAATCACAGTTTCAATTTCAGTGCTTGTGATTTGTCTATTCATATTTTCTATTTCTTCCAGATTCAGTCTTGGCAGGTTGTGCATTTCTAAGAATTTGTCCATTTCTTCTAGGTTGTCCATTTTATTGGCATAGAGTTGATTGTAATAATCTCTCATGATCTTTTGTATTTCTACAATGTCAGCTGTTACTTCTCCTTTTTCATTTCTAATTCTATTGATCTGAGTCTTCTTCCTTTTTTTCTTGATGAGTCTGGCTAATAATTTATCAGATTTCTTTATCACCTCAAAAGAACAACTTTTAGTTTTATTGATCTTTGCTATCATTTCCTTCATTTCTTTTTCATTTATTTCTGATCTGATCTTTATGATTTCTTTCCTTCTGCTAACTTGGGGGGTTTTGGGTTCTTTCTCTAATTGCTTTAGGTGCAAGGTTAGGTTGTTTATTCGAGATGCTTCCTGTTTCTTCAAATTGGATTTTATTGCTATACACTTCCCTCTTAGAACTGATTTTGCTGTATCCCATAAGTTTTGGGTCATCATGTCTCCATTGTCATTTGTTTCTAAGTATTCTTTGATTTCCTCTTTGATGTCTTCAGTAGTCACTTCGTTATTAAGTAGTGTATTGTTTAACCTCCATGTGTTTGTATTTTTTACAGGTCTTTTAATGTAATTGATATCTAGTCTCATAGCGTTGTGGTTGGAAAAGATACTTGATATAATTTCAAATTTCTTAAAATTACCAAGACTTGATTTGTGTCCCAAGATATGATTTATCCTGGAGAATGTTCCATAAGTACTTGAGGAAAATGTGTATTCTGTTGTTTTTGGATGGGGTGTCCTATAAATATCAATTAAGTTCGTCTTGTTTAATGTATCATTTAAAGCTTGTGTTTCCTTTTTTATTTTCATTTTGGATGATCTGTCCATTGGTGAAAGTGGGGTGTTAACATCCCCTACTGTGAATATGTTACTCTTCATTTCCCATTTTATTGCTGTTAGTATTGGCCTTATGTATTGAGATGCTCCTATGTTGGGTGCATAAATATTTACAATTGTTATATCTTCTTTCTGAATTGATCCATTGATCATTATGTAGTGTCCTTCTTTGTCTCTTGTAATAGTCTTTATTTTAAAGTCTATTTTGTCTGATATGAGAATTACTACTCTAGCTTTCTTTTGATTTCCATTTGCATGGAATATCTTTTTCCATCCCCTTACTTTCAGTCTGTATGTCTGTATGTCAGGTCTGAAGTGGGTTGCTTCTAGACAGCATATATGTGGGTCTTGTTTTTGTATCCATTAAGGTGGTCTGTGTCTTTTGGCAGGAGCATTTAATCCATTTACATTTAAGGTAATTATCAATATGTATGTTCCTATTCCTATTTTCTGAATTGTTTTTGGTTTATTATTGTAGGTCTTTTCCTTCTCTTGTGTTTCTTGCCTAGAGAAGTTCCTTTAGCATTTGTTGTAAAGCTGGTTCAGTGATGCTGAACTCTCTCAGCTTTTGCTTGTCTGTAAACCTTTTAATTTCTCCATCAAATCTGAAAGAGATCCTTGCTGGGTAGAATAATCTTGGTTGTAGGTTTTTCTCCTTCATCACTTTAAATATGTCCTGCCAATCCCTTCTAGCTTACAGAGTTTCTGCTGAAAGATCAGCTGTTAATCTTATGGGGATTTCCTTGTGTGCTATTTGTTGTTTTTCCCTTGCTGCTTTTAATATGTTTTCTTTATACTTAATTTTTGATAGTTTGATTAATATGTGTCTTGGCATGTTTTTCCTTGGATTTATCCTGTATGGGATTGTCTGTGCTTCCTGGACTTGATTAAATATTTCCTTTCCCATATTACGGATGTTTTCAACTATAATCTCTTCAAATATTTTCTCAGTCCCTTTCTTTTTCTCTACTTCTTCTGGGACCCCTATAATTTGAATGTTGGTGCATTTAATGTCCCAGAGGCCTCTGAGACTGTCCTCCATTCTTTTCACTCTTTTTTATTTTTTATTCTGTTCTGCAGTAGTTATTTCCACTATTTTGTATTCCAGGTCACTTACCCATTCTTCTGCCTCAGTTATGCTGCTACTGATCCCTTCTAGATTATTTTTAATTTCATTTATTGTGTTGTTCATCATTGCTTGTTTCCTCTTTTGTTCTTCTCGGTCCTTGTTAAATGTTTCTTGCATTTTCTCTATTCTATTTCCAAGATTTTGGATCATCTTTACTATCATTATTCTGAATTCTTTTTCAGGTAGACTGCATATTTCTTCTTCATTTTTTAGGTCTGGTGAGCTTTTATCTTGCTCCTTCATCTGCTGTGTGTTTTTCTGTCTTCTCATTTTTCTTATCTTACTGTGTTTGTGGTCTCATTTTTGGAGCCCATAGGTTCATAGTTCTCATTGTTTTTGGTGTCTGTCCCCAGTGGCTAAGGTTGGCTCAGTGTGTTTTGTAGTCTTACTGGTGGAGGGGACTAGTGCCTGTGTTCTGGTAGATGAGGCTGGATCTTGTCTTTCTGGTGGCCAGTCCATGTCTGGTGGTGTGTTTTGGGGTGTCTGTGGCCTTATTATGATTTTAGGAAGCCTCTCTGCTAATGGGTGAGGTTGTGTTCCTGTCTTGCTAGTTGTTTGGCATAGGGTGTCCAGAACTGTAGCTTGCTGGTCGTTGAGTGAAACTGGGTGTTGGTGTTGAGATGGAGATCTCTGGGAGATTTTTGCCATTTGATATTACATGGAGCTGGGAGTTCTCTTGTGGACCAATTACCTGAAGTTGGCTCTCCCACATCAGAGGCACAGCACTGACTCCTGGCTAGAGCACCAATTTCCTTTCATCCACATGGCTCAGAATAGAAGTGAGACCCACAGCCAGCATCGTCCTCAATGGTGAAAAAGTGAAACCATTTCCACTAAGATCAGGAACAAGACAAGGTTGCCCACTCTCACCACTCTTATTCAACCTAGTTTTGGAAGTTTTAGCCACAGCAATCAGAGAAGAAAAGGAAATAAAAGGAATCCAAATTGGAAAAGAAGAAGTAAAGCTGTCACTGTTTGCAGATGACATGATACTATACATAGAGAATCCTAAAGATGCTATCAGAAAACTCCTAGAGCTAATCAATGAATTTGGTAAAGTTGCAGGATACAAAATTAATGCACAGAAATCTCTGGCATTCCTATATACTAATGATGAAAAATCTGAAAGTGAAATCAAAGAAACACTCCCATTTACCATTGCAACAAAAAGAATAAAATATCTAGGAATAAACCTACCTAAGGAGACAAAAGACCTGTATGCAGAAAATTATAAGACACTGATGAAAGAAATTAAAGATGATACAAATAGATGGAGAGATGTACCATGTTCTTGGATTGGAAGAATCAACATTGTGAAAATGACTCTACTACCCAAAGCAATCTACAGATTCAATGCAATCCCTATCAAACTACCACTGGCATTTTTCACAGAACTAGAACAAAAAATTTCACAATTTGTATGGAAACACAAAAGACCCCGAATAGCCAAAGCAATCTTGAGAACGAAAAATGGAGCTAGAGGAATCAGGCTCCCTGACTTCAGACTATACTACAAAGCTACAGTAATCAAGACAGTATGGTACTGGCACAAAAACAGAAAGATAGATCAATGGAACAGGATAGAAAGCCCAGAGACAAACCCATGCACATATGGTCACCTTATCTTTGATAAAGGAGGCAGGAATGTACAGTGGAGAAAGGACAGTCTCTTCAATAAGTGGTGCTGGGAAAACTGGATAGGGACATGTAAAAGTATGAGATTAGATCACTCCCTAACACCATACACAAAAATAAGCTCAAAATGGATTAAAGACCTAAATGTAAGGCCAGACACTCTCAAACTCTTAGAGGAAAACATAGGGAGAACACTCTATGACATAAATCACAGCAAGATCCTTTTTGACCCACCTCCTCGAGAAATGGAAATAAAGACAAAAATAAACACATGGGACCTAATGAAACTTAAAAGCTTTTGCACAGCAAAGGAAACCATAAACAAGACCAAAAGACAACCCTCAGAATGGGAGAAAATATTTGCAAATGAAGCAACTGACAAAGGATTAATCTCCAAAATTTATAAGCAGCTCATGCAGCTCAATAACACAAAAACAAACAACCCAATCCAAAAATGGGCAGAAGACCTAAATAGACATTTCTCCACAGAAGATATACAGACTGCCAACAAACACATGAAAGGATGCTCAACATCTTTACTCATTAGAGAAATGCAAATCAAAACTACAATGAGATATCATCTCACACCAGTCAGAATGGCCATCATCAAAAAATCTAGAAACAATAAATGCTGGAGAGGGTGTGGAAAAAAGGGAACACTCTTGCACTGCTGGTGGGAATGTGAATTGGTACAGCCGCTATGGAGAACAGTATGGAGGTTCCTTAAAAAACTACAAATAGAACTACCATATGACCCTGCAATCCCACTACTGGGCATATACCCTGAGAAAACCATAATTCAAAAAGAGACATGTACCAAAATGTTCATAGCAGCCCTATTTACAATAGCCCAGAGATGGAAACAACCTAAGTGTCCATCATCAGATGAATGGGTAAAGAAGATGTGGCACATATATGCAATGGAATATTACAGAGCCATAAAAAGAAATGAAATTGAGCTGTTTGTAATGAGGTGGATAGACCTAGAGTCTGTCATACAGAGTGAAGTAAGTCAGAAAGAGAAAGACAAATACAATATGCTAACACATATATATGGAATTTAAGAAAAAAAATGTCATGAAGAACATAGGGGTAAGACAGGAATAAAGACACAGACCTACTAGAGAATGGACTTGAGGATATGGGGAGGGGGAAGGGTAAGCTGCGACAAAGTGAAAGAGTGGCATGGACATATATACACTACCAAACGTAAGGTAGATAGCTAGTGGGAAGCAGCCGCATAGCACAGGGAGATCAGCTTGGTGCTTTGTGACCGCCTGGAGGGGTGGGATAGGGAGGGTGGGAGGGAGATGCAAAAGGGAGGGGATATGGAAACATATGTATATGTATAACTGATTAAATTTGTTATAAAGCAAAAAAAAAAGAGTAGAAGTGAGAAAAATTAGAAAGATAGAAGGAAAGAAAGAATGAAGAAAGGAAGAAAGAAAGAAAGAGGATAAAATAAAGTAAAATAAAATAAAAAAGTTATTAAAATAAAAAATAAAAAGTAATTATTAAAAAATAATTTTTAAACAAAACAAACAAACAAACAAACAAATGGACAGACAGAAACCCTAAGACAAATGGTGAAAGTAAAGCTATACAGACAGAATCTCACACAGAAGCATACACATACAGACTCACAAAAAGAGGAAAAGGGGAAAAAATAATAAATATTGCTCTCAAAGTCCACCTCCTCAATTTGGGATGATTCGTTTCTAATCAGGTATTCCACTGATGCAGCATACATCAAATTGATTGTGGAGATTTAATCCGCTGCTTCTGAGGCTGCTGGGAGAGACTTCCCTTTCTGTTCTTTGTTCGCACAGCTCCCGGGGTTCAGCTTTGGATTTGTCCCTTCCTTTGTGTGTAGGTCGCCTAAGGGCATCTGTTTTTTGCTCAGACAGGACAGGGTTAAAGGAGCAGCTGATTCAGGGGCTCTGGCTCACTCAGGCCTGGGGAGAGGGAGGGGTACGGATGGAGGGTGAGCCTGCGGCAGCAGAGGCCTGCAGGACGTTGCAGCAGCCTGAGGTGTGCCGTGCACTCTCTGTAATCCTTTTTATTTATTTATTTATTTTTTGCATGGCTTCTTTTTTTCAACATTTTTGTTTTAATTTACATTTAAGTTGTTGTATATAGCAAGAGTTTATTTATTTTTATTGCTTGTTAGAATTACATGGATACTCTAAAATTTGTTTATTCATTCATCTCTTGAAAGGCATTTGAGTTGATTCTAGTTCTTAGCTATAACAAATAAAGCCTCTATGAGTATTCATATACAAGTGTTTTTATGAATATATGTTTTCTTTTCTTTGTTTTAATATCTAGGAATGGAATAGTTGGATCATATGGTAGGTAAACATTTAACTTTTTAAGAATCTGTCAAAGTGTTTTTTTCAAAGTGTATATAAGCTTTTTTTTTTTTTTTTTTTTTTTTTTGCAGTACGCAGGCCCCTCACTGTTGTGGCCTCTCCTATTGTGGAGCACAGGCTCCAGACATGCAGGCTCAGTGGCCATGGCTCACGGGCCCAGACGCTCCACAGCATGTGGGATCTTCCCAGACTGCAGCATGAACCCGCATCCCCTGCATCGGCAGGCGGACTCTCAATCATTGCGCCACCAGGGAAGCCCCTATAAAACTTTAATAGAGATTGCATGATGGCTATATTAAAAGTATTTTTGTCTTTTTCTATTTTTTCAGAAGAATTCACTATGATAATCTGCACAAACCCTGACATTTGAGGAAAGGAAGTAATATTTTTTTCTTACTTGTATATAACACTTTGTATTTTTTTTTGTGTGTGGTATGTGGGCCTCTCACTATTGTGGCCTCTCCCATTGTGGAGCACAGGCTCCGGACACACAGGTTCAGTGGCCATGGCTCATGGGCCCAGCCGCTCCACGGTGTATATGATCTTCCAGGACCGGGGCACAGACCCATGTCCCCTGCATCAGCAGGCGGACTCTCAACCACTGTGCCACCAGGGAAGCCCCTTAACTACATCTTTAACTATGAAGAATAAAGTGCAGTATTATCTGTGGAATCAGGAAGTCAGAAGCAATCTAGGTGCCCATCACTAAGGGAATGAGTCAGTAAGATGGGGTGTTTTCAAACAGAATCAGTAAACTAGAGCAGGATTGTTTACCCTCAGAAAGAAATCAGATAGAATCCAGTGAGCCAATTAAATTATATTGGGAAAAAATACATCTTCACATTCACAAATATCTAACTGACATTTAGTATTTCATTTAATTAAGAATGAAGACAACAAACTACAGTTCTATTAGTAGTATCTTGACTTTGTCACTAATAGACATCACATTTCTTTTTAAATTACTTGTTTCAGACATTCTAAAATATTTCATGTGTTAGTCACCATAATGGAATGATGGTAGTTATTAAACTGGCCACTAGATTGTATTATTTGATGTATTAATACATAAATACATATATTGTTGTGCCACACATTTGTTATTTTATTATTTTGATAAGTGTATATCAGTAAAATTCGTCTATTTTGTAATCCACTGTACTTGAGTATACCTATCACAAATATTAAAGACATTATGATCCATAGGGTTCCATAAAAGATTATTTTGGGGAGTCTAGACTACCAAAAGATCTCCAGAACAAAAACGTTTATAACTCCTGAGATACAGGATCAAGGGTAGATGTTAAAATATAGTATCGATTATTAAAACACAAATTAGAGATTTGATGCACAGTGCCACTTACATATATTGAAATATCAAAATATCACTATATTTAAAAAATACATGCACACAGACATTCATAAACACACTAGAGAGGAAAGTGAAGAGCATGGGGGGAGGGATTTAGGTAGACAGATCAAGCATATGAGATAAAGTACTAAAATAAAGACCTTGTAAAGGCCAGTGATGATAGGTATCTGATTATGAGGACCAGAAAGGAAAAATAAACTTAAGAAAATTAGGAAGTTGTTTCCAAACCCATAACCCCCAATAAGCCAATAGCCTCTGAGAGAATCTTTGAGAATCCTATATCTCTGGATTTATAAATGTCATATTCTACTTATGTAATTTTTTTAAAAAAATAATTCTCTCTCTCTCTTTCTTTCTAACATGAAGGGGTTTAACATATGTATTCTCTTAGAGTTTCCTATTTCTCCTCTCATCAACAGAGACAATAATTTGTCTTTCCTTCATCATTTGTCACTTTATTAAGCCTTAAAAGCTCACAAAAATCCCTTTTCTAGGGGGCTTCCCTGGTGGTGCAGTTGTTGAGAGTCCACCTGCCAATGAAGGGGATATGGGTTTGTGCACCGGTCCGGGAAGATCCCACATGCCATGGAGCGAGTGGGTCCGTGAGCTATGGCTGCTGAGCCTGCACGTCCGGAGCCTGTGTTCCACAACAGGAGAGGCCACAACAGTGGGAGGCCCACGTACCACAAAAAAAAAAAAAAAATCCCTTTTCTAAAATATGTAAGACTTGGGGAAAAAAAAGATTGCAGAGGAGTAGGAGGACGTGGAGTTGCTCTCTCTCCACAAACACATGAAGAATGTATCTACAAATGGAACAATTCTCACAGAGCACCTGCTGAACACCAGCAGAGGACTTCAGAACCCAAAAAGGACAAAAAAGTTCCCCACAGAACGGAGTAGGACAAAATAAAGGAGGAAAAAAGAAGAGGAGAGGAAGCAGGAAGAGACCTGAGCCCCTGGTAGGAAGCTGAAACTGCGGAGAGGTTTCCGTATCTGGTGATGCCCCTCACTGGCAGGAAGAGCAGCTGGGATAGAAGGGGAGATTCAGGGGTTTGGAGGAGAGCCCATCAACACATCTGTGGCAGGCAGGACAGAGTGAGACTTAAACTGGTGGTCCGCGACACAGCCCTGCCCACAGCAGCCTGAGATGGGTGTCTGCCAGTGTGAACAGGGACTGGGTGCTACATTGTGGGGTTTAGAGAGTAGACTGGGGGAGGGGACTGTTGTTGGCTGTGAGGAGACAGCCTGAGGGAATGGGAGTGATGAGCTCCACAACTGGGAATGATCCTGGAGGAAGCCCAGACCACCACAGAAGCATAGTGCCATTGTTGAGTGATGCACAACAAGTGGGGTCACCATTGCAGCCTCATTCCTCACAGGCCTGCCCCTGTCTTCACAGGCACTAGGGGACGGCTACTGCTAGATACAGCTTGAATGTCCCTGTCATCATCTCTTTTGCCCTCCCTCCGAACCTGGGTGACCCACTCACCCCAATTGCCGACTGGCAATCTCGTGCATTCCAATTGCTACCCCAGCACCCTCCCTCCTGGGTGGTCTGCTTGCCCCAATCACCTCCATGGCTCCTTCCTCACTGACAGGTTCTTGTGCTCTGGCAACCTCTGCAGCTGACTCTGGTGACAGGAACACACAGAGGTGGGGCTGAAAACCCAGCTGAGCACCAGGGGCCATGTGATTAAGGAAGAAGAGCTGAAATCTTTCCTCACAGCTTCACGAACAGTGGAATTACACCTCCACTAACAGCTTCTTAAATTCAGCACCTGTGAAACATCTGAAAAGACAACAAGTGCTCCTACAGCTGGGACAGGTCTGGCTTTAGCAACTGTGGGCTTTGTGGGCATGTACATGTGGGGCCTGGGCCAGGCCACAGTTCAATCTCTCTCCATACCTCCCACAGCAGGTCCAGGTGCACAACTACTGCAGTCCTGGGACCTGACATCAGTGAATCTGAGCCAGTGGCCTGGTGGAAAAAATGCCTGAGAGTCACCAGGTCCAATTGCCAGCATACTCACAGTTAAAGTGGGACCAAGAGCAGTGACAACAGTGTACTTTGTGAGCCCAAATAGTGGGCAAAAGGAGACACATCAGAGCACATTCACAGGTGAGCATCTCCATAGGAGGAATACTCAGTGGCTTCTCTCTCAGTGTGAGTGCTCCAATCCCACCTACCTTGAATGACAGATCAGAAACACAACTAAGAAACAGATCTGGGAGACTCTACTGCAACAACTAGGGAGCAGACCCTGCCCCTGAAAAGGCATGACAACAACAAAGCAAAGGGGAGGCCCCGCTCAATATCCAGGGCAGGCTCTGGTCACCACAACACCAGTCAAACCCCCTATCAAGGGGATAATGGCACAAGCCTCTGCACCAAACTCACGCACCAGGTGGCAAACACCAGAAGCAAGAGGAACTACAATCCTGCAGCCTTCAGAAAGGAGACCACAAACACAGTAATTTAGACAAAAAGAGATGACAAAAGAATATGTTGCAGACAAAGGAACAAGATAAAAACCTATAAGAACAACTAGATGAAGAGGAGATAAGTAATCTACCCCAAAAAGAATTCAGAGTAATGATAGTAAAGATGATCCAAGATCTCAGAAAAAGAATGGAGGCATGGATCAAAGAAATATAAGGAATGTTTAACAAAGACCTAGAAGAACTAAAGAACAAACAAAGATGAACAATATAAAAACTGAAATGAAAAATGAGGCAGAAGAATGAATAAGTGAGCTGCAAGACAAAATGGTGGAAATCAGTGCCACAGAACAGAATAAAGAAAAAAGAATGAAAAGAAATTAGCACAATCTCAAAGACCTCTGGGACATTAAACACACAAACACTCAAATTATGGAGGTCCCAGAAGAAGAAGAAAAAGAGAAAGGGACTGAGAAAATGTTTGAAGGGATTGTAGTCAAAAACTTCCCTAACACAAAAAAGGAAATAGTCACTTAAGTCCAGGAAGCACAGAGAGTCCCTCACAGGATAAACCCAAGGAGGAACATGCTGAGACACATATTAATCAAAGTAACAAAAATTAAATACAAATAAAAATATTAAAATTAACAAGAGAAAAGTAACAAATAACATACAAGGGACTTCCCATAAGGTTATCAGCTGATTTTTCAGCACAAACTCTGCAGGCCAGAAGACAGTGGCATGATATATTTAAAGTGATAAGAGGGAAAAATCTACAACCAAGAATACTCTACCCAGCAAGACTCTCATTCAGATTTGAGAAAGAAATCAAAAGCTTTACAGACAAGAAAAAACTAAGAGAATTCAGCACCACCAAACCAACTTTACAACAAATTTTAAAGAAACTTCTCAAGATGGGGGTGGGGGTGGGGCACAACTAGAAACAAGAAAATCACAAATGGGAAAGCTCACTGGTAAAGGCAAACATACAGTGAAAGTAGGAAATCATCCATACACAAATGTGATATCAAAAGCAGCAACTGTGAGAAGAGGAAAGTACAAATGCAGGAAATGGGAATTGCACTTGAAATTAAGAGACCAACCACTTAAAACAACTTTGTATATATATAGATTACTTTATCAAAACCTCATGGGAATAACAAATCAAAAACTACAATAGATACACACACAAAAAAGGAAAAGCAACACAAGCTCAACACCAAAAATGCTCATCAAACCACAAGAGAATAAAAGAGGAAGGGAAGAAAAAAGACCTACAAAAACAAACTAAAACCAATTAAGAAACTGGTAATAGGAACATAAATATCAATAACTACTTTAAATGTAAATGGAATAAATGATCCAACCAAAAGTTGGAGCTGAATGGATACAAAAACAAGACCCATATATAGGCTGTCTAAAGGAGACCCACTTCAGACCTCGGGACACATACAGACTGAAAGTGAGGGGATGGAAAAATATATTCCATGCAAATGGAAATCAAAATACAGCTGGAGTAGCAATACTCATGTCAGAACAAATAGGCTTTAAAACAAGGACTGTTATAAGATACAAGGAAGGCCACTACATAATGATCAAGGGATCAATCCAAGAAGAAGAAGATATAACAATTGTAAACATATATGAACCCATATATTGAGGTGCTCCTCATATATTGAGGAGCACCTCAATATATAATGCAGATGCTACCAGCCATAAAATGGGAAATCAACAGTAACACAATACTAGTGGGGGATTTTAACACTCCACTTTCACCAATGGGTATATCATCCAGACAGAAAATTAATAAGGAAATACAAGCCTTAAATGACACATTAGACTAGATAGACTAACTGATATTTATAGGACATTCCATCCAAAAGCAGCAGAATACAATTTCTTCTCAAGTGCACATGGAACATTCTCCAGGACAGATCACATCCTGGGTCACAAATCAAGTCTCAGTAAATTTGAGATAATTGAGATCATATCAAGCATCTTTTCTGACCATAATGCTATGGGATTAGAAATCAATTACAGGAAAAAAAAAACTGTAAAAATCACAAACACATAGAGGCTAAACAATATGTTACTAAATAACCAATGGATCACTAAAGAAATCAAAGAGGAAATCAAAAAATACCTAGAGACAAATGACAATGAAAACACAATGATCCAAAATCTATGGGATGCAGCAAAAAGATTTCTAAGAGGGAAGTTTACAGCAATACAATCTTACAATAAGAAGCAAGAAAAATCTTAAATAAACAACTTATCCTTACACCTAAAGCAACTAGAGAAAGAAGAAAAAACAAAACCAAATGTTAATAGGAAGAAAGAAATCATAAAGAGCAGAGCAGAAATAAATGAAATACAGATGAAGAAAAAAATAGCAAAGATCAATGAAAATAAAAGCTGGTTCTTTGAGAAGATAAAATTGATAAACCATTAGCCAGACTCATCAAGAAAAAAGGGAAAGGACTCCAATCAATAAAATTAGAAATGAAAAAAGGAGAAGTAACAACTGGCGCAACAGAAATACAAAGGACCATAAGAGACTACTACAAGCAACTATACACCAATAAAATGTACAACCTAGAAGAAATGGATGAGGTCTTAGAAAGGTAAAATCTTGTAAGACTGAACCAGGAAGAAATAGAAAACATGAACAGACCAATCACAAGTATTGAAATTGAAACTGATTAAAAATCTTCCAACAAACAAAACTCCAGGACCAGATGGCTTCACAGGTGAATTCTATCAAACATTTAGAGAAGAGCTAACACCTACCCTTCTCAAACTCCTCCAAAAAACTGCAGAGGAAGGAATATTCCCAAGCTCATTCTACAAGGCCACCATCACCCTGATACCAAACCAAAGATATCACAGAAAAAGCAAATTAAAGACCAATATCACTGATAAATATAGATGCAAAAAATCTCAACACAGAAGTAGCAAACTGAATGCAGCAACACATTAAAAGGATCATACACCATGATCAAATGGGATTTATCTGAGGTATGAAAGGATTATTCAATATATGCAAATCGAACAATGTGATATACCACATAAACAAATTGAAGAATAAAAACCATATGATCATCTTAATATATGCAGAAAAAACTTTTGACAAAATTCAAAACCCATTTATGATAAAAACTCTTCAGAAGTTGGGAATAGAGGGAACTTACCTCAACATAATAAAGGTCATATGTGACAAACCCACAGCAAAAATCATTCTGAAAGGTGAATAACTGAAAGCATTTCCTCTAAGATCAGGAACAAGACAATGGTGTACTCTTGCCACTATTACTCAACATAATTTTGGAAGTCCTGGCCACAGCAAACAGAAGAAATAAATAAAGAAAGAAATAAAAAGAATCTAAATTGGAAAAGAAGTAAAACTCTCACTCTTTGTAGATGAAATGACACTATACATAGAAAACCCTAAAGATGCTACCAGAAAACTGTTAGAGCTCATCAATGAATTTGGTAAAGTTGTACGATACAAAATTAATACACAGAAATCTCTTGCATTCCTATACATGAACAATGAAAGTTCAGAAAGAGAAATAAAGGAAACAATCCCATTCACCATTTCAACAAAAAGAATAAAATAACTAGGAATAAACACACCTAAGGAGGCAAAAGACCTGTACTCAGAAAACTATGAGATACTGATGAAAGAAATAAAAAATGACAAAACAGATGGAGAGATATAACATGCTATATCAATATGGAACATATGGTATACCATTTTCTTAGATGGGAAGAATCAATATTGTGAAAATGACTATACTACCCAAAGCAGTCTACAGATTCAATGCAATCCTTATCAAATTACCAATGGATTTTTTCACAGAATTAGAATAAAAAATTTACAATTTTTATGGAAACACAAAAGACCATGAATAGCAAAAGCAATCCTGAGAAACAAAAGCAGAGCTGGAGAACTCAGGCTCTGTTTCTTCAGACTATACTACAAAGCTACAGTCATCTAAACAGTATGGTACTGGCACAAAAACAGAAATACACATCAATGGGACAGGATAGAAAGTCCAGAGATAAACCCACACACCTATGGTCCCCTAATCTATGACAAAGGAGGCAAGAATATACCTCCTTGCCTGGAGAAAGACAGTCTCTTCAATAAATGCTGCTGGGAAAACTGGACAGCTACATGTAAGTGAATGAAATTAGAACACTCCCTAACACCATACACAAAAATAAACTCAAAAATGGATTAAAGACCTAAATGTAAGGCCAGATACTATAAAACTCTTACAGGAAAATATAGGCAGAATACACTTTGACGTAAATTGCAGCAAGAATTTTTTTGACCCACCTCCTAGAGTAATGAAAATATAAACAAAATCAGCAAATGGCACCTAATTACACTTGAAAGCTTTTGCACAACAAAGGAAACCATAAACAAGATGAAAAGGCAACCCTCAGAATGGGAGAAGATATTTGCAAATGGAGCAACCAACAAGGGATTAACCTACAAAATATACAAACAGCTCATGCAGCTCAATATCAAAAAAACAAACAACCCAATCAGAAAATGGGCAGAATATTTAAGCAGACCTTTCTCCAAAGAAGACATACCGGCGGCTAAAGGCACATGAAAAGATGCTCAACATCACTAATTATTAGAGGAATGCAAATCAAAACTACAATGAGGTGTCACCTCACACCAGTTAGAATGGCCATCATCAAAAATTCTACAAACAGTAAATGCTGGAGAGAGTGTGGAGAAAAGCGAACCCTCTTGCACTGTTTGTGGGGATGTAAATTGGTACAGCCACTATGGAGAGCAGTATGGAGGATCCTTAAAAAACTAAAAAATATATAGCTACCATATGATCCAGCAATCCCACTCTTGTTTCTATATCTGGAGAAAACCATAATTTGAAAAGATACATACACCACAGTGTTCATTGCAGCATTATTTACAATAACCAGGAGGACATGGAAGGAAAATAAATGTTCATCAACAAAGGAATGGATAAAGAAGAATAAATGTTTCACTTTGCTGTACACCTGAAACTAACACAACATTGTAAATCAGCTATACTCCTATATATATATAATGGCATACTAGTCAGCCATAAAAAAGAATGAAATAATGTCATTTTCAGTGACATGTATGGACCTCGAGGTTGTCATACGGAGTGAAGTAAGCAAGACACTTATATGTGGATTCTAAAAAACTTTTAGGAATGAACATAACTACTAAACAGAAATAGAGTTACAGACGTAGAAAACATACTTATGGTTATTATGGTTAACAGGGAGTAAGAGGGGAGGTATAAATTGGGAGATTGGGACTGGAATATGCACACCACTATATATGAAACAGATAACTAATAAGGACCTACTGTATGGCACAGGGAAATCTACTCAGTACGCTGTAATGACCTATATGGGAAAAGAATCTAAAAAAGAATATATATATATATATATATATATATATATATATATATATATATATATATATATATATATGTTTCACTTTGCTGTACACCTGAAACTAACACAACATCTTAAATCAGCTATGTTCCAATTTTTTTTTTTTTAATGTGAGATTTGTCTGCCTGGCACAATTGGCTTTTTAAATACCTCCTTAACACAAAATTGTTGGTCCACAAGTATGCCTATACATTGAACCAAAGTGTAAATGTACACTATTTCTATATCAGAGATCACTTTCTATACTTGACTTATATTCCTAATAGCATTTCATTTCAATCTAGACCACATGATACAGTGCCACAAAATTCTTGCTAATTGAATATAATTTAGGATTTTTTGACAGCAAATAAGACAATTTCCCATGCATAAATGGTGGTTTGTTTACATCTTTGGCTATGCAAAAACCATAGAAGGTCTTCCATACCTGAGAAAATTTCTTGTAGTGGATTCGAAAGAGTATACAGTCTTCTAATCATTTACCAGAAATATATCCTTTCCTCATGTGAATTCATGAGCTTGACCAGTGTCAGAGTCTCTTGAGCTACCTTGTTCACCTACTAGTTTGGTGGCCACTTTTGTCCTTCACCAGGCTGGTTGTTCTGCATCTGAGTGTTTGCTTACATGATAAGTAAGAAAGAGAATCTATAAGAAAATGTTCCATCTTCATAAATATAAAATTCACTTCTTTTGTCCTCCAGAATGTAAGTACTATGAGGGCAGGAATTTTACTCTTGATTCTCTTATGTAGCCCCATTAGCTGGTCCTCAATAAATATTTGTTGAATTAGGTGTATGAGCAATAAAGAAAAAAATAAAATGATAAATTTATATATTTGTTTGTATATTCTTGTAGCAGTCACCAACCTTCAGCCCTGAGATAGGATGCCAGATGCTGAAGTTGTTAACTATGTATGTAACCCTGATGATGGTGATTTTCTTCTTTATGCATCTATCTATTATCTCCAATTTCCCATAATGTGGGTTTACCATATGATTTTCAATTAAAAAGTTTAAAAATATAAGTTTGCTCTTTTTTCAGTGGTTACCTTGCTTATAACCTAGAAAGTTTTGATAAGTATACTTATTAGTTTAGGAATTTGTTGAGGAGCTGATGAAAGCAGAATATCATTACCATCTCTGTAATGTTTTCTAATTATTTAGGAAAAATATTATTTGCTACTTTAAATAATATATTGTATAATGCTTATTTTAAAGTATACATTAATACTAGTGAGAAAAGATGAAAATCTTTGATTTAGTCTTCTGTCACTCATTCTTTCACTTAATTTTCAAACTTATGTTGAGATATCAATGCTCTATACTTTCATAATATCTCATTCTCAAAATGTTTCCCTATGTAGTTACTGAAACTAAAATAGTTTCACTAGTTTCACTAGATTTAATTATATATTGAATTCCAGACCTAGATACTCCCAATACCTGTATTTGTTAGGCAAGATTTGTGCGCTAAAATGAGTCCACATTACCCACCACTACAGTTCTGCCCAGCAAGTGACTTATGTAGAGTGTATAGGTAGCACACTGTTCCAAATCAAAGCTATATGAGTTCTATAAAGAAAAATTTTGTGCACATAATCTACTGAGACTATTAAAGAAGATAAATCTACATGTAGGTAAGGACAAACAATGTATGTGATCTATTTGTATTTTAAAGATTTTGTGACAGTGTTAGATCCAGTTAATACAGGAGAAAAAAGTGAGAATAGAAAACAAATGTGTATGTTCTAACAGAGCCAGGGGATAATTAAATTAGGAAAAGTAAACAAAAAATGTTTGGTGGTAGGAGGGACAAGAACAGTGGCAAGAGACCAATTTTATCAGGTCAGTCTGTTTCTCGCCATTCTTCTTTAAAATTGATCACCTTCCAGATTGGAAAGGTGAGTTTCTAATTAGCTCCTTTCTCATCAGTCAAGGCTCAGTCTCTCTAAACAATCTTTGGGTAATGATCATATCTCCACTTTGATCAACATTAGGGAAATTGCAGAACCAAATATTAAACAGGTACTTATGTAATTGTGCTCAACCACCTGTTCTCTTGACTGCTAGCTGACCCAGTTAACAAAGACCAGTGTACTTCAAACAATGCAAGTGATACCAAATATAATCAACCCCTCATTAACACTGGACTCTTTTCTCTCAGTCTTTCAATTTTATTTTCTCAAATTAATCTTCAGTGTATTTTTATAACTCAGTGAAAGATCACTAAGAAACTATAACTTGGTCCTGAAAAATCTATGTATAATATCAACTACAACACTAAGGACTACAATCTTCCCCCACTTGAATTGCATATTTATTTAATTTGCTTATATTTATTTGCCTTGGAGCTAAAACAACTGTCTATGTAAATCTATTAAAAATTTTTCCTTATGTTAAAAAAAAAGTTTCACTGGCTTCCATAGCAACCCTTAGGGGTTCAGTTAAAAAAGAATTCCAGAACTCAGACTCTGCTTCAGAACTAGGGAATGAGTATCTTCAATGGCGAGGTCTAGGTGTTTGTAACTTTAACAAGTTCACCAGGTGATTCAGACGTAGACCCAATACCTGAGAAACATAGGAATGAACTTACATAGTTGACCCTTGAACAACAAGGGTAGGGGGTTAGGGGCCCCAACCCTCCACCAGGGTTATACGAAATCCCCTTATAATTTTATATTTGGCCCTCTGACCGTCCATATCCCTGGTTCTGCATCCCTGGGATTCAACCAATCCAGGTCATGTAGTATTGTAGTATGTATTGATGAAAGAAATCCACAGATAAGTGGACCCATGGAGCTGAAACATGTGTTGTTCAAAGGTTGGCTGTATTTGGAGGATATCGAATTAGAACAAAGCATCACAGCTTTGGGTTTCTGTTTCTGTGTGTAGTAATGGAACTATTTCCTAGCAAAGAAGAATCCCATAAAAAGTAGATGAAAAATGGGCAAGTGAAAATCTAGGTAGATAAGAAAACAGAAGAGCATTACTCTACTTGCTCTCTGTGCCCATCTCAAATTAGTTCCATTTTTTCACTCATTCTTAAAAGCATACCAAGTGTCTGTCTTTGCCAGGAATATATGTATGTTGGGACACAGGTGGGAACAAGAGAAATGCCATCTTTATATTATGGAGTCAAAATGTTGCAGCAGTTAAGGGTTCAAGTTCTGTAGTCTGACAGCCTGCATTTGAAAGTTGGCTTTGCTATAAAGCAACTGGCATAAGTTCTTTTTCTGGTCTAAACTACTTAATGTGTTTTCATCTGGGAAATGGAATTATTGATACATATTTAATAAAGTTGGCAAAAAGATTAAATTCTTGGCTCATAGATATTTTTCCATATATGATTATTTATTGATAAACAGATAATGCTATTTTTTCACATAACTTCTGCAGCCTGGGGGTTGGGGCCCCCTGCTCTAAGTAACCTGGGAGTGCTTAACCGTCTATCTTCTAAGCATTCTCAAACTCCAGTGTGCATTCAGAATCAACTGGAACCATCTTCAGAGTTTCTGATTCAGCAGTTCAGGTGTGGAACTTTATAACAAGTCCTTAGGGGATGCTGTTGCTGTTGGTTTGGGACCAAACTTTGAGAAACTCTGTTTTAGAGCACATATTATGTCTTATTTCACAAGGAAAACCAAGACTCACCTCTTTGTGCAAACTCATTTGTCAGCCACTTTGGCAGTCCTCCTTTTTCCCACTGGGAGAACTAGTGATAGCTGCTGTCATATGTTGCCATTTCTAAAAAAAATACATTAAGAAGGATGTTTTGTTTTTGTTTTGTTTGATTTTTGTTTTTTGTTTTTTGTTTTTGCTAGGGACTGTTTTCTTTACTAACTCCTTTACATATTGGTAGATAAATGGAGATCCAGGGATTACCTAACATGATGAAAAATCATAGGCAAACCTTGTCTAGATTTCTTAGAAAAGTTAACATTTAGGGTGAACATTGAAGAACAGAGGATAATGAGAGACAGAAAAGGAGAACCAGAGACTGACCTAGTAAAATCATTTCTTGTCCATTGCAGCACATTCTTCACCTCCACATTAAAAAAGAAAAAAAGAAAGAAAGAAAGAAACCTAAAAGAGAAATTAACACCCTGGAAAGCACTTTGGAATTGCTCTCTAAACTTGGTGTAATATAAACAAATGGACATTTTGATTAAACAGATATCATTAGGATGATATCTCAACCCCTGGTTTAATGATCTAATTAAGACAAAGAAAAATTCATTATGGACTCTCATATCAAATAATTCATTTTACAGAGCCATGGGAAAAGACTATCTGTTTGTTTAGGATATGAAGAATGTCCCGGATGAATGAAGAAAAGAAATTTAACCCTGAGAAGTTTATGTGTCTTTATTTCTAAGAGGAAAAGGTAACAGACAAAGCCAGCAATGAAAAGTGCAAACTACGGGGAGGAAGAGGATGTAGGCCCTGGAGGTAATTTTGCCTTCAGCTACTCTTTGCTGTATTTCACCTCAGCTTGTCCATTACAAAAGGAGAAAGATTTGGGAGAAAGATAAGGTGGATGTACTAGGATAACCAAAATCCCATAGCTTTTGGAGGTGTGAGTGTTATCATATCCAGGGGGTTAAGACAAAGGAAGAAGTAAGAAAGAAGGTCAAACGAGGGTGAGAAAAGGCATATTGCACAGAGGAGGTCAGGGGTTAGCAGTGGAAAGAAGCTGGGAGGTAAGAGCAGGAGCTGTGACAGTTAATTTTTTGTCAACTTGACAGGGCTAAGGGATGCCCAGATCGCCAGTAATATATTATTTCTAGATGTATCTGAGAGGGTGTTTCTGGAAGAGATAAAGCATTTGAATCAGTAGACTGAGGTAAAGAACATCTGCCCTCACCAATGTGAGTGGAATTATCCAATCTATTGAGGGCCCAAGTAGAACAAAATGGTGGAAAGCAAACTCTTTCTCTCTCTTCTTGCAGTAGAACATTTTTCCTTTCCTGCTGTCAGACATCAGAGCTCCTGATTCTTGGGACATTGGACTCCAGGACTTACATTCTCAGCCCTTCAGTTTCCAACTGATAGTTATACCATTGACGCCCTGGTTCTCAGGTCTTTGGACTTAGACTGAATTATACACTATTGGCTTTCCCGGTTCTCCAGCTTGCAGAGGGAATATATCATGTGACTCCTCAGATGCCATAATTGAGTAAGCCAATTCCCACAATAAATCTCTTACATATCTATATCTATATCTATATCTACTGTTGGTACTGTTTCTCTAAAGAACTCTAATACTGTAACCAAAATACTGAAAGAAAAGGAAAATTGAATGGATTAAAATTAAAGCATGAAGCAGCCATGATATTTCTATGGAATACCACATGTAGTTTTCTTGGAGATAATGTTTCCCCCTCAAAAGTTGAATATCACTGAAATCTGTACTCTAAAAACTCATTATATTCACAGGTTTATTGCATGTCTTCTTGCTGAAGTCTTTAACTAAATATCTAAAGGGAAAGCGAAACAAAGAACTATTCGACTATTGAGTAATTCTCACTTGAAAGCATTTAAGATTAATTCACCTAAAACCTTAAAAAACAAAAATTTAACAACGTTGCCTGTGGCTTTGCCAATGGCAATCTATCTGCTGTGTTATATCAGGGGACACTGAAGCGGGATTATAGCTAACTGCTGTCAGTCTTCTTCCCCTTTTGAACATAATATTTCCAGTGAACCCATTTGACCGTGCCTTATTCTTCTTAGGCGTGACTGCATGGATTGTTAGGACCTCAGCCACATGAGCAGGGAAGGGAAGAGATGGATTTGAATTGGACAGGATGATGAATGGGGAATTTAGTCTAGTTATAGATGTGGCCCCTTAAAGGTAGCCAACTGGTGTGCAAATATTGTGAATTCTGCTTGATTAGATTAAGTGTTAACATCTGAGAAGGTTCAATACAGAGTGAAATCCAAATGCTAAATAACACCCAAAGCCAAACCAATGGTGATGCTGTAAGTGTTATTATGAGTATAGAAAGTATAAACAATGGCTTTTTTCAGGGGATTTATGAAAATTAAGCAGAATATCAAAACCTCTATTCTTAGAATAGAGGGATATGCAAGAAAACAAGGAGAAAACTGAATCAAAATAATTGGGCCATTGTGACAGGAAAGTACCTAAATGTTGTGACTTAAGTACTCACGGATAACAAGGTTTTACTCCTGGCACACTGGACTGCCAGAGATTCCACTGTTTAGAGAGATGAGCTTGCAGATACCATTTTTGTCTAGTTCCCAGTAGTTGAGATGGTAAAAGCATCTATCAGTGTAACCAGCAGGATAGGAAAGGCAGGGGTGGACAGAACATACCACCACCTGTTAGAGGTCATTTCTTCTGCTTCTTTCTGCTGATGAAGCTGCCTGTTTGCTAAACTACATAATCCCTGTTTGCTACGACTACTTCTTTCAGTCACTTTTATTTAACCTTGCTGCTAATTCCTTCACAGCCAGAACAGAAGGAAATCCTCTGTCTTTCTTAAAGACTGAACTTCAAAATGATATTCCCATGAGGGCTTGTGGTAGAGGAGTTAAAGCACATTTTTTAAAAATTCATGCAGAAATTGAGTTCAAATGGGTAAATGTTATTTGGATACTGTTGGTAATCTGAGTCTTAGTTCCTCATCTCTGGACTAATTTAGCATTGTCTGTTTCATGGCATGACTGAGTTGATTCAATGAGAGGAAAAAAAAAGTTAAAATGCTTAGCTCACTAGTTGGCACTCAACAATTGTGAATTTCCTCTACCCCTTCCCATATCATCTTTTCTTTTCTCTTATTTAGGGTTTCTTGACACTCACCTACTTCCTGCTTATATACTCATCTTTGGAGCCCTTTGTAGCATCTTACCTTCAAGTACAACATGTTGTTGAGTTAATTTTACTCCACTCTAGCCTCTCATGGTTCATAGTTAAAAAAAAAAAAAATCCTGTTCAACCAAGTCATTACCAACTCAGATTGCTCGATATCTGAAATTAATAATCAGTTGCTGGATACAAGTAGGATTTAAAAGTCAGAAGTCTGAAAAGACAGTTCATTTTATATATACCATGAAACGTTTTTATATACCTTTGAAGGAGTAACATGAATTTTATTTCATGTCATTCCCATCTTATTCTAAAATTAATACAGTAGGAACTCAATAAGCATGGAATCTTATTAACGGATGTAAATATAATATAGCTATCCTTTCATTTGCCATAGGGTGTTTAGTTGTTGTTTTGATATATTTTATGTTGTGTTGTTTCATTGTGCCTTAAATTTCTTACAAAGAAAAAATGCTAAATTGTCTTGAGGATGAGAATATCAATGAGTAATATCCAAAGTCTGTTATAGAGAAATAATGTAATGGGTCAGAATCTTTGCATTATTTTGCCATTGTTCAAAATACTAATTTTACTGACTGTGAACTATCTTCCAGGAATATATCAAGTCTGAGAGGAGGCAATTTTTAAATGTTTAGGAATATTTAGGATGATGCTTAACTGATAATTAGAGAGTTGGTGTAGTCTATTTCAATCAAAATATAAAGGAGGTCCCCAAACCTCTTTTGATAGGAGAAATAAAGTAGTTTACTTGAAGATATAGGCCTATTCAATTCTAATGGGGATATTTTAAGAAAAAGCCAAAGAATCAAAGCCCTCAGTAGAGGAGGAGTTTGAAAAGACTCATGTTGTGAGATAATGGTGAGACATATGGCCACTTAATGAGGAAGGCTATCAGAATCTATACAACAAAGAAATTAGCTTCTCATTGTGATGGGTCTTCAGAACAGGAAGCTTTGGGGCAGGAATAGCATCATGTTGGATAAATGTCAGCTCACAGAACAGGACTTGAGCCTTTCCAGAATAGGATTTTGTTATTTTTCCTATTGAAAGATAAAGGGGTTACCTCTGAAATCTCAGAAACTCTTCTAGATGGGCTAAACATGAGGCTTCTCAGTGGAGGGAGGTTCCAAAATTGCAGGGGGTATAAGATGGGCTGTATAGAAATTTAGTTGTAAGGCTACAGTGATGAATTCAGGGGCCCCGTTTCTAGAAGTTTTAGGAGAAAAATAAAAATATTGATTTACTGGCATAAAAGGTGGGGACTGACAGTAATATAATAAGATCTCCCCTCACCTTGTATAGTGATTTGTTGATAGGGAGCTGAATTATTATATATCTCTTCATAGACTGTGTTGAGTGGTAAAAATAAAGGAAGGATGCCTTATGTCAACAAAATATCTGCATAATTACTAGTGGTAAATATACCATTTTCCTAAGACAACATTCTCCAATAGAAATATAATGCATAGCACATATGACATTTTAAATTTTCTAAGTAAGAACATCAAATAATTTAAAAGCAGGTAAAATTATGTTTAATTAAATAATTTATTTTGAGATAATATTTTGAGATAACTCACATGCAGCTGTAAGAAATAATATATTGAGATCCCTGTACCCTTTAGCCATTTTCCCCCAGAGATAAGATCTTATAAAACTAGAGTACAATACTACATCCAAGATATTAACATTGATGCTATCCTATCAATCTTATTCTTATTTCATCCATTTTACTTGTACTCATTTGTATGTGAGTGTGAATGTGTTTTTTTACAATTTTGTCACGTCTGTTCATGTATCCACTACCATAGTCAAAACACAACAGTTCAGTCACCACCAAGATCCCTATCTGTCTCAGTTTCCTATCTCTTGTGTCCTGCATTCTTAACCCCTAGCAACGTATCCATCTTCCATTTCTATAATTTTACCTAGAAAAATTAATTTTAACAACATATTTAATATAGCTAAAGTATTACCATTTCAATGTATAATCAGGATAAAAATATGAGATATCTTACAGTTTTCCTGTATTATTAAGTCTTCATGGTCTAAGGTATATTTTATGCTTACAGTACATATTGATTTGGACTAGTAACATTTTCATTAGCCACATGTGTCTCATGGCTATTGCATTAGATTGCTGAGGTCTAGGGGATGAATGTTTGCTCTTGGATTGTCCGTGCCATCCAGTGTAGAGGTTTTAGATTCAGGGAAATATAAAAATATGGGTATATTGGACCCTTGGAAGCAATCTGAATATGCAGTAAAGGAATGGTTAATTGTAGATTATAGACATTAAATGTTTATCTACAAAGAAGACAAAATAACATGATGTAGGGTGACCAACAATCCAATTCCTGGGTCTGAGGGGTTTCTTGAGAAGTGAGACTTTCATTGCTAACTAACATAATGGGATCCCTAACTCCTTGAGAAAATCCTCATAACAGTAGAAGTGTTTTATATAAATATATACATGCAAATATATATGTATAGATATGTACAATGTATATGTGTACAACATGTATATATCTCACAAAGAAATAGTAATAATATTCAAAGAAAAGCATTTTAGAAATAAATAGAGTAGATGATCATTTTTAAAATAAAAGCTAAGGTATCACATTCACAAAATTGAGCTTTGCAAGGCAGGTATAGAACAGGAGGGAACCTAAGGGTCTCAGTATTTTCTTTGTAAAATTACAAGTGGGAATAGACAATCTCTAATATGCATTGTAGTTCTAAAATTCTACAATAATAATTCCAAATAAACCTTTGTACAGCTCAAAACTACTACAGAAAATCAAGATGCAATTTCATTATTCCAGAAAATGTTCATAGAAGATGTGAGAAGTACATATGACTTTGAAAGATTAGGTGAATTTGGTCTAGGTGAATGGATAAAAGGAGGTAACTCAAAGCAAATGAATAATAGTAAACTCAACAAGGCACAGTGACCAAAAAAAATTGAACTAAGGTCCTTGTTAAGGGGAGCACTTCAGGCATGAAACACTATTTTAAAAGAATCTTATTGATCACCCTTAAAACATTCCTCTCTGTGTTAATAACTGAGCATTTTACATTTGCCAAAGAGATTATAAACAGAAGTGATGAGTTTAAGACAAATTATTACTTTTTAAAAAATCATTCTTTTAGTTTACATCAACTATTATTTAAAACTCTTATCTGATGTAAACACTAAGAAATAAATAGCTTGTGATGCAAGTGAGGGATGTATAGATGGGAAACTTGCCTTTCCAGATCATGTCCATTTCAAAAGGTTAATTCTTCCAGTCTGCCATTGTTCAATCTTAACCCATGTTTGCGTCTAAGAAAGGCATTTGATACCCCTTACTCTCACAATAAAAGATTCACTGATATGTGGACCAGTCACTCTTTTATTGTTTCTCTGAATTAATGGTACTCAGTCATATTTTGGAAAAAGAAAAAAAAAAGATACTGAGACTTGATCATTTAGCAGACATAACAATAGTAGAGCTGAGAATGGAGTAGTAGTGTTTGGGTTATGTAAAGCAGAAGAGCAAAAAGTCTGCAAAAAGAGAGAACCCAAACAGAAAGAACTGAAGAGGCAAGTTTCTACAAAGCCACATGTCTGCTAGTCAGAATGACTCCTGTCAATTATGTTATTGGTCCGTTAAAGCATACAAAGCCAGAGGTAGCATATAAAGAAAGAGTACTGCTACCGTAGGGCGAGGGAAGAACAAAAATGTATTCATGAGCAAACATCAACTCTACGTTTGGAACATTTCTAGAGGGGAAAAAAATAGGTCTTAGGTTTCTAGAGCAGGAATTTGCTCTTAAGAAAATTTGCGATAAAAAAAAAATCCAGGTGTATTGGTTTCCTTCACATGAGGCATGTGGTATCATCTGCTCAAGGACCAAAGAATTTCATCTTAATTTTTTTTCCACCTAAGGATGAATAGCTTGAAAGTATCCTGGGTAATGTGATGGCAGGCTAGGCAGTGATTCCAGTTCTTTCTATACCTGTGTGTAAGAGTTTGATTTTGATGAGTTTGCCAAAGGACATAGACACTTCTCCTCCTCCTCTAAACATCTGTGGGTGATCCATTCCCCCCCAAATGACAGTATCTGTCTTCCTGCTAGCTGACTTGAGAGCCAGTGTGCCAGACTCTCACAGCTGTGGGAGCACAGCTGACAATCCATCTTCAAAATGCACCACATGCCAGTTGTTTGGATTGAGGTAGCTTGGAAAAGTCACTTCTTGGGAAGAAAACTTTATCTGACAGCTGATCTTCTCACAAGGAGTATATTTCTACTTTCCACTCAACTTCTGCACATAAAGGGGGCATCTAGATGAGAAATGCCCATCATCAGATAATGACCTTGCCTTTGGGGGCTCTTTCTAGCTGTTAACAGCATGACTGAGTCACCTGGGCTGAGAGCTTTGATGAGCATTCACTACCCTAAATAAAGGTCATTTTCATTTTCCAGTGTATGCTGGCATCTAGACATTATGAAAATTAGAGTTGTCTCCCATAAAAGTTTCCCCCACTTTTGCTCACAGGAAGAACATGAATTAATAGACCTTCACTTCAGCAATAAGTAGATCCTAGGTATTCTTTCATTTAATTTATTAATTACTATTTCAAATTCTATGTTGTATTTTGAGGAAAATTCCATATATTTTTATGTTTTAAATATTAATGCAAATATAATATAAATTCATTTATTAAAATGTGTCCTAAGGCATCCATCCAAGTAGCAGGAGAGATGTGGATGTGTTTATCTATAGATATCATATATATATATATATATATATATATATATATATATATATATATATACACACACACACACACACACATACACGTATACACACATATACACCCATACATATGTAAAACATACAATAAATACATATGGTCATATATTTTGTATATGAGTACAGACTTATAAAGACATGTGTACTCTTAACTGTATACAAAAATACCATTTTATTAAGTAACATAACACTGAATGCTCTAATTATATGATTTATTTGAGCATTTTGTATAGATTCTCATGACAGTAGCTCTGTATCCACTTTTTAGTATGAATACATGGTTGCAGAGGGGCAAATAGCAAAACACTGATGTGATTTTAATGCCTTTAAGTATGGCTGAGTTAATAAGATTGACAAATGCATTGATTGACATTTCCATCAATTAACCAGTTCTTTGGGAGAATTGATGGGTTACACCCAATGGAGACCAATTACTTCTGTACCAAACAAATGACCCTCCTTAGAGTTGAGTGCTTTTGATTTACCTAGTGAATATGGTTTCACTGGTTCTTATCTCATATTATCTACAAACGGGTCACTGATGTGTGGTGCACATTTATTAACAGAGTAAAAAATGTAATAAAGCTTGTAATAAAATAATCATTTAATATTCTGTTGTAGTTTTCTTTTTCTTTTAATTAAAAGATCCATTATGCATAAATTACTTAGCATAATTCTTGGCACAGAGTAAGACTTCAGTGAGTGTTTATTACTGTTTTATTAATATTATGAAGCACCACAATACCATGTCAAAAATGTCAAATCTAAATATTATATTTTGAATTCTCTGTATTAGGGGAAATGATAATCAGACGCTGAGTGAAAACTGATTATACTCCATAGAAAGACCCATTAAATGGCTCTGTAAGGATGTAAAAGATTTCTGTTGGCTTGTAAATAAAGAAAAAGGCCAGATTCGGAAGGATAGAGAAACAGGCAATAAGTCGTTCCTTTTCAGTAGATACAAGTTCAAGAGATAGAATAAAAAAGAGGCCAAGCACAGTAACTGATTTAAAAATGCTGTTGTTATTGTCCTCATATAAATCGTATTGTTGCTTCAGTGGTCGAAACTTTAAAAAATAAATGCCATGTTTGAATATATAAAATCCACTTTTGTGAATGGAACTAACACTTTTGTTAACTTTATGTTTTATGTTTTGAAGTTTTAAATGAGGTATCATTAGAACAATTCCACTGTTTAAAATATTTGAAAAGCACTAGTCTAAAGACTAGTATATTATATTTATAATATGATAACAATTACTGCAATAGAAGTAGGTACACATAGGATGTGACATTAGAATAAGGCAAGTCAGAAGTAAAGTTCTCTGCATAATTTAAATAGAAAGTTATAAAACATTTACCTTTGTGTCATTACACAGATCAGGTTAATCAAATGTGAATTAAGAGAGAAGATTATCTAAATAGATATTATATATATATATAAGTATGCAATATGTGAATATATGAATATTTTAAAGTTAAAAATCAAACTGTAAGCTTAGGTTAGTACTTTTGAGACAAGTTCTGGTTGGTTTCCTAAAGACGGCAATTCCTTATATTCATGAATTCTTAATGATATCTCAAAACAATTTCACATGTATTATTTTTTGTTTGCCTCAGAAGAGCCCCATAATATGTAAATATTTATAATTAATTTTGGATAAGTGCAACTATAGGAACTATATGTAGTTTACCAGAGTTTATAGAGCAAGTTGCTTTCAAAAGACATCTAGATAAGTCTTCGGAAGCTGGAAAAGGGTGGCTATCTCCCTAGGGCCATCTTCCCATCAGAAGTGAAGAGTTCTGCTTTGCTCCATCCCACATTGGCAATGCCTGATTCGTGTACCCGTTTTCTCTCTATAGTCACTTTTCCAGGTAGCATATGTCAAAAGCAGACTTGGACAAACCTCAGAAGGAAACATGTGTGTAAATCATTTTCTTTGGAGAAGAGAGAATGGGAGGGGAGATGTATGACTTGGGTGTTCTCCTTTCTCAGAATGATATCTCTATCTCTCCTCTGAATAATGAAGGATATGATCCCAAAGAAAGTGTTTCCCTCCCGGCTGACCTACAAAAACAGTCACTACAGAAAACTCCCAGGGAAAGGAAAGTTTCCCTTTCCTTTTGACTGATAAGAGTTCACAATAATTTCAGAATAAGCAGTGATTCTTTACTGTTTTTGTTAAGAGTATGATGAATGTGGGGAGGGCAATAAGGAAAGGGATAAACAGAGGAGGCATGGCCACAGGGACCAGCTCAGGAGAGAAACGGGCTGCCATGTGAGGAGGTGGAAATTGTTACAAAGGGCCTCGCCTTCAGAAAATAATCCTCCTTATTATGCTGATAAACTTTACTGCAAGAAGAGCTGCTTTGCCTCTTTAGGAGTTTATTTCTTATAATCATCTTTGATGGAACAGCTGATCCAAATAGTTACCTTAGGTATTACTTAAATGGAGATAGAATTACTTTTATATTACCACCAAATGTAAAAAAAATAAAGAAAAACATCAAACTTTATTTTCAACGTCATTTTCTTTCCTTATGTCTGTTTGAAATAGTAACTAAGTACTTATTTTAATCCTGTTTAAACTGAATTTCCACAAATATACTAAATATAAGATTTAAACACTTAGAAGGAATTGGAAGATGCCATTGAGCAGAGTTGCACTCATTATTTAACCAAAAGAAAAGAACTTTGGAAGAAAAAAAAATCACAAATGGCAAGACTTTGAAGAATCCACTTGTTATCTTTTCCACTCTGGTGATTTTAGATTTTCGTACCAAGTTGAAACACCATTTTCTGAACAATAATGTAATACATTTTTGACATCACAAAAGAATGCTTTTAAGGCATAAAAAATGAATTTCCCTTATGTAATAAAAAAACAAAAAAACTATAAATTACAATGCAATAAACAGTCCAATTCCTCTATTGAATGTATTTAAAAGATATATGCCAATTAAGCTCTTAGTCATTTGTGTTAACTGGCTAGTTGAAAGCTTTCTGAATCTGGTTTAACCCATATTAAATGTCCCAGTGGTGGCCCACAAATAAAAAGAGAAGGGGAAAATTAATCTTAGCCTTTTTTCCATTATATATTTTAATAAATGTTGCTGTACATTTCTAATACATTTATGTCCCACACAGAATGCCAAATGGTTTGATTTTTTTTCAATGGAAAAGCCAAGAGCAAATTTACACATTAAAATGCAAAGCAATTCAACAGTACAAGCTTTGTCTTCCAGAATATGATGTATTTTCTCTGCTTCTTCATAACTCTTTATAGTCATTTAAGCTTTATATATAAGTAGGCTTTGCTAAAAGTTTGCAGAGTATCCTGTGTTTTTTTTTTCCTTTGTTCCCTTCTGCCTTGCTGAGAAAGTCTTAGGACTGTCTTGCACATTCATACATTAATAGATTCTACTTCTTTAACATAATGATTTACAAGCTGATAGTGACATTTGCTAGATTTTGCCATGAAACCTCTTTAGGCAGAGAAAAAAGTAAAAAATAAATTAAAATAAAAAGAATATCTCCGCAATATTATTAGCAGGGATACACTTAAGTAACAAAATACCAAAAGGCATTGCAGTAGACCACAAGGTACCCATTTCTGGACATCTTTAAACTGAGATAATGTAAAGGGCACTGACAATCAAAAATGATAAAATAAAATATAATATTATATAATATAATAAAATAAAGAAGGCTGCCTGTAGATAGTACAGCCTCCAGCTTGCTAGTTGTCAGCACTCTGGTTTAAGAAAAAGAAACAGGCACAACTATACTGTAGATTCAGTTCCTATACTTAAAAATGAAATTGTCTTTGGGAAACAAAATGCAGTCAGCCCAGTTGATTATGGTTTAAGAAGTCTTCTGACATAGAAAATTAAGCGAGAGGCACCCTTCAATGGTAAATATCTGCTGCCTAGTAAAGTGGTAAAAGTGGAAATGAGACATAAAACAAAAGTAGATATGTAGAAGGAAAAACAGATGAGGACATTAAGACCAAGTTCATGGGTTGTGTGACTTGGGACCGATTATTTAACACTCTAGGTCTCCTTCTTGAACTTTCTTGTAATACTATCTAATCATGAAGATCTCCTCCAGCATAAGACTTTATATGTGAGGCGACTAATCTCACCCTTTGCTGGAATGTCACATGAAAACTGAAGGCCTTCCTTGAGCTAAGCCACAATCCCACTGTAGGAGTAGGAATTTTGGCTTGGAGAAACATAGTTCCAACCACATGGGTGTTCTCCAACCTGACATCTATGCTGCAGCCTTTCTTTTTCTGCCCTAGAAATATTTTTCACATCTGTATTTTTTCAGTCTAGGGAATATACTTGGTTCTTAGATTGGAACATTAAATAAAATCTACCTATTTCCACAATCTAGATGACTCTAGAGCAGGTAAATTTTTCTTATCCCCCTTGCTCACTCATTCTCCTGTGCTTAAAGCTTGTCCTCTGCATTGTTTCTTTCACTAGTTCCCTAGTTCTTCCCAGTTTTGATATCTGAATTTACAAGTTTAATGTGGTAGGTATTTAAGAGAAATCCTATTGCACCAAATGGGTCATCACCTTCCATTTTTATATGTAAGAACAGGTCCATTTTCAGTAGTAATGTAAGAGAGCTGACTGTTTGCCTTATAAGAGGACTAATATAACTAAAATAGAGCATTTGTAAAATTAAAAGATAGAAGTAGAAGAAATCAATTGAATAAGGACAATTAGCATATGCTAGTGTGTCCTGTGCTCTTCCTGTGTTAAATACAATGGCTAGTGCCGCTGACTACCATTCATGCACATTTACTGTGTCTGTGAGTAGCATGAGCTCTGAACCCAGACCTCTTGGGGTGGAATCCTTACTCTGCCACTTAGTGGCCTTTAGTTATTTATCTTCTCTGTGTCTTATGTTCTATTCACAGTGGGGGGCAGGAGTATACGAATAATAGTACAGATCTCATAGGGTTGTTGGCAGTGTGAATTACTGTAATAGCTATAAAACATTTAGCACTATGCCTGACACAAAAGTAATATGAATTATTATTTTCATTATTAATTTTATTAATAGTCTTACATAAATCTAATCTTAATTATAATTATTCATATTGTTGGTTAAATATAATTAATATTAATTGTATACTTATGTTGATTTATTATATCAATTCATATTATTAAATATTATTGTCATAGCTATTATTGAGAACATCCTTATTAATGTATTAATTTATTAATTTAATGTCTAAATTATTTGCATTGTATGAATTTACTATGCATTACTTATTATACTGGTATTATTTTAATTAATCTTCCCTTGAACCTTATGAGTTAAATATCAATGATATTGAAATCCTTGTTTTAAAAATGAGAAGATTGAGGCATAAATAAATTAAGTAAATTGGTCAAGGTTAGATAGAGAGTAAATGGTAAATCTCAGACCTATTCACAGATTCTCCTCTGCCTTTTCCCACTTTGAGTTTCAAGTTCTTTCTCTTTGGCCTGTTCCTTGAAATAATCCACACTTGCCACTTGTAGGACTGTGGACCACATCAGTGAACCTGTCTGATTTCCAGGACTGGGTTCTTTAACATCTAGCCTATCTAATTTTTATGGCCTTCAATATAAAGACATAACAGAAGTAGTGATAAACTGTTATTTCTTAGCATCTTGGAAAGATTTAGGTAGCTCTTTTTTAACTCTTTCAGAAAATCATGCCTGTAAGTTGCCACTGCCTATAAATAAATTTGTAAAAAATTATAGCGGTTTATCCTTTTAAAAGATAATGCTTCACATCACACTTGCACACACACACACTTCAAGCTCTAGTGATAAATTTTTAAATGATGTATTAGTGTAGAAGGGTAAAAATTTGTGGGTGAGTATTTGTTCCTGAAGGATAATCTATTCCATCCCTGAAAATATTAGACATCCTTAAAAATAAATATGTTGGGATTACATAAAGTAACCACCATAGTCTCTGACACACAGAAAACTTTAAATCGTTTCTTTCAACTCTTCTGTATATTCAATATCTGAATGAAAATAAACAGTAATAATTCCTCTGGTCTTTCAAATTCTATAATTTATCTCCTTGGGGTTGGGTGACAACAACTGATGTGATCACCTCTTCCTTTGCTGCTGGCTTGGAAAATGTGGGGAACTGGCATTTCTGAAGAAGCACAATCATTTATACCTCTGTTCCCTGTGCTAATAACCACTGTTGTAGTGAGGAATACATATTTCCCTCATTCACACTATGTGCTGCCACTGCACACTGCTGGTTTTCCATCTCAGTTTTTTACTAGGAATCCTGTGGTACAGATCTTCAAAACTTTTATATTTCAGTGCAACACCCTTTCCTTATGTGTTTTGTTTCTTTTGTTTTAATGATGACAGAATATACATAACATAAAATTAACCACTTTAGCCATTTTAAAATTTACTATTAAGTACATTGACATTGTAGTATAACCATCAGCATCAACGATCTCCAGAACTTTTTCATCTTCCCAAACTGAAACTCCATAGTAATTGAACAACACTTTCCATTCCCTCCCTCCTCTCATCCCGTGGCCACCATGAATGTGAACAATCCATGTATCATAGAATCATACAGAATTTGTCCTCTTGTGATTAACTTATTTCACTTAGTGTAATGTCCTCAAGTTTCATGCATGTTGTTGAATGTGTCTAAGGCTGAATACCACATAATTGTATGTATATAACACATTTGTTTATCCATTTATCAGTTGATAGACATTTGAGTTATTTCTGCATTTTAGCTATTCCTTATGTTTCAAACATTCATCAGCAGAGCCTATGTTGTAGGAGATTGTGTTGATGACCTGAATTCAAAATTACAGACTCTTCCTCAAAAATATTATTTTCTAGACAGACTTATTTTCCTTATATCTCTTTTCTTTTATAGAGAGTTCCTCATCATGGTGTTCCTCTTCTATTTATCTGAAAGCAATCATATTACTAACAATAAAAACAATAAACAACACCAAGTTCAATGCCAGTTGATATGCCAATCTGTTTTGAGGAACTCTTTTATTGAATCCTTATAAAAATCCTATGAGATGGATACTAATAATCATAGATACCATGAATGAGGAAACAAAAGTGCAGAGCAGTTAAGTTATATTTTTAAGGTGATACAGTTAGTGTATAAAAGAGTGAGAAAACAGAAGGGGATCTGAAGGTCCTTTTCAGATCAATATAACATGGTAAAATATCATGGCCAGAAGTGTATGCCTACAAGAAATAGATATGAATGCTAGTAATTTCAGGGAAATGGCAGGAAGTATGAAAAACGGTAGAGGGCTTTATACCTACCCACTGCACAAGCAATTTTTCTGACCTCAATAAGTCACTTCATCTTTCTGGGATTCTATTTCTCTTATAAAAAGATATCCATGTTCAGCCATGTCATTTTCAAAGTTCACTTCCAATTTAACATTGTGTGCTATATTTTAATACTTTCCCAGCTATTTCCTGCTTATGTTAACTGCATTTGAATTGCTTATATAAGTTTCATAGGATCCAGCAAAAAGATTCCATGAAGAGTTACCAAGATGGAATTTGATAATCCCTATCAAAATTCCAATGACGTTTTTCACAGAATTAGAACAAGAAATTCTAAAATTTGTATGGAACCACAAAAGACCTCAAATAACCAAAGCAATCTTGAGAGAACAAAACTGGAGGCATCATGCTCCATGATTTCAAACTATGTTACAAAGCTATAGTAATTGAAACAGTATGGTATTGGCATTAAAACAGAAGCAAAGATCAGTGGATCAGAATAGAGAGCCCAGAAATATACCCACACATACATGGGCAATTAATTTTTGACAAAGAGTCAATAATATATAATGGGGATAATAACAGTCTCTTCAATAGATGGTGTTGGGGAAAACTGAACAGCAACACACAAAAGAATGAAACTGGGCCACTATATTATACCATACACAAAAATTAACTCAATAGGATTAAATACTTGAATGTAAGTCCTGAAATAATAAAAATCCTAGAAGAAAGGTTGGATTTGATGATTTGGTTTATAATTTTTAACAGCATATCTAATCACAGACAATTTAATAGTCTAACTATATGACTGTATTTAGTTAATTGCAGTGTTAAAAATTTTAAGTCTCTCAAATTAAAGATGTAAACAAGTACAATAATTTATACTGGTATATGAGGTGTGCTTGCTCTTCTTTCTAGTTACAACATAGGTGACCCTCAGAAGTGCCATTGGTTCCCTTATAATTCAGCTATAGCATCTATCCAGTACAACTAGAAATCTTTTTCCATGTCTAAAATCCTATCAGGAAGAAAAAGCCACACCTCTTAAAAGAATTCCTACCCTATTCAGCCCCAGTGTGAGTCAAACACAAATCAGAAAATGAGGAAGTTAGAATTATACATGTATGTCATTTCATCACTGATTAAAATCATGAGCTCATCTGGAATTTTCTGGTGTGGGTCATTTTGACTAAAGATAGACCATCCACCAAATTTATTTGTTTGCTTTCTTCATATTTCATATGCAGTTTACAACAAGAATCAAGGAGACAAAAATGAAACAAATATGAGCAACAATAAAATCAAAAATTTGCCAGACAATTCAAGGGGAAAATAACTGTAAAGAGATTGAAAAGTGCCAGCAAAGAATTTCAATGTGCTAACCCCTCCCTTTCTCCCTCTCTCTGCTTTCAAGGATATTCCTTCCAACTTTCTGCAAAAATAAACCCACACGGATATATGAACACTAATGAAAAAGATAATTTCCACTTTTATTTGGGATTTTGATTTTTCAGATAGAAAGGCAGACAGACAGACAGACATATAAATACTAGAAGAAAATAGTCAATTCATTTGCAGTTCCATCTCACCACTCAGTCACTCACTTATGACTCATCTGGGATAAGTTAGAAGTTTCTTCAGCAGTAAATGAAACACTATTTGCTCAGCTGACTTCAGAGGTTGTTATGTCTTAAATTATATATTTGAATGATTTGAAGCACCTGAATTTGTTGGTTTTCATTGTTAGCTTTAAAAATCGTTGTATAAATCTCATTTATTTAATACACTCAAAAAATGCTTTATTAATATTCCAGAGGAATTTTGGATTAGGAGAAAATGAGCATCATGTAACTTTCAGTTTCTCATCTGGAAGATTTTCTCCTTCCGTGAAATGATATTTAAAGAAGAGAGACTAAATGGTTTGTCCAGACTCCAGTCTAAACATTCAGGTAGAGAGCAAGGATCATCTGTAGCATCTCTGTGTCACTGACAGACAATCATAGGATCATAGTAATGGTTCTGAAAATTTCTTCAGATCACTAATTTTTTTTCTTTTTTCCTTTTTTCTCTTTCTTTTATTATTATTTTTTATATTAATTTTTATTTTTAAGTAATGGCAACCAACCTGCAAATATTCAATTCTTTCTGAGGAATACAACTCACTTCAATAATCTCTGAGGTCACCTTGAATGGGACAATATTGAGAAATATTACCAGTTAAACCAGCATTAAAAGTATAAATATTTGTATAGACATTGCCATCTGATGATAGAATAACCACCATAAATGCCAACAAAAGAAACTTCACAGAGTTAAAAATCAGTGTATAATGATTTTTATTTCTGAATTGTTTCCATATGAAATCTACATCCAGTATGTATTTTGTAAACCCTTAACAAATATCATTTATCCTGAATAACACTTATTTTCTATATAGCTAGTCATAAGATCTCATAAACAAGGATTTAACTTAGAAATGTGACTCAGGAGTTGGAAAAATAAGAAAAAAATTCCTTAATGTCACTCTAGAAATTTGCATCTCTATAGGTAAACCTTTAGATAAAACTTTGAAAACAAAATTTAAAAACCTCTTGACCTTACATTTAGTGGTGTTATTTTACTTGTTAATGTAAGTTACATTTAGAAACTTAATTGAAAAATAATACATGATTTCTCCTGATAAGAAAGGAATATATATTTTATTATAGAAAATATAGATGATCAAAAACAGAAAAAAACAAATCACTTTTAATCTCATCATGTAGAAATAAACACAAACGCTTTTGCAAGTGTAGCATTCTAGAAGTTTTTCTGCAATTCTTATTTACTAACTCCATCTTTTTAAAAGATTAATTTACATTTATAGATATATAATTGACACATAACATAATGTTAGTTTCAGGTGTACAACATAAAGATTCAAGATATGTATATATTGTGAAACAATTGTCACAATAAATCTAGCTAACTTCCATCACCATACCTAGTTAATGTTTTCTTTTGTGATCAGAAGTTTTAAGATCTCTCCTCCTATCAACTTTCAAATATACGATATAATATTATTAACTATAGTCACCTTGCTGTACATTATATACTCGGACTTATTTATTTATTTATTTTTGGCTGTGTTAAGTCTTCATGGTTGCACGCCAGCTTTCTCTAGTTGTGACAAGTGGGAGCTACTCTTCGTTGTGGTGCATTGACTTCTAATTTTGGTGGCTTCTCTTGTTGAAGAGTATGGGCTCTTGGTTTGAGTAGTTGTGGCACACAGGCTCAGTAGTTGTGGCATGCGGGCTTCAGTAGTTGTGGCTCATGGGCTCTTTAGTGCAGGCTCAGTAGTTGTGGTGCACAGGCTTAGTTGCTCTGAGGCATGTGAGATCTTCCTGAACCAGGGATCAAACCCGTGTCCCCTGCATTGGCAGGGAATTCTTAACTACTGTGCCACCAGAATAGTCCTTATTTATTTTTATAACTGGAAATTTGCACCTTTTGACCACTTTACCCATCTTACTCCCCACCCCAGCCTCTGCTTCTGGCAACCAATCAATTGTTCTTTGTAGCTACGAGTTTAGGTTTTCTTTTTGTTTGTTTGTTTGTTTTGTTAGTGTTTTTATGTTTTTTAGATTCTACATACAAGTGAGATCATACAATATCTATCTATCTCTATTTGGCTCATTTCACTTAACAATGCACTCAAGTAAATCACATTATTAAAAAATATTGGCAGAACTTTCTTTTTTATGGCTGAATAATATTCAATTTTATGTATATATATTACAAATTCTTTTTTTTTTTTTTTGCGGTACACGGGCCTCTCACCATTGTGGCCTCTCCTGTTGTGGAGCACAGGCTCTGGACGCACAGGCTCAGCAGCCATGGCTCACGGGCCTAGCCACTCCATGGAATGTAGGATCTTCCCAGATGGGGTCACGAACCCATGTCCCCTGCATCGGCAGGCGGACTCTCAACCACTGTGCCACCAGGGAAGCCCTATCACAAATTCTTTGTCAATTTATCCCTTGATGGATACTTTGGATGTTTCCATGTCTTGGCTATTGTAAATAATGCTACAGTGAACATGGGGTGAAGATAACCTTTCCAGATAGTGATTTTGTTTCTTTTGGATAAATGCCCAGAAACAGAATTGCTAGATCATATGATACATCTATTTTTTATTTTTATTTTTTTTGAGGAACCTCCAGACTGTTTTTATAGTGACTGCACCAATTTACATTTCCACCAACAGTGCACAAGGGCACCCTTTTCTCTACAACCTCACCAATTTTGTCAGGTAGAGTAATATTGGTTGGCATTCTTTTCTTTTCTTTTCTTTTTTCTTTTAGCACTTTGAATATATTGTGCCACTTTCATTCTGGCCTGCAAAGTTTCTGCTGAAAAATCTCTTGATAGACTTACGGGAGTTACCTTGCATGTAAAAAAAACATTTTTTCTCTTGCTGCTTTTCAGATTCTCTCCTTGTCTTTAACATTTGACAATTTAAATGTAATGTGTCTTGATGTGCATCACTTTGAGTTCATCTTACTTGAAGCTCTGTAAGATTCCTGGATCTGAATGTGTTTTTCCTTTTCCCAGATTAAGAAAGTATTCAACCATCACTTTTCTTCAAAGTTTTATGCTCTTTTCTCTCTCCCTCTCTTCACCTTATGGGACCCTTATCATGCAAATATTGGCCCACTTGATATTATCCCATAAGCCCTTTAAGTTTTCTTCATGCTTTCAAATTATTTTTTCCTTGTGTTGCTCTGATAGGATGAATTCCACTGTCTTGTTTTCTATTTGCTGATATTTTCCTCTACTTCATCTAGTCTAGAGTTGAACCCCTCTATCATTATTTTCAGTTCAGTTACTGTATTGTATCTTTCTTCATATTATCACTTTGTTTATGCATTGTTCTTCTGAGCTTGGTGAGCATCTTTATGACTTTTATTTTGAACTCTTTATCAGGTAAATTGCTTATATCCATTTCATTAAGGTATTTTTCTGAGGTTTTATTTTGTTCTTTTGTTTGGGACATATTCCTCTGTCTCTTCATTTTTCTTGACTCAGTTTTGGTTTCTATGCATTCAAAAAAAAACAGCCACTTCTCCCAGTCTTGAAGGATTAAATCATGTAAGAGATAAAACTTATTGTTCAACCTTGCCCTCCCTCTTCGTTGCCACCCAAAACTTTGTGATTTTCCAAGAAGTGTACTTTGCTCTAAGTAGTCCCCAGTAGTTGAGGGTTTACCAAGACCTGTCAGTGCCCTGAAGGGGATTATCTCAGTGAGCACCTAGATTCAGTTTGATTGGAAGGAAGACCCTCAGCAAGCAGAGTTTAAAGTACACAAATGTACCTCTTTCAGAGGAAGACTGGAATATGGGCGTTTCTCTCGGAGCCAGTCAAGTACTATTTTGTTCTATTTTAAATGATAACTATTTTGTTTGGAAATATTTTGTTTGCTATAGTGCTGTTGAACATGTGAACAAAAACCTCTGGGCCACCAGAGCCAGGCTCTCAAGGGATGTGTCCTCTAAGCAGAAGCCTTAAAATCTAGAGCACCAGATGTATGCACAAGGTCGTTTCTTGGAAACACTGGCAATCTTGGATGAGGCAGAAGGAGAGCATGAAGATGGTACAAGTCTCTGGAGACAATCACAATTAACTCCTAGATATATGTTTAATTAGCTCTCTGTAGCTGTGAAAATAACCTGATAGACCTCTTTTATGGAAAGACTGGGTGTTTCTGTCTGTTGGGGGTGTTGAAGTAGCTGGCTAAGAACCATTTCTCCATTTGTTACAGTCTTGTGCACTTGCAAATGCAAGCTCTGTTGGTTACCAGAACCAGATAATTAAGGGGTGTCCACTGAGTGGCAGCCATTAAAAACCAGAGCCCCAGATGTGTGCACAAGGCTCTTTCTGGGAGACATCAGCAACCTGGAGCAAGGTAGAGGGAGAGAGGGAAGATGTGCTGGCCTCCATGATCTGTGTTCAGTATTTCAGTTGACTCCTATATGTGTGTTAAATTAGACACTTGCCCCTCACACAAAGTCTTTTAAGATAAACAAATAGGCCTCTTTCACAGAAAGACTGGGCAAGATTCAGATGGTTGTCTCTGCATTGTGTCTTGGGGCATTAGCCAGAGCAAATCTGATCTGTGTGAGACTTTTCAGAATTGTTTCTCAGTTCACCATAGCCTTTAGGGTCTCATGGATGCAAACCTTGTTGGCTTTTAGAGTTAGATGTTGTGGGGACCCATCTCTCAGGTGGAGGCCTTAAAAGATGGGGTGTCAGATGTGGGGTTCAAACTTTCACTTATTAGGGTGAAGCTGAGAGTTGTGTGTTCCTTCCTGATTGTAGGTTGCCATACCAGGGGTGGTTTTATGATGACATTGTGTCTCAGGCTCTCCTACCTGTTTCAGTGTGTGTTTTTTTCTTATTGACCCTGCTAGTTTTTAGGTTTCTTTCAGAGAGAATCATTCCATATGTAGCTGTAGATTCACGTATCTGTGAGAGAAGGTGAGTTCATGACCCCTTTAGGTTACCATTTTGAACAAGAACCCCCTAAATCCATCTTAATATGATTATGAATCAATTTTCTTCCAACCTATGTTATAAATATTTTCAATGAAAATAAACCTTAATTATATCATTTTAATACTTGCATAGTATTATATGAATATACCATAATATATTTAACAAGTTCCCTAATTGGGTATAAGTCACTTGCAAGTATATGAGACCCTAAAACACACTTTTATATCCATCTTTTCCTAGAATTTCTTACCAATGTCCTAAAGATAAGTTCCTAAAAATATGATTATGAGTCAAAGGGCATGTCTATTTTTAAACTTTTATCGTGTTTCTCCTGAAAAGATGTACCAATTTAGCCTCTCAACAGCAATGCATGAAAGATGTATTTTTCTTTAGCCTTGCTCTTCTATCATTACTAAAAAAATATTCGCCTGTGAGTTAGTGAATAAATTGCATCTCATTTTAATGAGCTTTTCAGATATTTTAGCTTTGGAACTTGTAACAATTTTTTTTTTTTTTTTTTTTTTTTTTTTGCAGTACACGGGCCTCTCACTGTTGTGGCCTCTCCCGTTGCAGAGCACAGGCTTTGGACGCACAGGCCCAGTGGCCATGGCTCACGGGCCTAGCTGCTCCATGGCATGTAGGATCTTCCTGGACCAGGGCACGAACCCTTGTCTGTCCCCTGCATCGGCAGGCGGACTCTCAACCACTGTGCCACCAGGGAAGCCCTGTAACAACTTTTAAAAATAATTTTTACTGTTCCAAAGATATGCAAATATATATTAACAAGTAATTTTTACAGTAATATCTCAAACATTTTTGTGACTTCAGGAGAAACTGTAAATTTAGAATGCTCACCTAGTTGCTTCTGCATATAAGCATCTAAATCTCATACCTTTGGATACTGAGGTGGAATAACAAATTGTCTGCACTTATTCTCATGGGATAACTGAAAACCTTGGGACTCAAATCACTTCCTCTCTTCCTCAAAAAATCATTCAATTTATTGATTGCATCTTTATGCAAAGAAAATACCCCAGCAACCTAAAATTAGAAAAAAAAATTTTTTTAAGTGCCAACTACCTGAAAGCAAACAGATAAATAATTGGTTACTAGTAGCTTCTTGAAAAAAATTTCAGATCTCTTCTTTAGAAACATTGACCGAATATCTTTGAAATCTTTCCAGAATTTTGAAATATTTGTATTTCACTTTGAAGATAGAAGCAGCCCTAATTTTCTTAAATGGAATATTAAAGATGTCCCTTCTCACTTCTTGTCCAACACCAGGAAAACCAGGTTCCCTGCCAATGAATGTGCAAGAGTGAGATCATGACCTGTAATTTTTAAACCAAAGCAGCATTTAGTCTTGACTTTAAAATAACATGGAAATTGCTGAAGCTCATGCAAGTAAACATTGAAATCCTACCCCATGCTAACCAATCCTAGAATACTTCACTGCTTTCCCTTATCCTTCAAATCTCAGATCATTTTTACATCATGTCAATTGACTTTCCCTATGGCCCAGTAGAAAGTGAGTTACTTGTTACTGTCTCAGAGCACTCTGTTTTTTCCTCCTAGTATCAGTACTCTCCTGTCTGAGTCAGACATACCTCAGAGATATTTCAGGTTTTGTTCTAGACCACCACAATAAAACAAACATCACAATTGAGTCACACAAGTATTTCTGGTTTCACAGTGCATATAAAAGTTGTGTTTACACTATAGCTTATTATGTGTGCTATAGCATATGTCTTAAAAAACAACGTGTACACATTAATTAAAAACATTTTCTTGCTAAAAAGTGCTAATCATTATTGAGCCTTCAGTAAGTCAAAGTAGAAACAACAGAGATCACGGATCACAGATCACCATAACATATAATAACATCAAAAATGCTTGAAATATTGAGAAGATTACAAAAAGGTGACAGAGAGGCAAAGTGAACAAATGCTGTTGGAAAATAGTGCTGATAGACTTGTCTGATGTGAGGTTGCCACAAACTTTCAATTTGTAAAAAACACAAAATCTTTGAACGACAATAATGGGAAGCACAATAAAATGAGGAATGCCTGAATGCTGGCTTTTTTCCCTATAATTAGACTAAGCCTTCTATGAGGGTAGTTTCACAGCACTTGTCTCATGTTAGTACCTGAACTTAGTGATTGGATAAATGGAATTAATTTGGATCTAATGCCTAGAGGGAAGACATGCAAACTAGAAGTATCAATTCACCATGAAATAACAAATTTAAGAAAATACGCTAACTCTTAAAGATGAGTTTTCCACAGTTTAAATAATATTTTTCTTAACACAATGGAGCACACTGCTAAAACTCTATTCATAAAATGTGAATAGATTAACAATGAGTTTGATAAATTAATACAGTAAAATACAAGAAAATAAGATGCTTTTGTGATCTGTGTAATATTTGAGAATGTGTTCTAAAGAACAACCATTGTCCCTATGATCTAACATTGAACATGTGAACTGGGCTAGGGGATGGGGGGATATCTTTGTAATTGGTGTGAATGTAAGAATCACTGTGCTAAATCAAAGAGGAAAATAAATCATACTTTAACATTTTTTTCAATTAAAACAGCATAAATTGACTTTTTATAATTTTTAAAGAGGTTTTTTTTAAATATATTGACAATTAGGATTATAGAAAAAGACTAAAATGAGTTTATTTGAAAGTCATGCCCTAGTTTTAGCAAATAAAAACAAAACAATTCAGCATTTAAATTATTTGCTCTATAAATGTTTAGTATTGCCAAAGCAAATAGACATATAATAAAATGAATACATTGTTGGTGTTACGATGTGTACAGATGAGTAATATGTACTTCCAAATGGAAACTCCCCATATCCCTTATTCATACCTTAGAGTTTGCTCAGCTTTCTCATAATGCCATCAGAATGGCAAAGGTTGGGAATTCTTTTAGTAAGCAATGTGTATTTGCAGCTACATGTTACTTTTTTTAGCTGGATATAGAATTCACTTTTCAACACTTTGAATATGTCCTTAAGCACTTGGTGTCATCCCACTGCATTCTGACCTCTCTGGTTTCTGATGAACAAACAGCTGAAAATCTTATTGAGAATCTCTTGCATGTGATAATTCATTTTTCTCTTGATGCTCTCAAGATTATTTATCTTTGGCATTTGACACTTTATCTTTTAAAAATGTATGATGTTCTAGGTATGAAGTTGTAATAGTTAATTTTATGTGCCACTTTGATTGGGCCATGAGATGCTTAGACATTTAGTCAAACATCATTTTGGGTATGTCTGTGAAGGCATTTTTGTATGAGAGTAACATTTGAATTAGATTTAGTAAAGCAGATTATTCTTCCAAATATGGATGGTCTTCAGCCAATAATTGGAGGGTCCAAATAGAACAAAAATATTGAGTGAGGGAAGGCTCTTCTGCCTGACTTATTGAGCTGAGACATTAGTCTTCTGCAGATGGATTGGAACTACACCATTCACTCTTCTAAGTTTCCAGCTTGCTGACTACAGATGTTGGGACTTCTCAGCCTCCATAAAACATGTGAGCCAATTCCTTAAAATACACACACACACATATGAATATCTCCTGAATATTTGTGTGTCCCCTCAAAATTCATACACTGAAATCCTAACCATTAAAGTGGTGATGATAAGGTGATAATATTAGGAGGTGGGGCTTTTGGGAGGTGATTAGTTCATGAGGGTGGAGCTCTCATGAATGGGATTAGTGCCCTTATAAAAGAGGCTATGGAGAGATCCCTCACACTCTTCCATCATGTGAGGACACAGTGGGAGGGTGACATCTATGAACCAGGAAATGGGACCTCACCAGCCATCACATCAAAGCTACTGGCACCATGATCTTGGGCTCTCCTATCTCCAGAACTGTGAGAAGTAAATTTTTGTTGTTTATTAGCTACCCAGTCTGTGATATTTTGTTATACTAGTACAAACAAACTAAGACCAAAAATTGGGTCCTAGATCAAGAAGTGGGGGTGCTGCTTTAACAAGTACTAAAAATGTGGAAGCAGCTTTGGATCTAGGTAATCAGTAGAGGCTAGAAGATTTTGGAGGTGTGTGTTAGAAAAAGCCTACTTGCCATGACTGGACTTTTCAAGGCAATTCTGATGAAGGCCCAGAAGGAAAAGAAGAGAGCTTTAAAGAGAACCTCAATTTTCTTTGATAATAACTAAGTGGTTGTGAATAGAATGTTGATAGAAATATGGACAGGAAAGGCTATTCTGATGAGGTCTTAGACAAAAATGAGGTGTATGTTGCTTGACAATAGAGGAAAGGCCATGGTGCTATAAAGTGGCAAAGAAATTGGCTGAACTATGTGTGTGTCCTTGGGTTTTGTGGAAGGTAGAACTTTAAAACAATAAAATTGAATATTTGGCAGAGGAAATATCTAAGTAAGTATTGCTTGGCTTCTCTTAAATGCTTAAAGTAAAATGCAAGAAGAGAGAAATGACTTAAGATTGAATTGTTAAAAGGGAAGCAGAATTTTAAAATGTGGAAAATTCTCAACTTAACCATAATGAAAGAAATGAGAAATACTGTTCAGGAGAGAGCACAAAGCCTGCTCAGGGCAGAACAATTTCAAAGAAGGGACCAAAGCTGCTCATCACTCACATTGAAGGTTCTGCACCCTGAATTCTAGTGCCATGCTCCTCAGCTGCCCCAGATGCAGCTCCAAAGGCCCTGGTGTAGCTTGTGTTTTATACAGCAAAGAAGGGGGGTGCATGGCTGCTTCCACCTAGATTTCAAAAGAGGTGGGCCTCCTGGAACCATGGGTGTACAACCCAGGCAGAAGGCTGTTGCAGGGGTAGGGCCACCATGCAGATTTCCTCACTAGGGTAATACCCAGTGGAGCCATGGGGTGAGACTGCCTCAGTGAACCCAGACTGGCATGCAAATTCAACCAGGGCAGAAGCAAGTATGTGATTCCAACCCATGAGACCTGCAGCATGGACTACACTTAGCAATTTCATGGGGGTGGAACTGGTTAAAGCTATAGGAGGAGGACCACTACCCTAGTGTGACCAGAAGGCAGGCCCACCACCCCAGTGGGTCTTAATGTTTTGGACTTGCTTAGGACCTATTACCCCATTTTTTTTCCTTTTTCTCACTTGTGGGATGGTGATTTCTATCCTATATCTTGTCCCACCATTGTATTTTGGAAGCACATGACAAGTTTGATTTCACAGGTTCACAGTGGGAGAGCAATTTGCCTCAGAATGAATTGTCTCACTCACATGTTATTTAGATGCTAATTTTGACTTAGACTTTTAAGTTCATTAAAAAAAAAAAACTGGTGGATGCTGGAACAGATGTTGGAACAAGTTAAGAATTTGGAGTCTACTGGGATGCAAGGAAGACATGAATTTGGGGAGCCAGGGGTGGAATGCTACAGTCTCCCTAAAATGCCTACATTGAAACCTAACCCCCAATGTGTTTGTATTAGGAGGTCGGACCTTTGGGAGGTGAATAGATCATGAGGGTAGAGCCCTCATTAATGGGATTAGTGCCCTTATAAAAGAGGCTCTGGAGAGATTCCCTCATATTCTTCCACCATGTGAGGACACAGTGAGAAGCTATAGTCTATGAACCAGTTAGTGGGCCCTCACCAGTCACCACACCCAATCTGCCAGTGCCATGTTCTTGTTTTTCCCAGCCTCCAGGGCAGTGAGAAATAATTTTCTGTTGTTTATAAGCCACCCAGTCTGCAGTATTGTTTTATAGCAGCTCAGACAGACTGAGACACACTCACCAATCCTATTGGTTCTGCTTTTCTGGAAAATCCTGATTAATACAGGGCTCTTTGAGTTTATTCCACTTTTTTTTTGAATTTGTTGAACTTCTTGCTTGTGTAGATTAGTGTTTTTCATCAAAATTGGAAAGTTTTCTCCCATTTTGTTCATATTAGTAAGCTTGATGGTATGCCACAAGACTCTGTTCATTTATCTTTATTTTCTTTGTATTCCTCAGACTGGATAATTTCTACTGACCTATTTTCAAGTTTGCTGATACTTTTGTCTTCTGAATTGTTGTTGAAGCCCTCTAGTGATTTTTATTTAAGTTATATTTTCAACTCTAGAATTGCCATTTTATTTTTTAATATAATTTCTAGCTCTTTATTGATACTTTCTATTTGGTGAGACATTATTCTTATATTTTCTTTTTTTCTGTAGGCTTTAGTTTAGTTCTTTGGTTTCCTTTAGTTCTTTGAACATATTTAAAATAACTGATTTAAAGTCTTCATGTAGTAACTCCAATGTCTGCACTTTCTCAAGACAGTTTCTATTGATTTTTTTTTTCTTTTGGATGGACCATACTTAGTTATTTACGTTTTGTATGGACCATACATAGTTATTGTATGGACCATACTTAGTTATTTACGTTTTGTATTTTTTTGTTCTTGCTGTTGAAAACTGAACATTTTAAACAATATAATGTAGAAAATCTGGAAATCAGACTCCTCTCCATCTAAAAATCATGATTGCTTTTTTAGTTGCTGTTGTTTAGTGACTTTCTGAACCAACTATGTAAAGACTATATTCTTTGCTGTGTGTGCCACTGAAGTCCCTGCTTGGTTAGCTTAGAAATCAGCTAAATACTCTCCTATTGACTTAACTGCTGGCCAAGTGATTTTGATGTACTCTAACCAAGGATTTACACTGGCTCTGTCCAGATTAAAAAAAAAAAAAAAACACTCATATAATATCATCTTGGTGCTTCTAATCATCCAGGCTTCTTGTTCTCCCTATGGGTTCTCTATATAGGGAAATATAGACACGCACTGTTTGAAACACAGGTTAGGCTATAGAAACTGATTTTTAGTAGACATACATATGTGTGTGTATGTATGTGTGTAAATTTAAAATGTAGGTCTTTGAAAAGAGCAATTCAATAGATAACCCTCCCTAGCCTACTTTGGAGAAAAAGGAGAAAAACACAAATACCTGACATAGTATAATCTGGAATGTAAAAAAGTCAAAAACCCAAAGTTATGAAATAGGATACACACAATACTAGAAAATAACTTTGAAAACTAGAAAAGGTCAACAATTTTCTAGATACAAAAAATTAACAAAATTAAGTTTAGAAAAATAGGTAACTTTTATAGAAGAGTTACCTTAGAAGAGACTCTGATGTTGATTTAAGGTCTGCCATTAAAACAGTGAAAGGCCAGGTGGTTTCACTGTAAATTCTACCTAAGCTTTAATGCATATACAATTCCAGTAATATTTAAAATATTCTAGGTGTTATAAAAAGGTGAATAACTTATCAAGTCATTTTATTAAGACTGTACAGTTTTAATCCAAAAATACAACAAAAATAAAACCCCCAATAAAACAAAAGCTTACAGAACAATCTTAATTATAATTATAGAGGGAATTATTCTTCATAAATTGTTAACAAAATATAATGCAATGGTATATAAAAATACTATATCTCAATGTTATTTATTCCAGAAACACAAGGATATTTCAATCAGTGTATGTGATACATAAGTAAATTCAAGGAGTAAACACATAATTAAATAGTAAATGCTGAAAAGTAATTCCATGACATTAGTCATTTGTCTTTAAAACAACAACAAATACTCTAAGCAAAGAGGAACAAAAGAAAATCATGTTAGTTTTGTATGAATAGTTTTTATCATATAATTTCAACATTATTTTAAATGGAGGAACTCTGTCATTTCCATTAAATCAGGAATACAAAGAAGAGGCCCTCCATTCATGATGATATTTATTAATTATCATTGTTTTAGCAATTCCTAAATAATCATTTATTCATTTAACAAATACTAATTGCACACTTGATATGTACCAGGCTCTGAAGATATAGCAATGAACAAAGGATTCAACCTTAGTTCATATAGATTTATTTCTTCTAGTGGGAGAAACATAAAATAAGTAAAAGATAGATGATATAAGATAAGTGCTCTGAAGAAAACCAAGATAGGCAATGCAATTTTGCAATCTTTCTTAAAATTAATTTACAGATATTCTTCAACCTGATGTATCCTGGAAATATATGTCCTAAAAATGAAAAGTTCCACTGGCAATAAAGTGAATGTCTATAAAATATTAAACAAATTTTGGTAAATCTTTACCATGAAGTATTATTTAATATTTTAAATGAATGAATGAGATTTCCACCTGTTGACTTGAGGGAAAAATTTACATTTTGTTATTAAAAAAAGAAATAAAGATGGCAGTAGGAGATTCCATTTTGAAAGAACAAACAATAACAAAGAACATTTCTGTATATGTATGCATGTTAATCAACCTATTTTCATACATAAATGCACACATAAAATTATATGAAGAATATATATTAGAAAATAATGGTTTCCTTTCAAATGAAGATAATGACCATGAAGGTAAGCAAAAAAAAAAAAAAAAGCCAACTACTCCGGATGATAACAGTGCGTATAATATTATCCCATTTATGAGGTTTATGAGGCTCTGTGAAATGATGGTTATGGAAATGTTCATGGTGACTCTCAGGATGTTAGAATTTTAGGTGATTTTTACTCACATTTTGTTAACTGTGTTATTTTAATCATCATCATCATCATCACCATCATCATCATCTTTATCACCTGTGAAGAGGGTGCAAATGAGATTCTGATTTTGGTGCAGTGTTTCCCAGAGTATAACTTGTTACTTAAGAAGTACTTACTATAAATAGTGAGCAAAAGAAAAAGGCTATGCCACCCAGTAGAATACTCCATGTATTTTTCACATGCCTTAAACATACAATGAGATTCAAGTCTGTAACTTCAAAGAGAGATGAGTATATTTTATCCACATCTGATCTTCTACCTTTTCTTCATCCCCTTTCAAGACCAAATTAACCAGAATAGCTTTTTAAGATGAAAAACCAACTTGCCTTTGCATTCCTTGAAGGCATGCCAAGCATGAATTTCAGTTACTGGATTTTTTACTCCAGAAATGGCTAAAGTAAATCATACTGTTTAAGATGAAAAATGTAGCATGCACACCACCATTGCTCTCCCTGTTTCGCCCTCAGTTCAGATTTTTTTACCTCATCAAAATGCAAAATACAGTTTGAAAAATTAAACCAGGCCCTGGAGTGTTTATCATGAAGTTTATTTGTATTGTCAGTACTTAGATGCATTAGGAAGCTGGCCTAGTTGGAGCGACTCCTCAATGTTTATGGATTACCCACCACCTTGGGAGTGGATGAGAAGTGCCAACCTCTCCATGCAGAAGAAGCCCCATGTATACCCACCAGTTTCCCACTCTTGACTAATATGCAGATGATTTCAAATTTTAAATATAATAATGACTACACACTAAAATTTTGCACATCAAATTGATGGTGGTTCTTTCAGCCCTCCAATTCACTTAATGTGTTCTAGAGGGAGGGGACCATGGATATTCCCATTTTTGGTTCAGTCCTAAGGCATGTTTTCACTTGTAACTTTAGATACAAATCCTAAGTGAGAAAATCCAACAGGATATGGTACAATACAATATGATACAATACAGTACAATACAACACAATACAATGTTTTTATAAGTTTAAAAAAAGAAAAAAAATATTTAACAGGGAAACTATTTTTTTTAAATCCTTTTAATTCTGCATTTGTTAGGACCAGTGAATGGTGAGAAATTAATCTTAAAAAGTATCTAAGGAGAGTAACTGACAATGATGATGACTTTGAGAATAATTAAAATAAAGCAAACTTTCTAGTTCTTTAAGTGGGGTTTTGCAAGCTTAGTGTGGACCCTGCACACAACTCTGAAGGAGGCTGTATGGTTTCTAGCCTTGTATCATCTACTTCCCATCTTTGTTATATGTCAGTCCAAGTTTCAGTGCCCTCAGGGTGATAATAACAGAGTGTAAGTTCTCTCATTATGGTTGTTCATCAGTTAATTACAAAAGATAGTTATAGCTGGAAATATATTTTAAATATATATTTAAAACATCTGGAAATGTTACCACTTCTAAAAACGTTTTAATCTCTAAACTTGATAAAGTTTTTCCAAAGTTCCTAGAGTTTTCTTTTCAAACACATATTACATAAACTTTAAATAAATTAATAAATTATGGATGGCATTAACAGCTTTGTAGATCAACACAAATTAATCTTGTTAAGTGTAAAACTCACCTGGTGGGATCAGAAAAGCAGATAGTATAAGATATAAACCAACTGGCCACAGCAGTTCTGCAGACAGTGGGCATTAGCTTATAGGTTTTATGGGGAATGAAAAGCATTGGTTAATTTAGAAGGTGGAGGACACATGTGAAAGCATCTGTCATAATACAGGTAAATAATAATAGTGGGTGATGCTTGTTGAGCATATGCCATGCACTAGGCACTGTAATAAACTTGTTTTATAGACAGAAACTCCTTCTATATCTGGGCAGATTGCTATCTGCTCTTCATTCCCAGTAGCTTCCCTTGGTCTCTGTGTCATTCACAACCACTCACATGAACTTTACATCCATTTGCAAACATGGTTTTCCTATTAGTAGTGAAAATTTTGTCTTTGTTTGTTTTAAGTTAATAATTTTAGTGTACAAGGTATGAAGAATTAGACAAATTACATCTTCTCAATCAGCACAGTTGAAGAGCAATCCAAATCAGAAAGTGGATGCTGACACTTGGAACAAGAAAAGATGCAATAAATTTCTGGAGGATATTGGTTGAAGAAGGATTGGGTAAGGACTCAAATTAGAATGAGGAATTTCATCAGTTGGATTTAATTAAATGTAAGCATTTTCTTACAGGATAAGATGTCATATGTATCCTTATGTGTTCTTAAATAAATGTAAAACACCAAAAATAAAGTTATTTTATTTTATGGAGAAACTCATCAAGAATAACTGGGCTTCTGGTAAAACAGATGCAATTTTAGCAAAATGCAGAGAAGAAGCTCCAGGTGAGAGGTAGGTTATCCCTGGAGATTTTTAACCACTAAACTGTGTGTCTTGGATAACACAAACCTCTTTGCCAATATAGTGTCCACATTCTGAACTTCTACCCAAGAATATTTTGAATTGCATCTATAATGCTGGTGCAAATAATGACATAAAAATAATTTAAATCAAGTTAAGAATTATCAGACATTTCAGCTATGTTCTCTAAGGACTGCTGCTGCAAGATAGAGAGGACTGGAAGGATTTTAAGAGGAAATTCCTTGAGGTAGAGGATGATTATGACTCCTGGGAAGTGTCTCAGTGTTTGGGGGGATACAGCTCTTTGAAGACAATGTTGTACCAAGATTGAGGAGATCAGTCCTCTCACAGTATACTTTTAGCAGAGCAACTCCAGTTTGATATAGATAAGGAGTCCTCTTATGATTAAGAAAAATAAGAAAATAAGAAAAACAAAACAAAAAATCTACTATTAAAAAAAAAAAAAAACAGTGAACACCATTATTCTGATTTCCCATAGCAGAACCATTTTGAAATTGCAAAGGCATCACTTCTGGAGATTACATATAGTTCATAGGTCTGAGGTGGGGGTCCAAGAATCTGTTTTGCTTTGTTCTTTTGTTTAAGTAAGCTCTTGGGTTGACATTGATAAAGGTGATCCCAGACCACAATTTGAGAAATACTTCTCAGGACAATATATCTTTTTAAGATTACTCTGATACTTAACTCCCAACACTTCCAACTCAGCTTGTGTCCTGGACCCCCCTTCATCTGATGGAGATCTCCTTGCCTTCTCTGAACATACAGGAACTTCCTAAACTCAACATTGACTCCCACCTTTTTGCCAATATGAGAACTCTATCTCCTTGAAATTTGTTGTTTGTGCCACTATGATGTAAAAGAGACTTTGCTCATGAATGTTTTAGAACTCTGAATTCCATTAATTGAGATTGGACCCATGCCATCTTAAAATTAATATACAATATTTCATTGTGTTCATATCCATATTATTATTATTTTGAAAGAGTCATTTATTATCTGTGTTTAGACACATTTGTCTAATTAAGTCAGTGGTTTTAAAAATTTTGTACAGCATGATAATTTTAACACAAAATTTGATGGGAATCTCAATATTTGAAACACCATACAGATTCTTTAGAGACTGTAATTTTTGGTTGTCAAGAGGAAAATAAGTTTTATAGATGCACTTAAGCACCTCAATTGAGACTTCAGTTTCCAGGTTGAATGGATTTGAAACTTACCAAAATGCAAGTGTGCCCTATACACAGTGAGGCCAAACAATACCAAAACACTGGAGTTTGGAAAACAAAAAGGTTTATTGCAGGGCCATGCAAGGAGATAGGTGTCTCCTGCCTTAAAAAAAAAACCCAAACTCCCAGAAAGCTTTGAACAAAGCTCTTTTATAAGGAAGGTGAGGGAAGGCTGTGGTTAGTTGTTGCAAACTTCTTGGTGTCAGATCCTTTGTTCCTGAGGTCAGGTCAAAGTCAGGTAAGATGTTCCTGTAAAACTCCACCAAAAAAATGTTACTCTCTGTACTGACAAGAAAGGGGAAGGTCCCAAGGCACAACTTTCACCCTTCGAGGTCCAGCGTGGCCAAGAGTAGGGGGTCCCTGCAGGGGGTGCAGAGGGCAGTTACCCTGCCCCAGATCATTCATCCAGCACCCAGTCTGGGTCCTCATGCCAGTGCCCAGGTCTGGTTGAAGACTCAGATCTCAGTTGGTGGCTCCCTCAGGGCCAGGTCCCCAGACCCTGCCCAGCTGTCATCACTGAGGGAGCCAGGTGCCCAGGACCCAACTGGCCCTCAGGCTCCTCAGGCTGCCCAAAAAGTGGGGGCCAGGTCCCCTAGACTGTGTCCCATGCAGACTGTCGTTGCCATTAGGTCGTAGAGGCAGGGATGGGGGAGAGGTTCACTGCTGCCTCAGAGCCTGGGCCCTGGCAGGGTGAGCTGGAGGGCCCCGGGGAGAAGGTTGGGATCTTCCTCTTACCTCACTCTCCACCTGAAGACCATTCCCTGACCATTGGCTCAATGCTCCTCTAACGATACTCATTGACGCTAATTTGGGGGTGGGGCCCACTGCGGCACTGACCAATGGCTGAGCAGGACCTGTAACGTGGCTCTGTCTGGTATTACTGGTCTCCCGGTAACCGCTGCCTGGTAACAGGGGGTGTGGGGTAACCTCCGGCAGCAATGGCCTAGTGGTAAGGGCTGGGTACTGCAGTGCTCTATTACAAAACCATTGCCACCCATTATATAGCTCTGTGTTACTATCCAAAAAGTGGCTTTCCCAGTTCTTTCTTTTACACAGGATTTTCAAGGACATTCAATGAAACTGTGTGTAAATGCCATGAACTTGTAGTGCGCCTAGAAGAAGTAACAAATGAGCATTTCTCTTTTACTCAGTGTAAATCGTACGTTTAAACTCTCTCTTGCTCATTCTGCCCGCCCTCTTTTGCTTTACTATGCCCACATGTGCAAGTTGGGAGAAACACAAAAGTGGACTGTTCATTAAGAAAAGAAAACCACAGCCCTTAAATCATGAATTTATGCAATTTTTGACTGTTTTTAACAAGCACAAAATGGTTCATGGGAATTTTGCAGGTATAGATCATTTTAATTTGAGTCATTGTGGAGTCATAAAAGACTCTGTTCTTTAATTTTGTGCCTTCAAGTCAGCTACTTTGATTAAAAAATAATAAAGCAAGGGAGCCGTAGGGTCCTTACAGGTTCTCAGCGCTATCGTGGCTCCCTGATCTTCTGTGCTAATTCTCCTCATTAATATTAATAAAAGGCTGATAGGCCATTGCAAAGCATGAGAGAAAAGCAGGCAATTAATTGCTTGTAGTATTTTTATGCTTATTTTGCACAATGAAAATAATACCTTGGGACTATCAGCTAATCAATAATATCAACGGTGTTGAAAACGAGTGTCTTCAGTTTCTTTTTCATAAATCCCCCTTAAATCCGAGAAACATGAAAACCCAGTGAATATTCTTGAAAACAACAGTTGGAAAAAAAGTTTTATTTTACCTGACACTCTTCTATTTGGGGAGAGAAATGTCATAGATATAGGCATTTCAAGTTGTCCAGTCATTTCAATTAATGTACTCTAGGTGGTTTTGCCTTTTTGTAGGGGAAACTGAAATTTAGAAGATGGGAACATATTGTAGGTTAGATAAGGCATCTGGGGGATTCCAGATCAACACTTTTGATTGGTTTGATTAATCAACCAGTTTTATTGATTTTAAAAGTCTTTTTAATCAGTCACTTGATATTTCAAGGCCAAATTCACTACTTGTGAGTTGAGTTTTAAAAGTTTTATTCAGGTTAAAAATTGTAGATTGAGGCTTCCCTTATTCTCTCCAGAGACTGGAGAAGAATGCTTCCGATTCCAGTGTTCCTTCTTATTTGTTGAAATTATATAAAGTTTACCCTAATTTTGTCATTTAAAAAGCCACACTAAATATATGAAATGGGGGCTTCCCTGGTGGCGCAGTGGTTGGGAATCTGCCTGCCAATGCAGGGGACATGGGTTCAAGCCCTGGTCTGGGAAGATCCCACATGCCGCGGAGCAACTAGGCCCGTGAGCCACAATTACTGAGCCTGCGCATCTGGAGCCTGTGCTCCGCAACAAGAGGGGCCAAAATAGTGAGAGGCCCGCGCACCGCAATGAAGAGTGGCCCCCGCTTGCCACAACTAGAGAAAGCCCTCGCACAGAAACAAAGACCCAACACAGTCATAAATAAATTAATTAAATAAATTTAAATAAATAAATAAATAAATAAATAAATAAATGAAATGATAAGTTTAATCCGACCTCATCCCTGACATGGTCATGTTCTTTTCCACTTAGACCTCCTTTAGTGTTAGGACATTGGTTCCTGTGCCATGTCTAATAAGGCCAATCATTGGGTGTTTAATAAATTCAATTACCTGTATATGTGTACGCATATCATTTAGATGAAAATACATTGAATAAATAATTTCATGGAAATAATATTTTCTGAGAAAGCTAGCTTTAAAAATAACTTCTGCATTAAAAATGATCAAAATAATAAATGGTCACAGACAACAAAGTTTGTATACGTATCATTGTATTCAAAATAACGACAAAATTCTGACAAGAAATTAGTAGGTAATGAAATAAAAATCTAATCCAGCAAAATAATCTCCTTGGCATGGAATGTCTCCAAGTCACTCATATATCAATGATAGTAATCACTTCCACTTCCATTTAGTTCCTAAATGAGTAGAATCTCTATGGAGGTTGCCAGCCAAATTGTCAAAAAAAAAAAAAAAAGAAAAGAAAAAGAAAAGAAAAGAAGATATATACAACTCTAGCATAAGAATTGACAATAGGGCCTGCCAGTCTCTTTTGAGCATGTTAATTTCAATTCTTAACTAAAATAACCAAGTAGAGCTACAGATGCTAGTGATGCAATATGCTGAAAAGGGCTGTTTGCAAAGACCTAGGGTTGTAGCAAATAGCAAATTTTCTCATTGTCAAAATGGCTTAGATTTACAAACTGCCCATCCAAAAATTGTTTATCTTTTATTTTGAAGAGCTATACTTCTAAGAAGTTACCATCAAGTAATTCATGGCATTGTAGATTTATAGCTTTGATTTGGAACCTCGTGGTGTTTTGAAGATAAATCATTTGGATCAGAGTGGATTTAAGATCCCTTACAAAAACATAACGTTATTAGTACATTAAATAATTCATCTGAATGAAAAACAGTAAAATTTAAAAACCTGTAGAAAGCAATGTTAGTGATGTGAATTTTTTATTTATTCGTTTTATAATAACCAACTATTAAACAATAATTATTCATTTATTTATTTATATTATGCATTTTCCATAAACATTGAGATACTTTAAAGCTAAACAACATTGAAAATTAAAAATATATACACTTCTAGTGTAATATGCTATCTCCAGAAGCAAAAGAAAACTCTCGAGAAGTTATTGTTACTGTCATTGGAAGCTTCATTTTGCTATAAAATTTCTAAGATCTAATTCCTGTTTTTTAGAAACTAAAGTAAAAAGGGAAACACATTATGATGCATAACTTTCATTTTCTTTTAAAGTACAATTTGCAAATTAGTCCCCAGAAATAAATTTTTCTCTCAGAAACTGAACTCAACCAATTGACTAATCTTAGATGGCACTATTTCTCAGAATGAAATTTAAACCTGTAGAAATTGTCTTGCCTTTGTTATACACTCAAACAATTTTAAAGCTGAAAGTTATTTTGGAGTCCATCTTCAAACACATGAACTTGATATTCTGTGAACAATTAAACTGAATCCATGAAAAATAGATAATTTTTCTAAGAACACTCAACTGATCAGTAGTAGCAGCTCATTTGGAAACTACTGGCCTCAGATCTCCATTATATCCTACTTTATTCTCACTTATTTGGTTTCAAAATTTGATAGTGCAGCTCAGCCTCTCCTTCTGCCCAGCCTGTTCTGGTTAATAAATCCCCACAGAGGATTTTATCTAATTGTGTTCCTTATTAGATTGGAGCATTATTTCCCTATCTTTCTGCTAAACAGCCTCAATTCAGTTTCCCACAAAAGCTATTTTAAATTTTTTCTTGATTTGAAATCTTGCCTCTTTCTTCTTTTGATTACAGTAAAGCACACTGGCTAGACAGATTCTAGACACATTCTAGATAGCCCACCTGCTCCAGATTCAGATTTTTTCATTTACCACCATTACCACCATGGTCTCATCAGACAGGTGAAAGCTTTTATTTGCAAATCTATGTACCAATCTTATATGGAGAGATTTATTGCTTAAGATGAAATGTTAGCATATATCTTAGATATTCTAAAACTCAAAAGTATTTTATTGGTTCTTATGTCTCCACTTCACTTTGACTGGGGAAAACCCAGTCTAGTGGTAAATATACTAAATTCAACAAAATGTTATGTTGTGCTTATTATGTTTAAGGCCATCTACAGTGGAGAATAATAAAAAACAGTAATGGCCTATAACATCAAATAGAAAATAACAACAACAATGTAATATTTTGATATATGACATAAAGAAGTTAACAAATATTATGTGAATACAGAGATAGGTGCTGCTACTTATGCTAGAGGGAAATGTGATGACTTCAGGTGGGACATATCTTCAGACTACTATTTGCAGTGACTAAACTGACAATTACTATAAAATTGAGCTGAGGTACCATTTTTCCAACTTCCAATCAAAGAGACAATTTTTTTAAATGTCTCTTTCATAAAATATAAATTATTATCTGGTGATACTCTTGGGCTTTTTGATTTTTGTCTAATATTTTCTTTGTTTTTTTTCCATATCGTTATTGCCTTATTAAGATTGCAGTTACTTGATGTGTAGAACACAGCTTCAGGATGCACTGAGTATACTCTTAGTGAATATTATGTAAGGGCCAGTCTAGATTAGGGGTGCCTCACCTCTGTGGGCAAGATGGTATCATTCCTTTTTTTAATGCAGTTAAAAGGAAATTTCAGGATATTCAAGCAATATTGACTGGTCAAAATGTTGCAGTCATCTTTTACTCTTTCTCAAATGTGACACCAATGACACCTAGAGGATACCTATATTACCTTGGTCTTTGCCGTGATGGTCATATGTTTTAAGTGTCTTAAGAGACTTAGGCCCTTAACAATACTCATTCAATCAGGCACATGACCTAGCAGTTGCCTGGATGTAATTGAGCCTCTGAAAGGACCATCAGAAGAACCAGCAGAAGGAGGGAAAGAGATGGAGTTAGGAAAACGGTTCTTGAGTTTTTTATTATCTCCAGTGGAAATTCTAATGACATATGTTTTGTTACCCTGTTTAATCATTTTTCTAATGTTGAAAAAGAGTTTCTTTCTAATGTGTGTAAAAGATATGAGAGGCCACAGAGCAAAATTCTAAGCAAGGGGACTTATAGCTGCTGATTTTCAATGCAGATACAGCCCTTCCACACCGTCCTTGGTGAGTCTCCCTGAGGGAGGGCAGAGAGTGGTCAGTGTCAGTCAATCTCACCTCCCTCATGAAAGGAGACCATGGAAGACAGTCACTAGGGGGTGTTATATGCTTACACAAAATTTTTTCTGAATGTTTCTCTTTACATACACACACACACACACACACACACACACACACACTTCCAGAGAAAATTTTACTTCTAAAATAAAGAATTAAATTTTCCCTATGCAGCTATATTCACTTTAATCCCTTGTCTTGCCATCTTTTTCTATTAAATATAACATGGTGTTTGGGAGAAGGTACCTTTGTGTGTTTTGGTTTCCTAAAGCTTTCTTCATGACAAGCCATTCCAAAGAGTATCAAGAGAGTCCAGATGGGTAAATGAAAAGTTGGAAAGGACACAGTGGGGCAAAACCTTGATACCTTTCAATTTCCCCACTTGCACATGAGAAAGGCCTATTGACCCTATGGAATACTCTGCATATAAAGTGAAAATGAGGGTTCTCATTTAATTATGAATTTAATAAACCAATTTTTGAGGATGTTGTTTTTTGATGGTGTTGTGATCTGTTTAGAAAAAAAAAAGTAAGGGTCATGAATTCCAAACAAAGGAACAAGTGTTTGTCTTTTAAGAAAATATGCTGTTGCCCTAACCCTGCTCCCTTCAGTGACATTTGCTTGGAAAAGTCTTTGTAAATTTTGCTTATAGTGAGTTCTCCAGCATTAGGGTTTTACTGCCCAGCTAGCCTTCCCAAGATATCCACATCTTCAAGCTGACCTTGACATCATTCAGGTGACAACACTACACCCTTGATATCCATAAAAGAAAAGCTATACATGACTACACAGTTATCTTATATTTAAGTTTGGCTGTCCAAGTCTTAAAATGTTAGAGAGAAAAATATTCTGGATTCCACGTGTCTATCAAAATGGCTGGATTTCACACTTCTTTTCCACTTCAAGTCTGATCCTGTTTAGGAAGAAAGAGTTATTTGAAAGAATAAAACACTAAAATTTCTAAATGTTAAAATTCTCTCTCTCTCTCTCTCTCTCTCTCTCTCTCTCTCTCTCTATATATATATATATATATATATATATATATATATATATATAATATTTGGCCACAAAGCATAAAATTTGCTTTTAATAAATTAAACATTTTTAGAAGTAGTTAAATATATTATTTATTCAGAGACCTTCCTATGTTTAAAATAACAAAATAGGAATATATATCATTACAGCTTGCCATGAATAGAAGTAAGGTACCATAATGACAAAATCACCCAACCCTAAAGATACAGTAGGTCACTAATTATGACTTAATATGTTCTATAACCTCTAATATTCTAGAGCCATTTATTTCATGAATAGTTTTTAATACAGAAAAACTGTTGATTAATGTCAGAACTTTGCCCATAAGTATAGTATAGAGTGTACTTGGGAATAGCTATCACCAAAAAAAAAAAAAAAAAAAAAAATACTACCACCCAATTTCCCACCACAATGAAAAGAACACTTAGTGCATGTAGAATATGCAATAGCACCCTGTGCTACAATTACAAACTATGTCACTCTTGGCAAATCTACTTGGTATTCCGTCTGGGATGCCAATAGCATCCTTGAGGAAGGACATCACAGTAAAGAACATAAAGCTTCCGTGGTTCCATCATTATTGTAGGTCAGCAGGAAAAGTTCTTTGAACACAGATCTTAAAATTCCATGGAGAAAGAGTGGAGTGTAAAGGGTCAAAGTTATCTGATTAGTTCTCCTTTCTTGGGACAGCTTGTCAAAGGCTTACAACTGTTTCCTACAAGTCTGAATTAGTACCGGCATACTCTCATAAAGCAGGAAGGGATTCAATTAGCATATGCATAAAAACACCCTCTTAGTGAAAGATGCAAATGTATAAAAGTTATAGATTAAAAATTGCAACTATAGTTAAACTCTTATTCTGTAGCTCAGTGCAAGGTAGTGTTTAATAAATGGCATAGGATTGGAGGAGTTATTTCAACTGGAATGACTTAAGGAGGCTTCCTGAGGAAAGGTAAAATTTGATGTATATTTTAGGAAACAGAAATGACAAGCATGTCCCTGTGAAACCTGCATACGTCCATGTGGGAGATGGAGGAAATGCATTCTAAGCAGCAGATCTTGTGTGAACAAGAATGTGGGTTGGAGAGCTAGTGTCTTTGGTGGAAATGTAAATAGACCAAAAAAGCTTATGCAGAGGGTCCATTCTGAGGAGAAGTAAAAGGGACTTAAAAGATTGTTTTGCAATAATGGTGGAGGGTCATTAACATTTTTTGATGAGAAAGAATCTCATCAGTGTTTTAGGAAGATTAACGGGTAAACTGGCTAATAATGGAAGGCAGGGCACAGGCTCAGTCCTCTATGAATGAGATCATGCTTGTTTGTACAAAAGTGTTGGTGACAGAAATTGAAAAAAGAAAGAGAAGATAATTTTAACAAACAGTAAGAGGCATAAGTAGAGCTCAGATTCATGAATGAAGGTACTGTAAAGTTGGGAGGCCTGTGTGAGTAAACTTTTATTTTCATGGTGCATAGTTGACTTGTGGCTTAGAGAAGTATTCAGACAACAATATAAACATCTCTGTCTTGGGGAGTTGATGTTTGGGGTGAATTATATACTCTTCTCTCTTTGATACCTTTATTTTTAAACACTAATGAAATGATCTCGGTGCTGAAAAGGAAACCATTATTTGAGATGTTTGTTTGTTGGTTTGTTTAATGTGTTGGAACATGCCCTCAGCCGCATGGCACAGGGAGATCAGCTCGGTGCCTTGTGACCACATAGAGGGGTGGGATAGGGAGGGTGGGAGGGAGGGAGACACAAGAGGGAAGAGATATGGGAACATATGTATATGTATAACTGATTCACTTTGTTATAAAGCAGAAACTAACACACCATTGTAAAGCAATTATACTCCAATAAAGATGTTAAAAAAAAAAGATTTCACTGTTACTACAGACTAAGAAAGCATATCTTCAGCATTTAGAAATCTCCTTGTAACAGCAAGATCTGGACAGTTTATAAGAGTGCTAATAAAAGCAATTAGGAGATCAGGAAAAGAAACTGGTTATGTTCATGAATAAGGAGCAGAGGATGATGGGTATCATAACAAACATTTTGAATTTGCAATGTTTTGAGTTATTTAGATTAAAATGTACTCTATCATATTGAATATAGATTTTAATTCTATTATTGCATTTTTCATTCCCTCACAATTCTCTCTTATCCATTTTGCTTACATCTGTTCCTCTTGTATTTTTAATTTTTATCTTTCTTTGCTACTTCCAAAAGCAGAAACAGTGCAATAGGTCAGGAATTCTTAACGTGGGATCAGTAAGTCCCCTGAGGTCCCATCATTAGCTTCACTGTGCCAATTAAATATGCAAAATGATATGTGAGTGTTCAGTTTTCAGGGTAAAACTTTCTGAATATTATCAAAACACTCTTCATTTTCTTGCACTAATACAGAGTTTCCATATATTAGCTCACAAAATGAAAATGGGTTTTCATTTTTTTATGGAGCAGGAAGTACAATTTTGTTTCTGCAATTAGATAAATACTATTAGCAGTGAATTTTACTATGGTTCCTATAAGGGGAACAGCTAACTCTTAAAAGCTCCCCTTGGGCTTCCTTGGTGGCTCAGTTGTTGAGAGTCCGCCTGCCGATGCAGGGGACACGGGCTCGTTCCCCGGTCCAGGAAGATCCCACATGCTGTGGAGCGGCTGGGCCCGTGAGCCATGGCCGCTGAGCCTGCGCGTCCAGAGCCTGTGCTCCGCAACGGGAGAAGCCACAACAGTGAGAGGCCCGCGTACCGCAAAAAAAAAAAAAAAAAAAAAAAAAGCTCCCCTTAACTTTTCCCATTCTAAGTGTAGTCTAGTCCTGCACACAGAGTTGGTGACAGTCTTTTTGTTATAACACTGTTTTTCCCAAATCCTTCTCCCATTCACCTCTCATTATGCTAAGTATCTTACAAATTAGGTAACTGAGGTAGAAGTAAAGAAACTCCTTTTTAAAAATACATATTGATCACATGGAAAGGGTATGAGTTTGTCCCTCTGGATGATTTCTACAAAGGCTTCTGCCATTTGTATTTGAGCATAACTGGAAAATAAATTTTGTGAGAGCAGGCAAGTTTATCTGCTTTGGTCACTACTGTTTCCTCAGCACTTAGGATAGTGCTTAAGACATACTACAGGTTCAGAACATTTGTAGAAGGAATGAATGAACATCTATGTACTTGAGGCCCTTTGACAAGAACAGTCATTTTCAAATGCATTGCTTCTTCTCACTAACCTTTTACCTCCACTTCTGCCTTCCCTCCTCCTCAGCATCCTGTTTCCATCAGGTACTCACATTATTTCCTGGAGTTTTTACCTCTCCCTCCTTGCCAGCTTCTTAACATAAGTATGTGCATGTTCTCAGGTCTCATACTTAAAAATATAGAAAAACTGAACATGTCTCTAGACCCACACATTTCCCTTAAAACTTTATTTTTCATCTCCCTTTTAAAGCCCAAAGTCTTTAGTTGTGAAACATTGTCCTTTCCACTTCTTAATATCCCATTTGCCTAACCCATTGAATTTCATTCTATTATCACTACTAATACATCTACCATTTCCAAGATTACTGGGTACCCCCTTGCTGCAAAATTAGAACTAGAATCTAGTTCTTGTATTACTTGATTTCTGGGTAGCATTTGGCACTGTTGACCCTCTCTTCTTTTTTCAAATACTTTCTTTCTTTAGCTCTGTGACATGTCTGATTTCTATCCCACTACTATATATGACTGAACCTTAGTGATCTTATTTGTAAATTCCTTTTCCTCTGGATATTCTTAAAGGATTGTATCCTTCAAGGTTAAGCCCTGGAGCCACCTTCTTTGCATATGTTCCTTTGTTGTTTTCAGCAATCTCTAAAGCTGAGCTTTAGGTACACATTTCTAAGGCATATATGACCCCAAATTAAACTCATCCTCCTTCCCATGAACCTGCCCCTCCTCTTATGTTTTCTCTTTTAGTAAATAACATGATGAATAACATGATAATAATGTAATAACATGTTTTCTCTTTTAGTAAATAACATGATATACAATAAATATATAACTCCCCTAACTCCGCTCCCACTGCCAGCTTGCTATCATCCTTGTCTAACAGCTCTTCATTTTTTTTTGTCTGGAGTACTTACTGCAAGAGGCTCTCAACTTGTGTCCATTCTTCCAGTCTTGACTCATTTCTATTCTTTTCTCTGCATAGAATTGAGTGATCTTTCTCTAAAATGCAAATGCGGTCTTATTCCTTCCATGATTAAAAGCCTGCAATGGCTCAGTATTAAGTTTAAACTAATCAGGATGTACAAAACCATTCGTGGTGTTGTGGTCTTTCCTTACCACTCTAGTCTCATCTGTTAATCCATCCACTTTGGACCAGATGGCCTAACATACTGATTTTTTTTGGCATAGGGTCTCCTCTCTCTACCAACTCTGTACACTCACAAGATTATAACTCTTACTGGGCCATTACCTATTTTTCCTTTTCTTTTTGATTGGATAGTTCCTTTTCCTTCTCATACTTTATACTGCAAATTCAATTTTATTTCCTCTGGGAAGCCTACCAGATACCCTGATCTATATATGTGTAGCTAAGAGGTTCTGCCACCATTATACCCAGCTGCTTAGAATACGTCACTGCATAGTAACTGCCTATGTATAATACTTCTCAACATCCCCTAACAGTTTAAACTGAATTTAAACAACACCTACTTTCTCTGTGTTTCTCTCTGTATTTATAGCCCCTAGTACAATGCCCAGAATAAAATGAGTGCTCACTAAATATCACTTAGAGCAAGAATAAATGAAATTGTTTTTATTATTGTTGCAGTTGTTGAATGTGTAATAATTAATGTGAAACTGATTATCCTCCAATCCTCATTCTGATTTCTTAAATGACAAGACATCTGAAGAAAATTCACTGCTTAGGAAATGTTATGTTGTTATCATGCCCCCTTCCCCGACCAAGTCATTCAATTCTTCTGGGTATTATAGTATCACAAAGAAATATATTTAATCAAATACTTTCCGTGCATGAGACACAGCTAGTCAATATGTGGTAAACAAGTTTGTTTCAATATAAAGTGGAATACTGTTTCAGACAAATGCATTGATCTCAAATGGCAGAGTTAGTCTTCTTTTGTGAGAAGAATCTTTTAAATAAAACTACTTGAGCGTTTGAAGGTGTCAGCACTTTGAAGATTCAAAGCCTCAGTTATTCAGGTACCACAGAGCTGAGCATTGTGTGTCTGCCAATGTCACATTTAAAAAAACTCAGATTGCTAAGATGCCATGTTCTGTTCAAGTCTTCTGATATTTGAAATTAAGAGAAGAGCCCTTTCATTTCAGCAACTCCTAAGGCTCTCCCAGTCTTCCTGCTCCTGCTGAAACTCAGCATTCATTAAATACTTGCTTGCAATTTGAATACATTGTTAATAGAGTGGACAGCTTCTGAGGTTGAATTTATACTCTAGGGCAGGGGGAAACTTTGATATCTCTGATTGAGATTGGTTATTGAATCAGGGACCTGGTTTGGAGCCAGAAAAGTATTAGACAAATTATCTAAGAGGAGTGAAAAAAATGCTTTTATCTTGTGCAGCATCTGAGGAAGTTACAACCATGTTTAAACATATGGCATTCAATCACGTGTTGCCCTTGTCCCAGATGGGTTTGAGAACCTTTTCTCAAGAAGTCAACTGCAAATACTGATTTTCTACCAACGTTATACAACACTGCTCTATATGATTCCCTGTGATGTAAAGCTCCCGGCCAACTGGTTCTGAAGTCACAACCACCCACCTCAGGGTTACGCCACCTTTTGTTTGTCAGATAAATAATTGTATTTAAATTCCTAGTGCAATTTGCTTCAAATGGTAGACTTCCCCAACGTCAAAGAATCTGTCATTTGCATTGGTCTGAAATTGTCTGGAAATGACATTTGGATTGAATGATCATTGCGGGAGAAATTAATTTTAAATATTTAGGAGAAATAATGCATGAAGAGGTATCATCAATAATACTGACAAATGAAGTTATAACCTCTACCTTTTGCATCCAGTTCCGTGGATGATCCAGATTCAGGTAGGTACTCAAATGGTAATTGTTTAGTCAAGAAGGCAAAAGATGTATCCAACCTGCAACTTACTCAGATGATTCCTTCTAAAGCACCAATTCTCAAAAATGCCTAAATAAAATATTCAGACTACTTGGCCCCACTACCATTCCCTTTTGACAGCATTTTGGTCTTTTTTCCATCTCAGGATGTACTTTCCTACTTGAACATTCTGCTCACTGTAACACCCAGCCCCACAGATGCCTCTGCCTGTGGTACACCTAATCTACCCTTTAAAAATCTACTAGACTGACTCTTCTATGAGTACTTTTCTTACTATTCCAACCTAGGATGATCTCGCTTGTCCCACATTTATATTACTTACCATCTGCCCCCATTTATTTAGCATTAAGGCATGCATTGCCTAGTGACATCTGTTCTATTTTTGGCTGATATTGCTATTGACCTTTTTATGTACATTTCTTATCTCCTTAACTGGATGGAATATTTCTTGAGGACAGGGTCATGAATTGAACCATAGATTTTTACACCTACAAGAAACTTTAGAGACGAATAGTCATTTCATAATTGAAAAGAAAAGAGTCTACTAGAAGTTAAATAACTGATTTAGGGTCAAACAATAATTTAGTTAGAAGATCAGAAATAGAGTTTCTAGCTTGAAATACACTGTTCTTTGCAGTGTGCTCCACTGTAACTTTCCCAACATATTAGAGTTGAAATGGGCAATAGTTTTCCAAATTCCTCAATTTATAGAGTGGGAAACTGAAACTCAGAGAAGCTGTGAAATTGTGGCCAATGTCATATATTGAGTTAATTTTAACATTCCTGGAACTACAAAGCACAATTATTTGTCCACTGACCTAAACTCTCGTCATCTTTTTGTATTCCACAAAGTTCTGTGTACAGAATAAATACCTACTAAGCATCTGTTAAGCTTTATACATAAAAAAATATAAATGTCTCCAGTACAGAATCCTAGAATCTGACATTTCAATGGAAATGGAGAAATAATAAATTTCAGTTTATTTTTCCCCCTTTTTATTAATCTTTCTATGTAACTATATTTCTCCTTTGGAGACCCAAGTTGTGTATAAAAATGGATAGATTTAGGTTTACCTCTTTTTGTAGAAAAAAAAAATATGCCTCCCGCCCTGTAAGATTTTCTGGAGTCAAATCTTTACCTTGTTGTGCATGGCAGATCTATTTTCCACAGAACTCTCAATGTGTTTAGGATTGAGTTAAGGTTTCAGTTTATCTTCACCCAATGTTTTCTCCTTGAGCATGAAGAATTCTTATTTTCTGTATCTTATATGCAGAAAAATCCTTCACAAGAAATATTATAATCCTTTGCTTAGTGAAGTCTTCAGCATGTCAATATACTCTGCAACCTGAAACACCTGTTTTTCAAGGTTTTCTTCATTATCATAAAATGAAAACTCAATCTCTGTAACTCTCAACAATCCAGAGATCTTCTCACCTTAATTTGATTCATGAATTTTGCTTTAGTTGATCCTTTTTGGCTAATAAAACTAGATACTGGATTTAGCAATTTACTGTGATCATGAGAACACATGGCATCTTATGGGAGGAAGCACTGCTGCTGATTCCTGGGTGGTTTTAAACAATTCATGAATGTCCCTGGAATTTTTCCTTCATCTGTCAAAAACAAACAAACAAACTAAAACAGAAGTTTTTGATTAAATGATCTCTGTCCATTCTCTCTCTTGATAAATTGACCAAGATGTTTGAAGACATGGATCTGCCTTCCTAACTGCTGAAATCTTTGAAAATTATAGAAATGCTATTTAATAAAACTAAATTTCCAGGAATGAAAGTTATCATCAGAGTGGCAGAAGATATTAGGAATTCTTGGAAGATGCCAGATAACATTTGTTGAAGGTTTACAATGCGCTATGATCTTCATCAGTATTAACTTACTTATTTTGCACAACATTTCTGTGAAATAAATGCTATTATTATTCTCACTTTACAGGCGAAATATCTGAAGCATTGGGTTTACAGTAACATGTCTCAGAGTGCTTAGTGAGTTAGTCATAATCTGCAGCCAAATTTCAGGTTCCAGAGCCTGTACTCTCAACCATTTTTTTCAACTCTCTCTCAGGGACAGTCCCAGAGAACCCACGTGTTCATGCTAGATAAAGGAGATCAGAGAGATCTACAAACTTCCACACTCAAAGGAAAATAGCACTGCAATATAAGAACAGGTCCAGACTGACAAATACATAGAGCTAGAAGGTGGGTTGGAGGGTAGAAGGTTGTGATACAAAGTGTCTGTTTAAAAATCAATGTAATTGATTTTAAAACTCTATTTCAAACATCAGGACACTAGACCAGAGCCTGAAGTTTATTTTTAACGAGCACATTCATTCTCCTCTTCTCTTTTCAGTTGACATTTGTTTTCTGCCCAGTACATCCTGACACTGTTTTCACCTGTCCCTTAGGTTCCCCTATCTACATTTAAATCATTCACTAAAGAGAAATTGAGAATTCTTTTGTGCACCCATTACTGTATTTGCTACTAGCTATGATGAGTGCAGAATAAATAGTAGAAAAGTGCTTAGGAAATTAATAAATTTCATGATTTATATGGAGGGAGAAAGCCTACACAAGAGGGCAATTGCATTATGGCATGAAAACTTGAGTGTGATCTTATGTTCTAAACTCCATGATTGTAACTGCAATCCAAATGACATCTAGTCCTGTCTCTGATATTAAGATGTAACTTGTGACTGAGGATCAATTACTTTATCTGTAAAATGGGAGATCTGGACTCATTTGTCTCTAAGATCTCTTCATGGTATGCAAATCCATGACTTCCAGTTTTGGTTAGATCTTGGAGTCCCCATTGTATTTCTCATTGTCAGTTACATTACTTATATGGCTTATGGTAAGTGATGTTTAATTATCCTTGGTAAGGTATTTGGTAATCCTCGAAGATATTTAGAAAATACAGTCTACCATTTTGGGGCTAAAATTAATCTTTCCTAATTATTTACTCAGGTAATGTAAAAAGGGTCAGTTTCCTGCTTGACTCTTTCAGATGGTCTTTGTGCTGTCACTGGAAACTGTAATCCTTGGGATAAATTAACAGAAGTTGAGAGCTTATCTTCCTTAAGGTAAATGACAGCATTGGTGGTTGTTCTATCTGAAATTTATGCTATATCTTGCCCATGTTTTTGTCCCCAATATGTTCATACTTTATCCATTTCATTTTGGCCCCACATGTCTTACATCTTGGTTCCTTTATCTTGATTTCTGCTGCCTTTCTCTCTCAAGGTATATTTACCCATGTGTCTTAGAGCATTCTGAAGCCTTGGTTACTGATTTGGCACTACTCAGCAGAGCTTGAGCAGAAATCTGGTGTTTCTTTCTTTTTTTTTTTTTTTTTTTTTTTTTTTTTGCGGTACGCAGGCCTCTCACTGTTGTGGCCTCTCCTGTTGTGGAGCACAGGCTCCGGACGCGCAGGCTCAGCGGCCATGGCTCACGGGCCCAGCCGCTCCGTGGCATGTGGGATCTTCTCGGACCGGGGCACAAACCCGTGTCCCCTGCATCGGCAGGCGGACTCTCAACCACTGCACCACCAGGGAAGCCCTGGTGTTTCATATTTTAATTGTCCTTGCTCAAAGGACCTGCTGCCATTTCCCTACATACTTATTTTGTTTATATGTGTTTTATTATTTTTAAATGACCGATTTGGATTTTTAGTTTTAACATTATAGGTTTTAATTTTGAGACTTATCTGTGTCAAGTGCTTGCCTTCTATTGCTTTGAATTTAGACACATGGGCGTGACACATTGTTCACCCTAACCATACATATGCTTCAAGGGTTAAAGACCTGATGAAGATAATTTTGTTCAACCAGGTTTATTTAGAATGAAAGTAAAGGGACATTTGAAGTAAAACCCTCAGCTTAAAACTATAAAATAAATCCCTGAGAATAGCAATTATTAAGTATATTTTTGCACAATTAATTAGTTCAACCAGGCAATGAACTCAACATAGCCAATGAGAGCTTCCCCAAACAGTCTGTGGCTAGTGATACAATATCATGACTTGCCGTTTCCAAAGATAATTTAACACTAAGGTTTGAATTCTGAACCGAGAAATATGGACACAAAAGGAATTATAAATAGTTTTTGTTAATGCTCTTACATTCCAATTTATTGAATCCGTGCTTCTGTGCACTATGATGCTTAATTTGTCTAGACTAGGGACTCTTTACAAATTTACTCTAAAAATAATTTAAATAGAGAATACAGATATATGTGATTTATTGCATTCCCTCTAGAAGAAAACTTAATTAAATAAGCTTCAGGTCACTATATGTTTTAATGAATTTTTAGCTGTACTTTTAGATTATTTAGAATGCTAGGAGAAGGTGGAGAATAAATATAGCTAGCAAGCAAACTAGAGCCACTTTAATTCTCCTGGTTTATTAAAACCTATTCAAGTCTTTGATGGTCTATGAAATCATGGTGTTCTATCCATTATGATCTCAAAAGATTTCTGAAACATTTTTTAAGTGAGAAGTAAGTAAATTATGGGTTTGTCTTTTAAAATGTGTTTTATTATGTCATTACTTCAAATAATGTCAGTAACTCAGTACTGGTTTGATGGTTATGGAACATTAGTAATTCAAGAGGGTGTGATTATCACTGTATATTCTGGTATAAAAAAGGACTTTAGCCAGATTACATTTTATCGGCTCATGAATTTAGATGCAGTTCTTTTAGTTCCATAATGCAGCTGTCTAAGGGTAGATATATGCAACTCTCCAGATTGGCTGCCATTGAAAACTTGTAGTCTGAAACTTGGTAGTTCAGGGTGGGGAGGGATTGCTGGCTCCCATGGGGAAAACATTTTGAAACTAGTAGCTACAACAATGACAAAAAATGAGATTTGGGTTAGCTGTTTCCCAGGTGACATTTTTGTTTTCCATCTATATAAAACAATGAAAGAATAAAAAAAAAAGCTGCCCTCTTTGGGTTCATTTCTAATACCCATCTGTATATGATAAATATCAATTTATCCAATCATCCAAAAAATATGGCCTCTCTGCCACTGAGAATTATTCACTTAACTGTCAAATTCATTCTCTCTATTTAATGTGGTTTTATTAACAACATTTGCCGTCAGCAATTTTCAGCTGATAGGTTGATGAAGAATGATGCATTCTTCTTTCATTAATGGTCACTTAAGAAAATCATTCCTAATCTTCAAAGGCTGAGTAAGCACACTGTATACTCTTTAAAAAAAGATGTACATGAGTAAGAAAAGACAATATCATTTATGCAGACTTGGTCAAAGACTGAATGATGACAAGGTACTGGCAGAATGGGGGAGGACTCAGGTTCATACAAACACGCCTGTATCTGTTTATTACAGAAAGTTTTTGTGCTGGATTTTCAATAATGAGTGATGTGAAGTACATCAACTAGAAATCAGAACTGTAAACTCCATGTATGTTAGAAAGAGAAACCATAAAAATACTATAAATAAGACTAGACTTTAATAAAAATTATGATTTCCGATACTTTTTTTTTTTTTTTTTTTTTTTTTTTTTGCAGTATGCAGGCCTCTCACTGTCGCGGCCTCTCCCGTTGTGGAGCACAGGCTCCGGACGTGCAGGCTCAGCGGCCATGGCTCACGGGCCTAGCCGCACGGCGGCATGTGGCATCTTCCCAGGCCGGGGCACGAACCCGTGTCCCCTGCATCGGCAGGAGGACTCTCAACCACTGCGTCACCAGGGAAGTCCCCCAATACATGTTTTTAAGGCCCTAAAATTCTCTATCTGAGACTACTTTGGAATCATTTCCCCACTCTTCCACCTCCTTGTAGACCTTAGTATCCTTGTGTTCTAATACTAGATGAGGGATACCTACCTAAGCCCAGACTGATGACAGAGGTAATCCAGGATGAAAAGGTCTGCTATTTATCCTGCAGGTCACAGGAATGTGCTGGATAATAGTGGTTGAGAGATGAAAGTGTAAGCACTAAAGTCAAAGCGGAGAACCTGAATACTGGAAAGGAGACAGAGACCACAATTTTCTTTGTAAAGAAAAAAGCAAGCCCTGGTGGTTGTAGGGGAAGGAAAACACAGGTTTTCCTGTTAAAAGATGGATTAATCAGATAAAAAGGTTTATTACATATACACATAGGAGCTCCACAGAAAAGGAGTGAAAATCCAAAGAGGCAGATAGATCCAGAGGCTTAGATAACATTTTAACAAAGCATGCAGAAAGAGATTTGTGCTTCCAAAATGGGCGGGGTGGGGGAGGGGGGCAAGGGTTGTGGGAAGGTGACTAGGAAATATGTGGTAAAGAGGGTAGTTCAGTAAGGTTTGCTATGGAGATTCCAGTCATCTCAGGTGATAAAAGTAATCTCCCTCTCATTCTCCTTTTCCTGGTATGGGATAAAAGGACACTTTTACAAATGGAAATTTCCTTTACAAAAGGGAAAGGTATGCCCTGTTTTTAGGCAATTATGATGAAGGTAAGGAGTTTTTCTTGTGTCTGCTCTTTCTAATTGCCTTCAGCTTGGACTAATTTTGGGATGGCACGTCTGGTCCCCTTCATGCCAAAGTATAAAGTCTTGAAAATGAAGTCAAGAGGATAACGCATATTTGGTAGGACTGTGTAGAGTTTTGGAAACAAGCTATGTCTGTTGTGTATACCTTTGTTGGATCATCACTCTTCACTCATTACTCTTATTAAGTAGGGATTCTGTTAAGTGTTATGAATATGTTGTGTCATACAAGCCTTGATACAGGCCTTGTGGTGTTGGTAGTATTAGTTCTCTTTAAAAAAAAAAAAAAAGAAAAGAAAAGAAAGAAGAAAAACCAATTCAAAAAGGAGAAGTAACTTTTTGAAGGCTCACCACAAATCGGTGGTAGACAAGCAAATCAAATCTAAGTCCAAGCATCAGGCTCTTTCTCCAGGTGTGGGGCCTGCTTGGAGAAGTAGAAGAAGTGCAGGCAGACAAAACTTCTTGAGGGGCTATTACTCTTGGCCCACACAAAATATAACCACAACAAATGCATTTAGCTAAAATACAAATGTAAACTACAAAAGTATACCATAAATGTGGAAGATTTAAAAGTCAACGTGTCAGCAAAAAAGCAAACCATTTGGCTCAATGTGCGCCAAATGTGTAACATGCCTCTCAAACATACTTCTCAAAAAGTATACTGTTGCATTTCTTAGAATGGCCAAAATCTGGAACACTGACAACACAAATGCTGGCAAGGATGTAGAGCCACAGCTACTCTCATTCACAGCTGGTGGGAATGCCAAATGGTACAGCCTCTTTCAAAGACAATTTGGCAGTTTCTTACTAAGTTAATCATATTCTTATTATACAATCCAGAAATCACGTTCCTTGATATTTACCCAAAGCGGTTGAAAACTTATGCCCAGGCAAAAACCTGCACACAGCTGTTTATAGCAGCTTTATTCATAATTGCTAACATTTAGAAAAAAAGAACAAGATGCCCTTCAGTAGGGGAATGGATAAACTTTAGTTCATCCAATCAATGAAATATCATTCAGAACTAAATATATATATATATATATATATATATATATATATATATATATATATATATATATATATATATATATATATATCAAGACACAAAAAGACATGAAGGAAACTTAAGTGCATATTACTCAGTGAAACAAGCCAATCTGAAAGAGTATAATTTGCATGATTTTAACAATATGTCATTTTGGAAAAAGAAGCTCTATGGAGACAGTAAAATTATCTGTTTTTATGAGAGGTTCAGTGCAGAGGGGTGAATAGGCAGGGCACAGAATTTTTAGGGCAGTGAAAACACTCTGTATGATACTATAATGATGGACACATGCCATTATACATTTGTCCAAACCCAGATAACACACACTAAGCATGAACTGTAATATAAACTCTGGACTTTGGGAATTATGGTATGTCAATGTAGGATTAGCCTTGATAAAAGATCTAACATTTTGTGGGGGATGTTGATAATGGAGGAAGTTATGCTTGTGTGGAGGAAGGGGGTATATGAGAAATCTCTGTACCCTCTCTTAATTTTGCTGTGAACCTAAAACTGTTAAAAAAAAAGATGGGTCAGGAAAGAATGGGAAAGTAGTTAAATCCTGATATGTTACCTGCCTCCTAAGACAAGCTAGTGACATAGGAAATGATCAAAATGTAAAAACAAACTGGTGACATAGGTAAGCAGGAGAGGTCCAGCACTCTAAGGAAAAGACAAGGTGAGACATGATTCAGGAAAAAGCCAAAATTTACATTTCTGGTCATGAAGAACAAAAATCCATGTGGTAGCTTGGACTTGAAAGACTAGCTGGTATACAGTCATCTTTGTGGAAATATAATGCATCTATTTTCTCCAAGCCACTAGGGAAGGTAAAGGAAATACTCCAGTCCAGAAAGATGGGCAGAATAAGGCAGGATGGCAGGTCTCCTTATCACTCAGTGATAGCTGTGGTAGACTTCTAATCTTTGAAGCTATATAGGGTAGCCTTACAGGCATTTCTATAAACTGTACCAACTCTGGGAAAAAACAATGTGACTATTTCAGGTGACATATAGAAGGGCCTTGCCATCTATATAGGTTGACCTATAAAAATAGCCATTATACTGCCATTGAAAATGTGTCAAATAATTTTAAGTTAAATAATAAAGAATTATCATATAAAAATTAATAGAATTAAATGTGTGTGTGAATAAAACGTGTGTGTACATATCTTTATGTTCTTGTTAGACACATACGTTCCTTGTTCATCTATGTCTCAGAGATTGAAATTAGACACACCATGGTGAATTGAACTTACCGCCAGATTTGCTTAACTCCTATGATGCCAACGCCTATGTATAACTTCAATTAAAGCACACCAATCTCCAATTTCCTCAAGGGAGTAAGAACATATAAGCACATTTAAATTAAGGCAAGAGTAACATTGTGATGTATTTTTCTCTTGCCTGTATTTTTTAAGGAGGACAACAGAGAAAATATAATGATTAACTGAAAGATATGAAATAATAAATTTTTAAACTCTATGACATATTGCTGAAAAAGTCCTTCAAAATGCCCCTGAAATGACCTGCAGAGTTACCTAGTCCCTCTTATTTAAAATGGTCCTAATAGAAACTGAGGATGTATTATGAATAATGAGGCTGAATTTTAATAAAAACCATGTCTTTACTAACCTAAATGTTCATTCCATCAAACTGAAAAAGAATGTTAATCTAAGTGCTATCCTCCTGACACTTAGAAGCCTTGATTCATTCTATTAAGATTCTTCTCCACTCGTTCAATGCCCTAAGATAATAAGAAGTTATGTTTATTTTTATTTAACCAAATAGGGAATTTTCCTGGATGCAATCTTTACAGGAAATGTTCCAATGTATTTATAACACAGAAGAAAAGTTCCCAGCACAATACAGCATAGTTGTACAATTTGGCTCTTGACTATTGAAATAATTTTCTCAATTCAGTAAAAATAGTTATTGATTAAGAATTGTATGCATAATATTTTGCTGGGATTGGAATAGCCTAGTTTCTTCCTTCAAAGAACATTAACTCTACCTAAGTAATAGACATAACATAATCAGTTATCATACACAACATTATAAGAATAAATATTATTTGTTGTGCATAGAAACAACTAATGTTCTACTTTCAAGGCCGAGTATAATCATACCAATGAAGACCCATTTATCATGCATTTAAAAGTTCTAAGCATTCATAACAAACTGAAAGGCCAAGTTGAATTTTGGATTTTCAGAGTCCCTGTTGCTCTGCTAGAGTTCTAGGGTCAGAGAGCCCCCTACCAGTCCATCTTCTGCTCCATCATGCTCTGTTTTTAATACACTCTTGCTTCTGGCGTATACTGCTAGTGACACTAAATTCTGCAGGCATATCTTTACTTTAGTCCACACATCAAAGTTCCATGTACACTTTCCATTTATACTACTTTTTGTTAGTGCACACTGGTGATGGGATCTATATTCTGGGGGAGGGATGTAGAGAAGATACCAGCTTTTCAGCTGAATTGGATGTTGAAATCAGGTCCCATAAGATGAGCAGGAGTTGAGATTTGCTGAGACGAGAAGTCCATTGAAAATAGGGCAAAGAATATATCAGAGCCATGGAGAAAGGAATTATATTAGATGCTGGAGTTGTAGGGGATCATTCTTTTAAATTGATGGAACTTACAGGTGCAGAGTGGCTATTAAGACAAAAATTTTCCTTCAATAATTTTGCCCATTAGCTGCAGAATTATGTTAGAAACTTCTTGGAATTGAGGTCAATAGTTTTCACAGTTTAATTCTAGACTAAATTTTTGACCTCACTGCCCACTATTTTCTTATATACCAACTCCATTTATTTTCTGAACAAAAAACATGATACTCGACAATGAAATGTAGTCCTTAAATCTAGGAGGAGCTTATATATATATTATATTATATATATATATATATTATATATATATATAATATATATAATATATATATAATATATATATATTTATATATATATTATATATAGTCAATATACTTTTATTTTCCACATATACCTATCATATCAATTTAGTGTACCATTCCTAACTCATACAAATTTTGACTTCCACATTTTAAGATATGATGTTTGTTCAGGTCAAATATATACACCCCATGCACCAGCAAGCCAGTTCTTACAAAGAATTAACAAATCCTTATTCTATTTGTCTCATTTCTATAGACATACATTTGTGTCATACCATTTATTATATACATCTTATTACTACTGGATAGTGAATGCTTTTAAGACAAAGATGATGACATATACATTTACCAAAGTGCTTATCACAGTCCCTGATATATTGTAAACATTCAGTTAATAATCAGTGAGTTTTAAACTATTTTTTTTAATTTTGCATAAGAAGATTATTTTTAAAAGGCATGTAGACAGTAAACAAAGTAAACGTTCCATCACATCTTAACTTCTGCCAAGTATTATCTGCCCTAGAATTGTTCCATTAATTTCCAGTCTCTAGACATCTTAAATTTAATAATTGTCACCTTCATGAGTCAATTACTTTTCTTCTGTTGAATTTAATTGTTGTTTTCTTTTCTGTTTGTTGGCTTACTTTTTCCCAGGATTTCTATTAAACCTAGTGCTGATACCTTCCTACTTAGTTGTCCATACCATGCCATCTGTATAAGGTAATTCTCTACTCTTTTTTTTTTTTTTTGGTGGAGCTGCATTTTATTGGCACAGCCTTTCCTTTCATCATTATATTAACAGGGTGAAACAGTGATTTTAAACAATAAAATCTAGTTTCTCCCCAAACTAGTTGCACTGTGGTATTAGAGGGCAGCAGGTCAGTCAAATTACAACCACCCAGTTTGAAGGAGGCAATCTGTACAACTAGTACAGCTCTTCCAAATATTAGACTCTCATTCACATGATCAGCTGAGCTGCACAAAAAACTGGGTACACCCCAGTCCCTGATATATTGTAAACATTCAGTTAATAATCAGTCAGTAAATAAGTATGAAGAACTCTTTAATTTAATGTTGGTGCAATAAGTAATGGGCATGGACTCTCAAGTAAATAAGCCTTTTGAAACATATAAATGTCATGGGGTACTTATTTTATTAATCAAATTTCTTAAAAATTCCAAGATAATAGTTCACCTCAGCTGCTGATGCCACAAGATTCTTCATTGTACCTACTTTGCCTTAGTACGGTTTCAGTGTGGATATAGACTTGGTTTGAGGAAAATTCCACTGGAATTTATGGTGCTTTCTCTTGTTTAAGTCCCATGTATCACTAGATCCCACCTTACTTAAGGAAAACCACCAACAAACTGAAATCCTGTCTGTCACTCTATTACAAACTTCACAGAGCTCAGGTCATGACAGCAAACATCAACAAGTTCCATGAAGTGACTGGTACTGCCTATCAATCATAGCATGGGTGCGAAGTGAAGGAGAGACTTTTCTTTATAGTGGATATACTAGAGAGAAAGCATGGTCATCTCAGGTGTGTTTATCTATAAATGTCATGCCTCCACACTATGAACACAAAAGCCTTCCACCTATTATCCACTTTTCTTTCTTCTGAACGTTGGTTTGCTCCATCAAAGATAGTGAATTATTAAGTGGCATAACCAGATTATGGACCAGAAGGTAATAATCCTGATAAAGCTTATTGAATGAATGTGTTCAATATGGCAAGATTATGTGTTTTAGAATTAATTTGTCTTGTTGCTGAATTGCTTCTTATGAAACGTCAATATTGGTAAAAACGGTAATGTAGCAATTTTTATTTCCAATAATTCGTTTCCATTGAGTTTTCCCAAACTGTGCACTTCTTTTGATAATAAAGACATCACCTTTTATTGACATATATACCTTACTCTTCTCTTTTTTACTTTGGCTGGAATTAAGATTTTTACAAAGTAGTTAAATTTCCTTTCTCACTGTCTCTAGAATTTTTAGGAAATAAATTGATTGGGAATCTAGTCTGATAACCAGTGCAAACTGTGTCTCCATAATGCCGAAAAAATCATACCTTAAGGACTCACTGAGTAGAAATTGAGGCTCTACAAATTGCTGAGTATTTGTGTTTAAAGTATGTGTATATTTCACATTTTACTCTTCAACCACATTTCCAGCATCATGGAGATAAAGATGTATGAAAAACAGAAGAAAGGATAAGCTTTTTTTGTTTTTCATTTGATCAGTTTTGAAGCAAATTTAATAAATGATTAATTAAATTTTTGAAGTCATCAGCTGTTTTAAACCAATGGTAAAATTAAGGTCTGGATAAGCTGACTTCAACTCTGGCCAGATTTGCATTTTGAATTTAAAAAAAAATTCATTTCAATATCTATTTTTGAAGAAACTTATCTGAACTTAATGAAGAAATAGCTACAGTTCAGTTCCCTTTCATGAGTTCAAACCATACTCCACCCCTACCCACTGAACTCACAAATGACAGAGGTCAAACAGCAGATAAATTAAGAGGATGTAGAGGACACAGACTCTGTCTGTCCTTACTACTGGACAAAGCTCTCAAAACCCACACACAGCAACTGCTACTGGCTCAGTCATTTCCCTTCCTATTCAAAAAATAATAATAATTTTATATAAGCCTTCAAAGCTGTTTTTATACTTTGTTGGTCATATCTGTAGTATCTCTTGAGTTCCTGTCAGTGACTGAGAACACTCTTAGTAAAAATTAATTTTTGATTACCGAAAATGCTTTGACCTCTAGACCCTTTTGGGCCTTTCTCTCCGAAATTGTGTGTGGCATGTGAATAAAAATCAGAGAAAACTACAAGGTCATCAGGTGATGACAGAAAACAAAACAGTATCTGGGAGAAGAAAGATGCCAAAGCAAAAGCACCTCTGCTCTCCTTAGATAAATAGTCCCTGTCTGTCCTTCTTATCCTAGGTTCTGCAACTGACAGACATCACATGATCTCAGAGAGGTGTGAGATAAGCATACATGGAACAAGAAAAAGCAAGGGCTTGGAGAAGATTTTAGTACCTGGCTGTGTGATTTCTAGATTGTTCAAATGTGAACATACGAAGGGTGGTGGGAAAAGGTGAGTTTTGTTGTTACCAAGAACTCTTTATTTGAAAATAGATCCTACAAACCCTTTTGCTTATCCTCTAAATTGATATTAAAAAGGTATCCAGTGGTTTTCTTTTTTTTTTTTTAGCTCAAAGATACAGAGAGTAAGAAAAAGCATCACTCCCACTCTTACAACAAGAAAAAGGCTGAGAAAACTGCAAAGTAATGATTTCTTGAATCCATTAGACAACTAGGGTGGCAGGGTAACTCACTCACGCTAACTGTGAGGAAAGACGGATGCCTCCAAGGGGAAACATATTTGATCATTTGCTTACCTAGGACAGATGCCAAAGGCCAAATAGGCCAGGAAGAATTCAGCTAAAGTTTTAATGAATTACAAAAGACTGTGTGTGAGATAGAGCCAGAGTATGCAAGTCCCTGTGGATGACATATATAGGGGTGTTTGTATTCCTCTTGAAGACTTTTTCTCTCAAGAATTTTACCAGGAATTCACAGGGAAGATTGGGAAGAATACTGAGTCAGCTCATCTTGTGGTGTGGGAAGCTGCTTGAGGAAGGGGTACAGGAGCCATGGAACAAAAACTGCCTGAATCATCATTTCTATCTCTCATACAGAACAAAAGCCTTAGGGCACTGATGGAAGAGGAACAGGGGAAAAGCTTTCCTGGAAGACAGACAGGGACACAGGTTGGCCTAACTCCACAGGGAAAAAAGAGTTAGGGGAAACTTGTGAGGTTTTCACCTGGAGACTCAGGGGCATGGTGTTTGACTCAGAAGGAGGCCTAATCTGAACAGCAAGGAATATTCCCCTCTTTAAATTTTCACTACCAGACTAACAAGCATAGAGTAAAAACAGCCCTGGGATACAGCTGGGAGAGAATCAAGAGACATTATCTCAGGGATAAAGCACAAAGAAGAAGACACAAAGTCAAGGGTAAGTGTCAGACAATGAGGAAATAACCTTTGGGATTGCAACCAACACCCTAATATAAGTAATTACTAGAAGAATATAAAATCTGTAGTGCCCTGAGGGTAACAATAGCACCACAAAGTTCAAACATAGCTTTACTCCTGACTTTATTAAAATAAGCCCACAATCTAAAAATGTAGCAATAGGAAAGTTATTCTCATTTCCAAGCATTACAAAAAAGATTTACTTGAGTATCTACTGTCTTACAAAAGATGTCATACTTTCAATTAAAAATCAACCAAACAAATAATCTATAAGGTGTAATACTGTGCTGGCCAAAAAGTTTGTTACAGTTTTTCTGTAACATCTTATGGACAAGCCCAAACAAACTTTTTGGCCAACCCAATATGGCACATAAATGCAGTCTCAAGAGATGAGACAATCATCGAAATCAGACATGTCACAGATATTAGAATAAGCAGGCAGTTAAATATTATTAAAATGTTAAAAAAAACCCTCTAATTTAAAATGTAGATAACATGCAACATCAAGGGGATGACTATAGCAGAGAAATGGACACTATATGAATAAATCAAATGAAAGCACAACAAATGAAAAACATATTGCCAGAGACAAAGAACATCTTTGGTGGTCTCATCAGTCAAGTCAACACAGCTAATGAGATAATTAATTAATTTGAAGACAAGTCAATACAGATTATGCAATCTAAATCACACAGGGTAGGGTGAATAGTAAAAACCTAGACAGAAGAAAGTATCCTAGAGTTGTGGGGCAATATCAAATGGTCTAATACACATATAATTGAAGTTCTATAAGAAAAGGTAGAAAACAGAGAAGAAGTATTTGAGGAAACAAAAGCCAAGAACTTTCCAAAACTAATGACTGGATCAAACCACAGGTCTAAGAACTCAGAGAACTAGAAGCAGAATAAAATTTCCCCTTTTCCACACATACCTAGGCATGTTATGTTCAAATTACTGAGAATCAAATCTGAAAAGAAAATCATGAGAAAAGACAAAGGAAAAAGGACACAGTATAGAGGAATAAGAGAAAGGATTATAGCTTATGTTTTATCAGAAACATGCAAAGAAGATTTGATGAAGTGACATATTAAAATGCTGAAATGAAAAATATAACAGAACAAAGACTCTGTCAACCCAGAATTCTCGATCAAGGAAAAATATCCATTAGTAAAGGAGAAATAAAAACATGCTCAAACAAAATCTGAGGAAATTCATTGCAAATAGTCTTATTCTACAAGAAATGTTAAAGGGAATTCTCCAATAGGAAAAATTATGATAGGAATAGAAAAACACAAAGAAATAAAGAGCACTGGAAAGAATAAAAGTAAAACAAAATTTATTTTCTTATATAAATATCATAAAGTATCAACTTCCTAAAACAAAATTATGAATTAGTAGTTTTCTAGCATATGTAAAAGCAAAATATGTGACAACAACAGCACACAAAATGTAAGGGAACAATTTAGAATACATTATTTAAAGGTCCTTGTAGTACATGTGAAGCAGTATATTATTTGAAGGTAATCTAATATTAATTTAAAATGTCTGAGCCCTAGAGTAATCACTAAATAAAGGGAATAAAAGAGTAGACAGTAAAAGAGATAAAACTAAATAATAAAAATGCCCAATAAAATTTTAAAAAAACAGATAAAAAACGAAATAATAAAATAAGTATGTTCAAAAAACTAAAAAAATAAAAATTAATAATATTAAAAAGCAAAAGCCTAAAAAAAAATTAAAAAAATTAAAAAAGAACCTGAGAGGAGGTGGAAGAGATGACATCTAGCAAAATGATAGATTTTAAAGAGGCATCTAAATGAAAATGTCAATCAATATAAGGATGTTAAAAGAAAAAAAAATCTTAAGGCTAATTCACCTCATAAGAATTCTAAAGTTTTATTTATTCTTGTGTAGGCTATACTAATTTCAAATTTGTTTCCACCAAAACATAGCTGTGAATATTTTCTATTTCCTCTCAGATCACATAACATGGGAATGCATGTTTTTTTTATATAACCTTGGAAATTAGAATTTCACCACATGTAAATTTTATTACTTTAAATAATGTGATTTATATCAAAAATATCCTTATGATAGTATTGTATTTGAGGCAGCTGTGGCATGATGTGATATCTGAGTTCACACGCTGGCTTAACAGTTTACATGCTTTGAATATTGAAGATGGTCCTTAATCACTCTTAGCCTATTTTCTCATAATTACATTGAAAATTGCAGTATGCAATTATCAGGAATGCTCTTTAAGATTAAATGAGATTAATTATCTGTAAATATCTCTTACAGGTTATGGAATCAACAACTTCGATAGTAAATGATCAAGACTATTTCTATAAAAATGAGTTGTCAAGGTAGTTTTTTGCCTAAAACACCAAAAAATGCCTCCCTTTAACCTTATTTTTGTTCCTTAACAAGTTATGTTAATAAGTTATATAGAAGTGTTGTTTCTTTTAACTATTTAATTTTTGTGTGTTTAACCTTGCATTGACTAATTTTTTCTCAATCATAGTCATAAAACATGAGTCTTTGAAAAAAAAGTTAGTAATCTTTTCTAAACTCGTTATTAGTGAATAATACCTTCCATCAAAGCCTAAGCGTCTACTTGAAGCTACCAGTAGTTGGTAAATCACTATTATAGATTGTTTTATTTTGAACCACTTTTATTCTTTCATTCATTCAGTCATCAATGGGTAATATAATTTTCCCAAGGAAATTTACACATATATCACATACATTTGTGAAAATTACAAATGTATGAGGAGAAAGAGACTGCATACTGGTTTTGATTATTGGGTCTATGGTTACTTTTGAGAGAGAAGAGGGATACAGGCAGGAAAAGGGAATGGCAGCAAGAGAAGGGATGAGAATACTGGTGGGAGGAAAACAGGATGCCCTGAAGCCAGTTATTACTTTTAACACTTAATCTACCTGTGATATTTGGTGTCAATATGATCAAGCATAACTGATTTCCCACCAGTTAAATACATCCATGAGAGATCTGAAATAAAATGAATTTAGCTCCCAGTTTGATTCCACAATTACATAGAACCTGAGCTATTTGAATAAGTCTGCTGTGAGATGTACAACCTCTTAGGTTGATGATCTTTTACAATATAAGGACCTGTGGGCATGGATGACCACATAATAATGAAGCATAAATTTTGGAAACTGATTTGGTTCAAACCAACAAATATTTTTACAAGTTTACTATTTGCAAACTAAATGCAATCAGTTAAATGGTTGGTTGGTCCAGGGAAAACAACTGATAAAAACTAATGATTTGATTAAATGGACAGGATCAGCTGGGGAACTAGTACCATGTGGAACCAAAAGAGCATTGTGAGGAACCAGCAACACTAGAATCTTTGGAAAATTTGAAAATTTTGACTCTATACTGACTATATGACTATATGAATTTGACTATAATGAAGTCCACTTGGATCCATCAATTAAATCCTATTAATTTTACCTGAAAAAAAATGTTTCAACTCTTTACTTCTCTTCATATTCTACAACCTAGTTTTACTCACCATCATCTTTCTTGGTAATTGCAATATCTGATATTTAGTCTGTTTGTTTCAACTCATACTTCTTTCCTCTATATTTTTTTTCCTCAATACATCCAGAATTACCTCTTAAAAATTGATTTCAGGTCAACTGATTTCCCTGCTTAAACTATTAAATGATTTATCCCTTATGGGTAGAATATGATCCAGATTGCAAACCACAGTCATTGGATTCTTCATGATTTGGCCCTACCACTTCATTCTTATGGATACTGCCACAGCAGACAGCATTTTCCAAGCTCATCTGGATGCTTAACAGTAGACACTGGCCAAGAATGCACAGATGGGAGGTAGGAAGCACTCAGAGTATCTCTCCTCTTCATGGCTCCAGCCCCTACTAGGCAGGATCCCTGTGGTGCTGGCTTCAACTGGGTAGCCCCGGCTTCAGTACCATCTATTCAATTGTCCCTTTAGGTCTAGAGCTAGTAGCAGTTTTCCACTGTTACTGGTCTCTGAATTGTCTTACCATCATCTAATTTGCACCTTAGCTCTTATAACATGTTTCTCTGTGTAACGTTTTTCTTGTATTAAATTCCCTTCATTTGAAACACATAGAAGTTTATGTTTCCAAGATAGCACTCTGGCTAATACACAAACATTGGCTTCTTTGCCTTCAATTATAAACTCCTGTTGGAAAAAGATGAATGAGCAACACATCTTTTTATGTCTTTATTTAGACAACAAGCTGGAATGTTGTTTGATGGTGACCTGTTATTCCAATACTTCTAAAGCAGTGTCACCACCAAATCCTGTGGCATTAGAAAGGTGGTTTGAAATGCTTCGGTCAAGTAGGGTAGGTCTTTGTGCCAGTCTTTCTAAACTCTGTAGGCTATTAAAGAGAGTTGCATTAGTTTGCCATAACAACATAGCAAGAAATAGATGACTTAAAGTAACATAAATGTATTATCTTGCAGTACTAGAGACTAGAAGTAAGAAATCAAGGTGTTAACATGGCCAAACTTTCTTTAAAGGTTCTAAGGTGGAATTCATCCTTGCTTCTTCCAGCTTCTGGTTGCCTCAGGTATTCTTTTTCTTTTGACAGCATAACTCCAATCTTTGTCTTCATCTTCACATTACCACCTACTCTTTGTGTCTGTGTCTGTGCCTAAATTTTCCTCTTACAAGCTCACCAGTCACATTGGATTAGGACCCACTTTTGTGACCTCATCTTAGTTTGATTCCTTCTGAAAGATCCTATTTCCAAATAAGGTCACATTTACTTGTACTGGGCTTAGGGTTTTCAACATATCTTTTTGGAGGACACAATTCAACCCATAACAGGAAGGATGGATGCTGTAAGGTCTCACTTTCCTTCTGTTCCTTCCTTTTGATACTCATTGTTCCTCCAGCCTCCAAAACTTGTATAATGGAAGGAAGCAAGTTTTTGCCTAAATTTCTGCTCTAGGTCTTTTTCATAAACCCAAATTCCTCCATGAAAAGCATAAAAAAGCATAAAAACTTGCTCTTGCTACCAGACAGCTACATTTATTGACCCTTTCATAGGGGCTGAAAAATAGTCACCTCATTGTGACATCTGACAGGCACAGCCCACGTTGTAAACTTCTTAGTAATTCAGCAGTTCACATTGTAAAACAATCAGAGTCAATGCTGAAAAAGACAATATTTTATGGGTTTCTTGGGAATCCTGACCTCAGATCTTCTTCTAACATTTTCTAACCTAATGGGAATTCATTTACTGTCTCTAAACAGCCCCCAAATACATTATTTTAAGATCTATTATTTACTGTACTGGTTAGCAAGCTTTTATTTCTTATTTATGATCAGGTAAGTTTTAATTGGAAGTGGGTTGGAAGTTGTCCAAGCTAGGTGGGTAGTGTGGTCCCTGTTGTATGTTGATCTTACAAACACCTGCTTGTTGTGTGAAGTTATGCAAAAAGTCACCCTGGAGCTCTCACTTTTTCTTTTTCTTTTCCCCTTTTCATTTTTAAACTTTTGAAGCACTGTGGAACTTGCCAGTTAAATCAAGAAAACATAAATAAATCTCTCTCCCTTTGAGAGGGGTAGAAGAATCCTTGTTTAAAGTGTAGTTCTTTTGACTAAATTATAAAATTATTTTCATATGTTATGAGGGTTTTTATTGTTTTTACCCACAATGTGCTTGCCTGAAAGAGTGTTAACCTAGTTCTAATAAAATAAAAAATAAGTAGTTGATGTCCCATAACCTGAAGGTAAGGGGACAGATAGAGGGATAGAAAATTTGACCAAAAGGTTCATAAATATTTTTAAAATGTCTATCATCTGAGGTACATATTTTTAGGACCTGTTTAGAGTAAAATTGTTCCTCCTTTATATTATAATACAACTACGGAAGAGTTACTTCCATTTCCTCAATATGCTTTTGGAAGCATTGAGTACTTTGGATTGAGAGGTTTCTGGAAGACCAAATTAAGTCATAAAATCTAATTGATTTTAACTGCTCTTATTATACATGTGTTGGTGACTATATGTGGCTATTGTATTCTATTCCCAAAAGAGTGTAACTTGAGAAAATCTGAATTTCAGTGTTGAAATAATGATTCTTTGTATATACATTCAACTCTCAATTACATGCACTAATAGAGAAAAACTGCTGCATGATTGATTTAAAGAAAAAAAAAGATTATTCACAGTTGTCTTCAGATTGCATTATATCACTTTTGCTGCAGCAGAATTGCCTCCTTCTCTCCATCTTGCTCCAGTTATTCAATAAGTTTATACTTGCTCATTGTGAGAAAGGGAGGAAGTCCTGGTGGCTTTCCTAGGTGGCCAACAGCTGGAAATTGAACAGTTCCCACAAATATATGCAAAGTAAGGCAAAGAAACATTACAATACTTTAAATTTTACCTCTCCTCTAGTTGATTTCTGAAATGGTAGAATAATAGTCATGGAGGGCAGTCTCTGTTCTTAGTTTTGATCTTCCATTAGCTGAATCTTCCCCTTTGGACCCAAGATGAATAAAATTCCTCACAGAAAGTCAAGCAGGAGAAGTCCCTGGTGGTCCAGTGGTTAGGACTCTGCACTTTCACTGCCAAGGGCACGGGTTCAATCTCTGGTCCAGGAACTAAGCAAGACCAAAAAAAAAAAAACATGTCAAGGAGAATGACAGGTTTGAACAAACAATGAGCTTATTTCAGGAGAATTGTTGCAATGATTAAGATACTCAGACGAGTGACTTTGATCTCTTTGTGTCTATTTCCTGATCTGTAAAATGGGAGTAAAATTCTTCCCTGTTAGCTGATCAGACCTGTTTTAAATCAAATTAGTCATTGACTTTGTCAAATATAATCCGTACTTCAGACTGAAGGAAAAACAATTACAGGAGAAGATATTGCACCACTAAAGGAACACGGGCCTGGAGTAAAGACCCTTAGGTTTTATGTGCCATGATGCCATATACACATTCAAGCGTACAGCTGGTGGATCAATTAGCACACCTCAGTTTGACTCACTATGATTTTAGGAGTTGAAATTTAAGAAACTGTGTCTTATTTATCAGTTGTAAGTATTTCTGAGTGTTAATGATGTTTGCTTACTAAACTCCCTACCTTAGGTCATTGCAGTAGTTTTTTTTTTTTTCTTTAGATATTGCCCTGCCATCATTTATAAATAAAAAAATAAATATGATGTTTTAAATTTCAATTCAGAGAGAGAAATTGGTAATTCTATAACAGAATTTTTTAAATTTTAGATACAGGATTTTTAGGAGAACATTAAATCCAGTTATTCTCTCATTTATAAACATACATATTCATTTTTCATCCAATTGATAAATGTATGGCATACATACATACATACATATATATATATATATATATATATATATATATATATATATATACATATATATATATATATATTATTTTGGAGTATAATTGCTTAACAATGGTGTGTTAGCTTCTGCTTTATAACAAAATGAATCAGTTATACATATACATATGTTCCCATATACCTTTTCTCTTACGTCTCCCTCCCACCCTCCCTATCCCACCCCTCCTGGCGGTCACAAAGCACCGAGCTAATCTCCCTGTGCTATGCAGCTGCTTCCCACTAGCTATCTACCTTACGTTTTGCAGTGTATATATGTCCATGCCTCTCTTTCGCTTTGTCACAGCTTACCCTTCCACCTCCTCATATCCTCAAGTCCATTCTCTAGTAGGTCTGTGTCTTTATTCCCATCTTACCCTTAGGCTCTTCATGACATTTTTTTCTTCTTAAAATTCCATATATATGTGTTAGCATATTGTATTTGTCTTTCTCTTTCTGACTTACTTCACTCTGTATGACAGACTCTAGGGCCATCCACCTCATTACAAATAGCTCAATTTCGTTCCTTTTTATGGCTGAGTAATATTCCATTGTATATATGTGCCACATCTTCTTTATCAATTCACCTGATGATGGACACTTAGGTTGTTTCCATCTCTGGACTATTGTAAATAGGGCTGCTATGAACATTTTGGTACATGACTCTTTTTGAATTATGGTTTTCTTAGGGTATATGCCTAGTAGTGGGATTGCTGGGTCATATGGTAGTTTTATTTGTAGTTTTTAAAGGAACCTCCATACTGTTCTCCATAGTGGCTGTACCAATTCACATCCCCACCAGCAGTGCAAGAGTGTTCCCTTTTTTCCACACCCTCTCCAGCATTTATTGTTTCTTTATGATGGCCATTCTGACTGGTGTCAGATGATATCTCATTGTAGTTTTGGTTTGCACTTCTCTAATGATTAAAGATGTTGAGCATTCTTTCATGTGTTCATTGGCAGTCTGTATGTCTTCTGTGGAGAAATGTCTATTTAGGTCTTCTGCCCATTTTTTGATTGGGTTGTTTGTTTTTTTGTTATTGAGCTGCATGAGCTGCTTACAAATTTTGGAGATTAATCCTTTGTCAGTTGCTTCATTTGCAAATATTTTATCCCATTCTGATGGTTGTAATTTGGTGTTGTTTATGGTTTCCTTTACTGTGCAAAAGCTTTTAAGTTTCATTAGGTCCCATGTGTTTATTTTTGTCTTTATTTCCATTTCTCTAGAAGGTGGGTCCAAAAGGATCTTGCTGTGATTTATGTCATAGAGTGTTCTGCCTATGTTTTCCTCTAAGAGTTTGATAGTTTCTGGCCTTACATTTAGGTCTTTAATCCATTTTGAGCTTATTTTTGTGTATGGTGTTAGGGAGTGATCTAATCTCATACTTTTACATGTCCCTGTCCAATTTTCCCAGCACCACATATGGAAGAGGCTGTCCTTTCTCCACTATACATTCCTGCCTCCTTTATCAAAGATAAGGTAACCATATGTGTGGGGGTTTATCTCTGGGCTTTCTTTCCTGTTCCATTGATCTATCTTTCTGTTTTTGTGCCAGTACCATACTCTCTTGATTACTGTAGCTTTGTAGTATAGTCTGAAGTCAGGCAGCCTGATTCCTCCAGCTCTGTTTTTCATTCTCAAGATTGCTTTGGCTATTCGGGGTCTTTTGTGTTTCCATACAAATTGTGAATTTTTTTGTTCTAGTTCTGTGAAAAATGTCAGTGGTAGTTTGATAGGGATTGCATTGAATCTGTAGATTGCTTTGGGTAGTAGAGTCATTTTCAAAATGTTGATTCTTCGAATCCAAGAACATGCAGATCTCTCCATCTATTTGTATCATCTTTAATTTCTTTCATCAGTGTCTTATAATTTTCTGCATACAAGTCTTTTGTCTCCTTAGGTAGGCTTATTCCTAGATATTTTATTCTTTTTGTTGTAACGGTAAATGTGAGTGCTTTCTTGATTTCACTTTCAGATTTTTCATCATTAGTGTATAAGAATGCCAGAGATTTCTGTGCATTAATTTTGTATCTTGCTACTTTACAAATTCATTGATTAGCTCTAGTAGTTTTCTGGTAGCATCTTTAGGATTCTCTATGTATAGTATCATATCATCTGCAAACAGTGACAGCTTTACTTCTTTTCCGATATGAATTCTTTTATTTCCTTTTCTTCTCTGATTGCTGTGGCTAAAACTTCCAAAACTATGTTGAATAAGAGTGGTGAGAGTGGGCAACCTTGTCTTGTTCCTGATCTTAGTGGAAATGGTTTCAGTTTTTCGCCATTGAGGATGATGTTGGCTGTGGGTTTGTCATATATGGCCTTTATTATGTTGAGGAAAGTTCCCTCTATGCCTACTTTCTGCAGGGTTTTTATCACAAATGGGTGTTGAATTTTGTCAAAAGCTTTCTCTGCATCTATTGAGATGATCATATGGTTTTTCTCCTTCAGTTTGTTAATATGGTGTATCACATTGATTGATTTGCATATATTGAAGAATCCTTGCATTCCTGGAATAAACCCCACTTGATCATGGTGTATGATCCTTTTACTTTGCTGTTGGATTCTGTTTGCTAGTATTTTGTTGAGGATTTTTGCATCTATGTTCATCAGTGATATTGGCCTGTAGTTTTCTTTCTTTGTGACATCCTTGTCTGGTTTTGGTATCAAGGTGATGGTAGCCTCGTAGAATGAGTTTGGGAGTGTTCCTCCCTCTGCTATATTTTGGAAGAGTTTGAGAAGGATAGGTGTTAGCTTTTCTCTAAACGTTTGATAGAATTCACCTGTGAAGCCATCTGGTCCTGGGCTTTTGTTTGTTGGAAGATTTTTAATCACAGTTTCAATTTCAGTGCTTGTGATTGGTCTATTCATATTTTCTCTTTCTTCCTGATTCAGTCTTGGCAGGTTGTGCATTTCTAAGTATTTGTCCATTTTTTTCCAGGTTGTCCATTTTATTGGCATAGAGTTGCTTGTAGTAATCTCTCATGAACTTTTGTATTTCTGCAGTGTCAGTTGTTACTTCTCCCTTTTCGTTTCTAATTCTATTGATTTGAGTCTTCTCCCTTTTTTGCTTGATGAGTCTGGCTAATGGTTTATCAATTTTCTTTATCTTCTCAAAGAACCAGCTTTTTGTTTTATTGATCTTTGCTATCATTTCCTTCATTTCTTTTTCATTTATTTCTGATCAGATTTTTATGATTTCTTTCCTTCTGCTAAATTTGAGGTGTTTTTGTTCTTCTTTCTGTAATTGCTTTAGGTGCAAGGTTAGGTTGTTTATTCGAGATGTTTCCTGTTTCTTAAGGTGGGATTGTATTGCTATAAACTTCCCTCTTAGAACTGCTTTTGCTGCATCCCATAGGTTTTGGGTCATCCTGTCTCCATTGTCATTTGTTTCTAGGTATTTTTTTCATTTTCTCTTTGATTTCTTCACTGATCACTTCGATATTAAGTAGTGTATTGTTTAGTCTCCATGTGTTTGTATTTTCTACAGATCTTTTCTTGTAATTGCTATCTAGTCTCATAGCATTGTTGTTGGAAAAGATACTTGATACAATTTCAATTTTCTTAAAGTTACCAAGTCTTGATTTGTGATCCAAGATATGATCTATCCTGGAGAATGTTCCATGAGCACTTGAGAAAAAATGTGTATTCTGTTGTTTTTGGATGGGATGTCCTATAACTATCAATTAAGTCCATTTTGTTTAATGTATCATTTAAAGCTTGTGTTTCCTTATGTATTTTCATTTTGGATGATCTGTCCATTAGTGAAAGTTGGGTGTTGAAGACCCCTACTATGAATGTGTTACTGTTGATTTCCCCTTTTATGGCTGTTAGTATTTGCCTTATGTATTGAGGTGCTCCTATGTTGGGTGCATAAATATTTACAATTGTTATATCTTCTTCTTGGATCGATCCCTTGATCATTATGTAGTGTCCTTCTTTGTCTCTTCTAGTAGTCTTTATTTTAAAGTCTATTTTGTCTGATATGAGAATTGCTACTCCAGCTTTCTTTTGGCTTCCATTTGCATGGAATACATTTTCCCATCCCCTTACTTTCAGTCTGTATGTGTCTCTAGGTCTGAAGTGGGTCTCTTGTAGCCAGCATATATATGGATCTTGTTTTTGTATCCATTCAGCCAATCTGTGTCTTTTGGTGGGAGTATTTAGTCCATTTACATTTAAGGTAATTATTGATATGTATGTTCCTACTCCCATTTTCTTAATTGTTTTGGGTTCGTTATTGTAGGTCTTTTTCTTCTGTTGTGTTTCTTGCCTAGAGAAGTTCCTTTAGCATTTGCTGTAAAGCTGGTTTGGTGGTGCTGAACTCTCTCAGCTTTTGCTTGTCTGTAAAGATTTTAATTTCTCCATCAAATCTGAAAGAGATCCTTGCTGGGTAGAGTAATCTTGGTTGAAGGTTTTTCTCCTTCATCACTTTAAATATGTCCTGCCAGTCTCTTCTGGCTTGCAAAGTTTCTGCTGAAAGATCAGCTGTTAACCTTATAGTGATTCCCTTGTGTGTTATTTGTTTTTATTCCCTTGCTGCTTTTAATATGTTTTGTTTGTATTTAATTTTTGACAGTTTGATTAATATGTGTCTTGGTGTATTTCTCCTTGGATTTATCCTGTATGGGACTCTCTATGCTTCCTGGACTTGATTAAGTATTTCCTTTCCCATATTAAGGAAGTTTTCAACTATAATCTCTTCAAATATTTTCTCAGTCCCTTCCTTTTTCTCTTCTTCTTTTGGAACCCTTATAATTCGAATGTTGGTGCATTTAATGTTGTCCCAGAGGTCTCTGAGACTGTCCTCAGTTCGTTTCATTCTTTTTTCTTTCTTTTGTTCTGTAGTAGTTATTTCCACTATTTTATCTTCCACCTCACTTATCCGTTCTTCTGCCTCAGTCATTCTGCTATTGATCCCATCTAGAGTATTTTTTATTTCATTTATTGTGTTTCTAATCATTGCATGATTCATCCTTAACTCTTCTAGGTCCTTGTTAACTGTTTCTTGCATTTTGTCTATTCTATTTCCAAGATTTTGGATCATCTTTACTATCATTATTCTGAATTCTTTTTCAGGTAGACTGCCTATTTCCACTTCATTTGTTAGGTCTGGTGGGTTTTTATCTTCCTCCTTCTCCTGCTGTGTGTTTTTCTGTCTTCTCATTTTGCTTATCTTACTGTGTTTGTGGTCTCCTTTTTGCAGGCTGCAGGTTCATTGTTCCCATTGTTTTTGGTGTCTGTTCCCAGTGACTAAGGTTGGTTCAGTGTGTTGTGTAGGCTTCCCGTTGGAGGGGACTATTGCCTGTGTTCTGGTGAATCAGCCTGGATCTTGTCTTTCTGGTGGGCAGGTCTATGTCTGCTGGTGTGTTTTGGGGTGTCTGTGAACTTTTTATGATTTTAGGCAGCCTCTCTGCTAATGGGTGGCATTGTGTTCCTGTCTTGCTAGTTGTTTGGCATAGGGTGTCCATTACTGCAGCTTGCTGGTCGTTGAGTGAAGCTGGGTGCTGGTGTTGAGATGGAGATCTCTGGAAGATTTTCATCATTTGATATTATGTGGAGCTGGGAGGTCTCTTGTGGACCAGTGTCCTGAAGTTGGCTCTCCCACCTCAGAGGCACAGCACTGACTCCTGGCTCCTCAATTTGGGATGATTTGTTGTCTATTCATGTATTCCACAGATGCAGGGTACATCAAGTTGATTGTGCAGCTTTAATCCAGTGCTTCTGAGGCTGCTGGGAGAGATTTCCCTTTCTCTTCTTTGTTCTCACAGCTCCCGGGCCTCAGCTTTGGATTTGGCCCCACCTCTGCATGTAGGTTTCCAGATGGCATCTTTTGGGAGGTCTGAGGTCTGAGGTCTTCTGCCAGCGTTCAGTAGGTGTTCTGTAGGAGTTGTTCCATGTGTTGCTGTATTTCTGGTGTATCTGTGTGGAGGAAGGTGATCTCCACGTCATACTCTTCCACCATCTTCCCCAGAAGTCTGCATACAAAAGAGAAAAAAAAGCAGCATATATTTTTAAAATAAGGAAAATCTATTAAATAGAAGGGATATGCTAGGCATGATAAGACATGCAAAGTGATATTATACTGATATAGTTTACTTAGAAAGATGATAAATCAAATATTTGACAATAGAAGGTATTGAAAAAAGTGATAGCACAAAATGGAATAAAGGTTGGCTATATTTGATCTGATTGTTCTGAGAAGTGTTGTGAGTTCAAGTGAAAATGTAGAATGAGTGTAATTGAAAATAGGATGTAAAAGGCAAATTGGGAGTCTGAATTTGAAAGATCTGTGTAAAGGATAAGGAGCTGGAATCCATCCCATTTTACTTGTGAACAATTACTGTTTTGTGAGTAGGACATTACTGTCCTCACATAGGAAAAATATTAAATGTGGATCCTCACTAAATATATGAATTTGACAAAGAAGGAATAGAGAATAAGCAGTGAAGTAAACTGATAGAAGGAGATTTTAATGAACATAGAGAAAATACAGTCTATCAAGGACAGAGAAAAACATTTGATGCACATAACTGTTGAACAATTGATTAATAATTGTGACATAATTTAAAAAGAAAAGAAGTGGGGCAAGCTCCTGAAACCATTTTGATGTTAAAGAAATTCATGTTTGTAGGCCCCAGACTTTAACTTTCCCTTTTGTTATTACTTTGTATTCACAAGTTCTTCCCTTTCTATGCTCTCTCTCCTTCCAAAATCTATTGTGTAAATAAAAATAGTACCTTATATTTATCAGAGTATTAGTTATGATAGTCTGGGTTATGCTATGATGACAATCATAAAATATTAGTGAACTAACTAAAAAGAAAATGTCTTCATCACTCCAAATTTAATGTGGGACTGTGTAACTCCTTAGGATAGTCAACCTCCAGCAGATTTTGGTCAGCATTCCAGGCCACTTTGGTCTTATGGCACAGAGCATGCCAATATGTATTCTGGTGATTGCTATGAGGAGGGATTTTTGCGTTGGCTGTAAGACACATCTACTTGTAAAAGATATGCTTCACTTGAGCTTGTATTTCATTATCCAAAGAAAGATATGCAGCCACACCTAAATTCAAAGAGAGGTAAGCTCAGTCCTATTGTTTATGCTGAAAGGAGAACTAGATATACTAATGAATTTCATTAATGCCTGCCATAAAAACTTATTACATATCAGTCACTGTTCTAAGAACTTTACATGAACCATCTATAGTTACATGTGTTAATTAGCACAAACAATATATTATGTACAGACAAATACAAAGAGAGGGTCAGGGCATGCTCCCAGACCATGTGGCTGCAGAGGGTAATCCTTATCTACAATGTTATGCTTTCTCTTAAACCATTACTTCTTGAAATAGCCTTTGTATTTTGAAGGGAAAAGAAAAACCTTAAGCTACAAGAATTACATACTAGCAAGTAAAAATTTGGGATTCCCTATGAGAAAAATGTCTATAAACCCTTCTTCAGTTTCAATACAATCCTATCAGAGTTAGTTTCTGCTTCAATTTTGGTTGTAGAAATGTAGTTCCTGAACAGACAGAATTCTACTGTGGAGATGAAAAAAAGAATGATGTAGTTGAATACTGTAAAGAAAAAAACATTAAAAGTAGTCACCTGTTTTGTCAGTTTGAATAAGAAGAAGCCAATTATATAAAATTAATATAGGAGAAAAAAGTAACAAAAATTCAAATAACTACTTTTTCCCCATACATGGTTCTGTGCCAAGGATAGGTGGTGTTATATTAAACATTGTGAGAGAAAATGGTTTAAGCAATCTCAGTTTATTTAGGGAAAAAAACAAACAAACAAAAAGATTTATGAAATGATAATAAATGTAAAATAGTATTATGAATAAATCATGTTGTAACATTATACTTGGGTGCTTCATCATTCCGGAAAGACATATGCTGTCCAAGAACTATAGCCTCCAGAGTACATCATTTTAAGATGGAGTATTTAGGTAGCACATTAGCAAAGCTTAGTCTCTTATTTATGATCAGTTTGGCTTTAATTGAAAGTGGGCGGGAAGGAATCCAGGCAAGTAGCTGTGGCCACTGGATTTGTCAGCACTCAGTAATACGGCTCTTTGAATAGTCTTTAGAAACTCCTGGGATATAGGCAAGATCTCATCAGATGTCCTAAAAAACACATCCTCATCCTCTTTTCATGTGAAAGCTAAACCAAAGGAAGACATTAATTTAGAGAGGATATGACAAGTTCATCAGATAGAAAGAAGTATATAGCCAAAATAAGAATAAATCTATGTATTCTAATTGTCCTCAGAGAAGGAGTTGAGATTCTGGATATTTACTTCTCCTCTACAACTGCATGTAGTATTATCATAATAGGATATAAAGAAACTACCCAACATCACAGATACCACCCCCATAAAGACAATGATGGTAGTGCAAAATGTACCCCAGCACCCCCTGATTGTTCCAGGAAATGGTTGACCACAGAAAACCCTCTGCCCTAGCATTGAACAATCTTTCCTCTTTTGAAATGTTCCCAAACAGCTTGCCTTCTTGCATCCTAAGGACAATCACATGTTCCTAAGAACAATAAAAAAAAATCTCCCCACTTCTAAAAATTCCACTGTAATAGAACACTTGCCAATCAGAAACTGTCTCAGTATTTCTTCTTTTTTGGTCTATAAAATGTATTCACTCTTCTAATACGTTTGAACTCCTGATGAAACAAAAGTGATGGAAGACAGGAACCCCAACAGTAAATTTATGAATAAATAACCTTCATTAATTTTGTCACTGACTTAGTTTTGCCTTTGACAGTTATCTCAGTGCCACACATGGACACCACCAGATCTGTGATGTGGACTTTGGCTCTTGAGCAGGAGCTGAACCCACCCAGGTCTTTTGAGCTGCAGCTGTTTCTCCAATTGCTCAAAATCGTAAGTCTTCTTCACTGGGTCCACCCTCTTTGTCTAAGAGTTCTGGTATTTTGTTCATTTGTTCATTCCTAGGTATTTACATTTGTTTGAAATTCCCTTTTTGGTTTACATCCTTGGTGATCTGCCTCTGCTTGCTGTACTTTTAAATGTTGTTTAGTTATAAGGAAGGAAGTCTCAAGGTACGAGTCTGTTGTTCCAACCAGCTTCCCAGGCTGAGTTTGTAGTTTTCTCCAGACCTGTGTACTCTGAAGGCGACAAACTTTTCTCTTAGTCACCAACAAAACTGGAAAAGATTTCCCTCCTATCCTGACTATTCATCCTGAAAGCTTGCCTGAGAGCTTGCACACAGGGATTATTCTCCTTGTTTCTCTATGGGCGGGAGTGGGGTACACCTTGTCAAATTTGTGTTTAGATGTAACTAAAGGTAAGGGGCTTGAGACACAAAATGCACTTTCCACTGACTGACCAGATCTTATGGGGTCTCCTTAGTCTAAACCTCCTATGCCTCTGAGAAAACTCCTACCTTCCTATATGACTTTTACAATACTAACTCTTGTGCCTATTTCTCTAAATGGTAGAATTTCACCAATGTCATTTAGCAAATGCCAGTGAAGTGGGTCTCTAATACCACTTTGGGGAGCATTTGATTTAGCAAAAATTACTCATTTGAGAGATAACTTAGGGAAAAGGGGAATACAATTGCTTAGCCCAATGGGAAAAAAATAATAATAATTGGTACATTGAAGTTTCTAAGTGAAATTCTGACTCAAATTAACTTCTCTAATAGATTATTTGGCCAAAGTAAGAAAAGATTTTGATGACACTAAAGAAGGGACAGCTATCCCAATTGGAACCCGACCTCCTGTGTGCTTCATATTTCCTCATGCCCCGTTGTACCCTTAGTTAGAGATACAGAGTTCTTCAGGCCCACCTTCTTCCTCTCTGTTCCCTGAACCTTTTCCTCATAAGTCTCCTACCACTTTCATCTGCCAATTCCTTTTAAGGTCAACTCAGTTTATAAGCCTAGAATGTCCTCCACAACTGGATTTAAACCTTGGTCCTGGAAATAATATTAGGGATTTTCCTAAGCATGCAAAAGACAGACAACTAGTCAGTGAAAATCTTAGAATCCTCCTCAGGATCTACAAATCTGGCTTACCTGACTTTTCATCAATTAATCCATGTCTTAGTATACTCCTCAAATGCAAGATATGGAGGAGTTGTAGTGAAAAGCTACAGTCCTCACCATTGCTTTATTTTATGATTCCAACTTGGGACAGACAGACTTTTATACCAAGTTAATAGAAGCACACATTATTCAGGAACTATCATAGAAGATATCTGTTAAGTAGTTCCTTTTACTCAAAAACTACACTGCCCTCACCATACTCCACCTCACTTAGAAAGGTTGAAGGAAACAAAGGCATTCTTAAGCAGAGACTAGCAAACTTCTCAGAAATTCTTGAACTCCTTTGACCAAAATCACAGTCCCTAGCTGTTGTAGCCATCCAAGCCATCCCTTTGGGGCCATGTGAGTTATCTGCCTATGAATTTCTGACTGGAAAGCACAGCAGGTAGTTCACCTCCCACCCTAGAATCTGCTCTGCCACATGCAGACATGGCAAAATAACTTAAAGGACTCATGTACACCAGTGTTATCACTAGTAGGTCAAGACCACCATTCAGCAACATTTTCCTAAACAGCCTCTTCATAATCTTCAAATGGGAGATTTTGTTTACTGGGAGAGACATCAAAGAAAGACTACTCTCTTAAACCTTGTTGGAAAGGTGCATATCAGTCATCAAGTGTGTCATTTCCAGGATGTTAAATGCTGTAGGGCAGCTGCTGTCTTGATGGACTGTACAATAGATGATCATGCAATACTCAACTACACAACAAGATAGACTATGAGGATAAACTCTTTAAGCAGGATGCCTATGATGGCCCAACATAGTCAGTGATGATGATCTAGTGATGATAGCACAGTAGCCTGAGTCAAGGTTGATCTCTTGGTTCCAGTAAGGAAAATGAACAAAAAGGAGACTGAGACACTACCTGCTATGGCAGCCACTTCCATAAAGCTTATTATGACAGTTCGACCCCATAAAATCACCCCATCCACCCTCCCCCACACTTGTTCTAGGAACTGATTGGTCACAGAAGCCTCTTCATCCTAATGTTGAATATCCTTCCTTTTTGACATGTCCCCAAACTGTTTTCTTGTCCTCTTGCAGTCAACCAAGTATTGCCAAATGTACCTGAAGACCAATTAGAAAGTGGTCCCAGGCTTATTAATTTTGCTCTGACTTAGCTTGTCTTTGAGAATACCAAATGGAGATATTGACAACTGTTACTTATCACTCACCACTGCCAAGCACTTTGCTTTTTCTCTCATCTCTCATGTGGTATTCACAATAATTTTGCAAGTTAAACATTATTCCTGCTTAATAGACAGGAAACTGAAGCCTTGGAGAGTTACAAGATGTTGGCAGTTGCATAGTAAAGTAGAAAATCTTAAGAGATTTGCAGTTAAATGGCAAATTAGAGGTAGAGCCAGCACTGTAATCTATTTAGATTTCTAATTGAGTTTTCTTGCTCCCTGACAATAAAAACATTTCTTCTGGATCCACATGGTCTTCTCATAGGGCACATATATATATATATATATATATATATATATATATATATATATATATATATATATATATATATATATATATATATATATATATATATATATATTTTAGACCTCTGGGAAATCTAAAAAATAAAACACAAACTGACTCATAGTTTGCTCCTTGGGCTAGGTTCAGTAATTCACAAGGTCAGACATGGGAGATTACTTGAGGAAAGGTAAGGACTGAGGAAAAGATGAGGAGGTGATGGAGAATGTGAAAAGTTGTTCTATAAAGCCAAACAAGGAACTGGTTATCCTAAGTTTTTACAGATGTGATTTTAAAAATTTCAGGATCAATTTCTAAATCTAATAAAAAATAAGAACATATCTCTAGTAAAATGGAAACAAATTGTATATTATCTATTGGTAGATGCTGTATAGCAGTGGTCCCCAAACTTTTTGGAACCAGGGACCAGTTTCATGGAAGACAATTTTTCCACAGACCGGGGAAGTGGGTGTTGGTTCAGGTGGTAATGCGAGTGATGGGGAGTGGCAGATGAAGCTTCGCTCACCTGCAGGAGGAGGCTCACCTCCTGCTGTGTGGCCAGATTCCTAACACACCGGAGGATACCTGGGGGTTGGGGACCCCTGGTTTATAGTATACACAGACAGACATATACATAATGTTAAACTTTTTTCATTGATAGGTTAATTCAAATGAACATTTTTGACTACCTTAAACTTAAGATTAAAAGAAGTTGCAAAAGATTACAGAGAGTTCCAATTTATCACTTCTCAGTTTCCTCTAATATGAATATCTTATACAACCATTAAACAATTCTCAAAATTGGAAAATGAGAATTGCTATAGTGCTATTAACTAAACTAAGACATTATTGAATTTTACCATTTCAATAATGAACTGTCCTTTCTCTGTTCCACGAGTCTCTCCAGGACGCCACATCACATTTACCAAAATTTTTCCTTAGTCACATCAGTCTTTAAGTTTCAGCAGCCTTTCTTTGTCCTTTATGATCTTAATGCTTTTAAAGAGTACCAAACAATTATTTTGTTGAATGTTCCTCATATTGGATTTATCTGATATTTTATCCTAATTGGGATGAGGTCATGTATTTTAGCAGCAATACCCCAGAAATTATGCTGTGTCCTCCCCAATATATCATATCAAAGAGGTCATGAGGCTGATATCTCTTACTCCTGGGGATGTTAACTGTGATCACTTGATTAAGGTGGTGTATTCTGGTTTCTTTATGGTAAAGTTACCATCTTTCTCACTGTAGTTTATAAATACATTGGGGAAATTACTTTGATAATGTGTATACCCTTTCATCTTAAACTTTAACCCATTAATTTTAGAATAGTTTACTGGAAATTATCTGTGACAAATTTCACTATGTTTGTCTTATAGTGATTTTATATTTCCCTCTTTTATGTTACATTTATTTATGGAATTCTGCTGTAAGGAAGAGCTGCCTTTTCCTTCTCATTTATTCATTTATTTAAAAAAATATGAATTCATATCAGCATTTATGATATATGAGTATGAACTCAGATACTTGTTTCATTTTCTGTCATAAGTACTGTCATTTTTAGCTTTAACTTATACATATATTCTCTCATTTTTATTAAGATATTGGCATTTTTTGAAGAAAAGCATATAACAAAATTATGCAAATAAAATAAAAGATCAGATGCAATAACTCTAAGTGAATCTCACTTTTAAACTTGCCTGAGTGAAAGTTAAGATTTTCATATGACCTCTGACATACAAACTGACACGTCACCTCAGACAATTAATTAATTCCAACCTTACACTTGATGACAGCAAATTTTGATCAATCTGATTTTGGTCAATCCAAGATTTACAAAACTAAGGTCACTATTAGCAAAAGAAGTAAGAGTTCTTATTTCTCACTTTGCAAAAGGAGGGGGGGTGTTTTTTGTCTGTGTCAAAAAACACAAATAAGGTCCTCTAAAGAGAAATTCCCAAACTGTTCCTCAATGTTTACAGCTATCTGTGAATCTCCTGCCTGCAGAGAAATCAATAAAAAGAAATACTTTGCTAAGACAGTTCCAGTAGAATTTCATCACCAATATAACCTTCCAGTAAAGCATCTTTGTCAAAAGGAAATGGATATTTTTTTCTCCTAGGACATCCATGGTGGTGACTAAAGCATGTGAATAGAAGCCATCTGAGCTCACAATAGTTTAATACTGTTATAAGATGAAGGCAAATGGCATAGTTGACAATTTCTCCATGATTTGCTTCAAAACACTGAACTAAATAACCTGTTCTATGGAGTGGAAGATATCATCTGACAGAAGCCCTGCTTACATTGTCTTGCTCTGCTTCAAGCCACAGAGCAGTCTGATAATTTTCAAGCTCCATATTTTCCCCAAGATTGCTTCAATTTTGCATAGTTCCTTTTCTTGCCAGTAAGAGTAGCAATCTATGATGCTGCACAATAGTTTTCCTTCTTTGTCTTGGGGTAAATTCAAGTATGTGTAAATAAAGATTTTAAAAATCAAGTTTTACCTCCCACCACTTGCAGACGTGCACACACACACACACACACACACACACAGTTTAGTGCATGGTAAAAATGGAGAGAAGCACTTTTATTAACTAAATGCTTCCCTTGTTATGGATATTTCAACACAAGAAGCACTGTTGATCTAGGATCCCATTTGAAACAATGATGAAAAAATTATATCGACTAAATGATTTTTAAACATCAACATGCACCCCTTTTCTGACATTTTATAACTTTAGCTGGGTTGGATGTAAACTGGGGCTCCCATCTACAATCACAATGTTCCCCCTTCCCAGTAACTCTTCCTGCCATTGTACTTTGGTGGTGATGACCAGCACACCTAACATTGTAGCTTTTGAATATTAGAAACTATTCATTAATAACACAATTTAAACATAATTTGATCTTGAATACTTTTCCCATTTTAATTTTCTAAAAACATATATGAGAAAAATGTGGTTTGTGTGTGTGTATGTATGTGTGTATGTGTTTGCTAGATTTTTGTTTCATTTTCTGGACCATCTAAATACACTAATGTCCCTGATACTTAGTTAAGAAAAACCCCCACCTTAGAAACAGGGTTCTTGATTGTATAACATGATACTTCTCAGAATTATTGTTATGAAGAATACAAATGACACATTTTTCTTTTCTTTCTCCTGTGTGTGTGTGTATATATATGTACATATGTATACATATATATGTAATTATCTAGTTATAGAATCATATAATGTATATAATTATGTAATGTATATAATATATAGATAATGTATACACATAACACACATATAATTTGAGATCTTGTTTTGTAATAGCTACATTGTAAAAGACCCTTGTGACATAAGTATAGAAGGTAGTCAGTAAATATTGGATGTGTGCATCTTTGATTACAATTAAGAAAACCTCAGACAGAAATGAAGGATGAGTTGGATTTCAGGGAGAAGGGAGCTCCATGGAGAGGAGCTAATATAAGCACCGGTGTAGTAACTCAGATGTGGTACTCTCTCAGTGAGTGTTGCATGGGAGGGCAGGGAAAGAGAAGGGTAGGCACATCTACATGGGACAGGAGGGCAGATTGTCAGAAGGGCAAACAGAAAGCAGACCAGCCTCTCTCATACAAAATCCTTTGTTTCAGAGATGTTGGAAGTATTTCCTAACTAAAAGGAAAAGACTATATTTCACTATTCCTTCCAACACATCTTTTGTCACTGGTGTGAAGTAACAGGGTGTAAAAATGTGATTTAAACAGACGAAGGTGTTTCAGGAAGTTTGTTTTGAAATTAATCCACAAATAACAGCAACATTTTCTTTCCCCCATGAGTTTCATCTGTACTTTACTTTCATGTGAGAGGGACAACCCAAATCAGGGATTTAAATGTTAGTCATGAATGTTCTTGCCTTGGTCCATATACCTTCCTTACCAAGTCAATGAAATTATAAAGTTATTAATTCATGTACCTTTCTAGACTTATAAAGCCCCTCATTCAATCTCATTGTCCAAATACATAAAATGCCTTAAATTCTCCAGTTACACACAGCAGTAGGTTTTAAAAAATCTGGTGAGAAGGTCTGTGGAGGAGGAGGTACACTTTTGTGGCTGTACTGATTCAGTTTAAGTTGGAGACATCAAAGGCTTTGGAATGCTACAAACTTTCCTGAAAGGAAAAGCATTAAACACCATTCTGCCCGTACTCCCTTCTCATGATGTAGATAAAAAATAATTTCCAGGGTTTAATGGTGATTCCCTTAGGAACTTTAAGAACCATAAAGTGTTTTGTTTTTGCTGCAATGGAAGTGCATTCTATCCTCTTCCTTCTGGCAGGGTAAGCTCCCCAATACTTACCCACCCCCGAAAACCTCAGAAATCTATCACTCAGTACTTTTCACCAGGCCTTAAAGAATAGAGTAGGATGATCCTTTGCTTGATGAACCAAAGATTTTACAAATATATTTGTTGTACCAGAGAAGATGTGTGTGCCATGCAAGATTAATATGCATACGATTTTGCCAGAGGTCTACTATATCCAGAGGGAAATACATACGAATCCTTTTAGCTGCTGGTACAAGGTGCTGAACCATTTCTGTCCAGGGGCAAGGTCACTGCCTTAAATTGTTCAGCTTTGTCCCTGCCTCAGGTTATCCCGATTATAGCCGAAGTGGGCCAGGCAAGACCATTAGGTGAGAGAATGAAACCTACAGAGGGATAGATTCAGTCCCTTAAATCTTCGGCAGTTCAGGAAATTAATGTCATCCTCAACTCTGTATCTTTCGAAAAGTTGAATAAGTACCTTTTCAAGGCAGTTATTAAAATGAAAGTGTTTGTGCTTTTCTCCCCCCAGCATTTGGAAATGAATGTTTTAAAGTAAAACAAGTAAATCTGTGTCTTCTAGGCTGGTGTACAACATGGTAATATTTGCTCTAGCATCTTTCCTAGAAACTATATTCAGAGAAGCCAGACTAACCCTGCACCATAAGTAATATTAGATTACAAAGGATATAAAAGATTTGAAGTTGAAAAATATCTCCTTTACTTTCACCCAAAGATGACACTGGATGAGGAAGAAATAACTGAGGTCTAGGGGATGGATATTTCATAAAGCAAAAGGCATAAGAAAAGGCATATTATTGGTATGATAATCACAGGAATTAGTTGCTACCTTGTGCTACATAATAAAAGGAGAAATTACACAAGGGTTCAAACCCAATGTCCATTCAGAGAAGAATTTTATATCTTGGAAGGCCTAGTATTATATTTTCTCTGAAATTATTCTCACATATTTGGAACAAATCCTGGACAATTGGTTCCAGTTTTAAATTTTTATTTATAATATTGGTTGAGGGGACTTCCCTGGTGATCCAGAGGTAAGGAATCTGTCTTCCAATGCAGGGGACGTGAGTTTGATCCCTGGTCAGGGAACTAAGATCCCAAGTGCCGCAGGGCAACTAAGCCTGCACACCACTACTCCTGAACCTCCGCGCTTCAACTAGGGAAAAGAAAACCCACACGCCACAACTAGAAAGAAGCCAGCACACTGCAACAAAGATCCCACGAGCCGCAACGAAGACCAGAAACTGCCAAATAAATAAATAAATTTTTTTTAAAATACTGATTGAATCAATTAACTTATCTAAACTATTTCTGCACGTACTCATTTTCAAAATGTTTTTTAAATTCATGCCATCTAAATTCATGTTACTTATTACAGGTTCACTTTGCACTTTCAAAATTCTTTCTGTTAAGGGTGCTAAGACTTTTTTTCCCTCCATCAAGCTTCAAGAAGAAGATCATAGGGAGAGTGGCCAAGGTGGCTGAATAGGAAAACCCTGAATTCTCCTCCTCCCCCAGGCACACCAACATCACAGCTATTTGCAAAGCAACTATTGACAAGAAAGACTGGAAGACTAGCAGAAAAGATCTTCTAAAATGAAAAATATAAAGAAGAAATCACAATAAGAGTAGGAGAAGAGGTATGGCATAGTCAAGACTCATGCCCCTGGGTGGGCAACCCAGAAATGGCAGGGTGATTACAATTGCAGAAGTTCTTTCCAAGGAGCAAGCAGTCTGAGCTCTCCAGTTCAGGAGTCCTGGACCAGAAAGACAAGCCCCCAGAACATTTGGCTTTGCAGACCAGTGGGGATTACTCTTAGGAGAGCCAGAGGGCTGTGGAAAATAAACTCTACTCTTAAAGGGCACACACAAATATCACACACTCCAGGACCCAGGGCAAAAGCAGTCATTTTAAAGGAGCCTGGGTCAGATCCATCTGCTGATCTTGGAGAGTCTCCCAGAGAGGCAGGAGGCAACTGGAACTCACCCTGGGGACAGAGACACTGGCAGAACAATTTTGGGAGTCTGTTTTACCATGTGGACACTGGTGCTGGCAAACATCAGTTTGGGACTCTCCCTCTAGCTTATTAGCACTAGGATCCAGCCCCACCCACCAGCCTATAGGTGCAGGTGTTGGGATGCCTCAGGCCAAGCAGCTAGACTGGCAGGGATACAGCCTCCACCATCAACAGGCTGGCTTCCTTAAGATCACCTAAGCCCACAGGCATCCTGGGACCCAGCCCTGTACACCAGAGGGCCCAAGACATGACCCCACACTCAGTGTGCTGGCACTAGCTCAGGGACCCCTTCAGGGCCTTGCACCCATCCATTAGGACAAGGTATCACCCACCAGTGGACAGATATCGACCCTGGGACCCCCAGGGCTTTGCAGCCAGAGATCCTGAGACACAGTTCTGCCCACAATTGAGCCAGTACTGGACCCAGAACACCCTGGGCCCTAACCCTACCCACCAGTGGGAAGGCAGCAGCCTTAGGAACCATGGATCCTGCAGCCAGATACCTCAGGACCCAGCACCATTCACCAGTGAGACAATACCAATTCCAGGATAACCCAGGGCTCTGCAGCCAGATGCCTCATGACCCGACCATGTCCTCCAGTGGCTGGCAGCCACCACCCAAAGCAGTGCTTGGCAACCAACCCAAACTGGTGTCAGCCACGCCTACCAGACTGCCCACCTTAATCAGCCTGCCACAACAGAAGGGCACAGGCAGCCCATATAGGGGGCACTCCTAGAGCATTTAGCTCTGGTGACCAGAGGGGAGTGGGCTGATAGGACACATAGGACATCTGCTACAAAAGACCACTTCTCCAAGGTTGGGAAACATAACAAATCTACCAGATACATAGAAATAAAAAAGCAAATTAGACAAAATAAAGTGACAGAGGAACATGTTCTAAATGAAGGGACAAGATAAATCCCCAGAAGAACTGAATGAAGGTAGACAAGTTACCTGAGAATGGTGAGGTGGGGATTAAGTGACATTGAAATGCCTGTGATGTCACAACAAATAGACGATCACAGCCATAGAAATTGTGGTCTGTCTAATCAGGCACAGTATACTTGTGCAACTTGAAAGTCCATTAAACCTTTTTTTTCTAGTTCTACTGACATCTGTGATACTATGTATAGCATTGTGTTTTACATACTTTCATAATGACAGTCTCCTGGGAATTATGCACAGAAGTTGCAGCACGTTACTGAACATGTTCCTTCCCATCTATCTTGCCTCCACCTTCCAAACAAGAAAGGAAGAAGGAAGATAAAACACTCTTTAGGTTATACAGAAATGGAGGATTATATTTAGTGAAATAACTAGAGTAGTCTGCTCAGAAATATTTTGTATGGATTGTCTTTATTTGAATTTATTATTCTGCCAGTAACCTAAAATATTACTGACATACCGATTATCATTCATGTATGAAAATCAGCCCTTTTGTACATGGGTAAGTTTTCTACTTAGATGTCCCCAAGAATCAGAAACATAGCATATGTGAGATAAAATGTATACTCTCTAGACCCCCAAAATGTTTATCTTTACCTCAGTAGATGGTGCTACCATTCATCTAGCTTAGGCAAACTTCACCACCCCCACCACTTCCCACATCAAAGCAATAAACAAATAATGTCGGCTTATTTTTCCCATCCTGAATCTGTTCATTTCTCACCAATTACATAGCTGCTTCTAATGCAAGTCACCATCATCTCCATCTCTCTCTACTGCACAACTGTACTAGCTTTCTAACTTGTCTCCTCACTTCCATTCTTTACCTCCTGACTCTCAACAGAGGAGCTCAAGTAATTCCTTTAAAATCTTTATCACATAATTTTAATGTCCTGCCCCCAAGTTACCATGGTTTCCTGTAACTCTTAATATAAAATCCAAACACTGAATGGTTGTCTACAAGGCCCTGTCTATCCTCCAACTTCCTCTCCTCATCCTCTGCATGCTCTCTCTGCTCAGACCACACTGGCTTCCCAGTTGATTGATTCTCAGGTAAATTTCAGTTCCATCCTGCTTCACAATTTTTTTCTTCCCTCTGGTTAGCAGACTTGTCTCCAAAAATTATTGCAGGTTTTATTCTTTCACCGTTTTCATGTTTCTGCTGAATTTTTGTGATCAAAGATTCTCTGATTAGTTAATATAAAAAAATCCTCTTGTAACACTCAAACTCCTTATCTTGCTTTATTTTTTCTTGTGTAAAAATTTTCAATACCTAACATATTATATGATTATATGTTGTTGTTGTTTTGCTGTCAGTTAGACCATAAATTATAAGATGCTAACACTGTTTTCCCAGAGACCATAATAGATGCTCAATAAATAAATAAATAAATAAATAAACAAGTAAATATTTGTTCAATGGCTGAATGAGTCAATAAATTTGAATGTACCTATATACAATCTAGAGTGTGATGAGCATACTGAAAAACTTTGATTAAGTCAGAAGGCCAGAAATCTATCCAGAGCTGTCTCTGTCTAGACAGGTGATGGTTTTAGAAGTTAAGTCATCCCTCCAGGCCCCATCCCCCCATCAGTATGTAGTACAGGTGTCTTAGGCTACAACACTATGGCAATAAATATATATTCCATAATAGTTTCAAAACTTTGCTCCAGAAAGCCCTCACAGAACCCACCTGTGTTCATCTTTTCATTTTTACTTCTTCCACTCTAGGTGTATGATGCATCCCTTCTGATGCACAGTGATTGCAATATGGGAACACCCACCGAAGGGGATGTCATTTCTCCAGGGCCCTAGTGAGAGGACTGAACCCCTCAGGGCTAGAGGCGACAATGTTACTGCACTGTGTGCTGACAATGCCCCAAAGGGAACTTAGTGAAATATACTCTTCTAATTATCCCTCTCTCCTATTCACCCATTTACCTCACAATTCTGAGAATCTGAAAAACAGGCACATATTTTGTGCCACATATTTTCCTGTACCAATACTATCCCCTTGTTTTTTCTCCATGTGGGAGGGTGAGTCCAGAATTGCTCATCATAACATGTATCTGATAAACACCTAAAACCTAGTGTGTGTATAATTGAGGTTCCAGCTAAGAATGTTATCTAAAATAGGTGGATGGGTCTACATCTCTCAAAACATTTAAATGTTTTAATAGAAAGCCAGCAAGTATGCTATCTTTCTCTCATTCTAATTCATTAATGCAAGTGTAAGTGGTTTCATATTTGCATTGTTAATAGCCCTCCCTCAAAGTGTGTTGACATTGTATGTTTTCAATGTTGTTTTTTTCCTCTCACTAATATGGGTAATCTTTTGCAAGGGGGCTAACTTTTTAATACAGGCCTCAACACCTACATAGTTGTTTTCTTTCTCAGAATTCCTTTAAAATCTCAGGGATTTGATATCATCCCTACTTATTTATTTAATTATAAAAGAATATTATTTGGCAGATGTGATGATAAACTTACTGGAAGCCACTAGAGACAAGAACCTGCTTATTTCTAGTGTTTGTTTCTCTTGTACCTTGCCTGGAGAAAGAACATCCTTCTAGAGGACAACTGGAGATTTTAGTCAATCAGGATGTCCAAAGAGTCTTCCACAGCAGGGGAAGACTCCCTGCCCCTCCCTTCGCCAGTTGGTCAGGACCTTCCCCTGAACTTCCTAGGAGGCCTTGAAAGTTCAAGAATACACGTTAGCCACCACTTTGCCTCCCAAAAAGTACAAAGAAAAATGCATAATGTATGGTAATTGTCAAACTAATAAGAATTAAAGTAAATGGTGTAATATAAAAAGGGTTTCAAACATGATTAATAATTCTGCAATTTGTTATACAAAGTCAGTTTTTTCCACTTGCAGAGCAAAGTTGCCTGGTTGGTTTACTGGTTCACTCATTATTAGGTATATGTCAGTTTTATAGTTTCACATTTTTATAGTTTATTAAAAAAAGACATCATTCATTAATAAAACATTTTGGCTCTAGGCTGCTATACACTGACGTTGGTCAGAGAGATTATACCACTGTCCCTGATTTAAAATAATAACCAAAACAAAACAAAACAAAACAAAAATGGTCATGAAGAACCTAGGGGCAAGACGGGAATAAAGACACAGACCTACTAGAGAATGGACTTGAGGACACAGGGAGGGGAAAGTGTAAGCTGGGATGAAGTGAGAGAGTGGCATGGACATATACACACTACCAAATGTAAAATAGATAGCTAGTGGGAAGTAGCTGCATTAACACAGGGAGATTAGCTCAGGTGCTTTGTGACCACCTAGAGGGGTGGGATAGGGAGGGTGGAAGGGAGGGAGATAGATGCAAGAGGGAAGAGATATGGGGATATATGTATAACTGACTCACTTTGTTATAAAACAGAAACTAACACACTATTGTAAAGCAATTATACTCCAATAAAGATGTTAAAAATAATAATAACCAAACATACAAAGTAAAAATAGTAAACTATTAGATAACATAGAGGCCTAAATGGGGAGTATTCCAAGCTGCAAAGAGACATTCATATCTCAGGTAGATTCCTCAACATCAGTGCCTTTGTTTTTCTTGTCCACTCTCTGGACAGCACCTCTTTAGTGCCCAGCATCTTTTATTCCTCCTGGGTTCTTCCATGGCCATGCTTACTTTGGTCCACATTGGTTTACTGGGGCTTCTCTCCCCCCCACTCTTCATCACACAGGACAATGGTGCATCTGAGGTTCAATTAATGTGCTACTATGAATGAAGTGGAGACATGTAGCCTGATGGGCATTTTTTTTTTTTTTGACTGTGTTGGGTCTTTGTTGCTGCTCACGGGCTTTCTCTAGTTGCGGCGAGCAGAGGCTGCTCTTCATTGCAGTGCTCGGGCTTCTCATTGCAGTGGCTTCTCTTGTTGAGGAGCATGGACTCTAGGCACACGGGCTTTAGTAGTTGTGGCACGCAGGCTCAGTAGTTGTGGCTCATGGGCTCTAGAGCACAGACTCAGTAGTTGTGGTGCATGGGCTTAATTGCTCTGTGGCATGTGGGATCTTCCCGGACCAGGGATCAAACCCATGTCCCTTGCATTGGCAGACAGATTCTTAACCCCTGCACCACCAGGGAAGCCCTGATGGACATATTTAATTTTAGCTCTTTTCAATCACTCTGCCCATTTGAGAGTTCAGAGCTAAGCAACATCGAGTCAATTAGAGCCCTATGAGTAATATTTCTGTGATTGATTTGGTTGGTGTACATGATAGGCTTATCTTGTTCCTGAGAGCTCTGGCAATGTCATGGCGAGGAAGTCCTAGATATTGTGTAGGGCCCTGTGGTTATATGAGGAGAAACAGAAAAGTGCATGGTTTGGACTATTTAACAGGAAATGTTTGTTAGTTTTGTGTGTCTGTACCAGGAGTTAGCCTAACAATGTGGTTCTAACCCAGCTCTGCTCACTACTGTAATCACAGTATTGGTAGAAACATGAGCCAGTCACCGCAAAAGGAGATGTTGGAGGAGAGCAGAAGAAAAATCATGAGACTAAAGATATTTTCCCCTAGCTTTCTGCCTTCCACACTTAAAACTCATGTTTTCCATTCAGAGTAAATTTTCTACACTGCCATGAAAATTAAAAAAAAATATTTCTTAAGAAAAAAAATCAATAACACTTGATAAATTTACCTTTTCTCCATTATTCAATGAATTTGAATTAATGTATAGCTGGTACATGGCAGAAACCATGGGCAGAGCCAGAAGGGGATACACCTATGGTTGAAATTGTTGCTTTTCAAACTGATATTCTTCCTTAGATGCATTCTTTACCTATGTATCTCTAATTCTGCAGTTATTTTTAATTTTGCAACATTGTTAATTACAAGTTTTAATTTATCTTAAAAATTAGAAAACTAAACAAAATAATGAACACTTTCAAAATTAAAGGCCATTACATTGACACTTGAAATACCATAAGATAGCTCGTTGTTTCATCTCAGTTTACCAAATTTTTAAGTAAAGAGTTTTTAAAAATAATTAGTATTTTTTAAAATTATCTGTACTTGAAAATAGCTTTTTCTCTCTTCTTTTTTTTCTCTCTTTTGTCATTTGTTGGAAATAAGGTAACGCATGTAAAAATATTTGGTATACTGGTAAATTGAAAAAACTCCAGGACAGTAGAATATATTATCATTAAGAGGTAAGGATTATAATAAATAGAGAGTTATGATTTCTCACAAGCTACTAATATTATTTCATATCCCTGTAATCTCAAGCTCACAGCTCTCACTTTACAATTTAATTTAAGGTACGGGAGGCAATGGAATCTGCTTTTTTTTTTTTTAAATCTTTATTGGAGTATAATTGCTTAACACTGTTGTGTTAGTTTCTGCTTTATAAAAAAGTGAATCAGTAATACATATACATATGTTCCCATATCCCCTCCCTCTTGCGTCTCCCTCCCAAGTTCCCTATCCCACACCTCCAGGTGGTCACAAAGCACCGAGCTGATCTCCCTGTGCTATGCGGCTGCTTCCCAATAACTATCTACTTTACGTTTGGTAGTGTATATATGTCAATGACTCTCTTTTGCTTTGTCACAGCTTACCCTTCCCCCTCCCCATATCTTCAGGTCCATTTTCTAGTAGGTCTCTGTCTTTATTCCTGTCTTGACCCTAGGTTCTTCATGACATTTTTTCTTTCTTCTTAAATTCCATATATATGTGTTAGCATATGGTATTTGTCTTTCTCTTTCTGACTTACTTCACTCTGTATGACAGACTCTAGATCTATCCACATCATTGCAAATAGCTCAATTTCGTTTCTTTTTATGGCTGAGTAATATTCCATTGTATATATGTGCCACATCTTCTTTATCCATTCATCCAATGATGGACACTTAGGTTGTTTCCATCTCTGGGCTAATGTAAATAGGGCTGCAATGAATATTTTGGTACATGACTCTTTTTGAATTATCGTTTTCTCAGGGTATATGCCAAGTAGTGGGATTGCTGGGTCGTATGGTAGTTCTATTTGTAGTTTTTTAAGGAACCTCCATACTGTTCTCCATAGTGACTGTACCAATTCACATCCCCACCAGCAGTGTAAGAGTGTTCCCTTTCTTCCACACCCTCTCCAGCATTTATTGTTTCTAGATTTTTTGATAATGGTCATTCTAACTGGTATGAGATGATATCTCATTGTAGTTTTGATTAGCATTTCTCTAATGATTAATGATGTTGAGCATTCTTTCATGTGTTTGCTGGCAGTCTGTATATCTTCTTTGGAGAAATGCCTATTTAGGTCTTCTGCTTATTTTTGGATTGGGTTGTTTGATTTTTGTTATTGAGCTGCAAGAGCTGCTTATAAATTTTGGAGATTAATCCTTTGTCAGTTGCTTCATTTGCAAATACTTTCTCCCATTCTGAGGGTTGTTTTTTGGTCTTGTTTATGGTTTCCTTGTTGTGCAAAAGCTTTGAAGTTTCATTAGGTTCCATGTGTTTATCTTTGTCTTTATTTCCATTTCTCTAGGAGGTGGGTCAAAAAGGATCTTGCTGCGATTTATGTCATAGAGTGTTCTGCCTATGTTTTCCTCTAAGAGTTTGATAGTTTCTGGCCTTACATTTAGGTCTTTAATCCATTGTGAGCTTATATTTGTGTATAGTGTTAGGGAATGATCTAATCTCATACTTTTACATGTCCCTGTCCAGTTTTCACAGCACCAGTTATTGAAGAGGCTGTCCTTTCTCCACTGTTCATTCCTGCCTCCTTTATCAAAGATAAGGTGACCATATGTGCGGAGGTTTATCTCTGGGCTTTCTTTCCTGTTCCATTGATCTATCTTTCTGTTTTTGTACCAGTACCATACTCTCTTGATTACTGTAGCTTTGTAGTATAGTCTGAAGTCAGGCAGCCTGATTCCTCCAGCTCTGTTTTTCATTCTCAAGATTGCTTTGGCTATTCGGGGTCTTTTGTGTTTCCATACAAATTGTGAAATTTTTTGTTCTAGTTCTGTGAAAAATGCCAGTGGTAGTTTGATAGGGATTGCATTGAATCTGTAGATTGCTTTGGGTAGTAGAGTCATTTTCACAACGTTGATTCTTCCAATCCAAGAACATGGTATATCTCTCCATCTGTTTGTATCACCTTTAATTTCTTTCATCAGTGTCTTATAATTTTCTGCATACAAGTCTTTTGTCTCCTTAGGTAGGTTTATTCCTAGATATTTTATTCTTTCTGTTGCAATGGTAAATGGGAGTGTTTTCTTGATGTCACTTTCAGATTTTTCAACATTAGTGTATAAGAATGCCAGAGATTTCTGTGCATTAATTTTGGATCTTGCTACTTTACAAATTCATTGAATAGCTCTAGTAGTTTTCTGGTAGCATCTTTAGGATTCTCTATGTATAGTATCATGTCATCTGCAAACAGTGACAGCTTTACTTCTTCTTTTCCGATTTGGATTCCTTTTATTTCCTTTTCTTCTCTGATTGCTGTGGCTAAAACTTCCAAAACTATGTTGAATAAGAGTGGTGAGAGTGGGCGACCTTGTCTTGTTCCTGATTTTAGTGGAAATGGTTTCAGTTTTTCACCATTGAGGATGATGCTGGCTCTTGGTTTGTCATATATGGCCTTTATTATGTTGAGGAAAGTTCCCTCTATGCCTACATTCTGCAGGGGTTTTATCATAAATGGGTGTTGAGTTTTTTCAAAAGCATTCTCTGCATCTATTGAGATGATCATATGTTTTTTCTACTTCAATTTGTTAATATGGTATATCACATTGATTGATTTACATATATTGAAGAATCCTTGCATTCCTGGAATGAACTCCACCTGATCATGTTGTATGATCCTTTTACTGTGCTGTTGTATTCTGTTTCCTTTTATTTTGTTGAGGATTTTTGCATGTATGTTCATCAGAGATATTGGCCTGTAGTTTTCTTTCTTTGTGACATCCTTGTCTGGTTTTGGTATCAAGGTGATGGTGGCCTCGGAGAATGCGTTTTGGAGTGTTCATCACTCTGCTATATTTTGGAAGAGTTTGAGAAGGATAGGTGTTAACTCTTCTCTAAATGTTTGATAGAATTCACCTGTGAAGCCGTCTGGTCCTGGGCTTTTGTTTGTTGGAAGATTTTTTATCACAGTTTCAATTTCAGTGCTCGTGATTGGTCTGTTCATATTTTCTATTTCTTCCTCATTCAGTCTTGGCAGGTTGTGCATTTCTAAGAATTTGTCCATTTCTTCCAGGTTGTCCATTTTATTGGCATAGAGTTGCTTGTAGTAATCTCTCATTATCTTTTGTTTTTCTGCAGTGTCAGTTGTTACTTCTCCTTTTTCATTTCTAATTCTATTGATTTGAGTCGTCTCCCTTTTTTTCTTGATGAGTCTGGCTAATGGTTTATCAATTTTGTTTATCTTCTCAAAGAACCAGCTTTTAGTTTTATTGATCTTTGCTATCATTTCCTTCATTTCTTTTTCATTTATTTCTGATCTGATCTTTATGATTTCTTTCCTTTTGCTAACTTTGGGTTTTTTTCTTGTTGTTGTTGTTGTTCTTCTTCTTCTTTCACTAATTGCTTTAGGTTCAAGGTTACATGGCTTATTCAAGATGTTTCCTGTTTCTTAAGGTGGGATTGTATTGCTATAAACTTCCCTCCTAGAACTGCTTTTGCTGCATCCCATAGGTTTTGGGTCATCCTGTCTCCATTGTCATTTGTTTCTAGGTATTTTTTTATTTCCTCTTTGATTTCTTCAGTGATCACTTCGTTATTTAGTAGTGTATTGTTTAGCCTCCATGTGTTTGTATTTTTTACATATCTTTTCCTGTAATTGATATGTAGTTTCATAGCATTGTGGTCGGAAAAGATACTTCATACAATTTCAATTTTCTTAAATTTACCAAGGCTTGATTTGTGACCCAAGATATGATCTATCCTGGAGAATGTTCCATAAGCACTTGAGAAAAATGTGTATTCTGTTGTTGTTGGATGGAATGTCCTCTAAATATCAATTAACTTGATCTTGTTTAATGTATCATTTAAAGCTTGTGTTTCCTTATGTATTTTCATTTTGGATGGTCTGTCCATTGGTGAAAGTGGGGTGTTAAAGTCCCCTAATATGAATGTGTTACTGTCAATTTTCCCTTTTATGGCTGTTAGTATTTGCGTTATGTATTGCGATGCTCCTATGTTGGGTGCATAAATATTTACAATTGTTATATCTTCTTCTTGGATTGATCCCTTGATCATTATATATTGTCCTTCTTTGTCTCTTCTAGTTGTCTTTATTTTAAAGTCTATTTTAGTCTGATATGAGAATTTTTACTTCAGCTTTCTTTTGATTTCCATTTGCATAGAATATATTTTCCCATCCCATTACTTGCAGTCTGTATGTGTCTCTAGGTCTGAAGTAGGTCACTTGTAGCCTGCATATATATGGGTCTTGTTTTTGTATCCACTCAGCCAGTCTGTGTCTTTTGGTGGGAGCATTTAGTCCATTTACATTTAAGGTAATTATCGATATGTATGTTCCTATTCTCATTTTCTTAATTGTTTTGGGTCCATTATTGTACATCTTTTCCTTCTGTAGTTTTTCTTGCCTAGAGATGTTCCTTTAGCATTTGTTGTAAAACTGGTTTCATGGTGCTGAACTCTCTCAACTTTTGCTTGTCTGCAAAGCTTTTAAATTCTCCATCGAATCTGAATGAGATCCTTGCTGGGTAGAGTAATCTTGGTTGCAGATTTTTTCTCCTTCATCACTTTAAATATGTCCTGCCAGTCCCTTCTGGCTTGCAGAGTTTCTGCTGAAAGATCAGCTGTTAACCTTATGGGGATTCCCTTGTGTGTTATTTGTGGTTTTTCCCTTGCTGTTTTTCATATGTTTTCTTTGTATTATTTTTTTGACAGTTTGATTAATATGTGTCTTGGTGTATTTCTCCTTGGATTTATACTGTATGGGACTCTCTGTGCCTCCTGGACTTGATTAACTATTTCCTTTCCCATATTAGGGAAGTATTCAACTATAATCCCTTCAAATATTTTCTCAGTCCCTTTCTTTTTCTCTTCTTCTTCTGGAACCCCTATAATCCAAATGTTGGTGTGTTTACTGTTGTCCCAGAGGTCTCTGAGACTGTCCTCAGTTCTGTTCATTCTTTTTTCTTTCTTCTGCTCTGCAGTAGTTATTTCCACTATTTTATCTTCCATGTCACTTATCCGTTCTTCTGCCTCAGTCATTCTGCTATTGATCCTATCTAGAGTATTTTTTATTTCATTTATTGTGTTGTTCTTCATTGCTTTTCTCATCTTTAGTTCTTCTAGGTCCTTGTTAACTGTTTCTTAATTTTGTCTATTCTATTTCCAAGATTTTGGATCATCTTTACTATCATTATTCTGAATTCTTTTTCAGGTAGACTGCCTATTTCCTCTTCATTTGTTAGGTCTGGTAGGGTTTTATCTTGCTCCTTCACCTGCTGTCTGTTTTTCTGTCTTCTCACTTTGCTTATCTTACTGTGTTTGGGGTCTCCTTTTTGCAGGCTGCAGATTCATAGTTCCCATTGTTTTTCGTGTCTGTCCACAGTGGCTACGGTTGGTTCAGTGGGTTGTGTAGGCTTCCTGTGGGAGGGGACTAGTGCTTGTGTTCTGGTGGATTAAGCTGGATCTTGTCTTTCTGGTGGGCACGTCCATGTCTGGTGGTGCGTTTTGGGTTGTCTGTGGACTTTTTATGATTTTAGGCAGCCTCTCTGCTAATGGGTGGCATTGTTTTCCTGTCTTGCTAGTTGTTTGACATAGGGTGTCCAGCACTATAGCTTGCTGGTCATTGAGTGAAGCTGGGTGCTGGTGTTGAGATGGAGATGTCTTGAAGATATTCATCATTTGATATTATGTGGAGCTGGGAGGTCTCTTGTGGACCAGTGTCCTGAATTTGGCTCTCCCACCTCAGAGGCACAACACTGACTCCTGGCTCCTCAATTTGGGATGATTTGTTGTCTATTCATGTATTCCACAGATGCAGGGTACATCATGTTGATTGTGGGGCTTTAATCCAGTGCTTCTGAGGCTTCTGAGAGAGATTTCCCTTTCTCTTCTTTGTTCTCAGAGCTCCTGGGTCTCATCTTTGGATTTGGCCCCACCTCTGCATGTAGGTCACCAGAGGGCATCTGTTTTTCACTCAGACAGGACAGGGTTAAAGGAGCAGCCTTTTCGGGGACTCTGGTTCACTCAGGCCGTGGGAGGAGGGAGGCGCATGGAGTGCGCGGTGAGCCTCCGGTGGCAGAGGCTGGCGTGATGTTTCACCAGCCTTCAGCATGCTCTGTGCTCTCCCAGGTAAGCCATCCCTGTATCCTGGGACCCTGGCAGTGGCAGGCTGCACAGGCTCCCCGGAAGGGGGTCGTGGATAGTGACCTGCGCTCACACACAGGCCTCTTGACGGTGGCAGCAGGAGCCCCAGCATCCCACACCTGTCTCTGGGTTCCGCACTTTCAGCCGTGGCTCACGCCCATCTCTGGAGATCCCTTAAGCAGCGCTCTTAATCCCCTCTCCTAGCGCACCAGGAAACGAAGAGGGAAGAAAAAGTCTCTTGCTTCTTTGGCAGGGCCAGACTTTTTCCCGGACTCCCTCCCGGCTAGCTGTGGTGCATTAGTCCCTTCAGGCTGTGTTCACACTGCCATCCCCAGTCCTCTCCCTGTGCTCCAACAGAAGCTGGAGCCTCAGCTCCCAGTGCTGCCCGCCCCAGCGGGTGAGTAGACAAGCCTCTTGGGCTTATGAGTGCCGGTCGGCACCGATCCTCCATGCAGGAATCTCTCCACTTTGCCCTCTGCACCCTTATTGCTGCACTCTCCTCCACCACTCCGAAGCTTTCCCCCTTCGCCATCTGCAGTCTCTGCCCACGAAGGGGCTTCCTAGTGTGTGGAAACCTTTCCTCATTCACAGCTCCCTCCCACTGGTGCAGGTCCCGTCCCTATCCTTTTGTCTCTGTTTATTCTTATTTCTTTTGCCCTACCCAGGTACGTGGGGAGTTTCTTGCCTTTTGGGAGGTCTGTTGTCTTCTGCCAGCATTCAGTAGGTGTTCTGTAGGAGTTGTTCCACGTGTAGATATATTTCTGGTGTACCTGTGGGGAGGAAGTTGATCTCCACGTCTTTGGAATCTGCTTTTAATTTAATTAATTTCTATTTCAAAAAGGAATCAAGTCAGTCCGTCAAGCAATAATCAGTTCAATCAATCATTTTCACCCTTGCAACTCACCAGATTCCTGTGTTATTTAACTGAAATATGATAGAAATATCCAATTTTCTGTTACCACATATGTGATATAAAAATCCAATATCTAAAACAATAATTGTCAATTTTAGGATCTTACTCAGCTATCCAAAGAAGTCAGTCAGAGGTTACCCATCAGACAGAGTTGGTTTTGGTGCCCTGGTTAGACTTTCTTAGTGTAAGAAAGGAAAAGAACAATTCTCTATAATTCCAAATAATACCCAGCCTATTGGAGAGCCATGATGTGTAATAGGGCCACTCTGGAGAAACTACCTATTTGCAGCATTTATGATAAATAAGAAGCTCAATGAGAACATAACATAAGGGAGCCCCCAAACTTGCCTACCTTACTCCTGATAAAGCAAAGCCTGAGGCTTGCCTTGGAGAAGAGGCAAATGGACATCTTTCTTACACAGAGGCAGCTGCTAGCATCAGCAATGTGTTATAAATGTGATGTGTCAAAACTCTCCCTGAAGAAGCAAAACTTAAAGACCTAACAGATTCTCAAATGTCTAGAAAGATGATTTTTTTCGTTTCAAGTTCAAAAAGATATCCCTTGGCTTCTTCAGAGACTGTATACAGATTTCCCTAAATGGTTTACTCTTTCAGAGCATCCCACAGTATAAAACGTATATTTTAGCTAGATAGAGTTACTTTATATCATTTTCTTGATATTTAAGTTCTTCATTTACGTCACAGTTATGTTGAGTCATGTATAATTAGGCTAATACTGATATATTGGTAAACAAAGGCTGATGTATCAGGTCATATATAAATCAACAGAGCTTTTGGAAAATAAACATTTCTGGGTCATTGTGCAATAAACACATAATATATTGTCTGCATTTTTTATTTGCAAGGATTTTAGTTTAGAGTTACATTTATAAGGTTTAGGAAGTGTGTCTGAAATCTCTGGGTTCATATTCAGCACATGTAGGAAAATAAGAAAGTCATTGTTTCTTGAAACTATAGATGGAAAACAAATCAGTTCTCTCCCATTTCCATTTTCTTATGTTTAAAAGAAATAGAGCTTCACAGTGAAAAAGAAGGTGGAGATAGTATTGGAAACTGGCTTATGAAAGAAGAATTTCCATTTCTGTTTGTAAGAAATAAATATAGGCATTTATGATGAAGATAAATAAAGGCTGCTAAAAAATGTTGTCTTTTGTTTCAATATTCAGACTTTGGCAAAGTCTCGTGTAAATGATAGATAGCAGGTGAGCTGAGCTCAGGTAAGTTAAATGTATCAGACAACTACCAGGAACACACAAAAAGATGTAACTTATCAATGCTTTTCACTAAGTGTAAATCACTTAAAAATCGGCAAATTCAAACAAGCTCAAGTCATGAGATTGGTCTCTTTTCCCACTATGTTAGAAATATGAAGTTTATTATACAATTATATATACATATATAGGTGTGTGTGTTTCTACTTCAATAACAGACACTCAGAGAATATACTCACAGTTTCAATGTCTTAACAGATACATTATATATACATATATATATATATATATATATATATATATATATATATATATATATAATTTATACTTACAAAGGCTTGTCAAAAAATATTCTTTCTATCATTACCTATTAAAAATTAGAAACAACTTAAATACCCCTAAATAAGGGATCAGGAACACAGGGTTTTATGATATGTATAAGATGAGATAATATATTTCATCAAAACTCATACTTTAAATAATAAATAGTATAAGGCACTGCTCATGATATAAAATTCCATGAAAAAAATATAACTGAACTCTGTGTATGAACTGACACAACTTTAAATAAACAAGTGCATAAAAAATGACTGAAAACACAGGACATTTATAGAATTGCTTGTAAGTAATTCTCTAGAATCATGAGATTATAAGTAATTTTCATCCTCCTGATTCCCCTAAGTTATACATTTTCCAAAATCCCTTTCCATAAATATAGATTATATTTGTAAGTATAAGAACAAAATTTCAGTTTTTGTAGAATTTGTATTCTATTAAAGGAGTCTGAAAAGAAACAAGTAAAAAAAAAATCCAAAACTATATCTATATCTATTTATGAATCTACATATTTAAATATATCTATATCTGTTTATTTATCTATCATTTTAAGTGATAAGTAACAAAGAAAAATAAAGGAGACTTAATTGATGGAGCATGATGGGGTGAAGATGGGGTCGGGGCGGCTAGATAGTAAAGACATTGATGTTGAGTTAACATTTGAAATAAAGCTGAATGAAGCAAGGAAGTAAAGAATTAGAAGGGTTAGGATAAGAACATTTCAAGCAGCAGGAATAGAAGTAAAAGGCTCTAACATAGAATCCTGTTTAGCAAGTTCAAAAAATCTTGGCTTTGAAGAGCCAAGATATGATGTTAGAAAAATAAGTAGAAACAAGATTATGAGGGTCATGTTAAGAAATTAGGGTTTCTAGGCCATGTTAAGAAGTTAGGGTTTAATTCTAAACATTATGGTAAATAAGTGGTGGGATTTTATTTTTTTATTTTTTATTTATTTTTTATTTTTTTAATTTTTTTATTAGTTTCTGCTTTATAACAAAGTGAATCAGTTATACATATACATCTGTTCCCACATCCCTTCCCTCATGCATCTCTCTCCCTCCCACCCTCCCCATCCCAAGTGGTGGGATTTTAATAGGTAGTATTGTGATATAATTTATATGTTATAGAGATGTTTGGTTTGTTGTATAGAGAACAAATTATAAAGGGGAGGTTAAAATTAAGACACTGCAGAAACCAAGAATGGAAAAGATAGTGGCTTGAGCTAAGGTAGCAATAGTTGTGGTGGCAAAAATTCCCCAGGTTTGGAACATATTTGAAAATATTTTGTATGGAATATGAGGGAATAACTGGTGAAGGATTTAACAGTAACCTGTATATATTTTGTGTAAGTTCCTGTGTTAATGATACATTTACTGCAATGCAAAAGACTGGGAAAGACAGGTTGGGGTAGAGTAAGAAAAAGCCTAGAATTTTAGGCATGTTAATTTTGATATGTCTATTAGATATTTCTGTGGAGAGCACTGAGAAGATATTGGAACACTTAAGTTTCAAACTTAGGAAAGAAATTGAGGCAGAACGATATAAATTTTGGAGTAAGAAACATATAAATGAAACTTAGAAGAAACACTAAAAATAGACAGGAATTTAGGGTATTCACCACCAAAGGCTGTTGTTGATACAGAGAGAGGATACTCTGGAACTAGGAAGAAGGATAAGATTTTCAAAACAATGTCAGTTCGGCGATGAGAAAGATGTCTGTAGCTAGAGATAAAAAGAAGGTTTGACCTAATCTTAAATTTTCAATATCTGAAAACCAAATTGCAAAGGCTGACTATTGAGTGAGATCACAACCTAGCATAAGTGCATATCCTGCTCCCAAAATGCAATTATTCTAATTACATGGCAATTACAGTATATCCACAGAGTAAATTACCTAGTTATTGACATCCTGTGGAATAATCTAGCAATTTCCTCTCAATGATGACACTATACTGCAGGTTTTCAGAGCAGTAACATGATTTCTTATCAGACATTTTTCCCTAACCCTTCAATTTCTTAATTGACATCTCTTTTCTAGCCTTCCATTCTCTTCCCCAAATTAACAGACACAATTTTGTGAACATGTAAAAGATGATTTTTGTTTTTGATTAGTCTTAAAACTTAATTTTGTTATAAATTATTGCACATATTAAAGTGGAGCTGTATAGGAAGATTGGAAGCAGTCTTTTAAGATGCTGAATTCTGCTGAAATGACCATATTAATATCTAACATCTCTAAAAGAATGATTTTATCTGATCTAAGCTCTGCATTTTCTTATCAGTATTATATAGTCATTAATTTAGATGATATCTAAGTATTTGAGAATAAAACTCTATGCCGTATTGGGTAACTGGGACTCAAGCAGAAAGCCAAACTCTTAATGGAATAAGAAATTAGAAGAATAAATTCAGGGCCTCCAGACTGTCTGAAGAATGAAGGATAAATCCCAGAATAGAAAGAGTTGAAGAAAAAAGGTGTCCCAAAATTTGTATAGAACTCTGCCTAATTCCATATATGACTTTTCATTTAGAAATCCACAGAAGAGAACAAAGGGGCCTTGAAGAAAATAACAGCTGAAATAAGTATGACCTTCAGTTACTGCCCATCATAAGTATGACAGAGTTTGGAGTTTAGGTGCAGTCAAGTTAAAGATCTTGGATAGGATAAAACATCAGCATTCCTCAGAAGAAGATATCAGTATCCAGAATCTCTAAAACATATCATCTACAATTCCAGTATTGGATCAAAAGTTCTAAACATATGAGGAAACAGTAAAACGTGACCAATTATCAAGAGAAAAGTCATTATTGGAACCATATGCTGAGATGACCCAGATATTGAAATTAGTGTTAAAACTGCTATTATAAATATGTTTAAGGACTTAAATAAAAATATGGTTTTAATAAATGATCAGACGGGGGAATTTCAAAGATAAATGGAAACTATAAAAAAGGAACCAAATGGAAATTCTCAGAACTGAAAAGTATAAGAAAAATTCCCAGATTGACTTTGTATACTCATGAAAGCAAAAGAGAATACCAAGTGAATTTGCATAGAAAAGTCAATAAAAAGATGTAATATGAAGAAATGAAGTTTTAAAAACTAAAATTATCCTGTATCCCTTTATATTTATGTGTATGTTTGCCACTGTTAGTACTTTTTATGTATTTCTATAGTTTCAAGTTTTCATTTGATACCATTTATTTCCAGCCTGAAGGATTCTTTAAAAGACATATGACTTTTTTTTTTTTAAACAAGGATATATCATTCCCTTGTGAGTGATGATTTTTCCAACATATGTAAATGCAGTGCATATGACAATAGCACAAAAAGTGGAAAGAGTGGACAATGCAGTAATACCATTACAGATGTCTAACAATGGACAATGCAACAATACCAATACACATGTCTAAAAATGGACAATGCAACAATACCATTACAGATGTATAACTATACATAGAGTTCTACAACACTTACTATAAGTTGAGTGCTTTGTTAAGCATGCATTAAAATTTCCAGAGCAGCTACTAAAGAATGAAATGAGCCATATCTAAAATCCAATAAACAAATTAAAATATAATATAAAACAATATTTAACACAAAAGAATGTATAAATAATAAATAGAAGAAAAGTTAGAAAAAATAGTAAAATAGAATAACTAAATCCAACAGTATCAATAATTACATTGCATGTTTTTGAGCTGAAAACTCCAGTTATAAGGTAGATATTGTCAAATAAGATATAAATTAAGATTAATCCATAAGCATTCTAAAATATGACACAGGATGAAAATAAAAGTATAAAAAGGATATACCATAAAAAATAAGTATAAGAAGTCTGGTCTATTAGTTTCTTACCTCTACAGTAACAAATTATCACCAGTTTGGTTTCTTAAAATAATACAAATATGTTACCTTATAGTTTTGGAGGTCAGAAGTCCAAAATGAGTCCCACTGGGCTCATTCAAGGTGTAGGCAAGTCTGCATCTCTTCAAGGGGAAAATCCTTTTCCTTGCCTTTTCCACTTTCTAGAAATGATACCATTTCTTATCTCATCGCTGACTACCTTCTTAAAAGTAGGCAATCAAATCATTCTGAACTTTGCTTTTGTTGTGTCACTGTTCCTTCTCTGACTGACTCTCTTTCCTCCCTCTTTCACTTATAAAAATCCTTGTGATTATATTGGACTCACTCAGATAATTCAGTATAATCTGTCCATGCCTAGGTCAGCTGATCAAATAACTTAATTCTTCTTCTCCATAACTTTTTCACAGTCTCTGGAAATTAGTATGTGGACTTTCTAGTGGGCTATAATTATGCCCATAGCTGGAAATACTACCAGATGAAATAAATTACTAGACAAAAAATATTGCAAGGGATAAAGAGAAATATTGCACAATAACACAAATTTGCTTTATTAGAATTAAATATTTTAAGACAGCAGTCCCCAACATTTTTGGCACTAGGGACCAGTTTCATGGAAGACAATTTTTCCACGGACGAGGGGAATAGTCTTGGGATAATTGAAGCACATTATTGTGCACTTTATTTCTATTATTATCATATAGTAATAAATAATGAAATAATTATACAACTCATCACAATGCAGAATCAGTGGGAGCCCTGAGCTTGGTTTCCTGAAACTAGATGGTCCCATCTGGGGGTGATGGGACACAGTGACACCCAATGTGTGTTGCTTATGTCCAGTCTACTCTGTAATCTTGTTTTGGTTTCTGTCACTGCAGAAAACCCTGCTTCACAAAGATAGGATGTTGGAAATGGAAGCAGGCTTTTCAGTGTTTTTGTGGAAATCTCAGGATATTCTGCCTTGACTTTAGTCCAGAGCATATGGAAATTTGAAGTGTCTCAAACATACTTTTAAGGCCACCATCATTTGCGATATCAAGCAGTTGATCCTCTTCTAGCACAGAGAAAGTTGATTCACCTGGCTTATTCACAAATGGGTCACGGATCCATTCCTTCCCAGGTCGGGGGTCTTTCATGTTTGGGAAGTAACGTTCAAACTCTTTTGAAAGCTGAGATAGTTGATCATGCACCAACTGGGAGAAAGAAGGCCCTGATTCAGTTTCTTTCAAAATCTCTGCTAATGTTGGAAACATGTCAAAATTCACGGTGTTCACTCATTGCCACCAGAATTCCAGCTTGGCTTTGAATGCAGCCACTTTAATTGCCAACTTGAACACAGTTGTCATTCTCCCCTGATGAATATGTCACACAAGTAAGCTAGTTTTGCAACCCATTCTGTGTCACTGAAATGGGCTGTCAGTGGTGAATGTTTTTCTAAAAGAAATCTCTGGAGTGGTTCTCGTAACTCAAAAGCTCTGGCCAGTGATCTACATTTAGACAGCCATCTCACTTCTGTGCACAAGAGAAGACATGTGTGCTCTGAGTCCATCTCCTCACAGAGCTGCACAAACAGACGTGAGTTAAGGGCAAGTACTTTAATGTGTTGATAATTGTAATCACATCCTGTAAAACGTTGTTAAGTTCAGGTGACATCTTTTGGTGAGTCAGCATTTCTCTATGTATGGCACAGTGCATAGACTCAAAGGATCCACCTCTTTGACCTGAGTAGTGAAACCAGAAAGCCGTCCAGTCATGGCAGCCACTCTGTCCGTGCATTACTGACACAAAATGACCAATTCAGTTTTCCTGATATGTAATCATTCAAAGACTTGAATGGTTTTGCAGCTGTGGTGTTGGTTGGAAACAAAAGTGCACATAATATATTCTCATGCACACCCTCTTGAAAAATATATCTCACAAAAACAAGCATTTTTGCCTTGTTGTCAACATCAGTAAACTCATCAACCTGGATTTCATGCCACAGTGACTAATTAATCTTCTCTAACAATTGTTCCTCAATATCCTCTGCTATTTCATCAATTCATCTAGTTATGGTGCTAGCTGAAAGAAGAACATGTACCACCTTTTGAAATGAAACCTCTCCTAAATGTTCATGACAAATGTCCTTAGCAGCAGGCAGGATCAATTCTTCACAAACAGTAAAGGGCTTCTTAGCTTTAGCAATGTGGTTAGCCACTAAAAATAATGCTCTCAGTGCAGATACATTTGATGAAGTGGTAGCCTTCAATAATTGCTTCTATTCTTCATGTTCACTTTTGTTTTCTTTTGAAAAAAGAAAGATTTGTCTTTTTTTAATATTTGTTTCTTTTTTAAAATTTATTTATTTTAGTTGTTTATTTTTGGCTGTGTTCGTTCTTCATTGCTGTGCTTCGGCTTTCTTTAGTTGCGGTGAGCAGTGGCTACCCTTCCTTGCGGTATGTGGGCTTCTCATTGCATTGACTTCTCTTGTTTCGGAGAACAGGCTCTAGGTTGGCTTGGGCTTCAGTAGTTGTGGCACGTGGCACGTGGCACGTGGGCTCAGTAGTTGTGGCTCACGGGCTCTAGAGCACAGGCTCAGTAGTTGTGGTGCACGAGCTTAGTTGCTCCACGGCATGTGGCATCTTCCCGAACGAGGGCTCAAACCCATGTCCCCTGCAGTGGAAGGCAGATTTTTAACCACTGCACCACGAGGGAAACCCAAAAGATTTGTCTTTTAATGCAGAGTGCTTGGACTCCATGTGATGAAGCAGTTTTGAAGGTTTCATGGCTTTGTTGGATAGTCGGTTGCCACATATTATACAAAGTGAGCTTGGAGGATGTAAACCACCTGTTACAATGAACCCGTAATTTAAGTAGGACTTTTGGTATTTTCTTTTAAATGCAGCTTTCTTTTAGTTGGCAGTCTTAGAGTCTTCTGCTGTCTCATCATTGGGTCTCTGCCCCTTTTCAAAGAAGCTCTCCAGAGACGTTTGTGTGTTACTCAGTTTGTCTAGTGTTAGCTTGTGGGCTTACCAAAACTGTAACTGAGACAAGCATGCAGGTGGGAAAGAGGCGTGGATGGAAGTGGTAAATAAAATAATGGGCAGGCCACACACAGACTAAAATAAGTGTCAGATTCTGACTTAAAGCCTGCCACCAGTTACAGCTGTACAACTGAAGTACATCAACTCACTTGTCTTTATAAAGTCTGTCACTAGATGCAGCTTAATTGTCACTTGCTACTCACTGATAGGGTTTTGATATGAGTCTGCAAGCAATTGAGTTATTATGGTTTCTGTACAGTCAAACCTCTCTGCTAATGATAACCTGTATTTGCAGCCACTCCCCAGCACTAGCATCACTGCCTCAGCTCCACCTCAGATCATCAGGCATTAGATTCTCATAAGGAGCATGCAACCTAGATCCCTTGCATGTGCAGTTCACAGTAGGGTTTGCCATCTTGAGAATCTAATGCTGCCACTGATCTGACAGGAGGTGGAGCTAAGGTGGCAATGCGAGTGATGGGGAGCAGCTTTAAATACAGATGAAGCTTTGCTCACTCACATGCCACTCACCTCCTGCTGTGCAGCCCAGTTCCTAATAGGCCACTGACTGGTACTGGAGGTTGAGGACCCCTGTTTTAAGACATATCTCTCAGTGATGTGTATGGTACTTTAGATACAAAAATCAGTAAGGGTTGAAGAGCTGAAAGACATAGTTAGGCACTGTGACCTATTCGATATTTATAGAAAACAACAGAAAAAAAAACTGGTGTTTCACCAAAATATTCCATAGGCTTGTCCATAAGAGAAGGCTCAATATATTTGGAAAACTTCAAACTCTATAAAGTATATTTTCTGACTACACTGAAGTAAAATGAGAAACTATTTATAGATACCAAGGAAAGCTCCAAGTATTTTCAAACTAAATGGCATAATTTTAAATGATTTACATGCAAATAAGAAATCACAGGAGAAATTAAAAAAAATATTCCAAACAAATGATAAAATAAAATGTGAAATATTTGTGGGATTCAGCTAAACAGTGTTTAGAGGAAATTTGTGTTTTAAATATCCTAAGAATTAAAAGAATAGTTATTGAAATCAATTGTCAATGTTTATATCTTATGAGTAAATTAAAACCAAAATAAGTAAAGAGATGTAATAACTAGAAGAGAAATTAGAGAAGTTAATCAAAGCAAAAGATAACTATTGAAAAGATTAATAGCTAGCAAGACTGATCAAGTGTAATAACAAGAATGAACAATTGCATGTTTCTATAGATTTTAGACACTAAACAGAAAATAAAGTACAATTATTAATAATATTTTGCCATACATTTGAGATATTAGATGGAATGAACAAATTCCTAGAAAGGCACAACATACAAAAATTGAAATGAGGTGAAGTAGAAAACCTGAATATCCCTGTATCCATTAAATAAATTAAATAATTTATTAAAACCTTCTCCCACATAATCTTCCAGGCCCAGATAGAATTTACTGTTCACTTCTATCAAATACTTAAGGAAGAAATAATAATAATTTATTTTATTTATTTATTGTTTTTTTTTTTTTTTTTTTTTTTTTTGCAGTATGTGGGCCTCTCACTCTTGTTGCCTCTCCCATTGTGGAGCACGGGCTCTGGACACGCAGGCTCAGCAGCCATGGCTCACGGGCCCAGCTGCTCCGTGGCATGTGGGATCTTCCCGAACTGGGGCATGAACCCATGTCCCCAGCATCGGCAGGCGGACTCTCAACCACTGTGCCACCAGGGAAGCCCAATAATAACAATTTTAAAACACATTTTCAGAGAATATAGAAGAGAGGAACACTTCCTAACTCATTTTATAATACCAGCATAAGCCTAGTATGCCAAATTCATAAAAAGGAAATTACACAACAATATATCTTATAAACCTAGATGCAAATTTTCTTTAAAATAGGTTAGCAATTTGTATACAGCAGTATATGAAAAGGATAGAACAGTATGAACAAGTAGTGATTTTCCAAGGAATTCAAGGATAGCTAAAAAATTGAAAAATCAAGAGGATTTAACCTCATTAGTAAGAATAAAAGAATAACTCTATGATTATATTACATACATTTGTGGTAAAATATCTCAACAAATTAGGAATGGAAGATAACTATCCCAATCTGATAAAGGACAGATACAAAACACCAACAGCTACGTATATTTTCTGTGGCAAAATTTTCCATCCCACATATTCTCTACAATGTGACCTTTTATTCTGGCCCATCAAGAGTTAGTGTCTGTATTTGGTCCACTTCAATCTGTTGAGGTATATAACTGCATTGACAAATGTAGTAAAATAGAAGTTATACCATTTGACTTTCAAGGCTATGTCATAAAAGCTTGCTGGCCTAGTTTTCATAGCTATGAGGGAACAGATAAGACTGACTACACTAAAGCCATCATAATATTAGAGAGACCAGAGTACCCAGAGAGACCATGTGTAGGTTCTCCAGTCAACAGTTCCATCAGAGGTCTCAGCTGACAACCAGAATTAACCATCAGACATGTGAGTGAAAGCACACCAAGATAATTTTAGCCACTACTGGTTAAGTTTTCCTCAACCATGAGTCTTCCTTGCAAAAGTTCCTGAGACTGCAGAACACAGACAAGCCATAGCTCCCTGTTTAATATTCTGACCAAGAAAATCTGTAATAATATTAAAACGTTTATTTTATTTCACTACCTTTTGACATGGATTATAAAGCAGCAGTAGTAACTGCAACACCACCCTATAAGATCAGAGATAAGACATAGTTGTCTAATCTTGCACCTTGTATTTACTATTATATGGAAGGCCCTAAAAAATTCAATAAGAAAACACAACAAAATAAAAGGCATAAAGATTGGAAAAAGAAGAAATAAAACTTTGTTTTCAGATGACATGATTGTCTACATAAAAAAATCCTAACAAGTCTATAAGGTAATTAATTTAGAACATACATGTGAATTTTGCAAGGTCACAGACAGTAGGCCAATATACAAAATCAATTTTATTTATAGGTAGTACTAGGAATAGACAATTTGAAAATATCATTGAAGTGCCAAATTTCTCAAATTGGCCTATAAATTTATTATAGTCTAATTAGTAAAGCAAGCAGGCATTTTTACAGCAATGGGCAAATCAATTACCAATTGGGATTATCAATTTTTATATTATTTTTATTAGTATTTATTATTAATATTATTTAATTTATATGAAAATCTAGAACTGGCAAAACTAATGAAAATATCATTGGTTGCTTTTGGGTGGTTTGGGAGTGAGTGGGAAATATTATGAAGGAATTTAATGATGTAATAGGAATGTCCTTTATTCAGATAGTGGTATACACTACATGGGTTTATGAATTTGTCAAAACTCACTGAATTGTCCACTCAAGAATTATGCATCTACTGTATATAAATTTTACAAAAAAATGTTAACTTTTTTTAATGTTAATATCTTCATTACTGAACTCTAGTTTGTAGGTTTGCTTTTTTCCAGTGGAATAATGGTATGAGTTAGCAGTTTGGAAAGGACTTTATGGTTATTCTGGTCTTAGAAAAAAAAAAAAAAACAACAAATTTTAATGTTAGTGGGAACCATATTTGTCACTGTTGGAGAAGGGATCGACAAATAATAGAAAGTGGAAAGATGATAATGAACCCTGTGTTAAGGAAAATCTTAAGGCAATTAGAGACTTGTCAGAAGAAAACAGAAGCCAGATAGAAGGGGTTTGTATTGACCAAATCTAGGGCAATTTGATCATTCAAAGAAATAGTAATGAGAATACAATAAAATCTATTGAATAAAAATAGAAATTCATAAGCCCATACTGATACAAGTGAATAAATAAATTAATTAATATGGGAGAAGGGAAAACTCATTCAGTAGAATACCAACTAATAAATACAGAATAAATTATAGATAATCTTCAGTGGTTGCTAAAATTAGTAGGTGAAAGTTTGATTAGAAAGAAGATGTTTAAGTAGTTTGAAAGTATCTTCACACAAATTACTTCTTACGAGGGGCAAAAATCGTAACTTTACTGTGGAGAAACCAGATGGACCCCAACTTAACAAAATCATCAAAGTGACATCACTAACATGATGTGCCTCCTGATATGATTTGTGGTAAAGGAAACAGCTTCATTTCTGTGATATTCTGCCAAAATTCATAGCCTAAATCTATTCATGAGGAGCATAGATGCACCCATATTGTGGGATATTTTATAAAATAGTTGACCTTTCTTAATTACCAAGTTTAAGAAATAAAAAGAAATACTGAGATTAAAGAAAACAAAGGAAATTTGACAAATAAATCTTACATATGTTCCTGTGCCAGGGAACAGGTATAGAGAACATCGATGAGAAAATTTTAAAAACAGTAAACATAAACTGTGGGTTAGATGACAGTATTGTGATTAACATTAAATTTTCTGATTTTGGAAATTGTACATTAGTAATGTAAAAGAATATTTTTTTCTAAAAAAAACAAACTTCCTGTTATAAAATAAATAAGGCATAGGAATGTAATATACAGCATAGGAAATGCAATAAATAATATTAAAATGTTTACATGGTGACAGATGGTAACTAGACTTATCATGGTGATCATTTCACAATGTATAAAAATACCAAATCACTATCTTGTATACCTGAAACTAATATAACACTGTAAGTCAATTATACCTCAATAAAAAAATAAATAAAATATTCAGTGGTAAAGGATAACGATAATCACAGTTTTACTCTTAAATTATTTTGAAAATAAAGGTGTGTATACATACACACACACACACACACACCAGTTACATATGCAGATAGAAAGAGAATGATAAAACAAGTGAGGAAAAAGGAAAAGTGGTCATTCTGGAAAAAGAGTGTAATAAACTTCCCTGTATTCTTCTTGAAAATTTTCTCTAAGTGTGAAATAATGTAAAAATAAAATGTTACACACACAATAAAACCTTATCCTAAGGCTATTGCTACTTTATTGAGCTGAAGTACATACATTAAAACTCATAGAAAATTGGTCCTTCTGAAACCAAATATCAGAAAATTATATAGGTTGATATTATTTTTTTTTAAAGGAGCAGATATAGTTCTCATGAGTGTGATTGACAAGTCTTGGAAATGAATATCTTTTTCTCTAGAGGACAAATGCACTAACTCTGCATCACCTCTGTTAATCGGCTTCAACCTTGGCCTTGGGTGCCACTGAAAATGAGAAGATGGTTTTGCCTTTGTGACCTATTTCATCCTTAGATCTGCATAGGCTGACAACTAGAAGGGCAAGTGAATGTATTGTGTGATCTGTATGCTTGGTTTATCGGGAACAGAGTTGAAACCCTGATATGTTTCACATGCCTCCCAGAAACAGGCCTGGGAAGGTAATGATTCTACTGTCCTATTCATCTAGCTTGAGACTGAACCTGAGTATTAATGCTTGGAGGAAAATTACCATGTTTTAACTGCTTTGGTTGTGGTTTAACTCAACACACATTCACTGAGCACCTGCTATATCCCTAGCTCTATGCCAAATACAGTGGAGAATAACATGTAAAGAATATGTGGTACCTGATTTCAATTTCTTAGGCACAGTTTGGTAAGAACAGAAGGCATATGATTAAAACAATAATTAATAAACTCCAGATTTATGTGTTCAAAATGTATAGTCAAGGTTTCTCTTTCTAAATTGCTAAGTAAAACATACATTTTAACTTCTTCTCTCTTGTACCCCTTTCAAATTATCAAAAAAAAAGCTGAAATAAAGAAAACTATATAGAAAATAGAGATGAATGCTTCCCTCATATATTAGAGGAGAAATAACAATTGCTATCATTTGTTGAGAAATTCTTATACATCAGACAGTATCTTGCATACTTCACATACATTAGTTTATTTAATCCCTTAAGAATAATTATTATCAAATTTGCTTGTGAAACATGAGACTTAAGGAAGTTAAATAACTGACCCAAAGTCATACAAGTTGTAGAGCTGTCTCTCAAGTCACTGTGTATGTAATAACTTAGCATCATAGAATGGAAGGGGGTTTATAATTTGTATATTTGTACATGCAGAGGAAGTAAATTATAAACATCTACATCTAAATAAGTATTAAAAAGCTCTTCTATTAAATGGAGAATATAATTCTAAGAAATTTAAAAAAGAAATACATTGTGTCATAGATTAATTAGCAGTGTTTTTATTAGAAGATACAGAAAATAAAGATGTGTTTCATAATTGATTATAACTCAGGTTCAATAAAATTTAAAAAGAACTGTAATATCTTAAGAGTTAAATAACCATGCAGAAAATGGAGGGGAAATAGTCAAGGTATGACTCCCACAAATGTTGAGGATCCAGACTATTTCAGAAGTCTACACTTTTGAATTATGAATACTCTAAAAATAATGCATAATTTTCATGTGATTCAAACTTTTACAGAGCTTAGAAAAAGTAGGAAATATTCCTTTTTAAAGCAACACTTAGATAATAAATAAGGAAGACAAAGTGAGAAAATTCTGCTAACACAGAAGTTAAAAAGTCTGCAGGATACATGAAAGAAACCTAAACAAAATATTGTCAAATAAATTAATCACTGTAGATAATATATCATGACCAAGGAGACTTTAATCCCAATTAGCAAAAGAAAACACTATTGATATATTTTATTATTTAAATATTCCTGAGAAGAAAAAAACATATTCTTTTTCAAGAAGTTCCAAAAAGCATTTGCTAAAATTCATATATAATCCCAATAAAAACTCCAAGAATAATATAATAACTGCCCAAACCATTATATTTAATGAAGAAATGTTTGTCTTTACCATTAAAAATAAGAACAAAAATTATCTACCTAAAATACTCTTGTATAATATTTTGAAGGTGCATTTAATGCAATTACATCATTCAAGAACATATAGAGTGAAGAGTTGGTGGAAAATATTATTTCATATTATATGATGTGGTACCTGAAAATATCAATAAAATAAAAACCTTCATTTGAACAAATAAAGATGTAAGTTGTTTTTTCATGAGAGAAATGCAGCGTCTCTATATAACAACAATTTGTTAGACATTTCTATGAAAAATGTCCCAAATCACAACTGTAATAGCAAATATAACCTCTTGAAGGGAGTTTTACACTATTTGATTTTTTAAATTTCTACAAACTTTCACAAGGACTGAAAAGCTGAAAATACCAAGAAATTATTTTTTCCACTTTTCTCTCTCTATAACTTTTCCAATTCATTCCACCAGGTAACACTAAGTTTTCTACTGTATGTAAAATAACATTACTTTCCATTTTTAATTTTTATTTCCAGATATTTGATTTTTTAAAAATTTCATATTCTGGGAGTTCCTTGGTGGCCTAATGCTTAGGATTCCTGAGTTTTTACTGCAATGCCAGGTTTCAATCCCTGGTCAGAAAACTGAGATCCTGCAAACTATGCAGTGTGGCCAAAACAACAACAACAACAAAAATCTTATTCTATTTTATATTTATTATATCAACAAAGCATGATAAAATCAAATATTTGGCAATTGTTGAGATTTCCTTTTATGGCCTCAGTACATTATGTAAGTTCTACCTTTTTTGAAAACAATGTATTATATTTTACTTGTTCATTTAAATTTCTTCATTATCTTTACTTCAGATACACTTTGTGAATTTCTTTTTTTTGTTTCGTACATTTTTCAATTTCTCTTAGAAGTTCAGGTTTCTTGCCTTTTATACCTCATATCCTTGTAGAGAAGTATTTTAGTATCTGGTGCCTTCCATCTTCATCCCTTGTATCATCATGAAATCAGAGCCCACTATCTACATATATGCCTATTTAATCATTTTTTTTCCCTGTAGCCTGTTTACTTAATCTCAAAGCATTCATCAAAACCTGAAATAGTATAATCAATGTAATGAAATATTACTCAGCCATAAAAAAGAATGAAATCTCACCATTTGGACAACATGGACGGACCTAGAGGTTACTATGCTAAGTGATATAATTCAGACAGAGAAAAACAAACACCATATGATTTCACTTATATGTGAAATCTAAATAACAAGAGAAATGAAGAAACATAACAAAACAGAAAGATTCATAGATACAAGGAAAAAAACTGGTTCCATCCTTCTGGTTGCCAGAGGGAAGGGGGGATGATAAGTGAAATAGGTAAGATTAAGAGGTGCAAACTTCCAGTTATGGAGTAAATAAGTCAAAGGGATGTAATATGCACCATAGGGAATACAGTCAATAATATTGCTATAATTTTGTATGATGCAGATGGTAACTATAATTCTTGTGATGATCACTTTGTAATATATAAAAATATTGAATCACTATGTTGTACACCTGAAACTAATATAATATTGTAAGTCAATTACATTTCAATAACAAACAAAATTATAAGGCCTTGGTTCTTTTAGAGATTAATAAAATGGACTATGTTTAGCAACATAGCTGGGTGTAATTTGATATGGGAAATAAAATATATGGTAGTTCATCACTTCATTGCAGTGTTGTCTATCTAGTAGTGCTTATCAAAATCACTTTGGATGCTTTTTATATGTATACGTATACGATCAATTTTTTTTTCCTGGGAATACAAAAATCAGATTGGGGTTAAAGGTAGATGCATATATAATTGATATCTTCCCAAGTCATTGTGATACAAACTACCCTATATCATAAGGACTAGGAATATCAGCAATCATATAAAAATCCTAAAGTATTTCAGGGTATCCTGTGAGCAACAGAGAAAACAAAGCAAAGCAAAACAAAACATTTCAATTATGAATATGAGTTGCTATACTCACCAGTTCCAGTTCGTCGAATAGAAACTGTTATAGAGTCAATTCTTGTTTAAACCTTCATGAGGCTTTATCTGATACCTGTTTTGACGTCTTTATTTGAGAAGAACAGAAAGAATCTTAATAAGCCACAGGCTTAATTGATCAATTCACTGAAGGTAAATAAAGTGATATAATATGAAAGCATATTATAGGTTCACCAAAAGTTCTGGAGTCCTCACCAAGATAGAGAAGCTCTAATATATCTGGTGAGTATTCTGTTATACATTCAGTCATTTATCCACAACATTTTCATTGTGATCCTGTGATGCATCAGATGTTAAATTAGAAGTGGGTGTATAATTGAAAATAAAACAATACTAGTCCCTACTTTTAAGGATCTTAGTCAATAAAAGAGTAAGCAGATATATTATTTCAGGTTTTGATGAATGCCTTGAGATGAAGTAAATAGGCTACAGGAAAAGATGATTAAATAGGACCATCTGGGCCTCCCTGGTGGCGCAGTGGTTGAGAGTCCGCCTGCCGATGCAGGGGATACGGGTTCGTGCCCCGGTCTGGGAGGATCCCATATGCCGCGGAGCGGCTGGGCCCGTGAGCCATGGCCGCTGGGCCTGCGCGTCCGGAGCCTGTGCTCCGCAACGGGGGAGGCCACAACAGTGAGAGGCCCGCATACCGCAAAAAAAAAATAAATAAAAAATAAATAAATAAATAAATAGGACCATCTGTGATAGTGTGTTCGATTTCATGGTGATACAAGGGATGAAGACGGAAGGAGACATACTAAAATACTTCTCTACAAGGAAGGTTTCTTGTAAAGTTTCCCACTTCCTTGAAGAAAATGTAACAACAAAGTGTCTGATCCAACCCACTTTGAGTAACTAGTATATGAATAATAACTTTGGATAACTAGGCCAAGGGACTCAGGGTGGGGCTCAGGGAAAATAATCAATCATTCAGCCTACTCCTTTCCAGGCCATTAGTCCTAAGGAAAAAAAAAAAAAAGCCTTCCCAGCTCATACCTGTTTTCATTCCAAACTGACTTGGTAAGAGATTATTTAACGGTTTGGGACAACCAGCTAGAAATAAAGCATCATGATTTCCTTCAAATATTTGGGGTCTATTTGTCTCAAGTTCCTTTGGCAACTCTGAGCATCCACAGAGAATTCAGAAAATTTAGATCTTTTCCACATATTTTTTTAAGAGAACTTACTATCAATTATTAAGCAGGAGGTAATTAACAGCAAGCAGTATATTAGATGACAGAGTATAACTCTATAAGAATTTAATGGACTTTATATACATGAAAGGTAACATGGAGAAAGTGGGGCATTTAATGAATTTTGGAGGATCAGTGGATTAGAGAATAGAGTTAGTGAAGCTAAATGAATTAGTTTTCATAGAGAAAAAAATGTTGCCAGCTCAGGTGTATTTATTCAAAAAAAGAAACCAAATGAGTAACTGTGGGTAATTTAGTGATAACCTTCTCTCCCATAGAAGGAAGTTCAAAGAGCATGTCTTATTGACAATATATCAGTGGTATCATTTTCCTATATGAAATATGGCCCATTGAATTTTTCTTACTTCATCTTCTTTTTTTTGGCTCATTGATTTTTTTTAGGTTGAAATGAGCTCATTTTTCCCCTATGGGGAGAGTATTTTCCTGGAACAAAAAAGAAAAATGATTCATCTTTACCTAGTAATAAAAGTTTCCAGCAGTTTTGCATCTGTCAAACCTTGCCAGTTTATTCTAAACCTTGAACTATAGAAACTTACAGGTAAGCAAACAATTGTTTCTTTAGAATCAATTATTACTGTTTTTTTGGTTTGCATTCCTACTGTGATTTACTAATCCTTAAAAAGATTACTCTACTTTTTCATATGCAGTCATGTCATCAAAATGCAAGGTCAGTTCTTTGAAGTGACAATCCCAATGCACTAGATAAATGGGCAGATGGCAAAGTGCAGATAATAGATGACCTTGAGAGCTAGGGTCTTGAAACTCTCAAGGAAACAATTATGAATGCCTTATATCATGGCAGTAAGTCATTGCCCTAAAGCTTTGTCTGTAGGCATGTGCTGTTTTCCTAATAAGGCAGGGAGAAAATGGAGAAACTGACAAGCTGCGTACATGCTTACTCATAATCCATACTAATAAGAATACAAATAATTCAAGAGAAGTTATTTAAATGCCACCTTTCTTCAATGTCCTAACTATAACAAAATAGATCTGGGGAGGAAGTTTGGCTTATATCATGACAATAGAGTTTTAGCATCTTATCATAAAATTACTCACTTCATGATTGCTAATATTTTTTTTTATGTTTAGCCATGCATGATGCAGTTGTGAAAGAAAGTTATTTTACTAAGGAAAGGATCTGAAATTATGGGCTCAACAACCAAAATTATGTATATATCTATTTGTTCTCAGTTTCTGTCTTTCTCTGTCTGTCTCTGTCTCTCTCTCTCTCTCTCACACACACACGATAACAATTACGTTAATCTTATTTTTCTCTTATGCTAATTTTGTAATGAATCTTTGGAAAAATTGTTTAATTCTTCCAAAATTTGGTTTCTTCAGTGTAAAAAGCATATAATATCTGACCTGCTTACATTAGCATACTATGATTTCCTCTCTGTTGGGCTGGAATTAGGCAGTATGCATCAAACTTGTTTTGTCTACACTAGGACTCTATGGAAACTATGGAAGAGTGCCTGGACATGGGGGATTTTAAGGAAATTAACTGCCAGATCCTCAAACTGCAAACTTTTGCCTTCTTACAGCAGAGCCGATGCAGTCGACAACTCAGTTTTGCCTTTCCTTTTTATTTATTTATTTTTATAACATCTTTATTGGGGTATAATAGCTTTACAATGGTGTGTTAGTTTCTGCTTTGTAACAAAGTGAATCAGCTATACATATACATATATCCCCATATCTCCTCCCTCTTGTGTCTCCCTCTCACCTTCCCTAACCCACCCCTCTAGGTGGTCACAAAGCACGAAGCTGATCTCCCTGTGCTATGCGGCTGCTTGCCACTAGCTATCTATTTTACATTTGGTAGTGTATATTTGTCCATGCCACTCTCTCACTTCATCCCAGCTTCCCCTTCCCCTTCCCCGTGTGCTCAAGTCAATTCTCTACATCTGCGTCTTTATTCCTGTCCTGCCCCTAGTTCTTCAGAACAATTTTTTTTTCTTTTTTTAGATTCCTATATATGAGCTAGCATATGGTATTTGTTTTTCTCTTTCTGACTTATTTCACTCTGTATGACACACTCTAGGTCCATCCACCTCACTACAAATAACTCAATTTCATTTCTTTTTATGGCTGAGTAATATTCCATTGTATATATGTGCCACATATTCTTTATCTATTCATCTGTTGATGGACGCTTAGGTTGCTTCCATTTCCTGGCTATTGTAAATAGTGCTGCAATGAACATTGTGGTACATGACTCATTTTGAATTATGGTTTTTTCAGGGTATATGCCCAGTAGGGGGATTGCTGGACCATATGGTAGTTCTATTTTTAGTTTTTTAAGGAACCTCCATACTCTTCTTCATAGTGGCTGTATCAATTTACACTCCCACCAACAGTGCAACAGGGCTCCCTTTTCTCCACACCCACTCTAGTATTATTGTTTGTAGATTTTTTGATGATGGCCATTCTGACCCGTGTGAGGTGATACCTCATTGTAGGTTTTTTTTTTTTTTTTTTTTTTTTTAATTTTTTTTTTCTTTTTTTTTGCGGTATGCGGGCCTCTCACTGTTGTGGCCTCTCCCGTTGTGGAGCACAGGCTCCGGATGTGCAGGCCCAGCGGCCATGGCTCACGGGCCCAGCCGCTCCACGGCATATGGGATCCTCCCAGACCGGGGCACGAACCCGTATCCCCTGCATCGGCAGGCGGACTCTCAACCACTGCGCCACCAGGGAGGCCCTCATTGTAGTTTTGATTTGTATTTCTCTAATGATTAGTGATGTTGAACATTCTTTCATGTGTTTGTTGGCAATCTGTATATCTCCTCCACAATCATATCTTTTCTAATTTACAGAAGAAAGGCATACCTCTTAACCATCCCACACCTAATCGCTGAAATTCTGGATTGTCTGTTCTAGAAGGGTATGAGAGTAGTTTGCTTATGAAAGGGGGAGTGAGCCAAAAGAACCAGCTGTGGTAATCAGTATAGCAACTCACCAAGAATTTCTGGAGTTTCACCTTCCTAGAACACAGTAGGATTACATGTCCTGTCAATGATCTGGAAGTCAAAGTGGCATATGTCATTGCTGGGCTGGAGCATTTAATTTCTGGTAATATCTGCCTTCTGCCACATTGCAGAGCAACTTTCCCAATGACAGCTGCTCTGACAGTGTGAATACTGGACTCACAGACACAGACCAGAGCCCACAACAACTGACTTTCATTGACTACATAGAGGGTGAAAGAAATTGATGAAGGCTCTCGGGAGACTGTTCTCTACCTCCTCCTGGTGTTGGTGATCCCAGGCATCCCTGGGCTGGCAGCTAAGTCACTCCAATCATTATTGCCATAGTCACACTGCCTTCTCCTTTTTTCTGGGTCTTCTCACCTTTTCTCTCAAATCCCCCTCTGTTTTTTTCCCTATGAGGAGATTTATCATTGGATTTATTTATTTATTTATTTATTTATTTATTTATTTATTTATTTATTGAAGTATAGCTGATTTACAATGTTGTGTTAGGTTTTGATGTACAGCAGGGTGATTCAGATATATATATATATATATATATATATATATATATATATATATATATATATACACACACACATATATTACATATATATTCTTTCTCATATTATTTTTCACTGTAGTTTATATTATAAAATTTTAAATATATTTCCCTGTGCTACACAGTAGGACCTTGCTGTTTATTTTACATATAGTAGTTCAGGGATCCCCAACCCCTGGGCTGTAGACCAGTACAGGTCTGAGGCCTGTTAGGAAATTGACTGCACAACAGGAAGTGAGCAGCAGGCAGGTGAGGGAATAAAGCTTCATCTGCTACTCCCCATTGCTTCCCACTGCTCGCATTACTGCCTGAACCATCCCCCCCACCCCCATCCATGGAAAAATTGTCTTCCATAAAACCAGTCCCCAGTACCAAAAAGGATGGGGATTGCTGTAGTAGTTTGTATCTGCTAATCCCAAACTCCTAATTTATTCCCTCCCCACGTCATTGAATTTAGAACATACCAGATATCCAGGATGATCTCATCTTAAAACCTTTAATTACATTTGCAAAAATATTTTCCCTTCCCCTCAAAAAGGTAACATTTTCAGTTTTTAGGGATTAGGATATAAATATATCTTTAGTGAGGCTACCATGCTAACCTACTACAGACAGCAAAGGTAGGTAGCTGCTTTCTGCTTCATGAATATGTGGCCACATCTGGAAGTGACGTTGGTCAATAGAATCACAGGAGTATGCGAGTTGGGGTGGCACAGCTTCTAAAACGGTAACTGTGAAATGGCATAGAAGAGGCCTCTCAATAACCCTCCCTTCTTCCCCTTCCCATCATTCTCTCCACCACAATCATGCAGAAAATTTAAGGAAGACAGCTTAATAGCAAAGACATTAATAGCAGCCTAGAGTTTAGGTGCATAAGCTTTGGGCCTTCCTGTATATGGACTCTTTGGGGGACCGTTTTTTCCAGAAATAAGGACGTAAGGGAGTTACTGCTGCTTGAGAACCTTTAACAAACTTCACCTCGGCTATTTGGTTGGCTCTTTTGTGGGTTTTGAGTGACCTTTGCGACCTGTTTTTTCACTATTAGTGTGGTAAATCAAAAAACAGCAGAAAAAAACTTGTTATAGGCTTAGAAGTGGTCTAGTGACCGTTTTTTTAGTTCTAAGTGTGTAGTTCTCAGACTTTAGCATGCATTCGATTTACCTTCAGGGCTTGTTAAATCCCATATTGCTAGACTTCACTCCTGGAGCTTCTGATTCAGCACTTCTAGGTTGGGACAAGGAACATGTATTTTTAACAGGTTTCTAAGTTATGCTGGAGACTGCTGTTACTGGTCCAGGACCCATACATTGAGAACCGCTGGTCTAGGCTTCAGACATATTTTTAATCTTCTGCAAGGACCCTGGTTGGATTCATCCAGCTGTCCTCTCTTGTGACTCGTTTAAACTTCATAATATAACCCTCATAAGAATAGAACAGTGCTTTTCAAAATTTAATGAGTAAATCAATGACCTGAAATCTTGCTAAAACCAGAATCCTGTCTCTGTGCACTGAGGTGGGCCTGTGTTGGAGGAGGTCATCCAGAGGATGTAACCCTCAGTTGACCTGCAGTCAAGAGGTGCCTTGCTCCCTCCCCCATCCTTGGAATGTATGATCTGCCCACAGTTCCCACAATGGGAGCTGTTTTCAAGGGCATGACCTTAAGAGAACAATGTGTTGTTAAGACAATCCAGACTGAATATGTGTCTGAACCCTGCTTAGACCTCTAAATAAACTCTTAAGATTCTGCTGAGCAGGTGTGGGATCTATTCATCTTGTAGCACCCATGACAAGTCACAAGTCATTATTAAACCTGCCACCTACCAATATGGAGTGGCTGCCTCTTTCTTTGGTCTTTCCTTACCCTCTGAGTTCAGGGTTAGTTTTGAATTTCACCAGGGGATATCCTGAGATTACAACCAAAAACTTGCAGTTTGAATTTCTAATAAAGTCCCAGAAGATGCCAATGCTATTAGTTCAAGGAACACACATTCACTAGCAAGGTGATAGAGAACATTAATTTTCCTTACCATGTTCTCTGTGTTCAACTCTTACTGGAACCTGGAACAGAAGGTGCTTAAGATCATAACAGTAAGTCCTGGTTTGAGGCTACCATCTCTGGAATGTGAATAAAATGATCTTTGACCTCCAGAAGTAGCTCAAAGATCTTCTCTCTGTACATTTTACCTACCCAATGCCATCCTCAGCTTATTTCTTCTCCCCTCACAATGAGTCAGAATCAAGGATTGTATGTTTTATTTTGTCACAAGGTTAGAGGTGAAACTATAATTAGAATATAAAGGAATGGCATCACAATGGGATTATTTAGCTCTTCTTTGTATGAGACTGAAGTGGGTAAAATAGTGTCCAGGCTTTCTCCTACCTGAAAGCTTCTCAGTTGTTGTTGTAGGTTTTTTGTTTGTTTGTTTTTTGTATTTTTGGTATGCGGGCCTCTCACTGTTGTGGCCTCTCCCGTTGTGGAGCACAGGCTCTGGACGTGCAGGCTCAGTGGCCATGGCTCACGGGCCCAGCCGCTCCACGGCATGTGGGATCTTCCCAGACCGGGGCACGAACCCACGTCCCCTGCATCGTCAGGCGGACTCTCATCCACTGCGCCACAAGGGAAGCCCTGTTGTAGGATTTTTGTACAACTTTAGCACACTTTTCTTTGGACTGATACGTTTTACCTGTTAACTAGACTGGGAAGAATCAGTGGGCAGAGATTCTTAGGTAGGACCAATCAGAAAGAAGAAAGAAGTTTGTGCTGGTGTTTTTGTTTTTGTTCTTGGTTGTTATTGTTGTTCTTTGCTTTGATCAAAGGATTACTTCAGAAGGTCTGGCTGAGGAGCTTTCACATGGGTTTTGGGCAGAAACTCTGACTAGGAATTTTTTTTTTTTCCTGGTCTGTTCTGAAGACATCCCTCCTTCTGAAGCTTCATAATTGTGGTGGGGCAAGGCAAAGGTGTCTGTGGTGTAATGGCAGTGGCAAAAGCATCTGTTGGGATCTAGGACACCATTTCCCTGCTACTTAATAATCTCTATTCATCTTTAATACCATTAAAATTGGTGATCTATAAGGCAGATTTGTAAACTAAAATATACTGTTCAAAAAAGTTAGGGTTGAGGAGGTGGGGAAAAGAATGGGAAAATATCAGAGATAACTTGAGAACTTTTTGGTTCCTGGGAGTTATTTCAAGCATGCTGTGTGTGTGTGTGTAGCAATGTAATCCTCAAGGTATCTCAAAGCACCAGCACTGATAAATACTATTACTCCCATTGAATAGATTAGGAATATGGAGATGCCAAGATATTAAGAACTTGCTCAAGATGACAAAGTTCATAAGTTTTAGGGTTGAAATTTGAAAACAGGCCTTTCTTTCACAAACAATATTTCATGGGTCAACCAATTTATGAATGTTAGCAGATATCTAGATATTACTTAGAACTTATGACTTATTACTTAAACTCCTTCATAAAATTTAAAATTCTAGAACTCAAGATGGCTTTTATAAATCATATATAATTAAGGGAAAGGAAACTTCAATTTTGGGAAGTTCCCAATATTCATAGAGATGGAATAATCGGTGCAGTGGTAACTGGGTGTCAGTGGGGTGTCTGTTACCTTTCAACATGGAAAGCAACAGGGAATTCTCCCCTTGTTCTTCTGCCCTTCTGTTCTTTTTCCTTCCTGGAGTTCAATCTGGCAGAGAGAGAAAGTGCCTCTCTGATACAAGTTTGTTCTCAATTCCTGCTTAATCCTCTGGTTCTATCAAAAGGTGGTGAATCTTTAAAGAGAAAATCCCAGATTGTGATTTACACTTAGTTCCTCTAACCACAAATCAGATTTATTAAAATGGCTTATCAAGGGGAACTGTGCAATTTCTTCCTGGCTTCCTGTTCAACCACGTCTTGACCATCCATTGTAGAATTCACAGAATGCACACAATTTTATTTTAGATTCACTGAAACACAAGATAAGATGCAAACCAGGCCCTGCATGAAATTAATTTAAAACCCAATTAGAAAGCATGAACAACAACACTAATAACAAAATGGTAATGCAAGAATCTCTGATAGTATAAAAAATGAGTGTTGACATTGTATCATTTTAAAACAAGTGGAAATTGATAGTACAATGGTAATAATAACTAACACTTATTGAGTGCTTACTGTGTGCCAGACACTATTCTAAGATTTTTATCTATGTTTTCCATTTAACTTATGAGTTAACTTCTAGTGATATTTTTATCTGAAAGATGAGGAGAGTGAAACACAGAAAGGGTGTGTAGCTTGCTCAGGGTCACACAGACAGGGATACATAAAAATGATGCAGAGTACATAACCACGCTTACAGATTTAAAGTCCTCTTATACACAATCAGAGACTGAATGTGTAATCGAACACAAACACACATATATACATATTCATTCAAACAAAGCAAATAAAATTTTGTTTTTGAATGGCCCAAATCAATGGACTTCTATAAGATTATAGGTGTGGCTGTTCCAGCTAGTAGTAAGGCAGTATTTAGAGAAACTATAACAATGTAAATATAGCATTTTTATCTGCAGGTAGCATGGTGAAGTATTATTAGTTTTTACATTTATAAGTTTTACTGCTTTATATTTGACAAAGTCTGAAAGAGTACACTGGTGACATTTTTAAAAATTAGTCTTCTGCATTTAAAGACCACTCACTATTGTCATCTATCATTGTTTTGGAAATGTCACATTGATTTTATCCTCCTTGCAATAAAAAGAAAACAAATAATGGTCTGACACTTCAAAATCAGCTGCCAGTCTTGGGTAAAGCAAAAATGAATAAAAGGGCAATTTTACTTGAAGGACAGGAAAGGGAGTGAGAAAGAGAGAGAACAATGCTCTGTCAGACACTGACAATATTGACAATGGTCCAGAGTAACCTAAATTATAATATTTTGTCTTTTCTATTTAAGAGATGTCATATAACTGATAAATATAACATGTCATATCATAAGTCTATTAACTTTTGCAGATCATGGCAAATTTCTTGAAAATGGATTTAGGTATAGAGCCACAGTAAAGATTGAAAGTTGCAAAATCATTGTACATGGAAAGCAGATTACTTCTAGATAACATATTCTGGAATTCTCATGGATCATGTCATATTAATGATGTATAATCGAGGATAGGGTGTCAGAATCATTTGGAATTGCATTAAAAGGACCTGATGTGAATAAATTAAATTTGATTCCATATGGGTACTGAATGAATTGAGAAGAATATTGGAAATGAACATTGAACTGGGAGTCTAGATCCTTGGGTTATATTGCCAATTTTTACAGTGATGGTTGTTGATTTTAGACATATAAATTGAACTACCAGCAGCATAGTTTCTTCATTTACCAATGGTGCTAAAAATATGGCTGCCTGGACCATATTCACAAAGCTTTTAATTCAGTGTGTATGAGGTTATGGCTCAATAACTTGTGTATTATCAAATTCCCTATATGCATCTGATAATCAGCAATGTTTGGAAACCTTTCTTTTAGAGTCACAGCTGCAGATGCAGGTAGAGAGGAAGCTATTAAAGGGCATCAAATGGACTCAGACTTTGTCTTTTTACCCCTCTGAGTGGACAAACACTTAGTTGAATAATAGCAAGGAAGGATGTAGAAAAGACATCTGTTCTCTGTTTGTTTTTGTTTTCTCCCAATAGATTCTCTAACACTTATTTGGATATCTCAGTGTAGAAGACTGAGTGGGTATGGGAGGTTGAGGATGCGGTGTTTTCAAAGACTGTGAGAGAGAAGGGCAGTGGACTTTTTTTTTCTTTCTCCCAGGATGAAGAAATGTTGATGTCAGGAAATCATTCATCTACTAAAAAATAAATATTTTTAAATGTCTTCTCCATAATTCCATCCGTAAAATAATTCACCATAAAAATTATTTTGGTAGTTTGCAAAAAAGAAAAAAAAAAAAGAAAACAATGGCCACAATACTTTTGTTACTTCCATTAAGCCTTAGAGTCAATTCCTTCACTTTTGAATCTAGGCAGCCTTTCTGAATTGTTTTAACCAATGGAATGGAGGAAAATAAATGTGTGGTTTTGATCCTGAAGCTTCAAATGGATTTGTATGTTTTCCTTTCTTTCTTTTATTAGCCCTGCTACCACCAAGAACACTTCTGTACCAACCTAATGGGTGATGAGAGATTATGGGGAGAAGATTTAGGAGCTTACAGCAGAGGACCTCTCTAGACCAAACAGGCACCTGTCAACCTGCAATCTGTTAAACCTGGAAGGGTTTAAGAAAACTAAGTTAATAATATAAGAGAGTTAAAATCCTCTCTGCCTGATGAGTTCACTCATGCAATTTGATAATCTATTCCTTCACATGATGACAAAAACTTGGCTTCCTAAACAATATGGACTGATTTTACATAGCAGTAGTGATATTCTTAAGTATTTAAAGTCACCACATTTTCAGGATCAAACAAAGAAAAAGAATTCTTGCGAGTTATAGAGTAAGTGATTTATTATAAAAATTAGATATTATTCAATTGTGGGAAGGACTGGAAAGTAAAGGTTCAGGAGGAAAGATAGGACATCAAAGGAGTTGCCAACCAATGAGAAGCCAAGACACTGAAGGGGACTACAGAGGTGAGGTTGATGTGGAGATCTATGGAATACTGTGATAATACCTCTAGAGGTCTCCCCACAGGATCTGAAGGTGGAACTGGGACTGTGGTTTGTTAACAAGGTCAACAGTGAGGAAGAAGACCTACATACAAAGTAAAGGAAAAGGCATCAATAATCTGCCACCATCTCTGCAACTGTTTCTCACCAAGTCCAACTCTGATGACCTTCAGAGAGTAATGGTTTTTGCTCCACTTCACCTTCAAAATCTCATGCAATTTCCTCTTTTGGCCAATTCTAAGATGGTACTATGCAGTGCAGAGCTTTCTGGGATCTGCAATTCCAGATAAACAAATTTAATGTAGTTTAACTGCCATAGTTGCTATATATTAGGTTGAATATTATGTACAATTTGTTAAAATCGTGTTCCTCTATTCTATTCTTTTAAACTTAGAATAACTTAGAAGAAAACTGTTAAAATGACTTGATCAAGGAAAACAGAGACCTCAGTTTTGTCATAGTACTATATATGAATGAAGAAGAGCACATAATAAAGGCATTAAGTGGATACAATAAATAATAAATTTCTTTGCCTACATTATCAAAGTAGTTTAGCAGGGAATTATGTAAGAGGAATTTGCCTGAACTAGATATAAGCTCTTACTTTCTTGTCTACTTTGAATAAACTCATACAAAACACTAATAATCAGTAAATTAATTTTTTAAAAAAGCATTATCTAACATAACATCCTGTGTATTCACTCTTTTGGTTTACCTCCATTTACTCAATTTCTGAAATACAAAATCTGAACTCTATTTATAATCAGCTTTATTCTATACTGTCATAAAACAACCAAAATCAGATTTATAATTTTCCTAGAATGCTCTCACAATACCCTTTTGTAGCCAAACTCTTTTTCTCCTCTCATTGAGCCTCTAGTAATCACTGGCCAGTTTTCAATCACTACAGTTTTATCTTTTGTGAATTTCATGTAACTAGGAGTGTTCCAATTTTCTGTTTGGCTTCTTTCACTTAGTATAGTGCTCAAGAGATTCAGCCATGTATCAAAACTAATTCACTTTAATTGATAAGCAATATTCCATTTAATGATTAGGCCACATTTTGATAACCCATTCAGCAGCTGGTGGAGATGTGGCCAAGATGGCAGAATAGGAAGACCCTAAACTCACCTCTGCTGATGGACACAAAAGAATTACAAATACTTACAGAGCAACTATATATGAAAATGACTTGAAGACAAGCAGAAAAGATTTTGTACAACCAAAGACATAAAGATGGAAGCACAAGAAAGGCAGGAGGAGCATAGACATAATATAGTTAGGACCCACAAGCCTGTGCTGGTGATCCACAAACAGGAAGAATATCAAATTGTAAAGTTTTTCCCCAAAGCTTGTTTTGACCCCCCACATGGGCTCCCAAGCCCAAGAGTCCTGTATTGGGAAGATGAGCCCCAAGAACATCTGGCTTTGAAAATCAGAAGGGCTTATGTTTAGGAGAGCAAGAGGGTTGTAGGAAACTGAGATCTGCTCTAAAAGGGCATGCACAGCATCTCACACACTCTGAGTCTCAATGCAGAAGAAGTAGCTTGAAAGGATCCTGGGTCATACCCACCTGTTAATCTTGGAGAGACCCCTGGAGAGGTTACAGGCAACTGAGACTGCCCTGGGAATGGAGACCCTGGCAGCAGCCATTTTGGGGAGCTCATTCTACTGTGATAACACAAGAACTGGTCAGTGGCATTTTGGAATGCTCCCTCTAACCAGTTAGTGATAAGGATTAAGCCCTTCCCTCCAGCAGGCAAGCACCACTCTGGAAAACCCCAGGCCACATCTACAGGTGCATGGTGATCAATCTTAGCCCTCTAGTAGACCTGCAGCCACTGTGTGAGGCACAGCCTCAGTCAACCAGTTCGGGAGCCAGCTCCACCTACTAGTGCACCCACAGTAGTCATCCCTGCTACAACAGAGAGCTCACACTGCCCACATAGGTGGAACCTCTAGAACATATAGCTCTGGTGATCAGAGGGGAGTGTGCTACTGTGTCTTATAAGATGTCTCCTGCATAAGGCACATCTGTAAGATAGGGAAATATAACCAAGCTACCTAACATATATAAGTAAACAGAAATGGGCAAAGTGATAAGACAGAGAAATATGTTCCAAATGAAGCAACAAGACAAAACCTTAGAAAAATAACTAAAGAAAGTGAAGATAAGGAACCTAACTGATAAGAAGTTAAAGATAATGATCATAAATATGCTCACCAAACTGGCAGAAGAATGGATGATGAACACAGTAAGAATTTAAAAAAGAGTAAGAAAATATTAAGAAGAAACAAACAGAACTGAAGAACATAGTAATTGTAAAAAGTACACTAGAAGAAATCAACAGTGGATCATAGGACACAGAGGAAAGATCATCAATATATAAGATAGAGTAGTGGAAATTACCCAAGCTATACAGGAAAAAAAAATAATAATAATAAAATAAATAAATAAAATAATTTAAAAATGAGCATAGTTTAAGAAACCTCTGGGACAACATCAAGTACACTAACATTCATATTATAGGGATCCCAGAAGGAAAAGAGAAAGAGAAAAATGAAGAGGACTTATTTGAAGAATGGATAACTAAAAATGTCCTTAACCTGGGGGTGGAAACAAAAGTCCAAGTTCAGTAAGCACAGTCTTAAACAAGATGAACCCAAAGAGGTCCACACCAATACACATTATAATAACAAAAAATAAATATAAGAGAGAAACTTAAAAGCAGAAAGAGAAAAGGAAAGAGATACATACAAAGGAACTCCAATGAGACTATTAGCTGACTTTTCAGCAGAAATTTTGCAGATCAGATGGGATTGATAAAATACATTTAAAGTGATAAATGGGGAAAAGCTACAATGAAGAACACTCTACCCAACCAGGCTTTCATTCAGATTTGATGGAGAGATCAAAAGTTTTATGACATTCAGTATCTAAAAGAGTTCAGCCCCACCAAACCAGATTTATAAGAATTGTTAAAGGGACTTTTCTAAGCAAAAAAGAAAAGGCAAAAGCTAAAAACATGAAAATTATGAAAGGAAAAATTGCGTTGGTTAAGGCAAATACACAGTTAAGCTAGTAATTTAGACACAGATAAAGCTACTTAGGAAAGTTAAAGGACCAAAGTAGTAAAATGGTCTATAACACAATGGGTAGATATGGCATATGCAAAACAAAATAAAATATGACACAAAAACATTAAACATGATTGTGAGGGAGCGAAAATGCAGAGTGCTTAGAATGTATTTTAACCTGAGATCATCTACTTAAAATAAATAAATACATACACACACACACACACACAAACACACTCACAGGTTGCTATAAATGAACCTCACAGTATCCATGAACCAAATACCTATAACAGCTACACACATAAAATAGAGAAGAGTAATCCACGTGTAACACTAAAGATAGTTATAACATCACAACTGAAAAGAGCAAAAGAGGACAATAGGAAAAATACAAAGCTATAAAACCAACCAGAAAACAAGTAATAAAATGTCAATAAGTACATACCCATCAATAATTACTTTAAATGTAAAGAGGCTAAATGCTCCAATCAAAAGACATAGAGTGGCTAAATAGATACGAGAAATGACCCATCTATGTGCTGCCTACAAGAGACTCACTTCAGATCTAAAGACACAAACACACTGAAAGTCAGAGGATGAAAAAATATATTCCATGCACATGGAAATGAAAAGAAACCTGGACTAGATATACTTATATCAGACAAAATAGACTTAAAACAAAGACTATAATGAGTATGGAGGTTCCTGAAAAAACTAAAAATAGAACTACCATACGACCGAGCAATCCCATTAGTGGGCATATACCCTGAGAAAACCATAATTCAAAAAAAGTCATGTACCAAAATGTTCATTGCAGCTCTATTTACAATAGACAGGACATGGAAGCAACCTAAGTGTCCATCAACAGATGAATGGATAAAGAAGATGTGGCACATATATACAATGGAATATTACTCAGCCATAAAAAGAAATGAAATTGAGTTATTTGTAGTGAGGTGGATGGACCTAGAGTCTGTCATACAGAGTGTAGTCTGAAAGAGAAAATAAAAATACCATATGCTAATACATATATATGGAATCTAAGAAAAAAAAAAGGGTCTTGAAGAACCTAGGGGCAAGATGGGAATAAAGACACAGACCTACTTGAGAATGGACTTGAGGATATGGGGAGGGGGAAGGGTAAGCTGTGACAAAGTGAAAGAGTGGCATGGACATATATACACTACCAAACGTAAAATAGATAGCTAGTGGGAAGTAGCCGCTTAGCACAGGGGGAACAGGTCAGTGCTTTGTGACCACCAAGAGGGGTGGGATAGGGAGGGTGGGAGGGAAGGAGACACAAGAGGAAGAGATATGGGAACATATGTAAATGTATAACTGATTCACTTTGTTATAAAGCAGAAACTAACACACTATTGTAAAACAATTATATTCCAATAAAGATATTTAAAAAAAAAGACTGTAATGAGAGACAAAGAAGGAAATTACATAATGATAAAGTAGTAAATCATGAGGGTTCCCTTTTCTCCACTTCCTTGTCAACACTTGTTATTTGCTGTATTTTTGATAATAGACATTCTGACAGGTGTGAGGTGATAGCTCATTGTGATTTTGATTTGCATTCCCCTGGTGATTAGTGATGTTGAACATCTTTTCATGTGCTTGTTGGTCATGTGCATGCCCTCTTTTGCAAAATGTCTATTCAGGTTTTCTGCCCATGTTTTTAATCTTTTTTTTTTTTTTTTTTGATTCTGAGTTGTATGAGCTGTTTATATATTTTGGATCTTAACCCCTTATTGGTCATATCATTTGCAAATATTTTCTCCCATTCACTAAGCTATCTTTTAATTTTATTGATGGTTGCCTTTGCTATGCAGAAGCTTTCAAGTTTAATTATTTCCAATTTGTTTATTTTTGCTTCTGTACCATTTTCTTTAGGAGACACATCCAAAAAATTATTGCTAAGATTTATGTCAGAGTGGTCTACCTATATTTTCTTCCAGGAGCTTTCTGGTTTCTGGTCTTACATTTAGGTCTTTAACCCATTTCGAATTTAATCCATTTTGAGTCATACATTTAGGTCTTTAATCCATTTTGAGTTTATTTTGTATATGGTGTTAGAGAATGTTCTAATTTCAATATTTTATATGTAGCTGTCCAGTTTTCCCAGAACCACTTATTGAACAGACTATCTTTTCACCATTGTATATTCTTGCCTCCTTTGTCATAGATTAACTGACCATAATTATGTGGGTTTATTTCTGGGCTGTCTATTTCTTTTTCCCATTGATATATGTATCTGTTTTGGTGCCAGTACCATACTATTTTGATTACTCTAGTTTTGTAGTATAGTCTGAAATCAGGGAACATGACCCCTCCAGCTCTGTTCTTCTTTCTCAATATTTTTTTGGGCTATTTATGGCCTTTCATTGTTTCCATACAAATTTTAAAATTATATGTACTAGTTCTCTATCAAAGGGGAAATTTTAAAAACTACCTGGAGACAAAATGGAAACAAAACTATCCAAAATCTATGAGATGCAGCAAAATCAGTTCTAAGAGGCAAGTTTATACTGATACAAGTCTACCTCAAGAAACAACATATATCTCAAATAAACAACCTATATTTATACCAAAAAGAACTAGGAAAAGAAGAAACAAAACCCAAAGTTACTAGTAAGAAAGAAATCATAAATATCAAAGCAGAAATAAATAAGTTAGAGACTAATAAAGTAATAGAAAAGGCCAATGAAACTAAGAACTGGTTCTTTGAAAAGATAAATTGATAAACCAAACTCATGAAGAAAAAATAAGTGAGAGCCCAAATCAATAAAATCAGAAGGGAATAAGAAGTTAGGAACAGCACTATAGAAACATAAAGAACCATAAGAGATTACTATTAAAAGTATATGCCAATAAAATGGACAAAATAGAAGAAATGGATAAATTCCTAGAAATGTACAATCTCTCAAGACTGAATCAGAATGAAATAGGAAATCTAAACTGATTGATACCAGTTATTAAATCAAATCAGTAACAACAAAAATACTTCCAACAACAACAAAAGTTCGGGACAAGATGACTTCACAGTCGAATTGTACCAAACATTTAAAGAATTAAAACCTATTCTTCCCAAACTCTTCCCAAAAGATTGAAGAAATAGGAATGCTTCCCAACTGATTCTATGATAACAGAATCACCCTGATAACAAAACCAGACAAAGACACCACAAAAAAAAAGAAAAATTACAGGCTAATATCACTAATTAATATAGATGCAAAATTCCTCAACAAAATATTAATAAATCAAATTCAACAATATATTAAATGATTACACCCTATCATCAAGTGAGATTTATCCCAGGGATGAAGGATATTTCAATACCCACAAATCAATAAATGTCATACACCACATTAATCAAGTAAAGCATGAAAAGTATATGATAATCTCCATAGAAGCAGAAAAAGTTTTTGACAAATAACTCATACAATTCAACAGCAAAAAACCAACAATCCCATTAAAAATGGACATAAAAAGCATTTGACAAATTTCACCATCTATTTATGACAAAAGCTCTCAACAAAATGGATATAAAAGGAACAGAGCTCAACATAATAAAGACCATATATGACAAACCCACAGTCAACATCATACTCAATGGTGAAAAGCTGAAAGAATATCTTCTAAGATCAGGAACAAGACAAGGATGCCCCTTCTTGCCACTTTTATTTAAAATATTATTGGAAGTCCTAGGCACAGCAGCCAGACAAGAAAAGGAAATAAGAAAACTCCAAATTGGAAAGGAAGAAATAAAATTGTCACTGTTTGCAGATGACATTTTACTATATATAGAAAATAGAAAATCCTAAAGACACCAACAAAAAACTATTAGAACTAATAAATGAATTCAGTAAAATTGCCAGATACCAAATTAATATACAGAAATCTGTTACATTTCTATATACTAATAATGAAGTTTCAGAGAGAGAAATTAAGAGAAAAATATTTACAATTGCATCAAAAAGAATAAAATATCTGGAATAAATCTAACCAAAGAGGTAAAAGACTTGTACTCTGAAAACTATAAAATATTAATGAAAGAAATTAAAGATGACACAAACAAATGGAAAGTTATACCATGCTCATGGATTGGAAGAATTAATATTTTTAAAATGATCACACTACCCAAGACAATCTACAGGTTCAGTACAATTCCTATCAGAGTACAAATGACATTTTTCACAGAAATAGAATAAATAGTTCTAAAATTTATATGGAAACACAAAAAACCCTGGGTAGCCAAAGCAATATTGAGAAAGAAAAACAAAGTTGGAGGCAACATGTACTCTGACTTTAAACTATACTACAAAGCTGCTGTAATCAAAACATTATGGTATTGGCACAAAAGCAGAGACATAGATCAATGGAACAGTACAGAGAGTCCAGAATAAACCTATACTGATATGGCAAATTATATGGTCAACCTCTTCAATAGTGTGGGGAAACTGGACAGCTACATGAAAAGAATCAAACTGAACTACTTTATCACACAATATACAAAAATAAACTCAAAATAGATTAAAGACTTCAATGTCGGACCTGAAACCACAAAACCCTCAGAAGAAAACTTAGCGAGTATACTCTTTGACATCAGTCTTAGCAACATATTTTTGCATATGTCTTCTCAGGCAAAGGAAACAAAAGCAAAAAATAAACAAAATGGGATTACATCAGCCTTAAAAGCTTTTGCACAGCAAAGGAAACTATCAACAAAACAAAGAGACAGTCCACTGAATGGAGAAGGTATTGGCAAACAATATATCTGATATGGGGATAATATCCAAAATACACAAAGAAATCATGCAACTCCACATTAGAATAATAAGCAACCTGATGAAAAATGGACAGAAGACCTGAATAGACATTTTTCCAAAGAAGACATACAGATGGCCAACAGGCACATGAAAAGATGCTCAACATCCCATGATTATCAGGGAAATGCAAATCAAAGACACAATGATCTATCACTTCACACCTGTCAGAATGGCTATTATCAAAAATACAACAAATAACAAGTGTTGGCAAGGATGTGGAGAAATGGGAACCCTTGTGCACTCTTGATAAGAATGTAAATTTGCACAGTCACCAGGGAAAAAAGTATGGAGGTTTCTCAAAAAATTAAAGTTAGGACTTCCATATGGCCCAGCAATTCCTCTCCTGGGTATATACCCCAAAAGCAAAAACAAAAGCAGTAATTTGAAAAGATACATGCACCCTGATGTCCATGGCAGCATTATTTACAATTGCCAAGATATGGAAGCAACCTAAGTGTCCATCAACAGATGAATGGATAAAGAAGACTATATATAATGGAACACTATTCAGCCACAAAAAGCGAGTGAAATTTTGCCTTTTGCAACGACATAGATGGACTTGGATGTATTATGCTTAATGAAAAAGTCAGACAGAGAAAGACAAATGCCATATGATCTCACTTATATGTGGAACCTAAAAAACAAAACAAACAAAACAAACCAAAGTGAAAACAGACTCATAAATTCAGAAAACAAAATGGTGGTTACCAGAGGGGAGGGAAGTGGGAGTGGGAGAAAAATAGGTGAAGGAGATTAGAAGGTACAAACCTCCAGTTTAAAATAAGTAACCCATTGGAATGTAATGCACCACATAAAGGAAACCATCACTAATATTGTAACAACTTTGTACGGAGACAGATGGTTACTGAACTTATTGTGGTAATCATTTTTTCATAATGTATGCAAATATCAAATAATTATGAAAGTAACATATATTTTAAGTCATCCATATTTCAGTGAAAGAAAAACAGTTGATGGCCATTAGTTTTTTCGAGTTTTGGTTATTACAAATAAAGCTCTTAAGACAACTTAGTGCACGTTTTTATATGGACATATATTTTCATTTCTCTAGAAAATTATCTAGGAGTGGGATTATTGGATCACACAAAATGTTTTTAATGTTATGAGAAATCGCCAAGCAGTGAGCTACAATTTTGCATTCCTGCCACTAGCATATTCGAGTTCCAGCTGTACATACTCACAAACACATTTTTCTGTTTTAATTGTCCACTCAGGTGGGTGTAGAATTATATCTCATTGTGGTTTTAATTTGTACTTCCCTAATGGCTAATGATAAGTATATTTCAATTCATATTTGCCCTTTATATATCTTCTTTGTAGTAGTGCCTATTCAAATATTTTGCTCATTTATAAATCAGCCTATCTTCCTAATATTAAACTGTAAGAATAATTCATATCTGAATACAAGACCTTAATCAGATATACATTTTGCAAATATTTTCTCTGAGTTTGTGGCTTAGCTTTACATTCTTTTAAGTTTTCAGTGTATATATTAGAAAAGAAGAAAAATTGAAAATTAGTGAGGCCAGTATCCATCTCAAGAAATTTATTTAAGAACAACAAAATACACACAAAAAATGGAAGAAAATAAATGATAAAAATAAATCATATTAATAAAATAGAAAATATTTATTGTATTACAAAGTCTTAACATAGCTCAAAGCTGTCTTTAAATAGACTAATACAATTCATGTACTTAACTTATTTCAGGAATGATAAAGGAAGCATAAGTATAATTCCTGTAGACAGGAACAAGTAAACAAATATAAGAGGGCATTATGTATAAATTTATGTTAATAAATTTCAAAATGATGTTGAATAAAGAAATTAATTACTTACCAAAGCTTACTTAGGCAGAAATAGAATATTTAAATAGTCTTATATTTGTTAAATAAATTGAATTTATAATTAAAATAATTTCAGAAAGAAAAACAAAGAAAGAAAAAGAAAAAGAAAAAGCCTATGTGTCCAGAGTACTACATCTTTAAATTCTACTAAACATTTAAAATAGAAATAATTCCAATATTATGCCAATTCTTCCATAGACTAAGTGGGGGGCGGGGAGGGGGACGAGAAGCAATCTTCTACAATATACTTTAGAAAACTCTCCTAAACTTGATACCAAAACTTTATACAAATTGGTAAAGAAGGTAAGTTACAGACCAATATTTCTCTTGAATACAAGTGAAAAAAGTCATCAACAAAATGTTAGAAATCGTTATCTAACAATATAAATTGAGCTAAGCATCATTAACAATTTGTGTTAATCTCAGAAATGTAAAGTCAGTTTAACATTTAAAATCAATCAATAATTGCCATTTACAGGTTTAAAGAGAAATATCAGATGATTGCACAAATAGAAGAAAACTGACAAATTCAATATCCACTTATTATTATAGCAAATTAAGATTAGAAGAGAACTAATCTGAATCAAACTGTTTCTATCTGATAAAGGTCTCTGTAAAAAACTAACAATCCACACCAGTAGAAAATACCATAATTAATGGTGAAGCAAACACATTTTCTATGGGAATGAGGATTAAATAAGGATAGTCATTGCTATCAACATTTCTATTCAACATTGCATGAAAGATCTGAGGCAGTAAAACAAAATATATACATATGCACAACGTTCTATGTTATTTTATGTGATGGTCAGTCAGTTGTGGTCATAAGAGAAAACTAGGAGATACTCAAGAAAACAAAGTTTATTATACTCACAAGTCCTAGAAACAGGAGGCATGACATTCCAGACAGAGCACGGGGGAAGCACCACCATAAGTCAGGAGGCAGAAAGGTCAGGAAGAAGGGGAGAGCTTAGGCCATACCTTTATTATAGTTTCATGGGAAAGGAAAGGCAAGGGAGGGTAAACAGTTTAGGACTGGCTAGTGTGAATACTAGATGCAGGCTTTAAACTACAGAGGTGGTCCCTGGTAGCCTGGTAACTGGCCCTGGGATTACTAAATCAGAGGCATATTTCTTCCTGTGGTGTCTGGGCCAGATTGAGAAGGTTTAGCTCTGGAGCTGTTAGTTTGCATGTCAAAGGCATGGTCTTATCTGAGATTTTTGCCATTCTAAAAATTGACTAGCCCTGGAAGGGGAAGTCTCTCCCCAACCAGAAAATTTCTTAAGATGTCAAAACATCATGATATATAAAAAACATTGGAGTTCCCTGGTGGCACAGTGGTTGAGAGTCCGCCTGCCGATGCAGGGGACATGGGTTCGTGCTCCAGTCCAGGAAGATCCCACATGCTGTGGAGCAGCTGAGCCCGTGAGCCATGGCCAAGGAGCCTGCACGTCTGGAGCCTGTGCTCCGCAATGGGAGAGGCCACAACAGTGAGAGGCCAGTGTACCTAAAAAAAAATAATAATAAAATAAACAATACATGTGCATATACATATAACTGTACAATTGCATAATAATGAATAAGAAATGATGTATAAGGAAATGAAGAAATAGAGCTCTTATTATTTGTAGATGATACAATTACATATACAGAAATTCCAAAGGAATCTACAGAAAAATATTACACTTATTAGGAGAATTCACCAATTTATTAATATTCAACAATTTTTGTATTTTACATACTGGCAACAGACAACACACAAAGGGAACTTTAAAATGATACTATTTAAAATTACATAAACATGAAATTCCTAGAAATAAATCTAACAAATCATGTGCTAGATCTCCATAGAGACAACAACAACAAAAAATTACTGAGAGATACTTAAGATGATCCAAGAGTAACAGAGGAGTATCCCATTTTTATAGATTCAGAATTCAAAATTTTACAGATGCCAATTATCCTTAATTTTTAGACACTATGAAACACCAAATAAAACCCAAATCTTTTACTAGTATTATTATTGGGTGGCATTTACTAGGCTGAATTTAAAATATATATGACAAGGCAAAATGTGAAGAATAACCATGGCATTCTTTAAATGAATTTTTGATTTATGACAAAGGCAACAATGAAGGGCTTTGGCTATAATTTCAGTTATACAGTATGCCCAAACAGGCAAAACCAATCTATATTACTTAGAAATGTATAATTATTTGGCAAAAGTGTAAATAAAACAAAGGGTTTGATATAAAGTTTTCTAAAGGCTACTTTCCAAGGATGGAAAGTGTTTATAAATGTGGAGGGCATTATACAGGATGAGGAGAGGATCTGGATACAGGATGATGATTACATAGGGGTAACTTTTTCAAAATATCAAGCTTTACATTAATGTTTCATGAAATTTTCCACATATGTGTGTGTGTGTATATATATATATATATATATATATATATATATATATATATATATATATATATATAATTGTTTTTCATACTATGAATTATAAAGTTCACACACAAAAAGCCAAAAAAAAGGGGGGCTTTAAGTTCAGAAAGAACCATATTATAATCTCAACTTGTCTGTATGTCCTTAGACAATTAATTAATCACCACTAATGCTTAAGGATCTTATTGTGTGAAATGGTGACAATGTATATTTGCATTATTGATATGAGGATGCAAGTTGCATAGCTACACAGGGATGGTGTAGCAAACAGTTATTGAGTGTTTGTTATTGTCAGACAGGGTCCAAAGTACTTTTCATGTATTTACTCTTTTAATTCTCACATATAGCCTTTCAGATAGGTACTATTATTTCAGAATTTCCCTAAAATTATGACTCATTCATTCATAGTATAACTTCTGTGAGAGCCCAGATCCATCTATCTTGTTACTTATTAAGTCCAGTACCTGGATGAACATGTTTGAATTCTGACCTCAGAGTAAGCTTATAACGAGTGACAGACATGGGTCACCATAAACTGTCTGCCCAGGTTCACCATTTGTTTGTTCAAGACAGACTAATTATACTTTAACTGAAGGAAGTGGCATTCTCTAGGAATGGCTTAGATGAATGCAGTTTAATGTCTTACTACCTCATAAATTCCTCTGAGAAGGAAAAAATGGGGTTTTTTTTTTGGAACAAATTCCTAATTAGAGTATGTAAATCCTTGTAGAACTTAAAAGTTAAGCTTGTGTCCAGATTTTGCAAAAAGGATTAAAACTCTTCTATAACAGGCAAGAAAAAATGATGTTCTCTTTGAGAAGATGTAAAGATGAATGAAAGGGGGGCTTCCCTGGTGGGGCAGTGGTTGAGAGTCCGCCTGCCGATGCAGGGGACACGGGTTCGTGCCTCGGTCCGGGAAGATGACACATGCCGCAGAGTGGCTGAGCCCGTGAGCCATGGCCGCTGAGCCTGTGCATCCGGAGCCTGTGCTCTGCAACGGGAGAGGCCACAACAGTGAGAGGCCCGTGTACTGAAAAAAAAAAAAAAAAAAAAGATGAATGAAGGGGAGAGATGGGGCAGGAAATGAGGACAGAAGAGGGGAAGGAGGAGGAGGGAATCTGCAACATTTCAATAAAGTTACTGAAGCTTACAGAATTTTTAGTGCAGCAACTGTAAATTTTTGTGGAAACCATTTGAAGGGCTGAGCTTTGGGCCCGCACTGACATGGGGCAAAACAGCATGTGAATATGGAAGCACAAGGCAGAGCACATTATAAGAAATCAAAAATTCAAAATTTGCAGCTATCTTAGAGGAGGGATTTTGTCTGGTCCCCACAATGGAATTAGGAGCCTGAACAAAGATCACCAAGATGACCACATGACCTGAAATCACAACTGGGTTTTAGAAAAATAAAAGCAAAATACTGGTTCTGAGACTACAGTGGGATGGGGTAATTCAAATTCTTCACGGAGAAAGTGGGCAAGAAAATCCCATTTTATGTGGAAAACACTTAAAAACATTGAGCCAACTTACAAATGTAAGGGTTGAGGGCTTTTCTAATGAACCTAAAAACAAGTCTTCTGTAGTCCTTAATTTATTTGTAATAGGCCTTAGGAAGTGATAGAAGGAGGAATGCAGGATGCTGAACCCACCTCTCCCATTCTGCGGCACTGACTTTCCTTGGAGGTCAGACACAACGCTTAGCTTGGAGCTTCCAGGATTATTGATGGCAGCAGCCAGCAGAATAAAAGTTCCATAGGTAGGCAGTAAATATTTGAAAAGACCTTTCAGTTTGGGGAATGGTTTATATTGTTGCTTAAAAATGTAGTTTGAGAGCCATGGGAGTCTACGATTGGGTGAGGCATGTTTTACAAATGATACCCATTTGTCCTGAGAGAGAAACATTCCACCCTGTAAATGTCAGTTTCACAGTGACCAGATATGATGAATGAGTCCTCTGGCTCCTATTAATATGGAGGTTACACATTTAGAAAAAAAAAATTAGAAACCATTGCAAAATTAATTCTCCCTCTTGGTGTGGCTAAAATAATAGGAAAGGAAATAGAGAGAGCAAGTTTGCAAAAATATGAAACATCAAGTTTCTTTCTGAATGTCTCTCTAAGCCTCCAACCTTATAAAAGAATTAACTTAATCATATTGCAAAAAAATGGGAGGGCTTGAAATGCGATCTCAGATGGAAACTCCAACATAGGGATGTATAGCATAAATTTCTACATGCTCAAGCTTGGGATATTGCAGGCATGATTCCATAGCTCAACCCCTGAAAGGAATAATAATTACTATTTGGCTATTTGTCAAGATGAGGGTTCCACTGGAGGGAACGTCTTATTCAATTTGGGAGCTGAAATTACACAGCTGGTGAGATATTAAATAACAGCATAAAGCTGAAAAGGGAAAGAAGGCAAGCAAGTAGCTGAATTGTAAGTGAGGAGTAAATAGATAAAAAGTGTGAGGAGGGCTTGAAGGAGAGGGTGGTTGGCTCCTCTGATACTAATTTTGGGCATAATCTGATTATATTTAAATTCACATGATTTTTGGTAATCCATTTATGTGTCTGTTAATGACCCATGATGTCACTTTGCAATTAGCAGGAGTGGTAAATCAATTAATCAACCAACAAATATTTATTAAGAACCTAATATATTCAAAGTCAGTGCCAAGTGTTATAGAAGACACAAGAATAAATTATAGTACTTATCTTGCAACTTACCTGAGGAATTACTCTACACACATAAAATATAGCAATGCAGGACAAAACATGAGACATCACAAATGAATGGTACTATATATGCCATAGAATTTCACACAGAGAAAACAGTCTACCCTTCTAGGTACAGGTGGGGATGGGACAGACAGATATTTGCTGCATATTTGAGCTTTGAGGACACATTTGCTTTGCCTTCTCAACATATATTAAACAAATATGTATAATATGTACTTTCAATGATCTAAAAAGGGTACTAGGTATTAATATTAAACATGCAAAACAAGTTGAGTCTCTATTATTCCATTTTTATTATTTCAAAATAAATAAAGCATTTTCCATTGCTTGATTTGACAGAGTGAGTCAGGAATATCATTCTGCCTTTAGATAAGTATGTGAAAATTCCCTGGGGAAGTGTGAAAATTCCCTGGGGAAAAATAATTCCTCTGTACTGTGGCAAGTTCCTTGGTGCCCTGGCTTTAAATATAACCCTTCAATAGACTAAGCAATGGATAATTTGTAGCAAAATACATGTTAAGTATTAAAGCGTTTTATTTGAAAATCAGTATATGAATGTTGGGGGTTGCTTTTTAATCTCTAGTGCACTTAAAGAAAAGACTGGCTTATATATGAGTTATTGCAAAAATATTTAAGCATCACCATGTTTTATGAAGGAAGCCCCTGAAGCCCCTGGGTAGGGGTTAGAACAAGGACAGGCACTTTTTCTTGACAAAGGTATTAAGGTATCCATTTTAACCCCCTGACCATCAAATTACTCTCTGTTTGTCATACCATTTTAAATTTACATGGTACCAGGGCCTTAAATGTCAGGATTCCTGTTATAACTTAGACTCGTGTCTTTAATTAATGCTTCATGTTCCTCTTATGGTTATTTAGAATTCTCTGAAATCCCTAGAGCCATAAATTTCTTTTACAGGTCTTTGTGGTATGAACTTTAACAAAACAGCTATAAAGGGGTAATAAGCAAGGACAGTATATCACCGAATTGCAGTGGCAAGATGGAGGAAGGAGGGAATATTTTGCAAAGAGATTAAAAGATTTTGTTTTTGTCGAAGGGTTTGGGACTGGAACAAATTGGACATAAAATTTAGGTAAGAAAGCCTGATCTCCTTTAGTGTTTTGAGTAGGTGTAAGTTTCCACTTTTCACAAGATAGACAATTTCATTTAAATCTTGTCAAATTCAAATCTGTTTAACTCAAATGTACTACATTTTACTTGAATGCCTACTGAGTGTCTAGTATTTTCTTGCTGCTATGGGAGTTACACAGAAAGGAAAAGACAAATTCCTGTCTCATTAACCTTCAAAAACTAGTTTTGGAGGCAAGGTTATCATATATGAAGCAATTACAGACTATTACCAGAAATAACAGGGCCTCCCTGGTGGCGCAGTGGTTGGGAGTCCGCCTGCCGATGCAGGGGATGCGGGTTCGTGCCCCGGTCTGGGAGGATCCCATATGCCGCGGAGTGGCTGGGCCCGTGAGCCATGGCCGCTGGGCCTGCGCGTCCGGAGCCTGTGCTCCGCGACGGGGGAGGCCACAGCGGTGAGAGGCCCGCGTACCGCAAAAAAAAAAAAAAAAAGAAATAACATAAATCTGCCAAAGTGCATAGATTAGTCTGTTCTATGCACAGATTATTATTACTAGTAATTTTGAGTACTACTTCATCTCACAGGAAAAGATCAGTGAGAATTAGAATTATCATGGGATACACCATAAAGTAGGAAATATGAAGTGTTTCTTGTAAAATGGATGGCCATTGGAATGTGAAAACACAGAAGAAGGCCATTCCAGAGGAGGGAATAGTGCAGGGGTATTCATAACAGTTAAAAACCCTGCATTGTATAGTGGATTAGAACGTGTTTTTAGATTTGGAAAGATGTAGCTGTGAATTACTATTTTATTGTATTATTTGCTTAAGGGAGAGAGGACTAGTTGGACAGAAATGTAATGTTTGGGATTTGAAGCATGTGTGTTTTAGATATTTCAAGAATAGCTTAAATGATTGAAAGATGAATTAGCATATCCATTGAGGGATATTTTAAGTATAAGCTGTTTATGTAAGTTTGGACAATCGATTGATATGCTGAAGTCTGTTTTTAATTGCATAGCAGTTCTTCGTTAAGCTTCTGATACTACCCATTTCTTAGAAGAATGGGAAAGGGGAAAAGGAGAAGAAAAGGAGGGAATAGGAATCCATATTTACTTTGAACATCAATACCCTACAATAACATTAAAAAGAAAATAAGAAGTTTTAAATTACATCCTAAGACAGATGCACAGAGCTGTGCTGGTCACTGGTCTTGATTATTGTCTCAATTCAGGAATGTTAAGCACAGTGGTAATGAAGAGGCATGCTAAGACAATGGATGTTCAGCATGTCAATAATTATTTGAGAAATCACCACTTTTATATTCCATAATGAATACCAGTTATCTGGTGCATTACAATTGATTCTTGACTGTGCAAAATCTTGTAGGTGTTATAGTGAAGTTGAACATATTCATTCTATAAAGTTTTGTTAAATGTCATTATCACTTAAGTCAGAGCAGGCTAAGTTATGCTCCAGTAACAACTAACCATAAAACCACAGTGCCTTAAATCACCACACATTTACTTCTTCCTCCAAGCTACATGTCCATTTTAGGTCTGAGGGTTCTTTTCAAGTGATCCTCATTCAGGAAGCTGCATAGACAGAATCCATAAAATCTGGGAGGTCTTTGTTTCTGTAGTAGGGAAAGTACACATAGATTTTAAAGACTTCTTTCTCAAAGTGGCAAGTCAATTCTAGTCACATGGCCATTCCTGTCTTAAACGTGGTCATGGTGGTGGGCGGAGGGTGCAACACTAACATTGGCAAGGAAGAAGAGAGCTGGAAATAAAGATGAACTTTAATGAGTCCAACAATGAGTGCTGTGATTTCAGAAGAGAAAGATACACAAAACACCTGACTTAATGGAGCTCAGATATACCCTGGGGGACAGAGGTAATAAACATGTGAGAGAATAAATAATATAATATCAGATAGTGGTAAATTACATAAAGAAAAAAATAGGGCCATAAACAACAGAACAGTGGGGGAAGGGAACACCTTTGCTATAGTAGTCAAGAAAAAACTGCATTGTTGAAAAGAGACCTGAAACTAAATGATTAAAAGAGTCAGCTGTGCAAAACTTCTACCAAAATAGCACTTTTTAGGCATGGAAAACAGTGAGAAGGTGTTACCAGATTAAAAATGAGATGACATGAGGCTTTGTAAGGCAAATAAAAGTGTTTTGATTTTATTCTATTTGCACAATTGTATCCAGAAATGATACGATCTAATTTACATTTTGAAAGGCGTCTTTGGGTGTTCTAAGGTGAACTGATGGATACAAGAAAAGAACAAACACAGAGAACACAGTTAGGAGTCCAGCAATAAAAGACAGAATCTAGAAGTAGGATTTGGGGGAGCCAAGAGTGAGAAGGGGATGGATTAGAGATAGTACAAGGTTTTGCAAGGTATATTAATCATGAGTGAAAAAAATGGATCATATTACTCTCAGGCTCTGGATATGAGCTAGTGGCTGGAAGAAGTTCTCATTTACTAAGAAGGACAGAACTGAGGCAGGACCATGTTTAGATATGGGGTGGTGGTAGATTGGAGGTATAAGGGTTGTGTTTTTTACATATAAATCTGGTGATAAATGCTTGACATCCAAGTGGACCTGTGGAATGACAATTGAAGTTGAGAAAAAAAATGTTAACATTTAAAAAAAATGTTAAAGGCAAATATTAGAATCTGAAATCAATAGTATATTGTTCAAAAGAATCTGAATGAGAATAACCTGAGAATAGAATAGAGACAAAGAGGACAACTTCTGCTTCCAGTAATGCTGCATTAGGGGAGAAGAACATCAATCAGGCAGGATAAATAGTATTCAAATAGTAAGATGGTAAATTTAAAATCCAGTGTATCAGTAAGTACTTCAAATGAGAATTAAAGGCTCCAACTGAAAGAAATTGTCAAACTGGGCAAATTATCTGGCCATCTGTTGTTTAAAAAAAAGGCACATCTAAAATATAAACATAAGGAAAATGGAAAAGTTATTCCATGAAAGTGCTAAGAAAAATTTAAAACTAATTTCAGACCTTTTTATGTAAAATAATTATTAAAAATGAAGAAAGCCATTTTCATAATGTTAAATTCATCAAGATGGTATAAAAATCCAAATTTGTTGATCGATGTCTAACATACATAAACAAAATTATATAATGGGAAAGCATCAATTTTCACTCTTGGAGATTTTTTTTTTAAACCAACTCTCTTAGTAAATAACAATGAATACAAGAAGCAGAAACTTATCAGTGAGAAAAAAAAACATAATTAACACATTAACCTAATTGACATATATGGAAACAGGGCACCTCAAACCTGAGATTTCATTGTATTATCAAGCATATTTTGAGCACTTAAGATTTTTATATCATCTTGCTGAATTGAATATTTTATAATTTTAGTAAAGTTCTTAATCATTCCTCTTTGTCATACTTGTTTCTATTTTCTTTCTTCTGAAGTCTACTTTATCTGATATTATAGCCACTCCAAATATTTTTGATTAGCTTGGTATAACTTTCTCCATTCCTTTACTATTTACATACTTATAGCATAATATTAGAAGTAAGATTCTTATAGACTGCATTTAGCTGAACAACTTTTTTGATCCATTCCATCAATCTCTGTTTTTTAATTGGTTTGTTTAGACTACTCACATTAAATGAAATTATTGATATTTTAGAACTAAAACTGTCATTTTATTACTTATTTTCTGTTTGCCCCCTTGGTTTTTTGTTCCTCTATTTCCCCGTCCCTCTCTTGCTCTGGGTTACTTGAACAATTTTATATTCTGTCTTGTTTTATAGTTTTTGAGTATAGTTTTTTTTCCTACAGGTTACTCTAGAGATTACAATATACATATGTAGTTTATGAGTTAGGTCCTTTTATCCTCTTTTTTAAGTTATAATTATCTTAAATATTACTTTACTTGCATTGAGAACATCAAACAATTTGATTTATTTGTTTTACTTTTAACTGTCACACAATACAAAAATCTGAAGAAAAAAGAAAATTTTATTATTTTCCCCATTTATTTACCATTTCATTGCTCTTTCTTCAGTTTATATGTTCATCTGTTATTTATTTTCTGCTTGAATAGATTTCTTTGATCATTCTTTTAGCAGCAGTTATATTAGAGACAGATTTTCTTAGTTTTCCTTCATCTGAGAATATATTTCACCTTCATTTTTGAAGGATATTTTAGCTTGACATAGAAGGCAAATGGCCATGACTTTTGAGTTCGTAATTCTTCTCAGAACTTTAAAAATATGGTGTCACTTTCTTCTGTCCTTTATGACTCCTGATGAGAAATCTGCTGTCAGTTGAATTGTTCTCTAAAGTAGTGGTTCAGCTTGGAGTTGTGTTGTCCACATGGGCACATTTGACAATGTCTGCAGCCATTTTTCACTGTCAGAACTGAGGGGTGAGGCCAAGTATGTTGATAAACATCTTAAAATACAAAGGGTAGCCTCCATCAAAATGAATTTTCTGGCTCAATATGTCAGTAGTGCTGAGTCTGAGAAACCTTGCCCTACAGGTAATGTTATTTTAATTTCTCTCTAGCTGGTTTCAATATATTTTGTGTTGTTGTCTCTAGTTTTCAGAAAGTTGATTGCACTGCATAAAAACATGTTTTTTTTTTGTTTGTTTGTTTTTTGAGTTTATCTTGTCTGGTACTCACTCAGCTTCTTGAATCTGTAGATTTAGATATTTCACCAAATTTGAAAAATTTTACTCATTATTTCTTCAAATATTTTTTCAGCACTATATCTGTTCCCATTCTGAGATTCCAATGACATGAATATTAGATCTTTTAAAAATTGCCCCAAAGACCTCTGAGCTTCAGTTCAAGTTTTTTTTTTTTTTTTACTAAGTTTTCTCTCTGTTGCTTAGGTTGAGTAATTTCTATTGCTCTATCTTAAATTTTACTGATTTCTTTATTCTGTCCTCTCTATTCTGCTATTTAGTCCATCCAATGAAGATTTTGGTTTTTGTATTTGTATTTTTTGCTCTAAAATTTCCCTTTAATTCTTTTTATGTTCTTTTTATTGAGACTTTCGTGTTTGTTTCAAGAGTCTTTGTAATTGCTTGTTAGAGCATTTTTATCTGATAATTTCAGTATAAGTGTCACCTCATTGTTGTTGCTTATTGATTGTTGTTTTCCCATTTGAGTTGAGATATTCCTGCTTCGTGGTATAACAAGTATGTTATACTTGGACAGTATGTTCAATATTTTGAGTATTATGTCATGGGACGCTGGTTTGTGTTAAATCTTGTGCTTTAGCAGGTACTCAACTTGTTTAGGCTCAAAATTCACATGCTGGCTCACTTTCATAGTATATGATTCAAATTGAAATTTAATATATATTATAAAATATATATGGTTTAGTTATATGTATATGTATAATATATAGTATGTATATATAATATAATATAAAACAGACAATATCAAAATGTTTATACAGTGATGATAGTAATTATCTAAAGGAACCAGTAAAATGTTGATTTTAGAGAAGCATTCTGAAACAGGTGAGAGGAGATGGAATATAGAGTACACATAAGCAGTTGTTCTTAGATATAAGAGAGGCATATGTTTCATTACAGAAGAAAAGACAGATTATGAAGGTCTGCATTCAAATATGGGTTGTATTTTCTAGTGAGAAAATGAGTTGCTTCTCAATTGACTACATCTGGTTTCTGAACACAATATGAGATGAGGTCATCAGATGAACTAAAGGCGGAAGAAATGGAAAAAAAAATGAAATAGTTATCTTGGAATGGGGACAAGTGTGTGTTCTCAAGAAATTTATTAGAATTGTCCTGACTGTATTTAATGTCCATTTGAGATTTGTAGCCATCCTAGAGTCTATTTGGTTAACAAATCTAAGAAATTTTTCAAAAGACCATGAACACAGAAAATTAATGGTGAATGACTGAAGTTATTAAATATAGTGTTAAACACCTGAATAAAGTGAATTTATGAAAATTATCTAATTACTGTTCACTTTGTTTTATGTAGGCCAACAGAGCCTTAAGTAGAGTTTCTGTCTGAATTACCTGTTTTTAGGCTCAAAAGAGATTATGCTAAAGGCATATTAATAATTTATCTATCTGTACCTTCATCAAAGTATTTATTGAATTACTTGTTAAGTTATACATTCAATTTTTTTCTGTGGCTATTTATAAATTTACTCTCAAATACTTTCTTTGCAAATTATGATAGTGCTGTGATTTTCTTCCTGAGCAACTATATTTTGGGCCTATATTTTTTTTAAAGGGAGGAAATGTATTACAAGTAATTATTTAAAAATAAGGACATGTGAAAATCATAAATGAGTAAATAAGTTCATACATTGTACCACCTGCAGAAATAGCTTTTAAGAAGAAATGTAGTAGATCCATCTTTAGATTTCATTTTATGCAAGAAGAAGCAAAATTCTTCACTACTTTTCCCAAATACAAAATCAGTTGGAAATTCTAAAAATGATTCAGGAAAGCAGACTAGCTTGTAGATGTAAGATACTCAAGTCAATTTAGAATCAAACACTCTAATGTTGACTTTAGTTTATAAAAAATTATGTTCAACTTCAATAAAGAAAATAAAGAGGATAAATAATAATTTATGCAAACTGGAAAATACTATACTGGAAGAAAGTTGTTTGACTCAAAGTCATCCCTTTTATGAAAAAATATAGGACTTCACTTTCCCAGCTTTGTCAATCACAATGAAACTTTTCCAAATTATTCTTATTTAGAAAAGTGTGGCTAACAATGATCAACCATTTATTTTCCCACATAATCAGTAGGAAAGTCAAAGTTTAGTAGTAAGGATGCTTAATCATACTCATATGAAGCTGGATTAGAATCTTAGTTTAATTTAATCTAGTAAATTGGCAAATTTGACAAAATTGCCTGTTGGCTATCTCTGCTCCCTGATGTTAGGATCAACACATACAATCAGAAGTTACTACTGTGAGTCCTAGTCTTTCAGTGATTATTTGTTGATCTATCACATGATAAATACTGCACAAATTGTTGGGTAAAACAAATATGAAATAGGCTCTGTGTGCAATTTGTTTGCAACCTAGTGGGGAAGAAATGCATGCAAATATACTTGAAATGTAATATGTGAATTTTATCTCAGTAACTTTAGTGAAGGAAATAGGCAATTTCAGAAAAGTAGAAATAAACAATCCAGAATTATAGAAAGTGAGGACTGGGAAAGTATTGGATTATTTATATTTCTGACCAGGAGTTATGAGACATACATTGATATTTTTACATGTCTAAGAGTCAATTAAATGACTTGGAAATCAGAGTTACATATATTTTTTTTATTTTTGAAATTTTATAAATACTGTTTTTAAATACTTTTAGGGAAATTTTCTAACATATATGTCAAAGTAGAGATCATGATACATTATACATTTATTTATCTATTATCCAGCTTCAACAATAATCCAAACATGGTCAATTTCATGTCACATAGACTCACACAAATTTTAGAGATGTTGTTATTGATGAGAGAATTTAGTAAAGAAAATATTAATTATGTGTACTAAGAATATGCTGTGCCAGGGTTCCACTTTGCATGTTATTTAGTATTTATAATAACGCATAACTGTAGATAATCATATTACAATTTTACAGATAAGAAGCTGTAAAATCTTGTGTGCCACTTCAGGTCCTCTTGAGTTTATGATCTTTGTTAAAGCTCTTGCCTCAGCTTTGTTCCAGCTGGGTTTGGGCTTCTGCACAGGTGCCAGTCGAATATCCCTTTCCTCATGCCCCTGTCTCAGACATTTTTTCTCTTTCTCATGCTTCCCTGTTGATACCTTTTATCAAACCTTAACTGAAGCCTATGCATTCACAAACAAGAAAGGTGTGGGTCAACTTTTGATCCATAAGATATAAGAAAGGGGTAATTTTCTCCTTTCCTCCTCTTTGATGAACAGTTTTGTGATGCCATTGACTTTGCTCCCTGGGGGACAATTCCATATGACTGAGCAACTGGTTTCACTTAGTGGCAACCATCTTGATAACGTATCTTCCTTGTGGCTCTCCCTGCATCATCCTCCTCATCCATCACTCTTGCTATCTGAGATAGCAATCCATCGTGAAATAATAGAATACAAACCTTCGGTCTTAGGCCATGTTCTCTGTGAAACAAGCTAAAACATCAGCTAAATAATTTAAGAATTTTGCCCAAGTGTACTCAGCTGTTATGTGACAGAATTAACATTCAAACTAAGAGTTTTCTTAATCCAAAGCCAGTGCTCGTTTTCTACAATATTTAGGATCATGAGAACCAACTGTGTTTGCATATCAGATTACCATGGATAATATGGCCTGCTTTCCAAAGTATATCACTGCATCTTAGACAAGTTTGAATTTATGATATGAGAAAGGGGATTATTCAGTTTGTGGCCATATTTGAGGATTAAAGAAATATATGAAACCATCCTTGGGTGGATTCCTGTTGGAGAGTGGCAAAACATTACTGATCAGAAGCTGTTTTGTGTGATCAGTCTTATTGACTGGAGGACTTTACCATTGTGTGATCAGGAAGAGACCCAGATATATAATGGAAGAGCTTTAAATATTGGTGCCTGTAGACTATTTTCCTAGGGATATTCCATTTTTCTGAAGAAGAGCCCTTCAGCACCCAGCCTGGCAGAAGGAATCAATGCTGCTGAGCAGGGTGAGCTGAGTCTCACTGTTCATTCCAGATTTTCATATAGTATCTCAATTTCAGTATAAAACCCTCTCCCCACAGCCTTCCTTTGCTTGGTGTACCCAAGAGAGTGGAGGCAATCTGATTTGATTTTTCTAGACAATAAATCTCTTGTCTACCCTGAGTTCTTGAAAAGGGAACTGCTTAACTGCTTGAAATGATGGAAGGGACATAGAAGTGTAGTATCTTATGAAACATATTTTAATTAATCCACTGTTTCTCATCCCATATTTCTCTTTCATCAGTTGAGGTGATTGGAGCTTCCCATTCCTGATTTAGCTGTGAGTTGTCTTGTTTTGGAAACATCTTCTGCCTGCACAGAAAGATCCTACCACTCTGTGTCCTGCCAAATCTATTAATAATGCCACAATATTTTTCATCTTCCAAAAATTAGTTGACATCTCTCATCCATTCTTATTCATTTTGCACTCATGATATTACATCTTTTCATTCACATTTATTATATTGTAGCTTGTGAGAGATTAGAAATAAATGTATATATTTAATGTGACATAGGTGACTAAAAGTTCAATGTTATATTTTCCATAGTCTATTTTCTGCTCTCTTTTAAAGCTACCATTCTCATATTTCCCCTAGTGTTTCTTTCAAGGTTCAGAGAGGATAATATTTATAGGTTAATGTTATATAACATATAATTATTTGTTATTTAGTCATAGGAGAATTCTAGGATTTGACTCATTGGAAATGGTTTAGAGGAAAATTAAACATTTGATAACAATTTGGAATAGAATAACTAATTCAATCCATCAATTAATATGCATCAAATTTATGCTAGGTTTGGGTAGGTAGAGATGAAAAGAAGAAATAGGATCCTCGTGTGTTGGATAAATTTTAAGAGAACAGGTATGACTCTAAGAATGGTAGGTAAAGGCAAGCAATAAGGTAGAGGCCAGGGCAAATGAGATCATGAATTTACTGTAGGCTAAGCTAAATGATGGTTTTATTCTTAATATAAAAGAAAACTATTGAGACACTTTTATCAAGAGAGTAACATGAGTTGAGATATGTAGATGAATAAATGTAATAATGGATTGCAGCTACCAAAACAAGATAACCCAAAGCCATTTACTCTGTGATCATAATGCTCTAGATAACAGATGATTGGAACTTGAAAAAATATATGGCAGTTTATAAGCATAGAAGTAGAAAAAATTACTGATTTCACATGTATTTGGGAATAGATATTATAGAATTTGTTATGTATTGGATATGAGCGGTGACGGAGACAAATTTTCTAATAATGACTTTTAGTTCTTTGCCTTTGATGGAGAGTGATAACATTTTTTTTGAGATTAAGAAGGAATGGCAAATATTCTGGAAAAAGTGCTGGCAAGAATATCAAAATTTGAATACTTTGGGACATACCAAATTTCTGACTATCTTGAGATATTTGCAGAGTGATATCAGGAAGACATTTGGACGTTTAAGTCTGAGGCAAGAAATACAGTGTTCAGAGACATCAGTACACTTATAATCCCCAAATATATGGAAATTGGTGAGATTTTCTAAGAGCATATGAGAGAGAGGTACAGGGTAGTTGAATTGTTTAGATTTTATAAGAGATTCAGAGAAAAAAGGGCTACAGTTTTTAAATTTCTGGTGAAAGAATAGTGACCATCAAAGGATTTTGAGAGAGAGTAGTAAGAAAGAAGAATCAAAAAAATAAGGTACATAATGTTTCAGGATGGAAAGAACAGTCAACACTGCTGAATGATGCTGCAAGGTTTATAAAAGTAAGGACCAAAAATACTTATTGAATCCTTGGAAAGAGGTATGTGAATAGAGTGGGAGGAGCAGTAGGCATATGGAAAAAAGTCGACAATGATAATAGGAGTAACTAATTGTAGATATTGGTGTAAACAGCAATTTCAGGAAATGTGTAATCTTTTTAACATGTGAGGTACTACAGCTTATTTGTTTATCAGTGGAATTATCCAGTTGACAGAGAAAGGTAAAGATGTTACAGTGGGAGTAACTGAAGGAACAAATGGGCTGAGAAAACAAGGTCTGCATTCAGAGAAGCCGACCTCTGATGGGTCATTTTCACTGTTTTAAAAAGGAGGAAGAAGGAGAAATATGATACAGATGATGGTGATAGGATGGTCATGGCTTCTATTTTGTTAGCAAAGCCCCTTGTACAAGTTATCTAGCTTGGTCAGGTTGGAGGGTGTAGAAAGATACAAAAGTATTACTGATGATAAAAGAATAAACTTAGAAAATAAATAGTACAGTATTTCTGTGTGAAGTTTATGTGCTCCTTTGAAGATGGTTAGAAGGAATTATTACTGAGTGTTACCCATCTGCTGGAATGAGCCACAGTCTCAAGCAGTGCTTCAGAGAACGTATGTGCAGAAACTAAAAAAAAAAAAAAAAAAAAAAAAGCAAGAAAAAGCAGGTGGTTGATTTCATATGCGTGTGTGCTTTTATAAGTAAGTACTATGAATGGAGAAGTTTACTGATGTCGATTGTATGTATTAACTATGGAAAGTGGAAACGATAGTCAGAGAGATAAAAACAAGGTGATGGAGAGGCAACGGATATATAGAAAGGAGTGAAATGGAATTCTTAATAAGTTAAAGGAGAATTCCGTATCAGATCCTTGATCAAGTGAGTTGGAAAGATAAGAAGTAATTGCAGAAAAGTGTGTGGTTGGGTTCCTGATTTTAATGGGTGGTTTCTGGTGCTTGATAAAGTTAGGGCATTCGCCGTGAGAGTAAGTAGATAAAGTGGAATAAAGGGAAAGGTCGTGGTAGAAGAGGCCAAAGAAGTGAGTGTCTAGGTGTTGGATCCACATAGATGTTTACTATATTAAGCAGGATGACTGGCATTGGGTGAAGATGAAGGAAGTGAGATTAGATTAAATAACTATGATCCTTCTCAATCGTGAGATGTGACAGTTCTGACTTTCAATTTTAATCACATTATTTATATACTGTATTTTCTCAATCATAATTACTTTTTTCTCTGTCTTCAATAAATATTTAATAAATTTGATTTTGCAAAAATAGCAATATCTCTTGGTGTTGTTTTGTCATCTGTAAAAGGGAGATCAAACTGTATCAAAGTCACATGAAAACCTCTTTCAGTTCCAACAACATCAGCCCATGAGCTCTTCTTCAAACAAGCCTGCACTATTGGTCATGGTACAGCATGACTGTGAGTGTGTGTCGCTGTGTTTGTGCAAATGTGGTCAGGGGTGTAAACATGAAACCAGCCAGCCCAAACAGGATAAAATTTGCTCAAGTGGACTGTGGCTCTTGGATGCTGATGGGTTGCTCTTCCTGTTCTGACTTTGGAGATAGTATGCTACTTCAGGAAGTAACTATTTTTCTAAATTTGACATGATTACTTTTTAATAAAAGGAAACATGGTCAAATAAATGTCTTTTCTGAAGATTGTGACCAGCAGTTTCTCATATTTTTCCAAAAATTTAGATACAAATTTAAGGTGAAAAAAATGTATCTCAAATTACAGTCATCATTAAAATTCTACAAAGAAAATTGTATCTCATTATTCAAAACTCCAATATTATGCATGGCATATGTAAATTGAAATAATTACCTTAGATACTCATTTTTTCCGTTGAAATTGTTAGGTCTTTTAGAGATAAAAAACATGTATATTTTTACGCGCATGCAGAGGATTGGCAATAGGCACTGGTTTTAATCCTCTATTCTCTTACACTACTTGATCTATAGAATTCAGGTGTCAGAAAAAAAATGAACTGCTTCATATTGCATAGGATTTGGCTAATAGAAAACGAAGCAAATGAAACTGGCTTTTTGTTTTGAAATTGGCTTTTTTAAAAAAATGAAGTATAGTTGTTTTGCAATCATATATTAGTTTCATGTGTACAACATAATTATTCCATATTTTTATAGACTATGCTCCATTTAAAGTCACAAAATATTGGCTATATTCCCCGTGTTGTACAATACATCCTTGCAGCTTACTTATTTTGCACATAGTAGTTTGTACCTCTTAATCCTTTACTCCTATTTTGCTCCTCTCCCTTTCTTCTCCCCACTGATAACCACCAATTTTGTCTGAATATCTGGGAGTCTGTTTCTGTTTTTTTAATATTTATTCATTTGTTTTATTTTTGATTCCACATATATGTGATAACATACAATATTTGTCTTTCTCAGTCTGACATATTTCTCTAAGCATAGTACCTTCTATATCCATGTGTGCTGTTGCAAGTGGCAGAATTTCATTCTTTTTTATGGCTGAGTAATAAGTAATAATAATATATATATATATATATATATATATATATATATATATATATATCACAACTTGTTTATCCATTCATCTGTTGATGAACACTTAGGTTGCTTCCATATCTTGACTATTGTATAAAATGCTGCTATGGACATTGGGGTGCATGTATCTTTTCAAATTAGGGTTTTCCTTTTCTTCAGATATATATCCAGGTGTGGAATGCTGGATCATATAGTAGTTCTAATTTTAGTTTTTTGAGGAGCCTCCATACTCTTCACCATAGTGGCTGCACCAATTTCCATTCCCAATAAGAGTGTACTAGAGTTTCCTCTCCTCCACCTCCTCCCCAACATTTGTTGTTTGTAGACTTTTTTTTTTCTTTTTTTTTCTTTTTTTTTTTTTTTTTTTTTTGCGGTACGTGGGCCTCTCACTATTGTGGCCTCTCCCGTTGTGGAGCACAGGCTCCAGATGCACAGGCTCAGTGGCCATGGCTCACGGGTCCAGCTGCTCCATGGCACGTGGGATCTTCCTGGACCGGGGCACAAACCCGTGTCCCCTGCATCAGCAGGTGGACTCTCAACCACTGCACCACCAGGGAAGCCCTGTAGACTTTTTAAATGATGGCCATTCTGGCAGGTGTGAGGTGATATCTCATTGTGGTTTTGATTTTCATTTCTTGAAACTGAATTTTTATTGCATATTATACATTGCAGTACAATCTAGTAGATCCACCTGCTGAAAATGAATTTTCAAACTGGTACTTCATTATTATTTAAAAAGTACTTTTAATTCAGCTATTCTGTAGACATTTGTGTAAACTTGTTCAGGGAAATACTGGATAAATTGTTTAAATAATTCCTTAGACTGTAGTCATCTCCCTCTCCTTCTCTCTGTGTGTCTATATGTATGTGTGTGTGTATATATATATATATATATATATATATATATATATATATATATATACATATATGTATGCATATCATGTCTATATACATGAAAATATTAATAAAAATAAGAAAATTAATTTCTGCAAGGTAGAACAAAATTGGAGAAATGGCTGACTTTTTAGAAAAATTGAATCCAGTTGTTATAACAGCATATACATCCAAATTTTATTTCAAAAGTTATTGTACCCAGTTATACTCAGACTGTCATAGCAATGTTTGATTATCAGAAAATTAAAATGATCTATTAAAAGATGTGGGTGCAGATGTGAATGCAAATGTGTGACAAATTTGTGTATAATTCCTTCTAAAAATACTAAGGCTTAAATTGGCTGAGGATTGTGAATATGTGCAAAGAACCACTAACAGGGCTTTTAAAACATCTGTTTGAATGGAAAGAACAGGGTCAGAATTTGCAATGATAAAGGTAAAATAGAACTACTCCTCTGTCACATGGTTTGCTTTGATGTGTCACATAAGTTTTCTGGGTTCAAATTGCCTACAGAGTAATTGCCCATGTTTCAGTGGCTCTACCTGTTCTCTTAATAAAGGGTCCTTTACTCTCTACTGCCATTCTTGAGTACAATTTCCACTTGTACTAGCCAGTATCACTGCATGTGCCAGGCACCACTATTTCCACCAGACACAACAGGTAAGGTGTGGGGCGGAGCTAGCGTGGCTGATGAGTAGTAACCATGTCTATTCCATTCAACAATGTACACCCAGAGGTTAGCACAGTACTTGGAACAGTACTGTGCTTTAAATTTCTTTGTTGTTGATATATACAGTATTTAATATACAAGTGAACAGAAAATGACAATGGAAGTGATAAATTCTGGTGTAACCCAGAATTAGAGCCTGCTGTGGCAGGGACTTACTGCTAACTAGTTACACACATTCAAGAAATCAAAAGGCATCCAAAAAATAGTGGTTTACTTTCGACTCACTAAGAAAGTGTATGATTTTTGTCTACCTTCTTATACTGGTTTCATCTTGCTTTGATAGTTTTGTTTTGTTTTTTGTTTTTTGCTACCGGTGTTGGTTTACCACCTGTAGGAATCCCATGTAGCCAGGGCAGAGTCCAAGTGCCTGTAGAGGGCAGGCAGTAAAAGTGAAAAATAATAGAAACTGTGGTGAATAAAAGAGTCTGTGCTCTATCTCAAGGAGCACATGCCCTCAACTGCAGTTGACGTGTGCCCCTGGAAATGCTAATCCAGTGCTGCTGCATCTTCTGCATGTCAAGAGTAGTTGAAATAGCTTCTTATTTTAATATATTGGCAAATAAATCCCACAACTCAAAAACAATAATGTTTCATTGGAGACCAAATAGAACATGCCTGTGACCTAAACCAGCCCATGGTCACCCACTGAAGACTTCTCTTTCATCCTTTTTGTGTCTCATCACTAAGTCCCCACCCTAAGTTTAAATCTGTAAAGTGCAGAGAGTTTCCTGAGTTTCCTGATAAATGATATACAATTATCTTAAATGCTTGACAGAAGGAAGTCCTTCACAGTGATCTGAGCTGTGTTGTGGTAACTGTGAAATAAGCATCACTTTTACTCTGCCAAGTAGTAATATCAGTTGCTTCTCCTGTGTACTGCATTTCTAAAATCATAATTTTTCTCATGCCCTCATTATCATCTGGCTTGTGGTTTCCTACTAGAGGAGGGAAAAAGCAAAGGAAAGGCCAATATTGCTTTTCTTGTGAAACAGAGTGCTGTGGGACACCTGGATGGAACAGCCAGCCCAGACTAGGGAGGGGAACAGCCAGCCCAGACTAGGGAGGGGAAACATTGACCAGGAGACCTGTGTTTCCTGCAGGCTAGTCAAGTTCCTAATCCTGGTGTGTTCAGACAGGCAAAATAACGTTTGTGAAGGTTGTCATTCAAGATTATTGTATAGGATCGAGCCCGAACTAGAGCTAACACAATCCTTAGATTCTTTATAACTCTGAGATTTTTGTAAAACAAAAGAAATCAATTTTAATTTGTAGCTCAAATTCTAGAAATTTCCTCCCTTAAGTCCAGTTCTAAACATCAATGTTTAATCAGCCTGAACCGTAAGGGTCTGAAATAATTTGTTATTGCCTTCTGTTTATGGATAGTATTTTGATCATCACATCTGTGCTATGTAGGATACTAAACACATAGTAAGTGATCAATAAATACTTGCAAAATCTAATTGGATTCACAACTACAGGTCTTAGCCTGTCACAGTACACATATGGCCTTAATTTATGTTGGAGCCAGAATATTTAAGAATATATTAAAGTACCACCTGCCAAGTTTCTAAAACCAAGGGAAAACATATTTATACAATAATTGGAAGAGGAGATGAGAAAATAAGCACAGAGGCCAAAGACCAGATTTTACTCATTCCATTTTAATGCAACATACAATAATGAGTGTCTAATCTGCAAAGGTTCTGTGCTCAGTGCTGTGGTGATGTGAATGTGTTTAAGGACAGTTCTGGCCTGAATTATGAAGATGTGGTTCTCCCCTTCATCCTTGTGATTACAGAAACTACAAATACAGTGTTCATAGGGCAAGAACTGTATGAGAACATCAAAATCACTGAGTTCATATTTACCACATTTAAGCAAAAATAGTCATGGATGCTGTCTTTCAGGGATATCGTGTTATCACCATTAATGCTGTAACCAGCATAGAATTGTATTCAACACAGAACCCTGAGAGTTGTGAAGTCCATGGACCAAATGGAAGGGGTGAAGTGGTGGTAATCACACTAGAGTGTCCTTCAAGGCCACTTGATATGAGACTTTGAAAGCAGTCCCTTCCTAAAGAATGCAAGCTTGATCAGACGACAGCCTACCCTACCTAATAACAAGACAGAAACACAACTCTGTCATATATGGAAAGGAAATCATTCTTTCCTATACGTGAATGGGCCAATCATTCCTAAAATGATTTGCATCCAAAGGGAGAATTCTTATCCTAACCCGTGTCAGAAGTGGTGTGGAAGTCTAATTGGAGGGAAGGTCAGCCCTGGTAAGGCTGGTTGTGTTAGGGAATGCTGGTATGAGAGGAAGGTTTTAGTGCTACTAGAGGTGTTGCTATGGGCACTGATGCATAAGAGCCAGATACAGTGGAAGGAAAATAATGAAAAATGCTGATAAGGAGCTCAGAGAAAGGAATGGAACATTTGTGCTCTCCAATAAAATGTAATGCTCTGTTAATCTATTTCTTGGCTGTCCTTACTCTGTAGGTTTTAAAATACACTTTTGTTCCTCATTTAGTTCCTTACACTATATTTCCTCCTTTCTCATCACTTTTCCTATTTTGACACTAACTTTAATTGTGAATAGATTCAACTCTGTATGGGCCTGAATATGAAATATAATGTCAGTATCAAGAGAATCAACGCTTTTTGCTTTATATGAAATCAACAATGTTAGATATGGATAGTGCATATTAGAACCATCCCCAGTGGAGGTTTGGGAAAAGATCACTGTCAAAGCCATGCAGAGAATTCCTGAATTTCTGGGGCAGAGAAATGCCTCATGCCCTTAAATATCCATGACACAGATTTAAATATAAATACATATGTGTGTATAGGCAAAATTTATCAGATCTGTTTATGTAAATTTGTCAAGAGAGCTATTAGACCTGAATGACTCTTCGTTAGCTATTTGTCAGTGATGTTCAAATTAAGCTTATAAACAGAACTTCATTTGAGTTCTAGAAATAAGAGGAGTTTAAAACGTATTAGTCCCAATATTTAGCCATATTCCTTAAAAAAAAAAAACTTATCATCTGTAAACCTTGCTATCTGTAACATCCTGTTATTCTATTTTTCATCTTGTCACTTTATTTCCTCCTCATGTCACTTCTGCATAATGGAAAATCTTGAGGCTACAGTCTACCATCCCAGCTCAACTTCAGATATGTTAACCAATATCCTTTTCTTTTTCAACTTTCTATTTCCTTAATTCTACAAGGTGGCTATATTTGATTTCTATGTTTGTGGTATTTATGCTTCATAAAAAACAGAAAATATTTGACATTTTAAAAGAGTGTGTTGACATCAACACCTGTTGTTTCTTTGAATATATGATTTATTTTCACACTTTGCTGTTTTAGGATATCCAGGTTCTTAAATGTCACCTCCATTCTTGCAGACAAAAAATGTTGGCTTGTCATTGGTAAGATGTCATCAATGTTGACCTCACTGTGGGTGAAATCTAGATCATGTAATGAAGCAGCATGCTTTAGCTAGTGGGACTATACAAACTGAGGGTCGCCATCATGAAGAGGAAGACTACTCTATAGACTTTCCCAGAGAGCCTGGGTTTTGGTGTCTATCTTGCAAAAGACCAAAACAGAACACTTAAACCTTGTCTCCCCAGGAGATGCACCTCCTCCTTCAACACAACCATCCACTAAGAAAATAAAGAATTGAGCTCAGACAGGGAGTACATGTGGCCAAATGTAATAGGCTACTACTGCTATCTGGTGGCACAGATTTAATCTCCAGGTACAGAGCTGCTGATTTGATTTAGGGTAGCAGTTTTTAAGAGCAGAAGGAGCTGCCTGCATAAATGGTGGCCCTCACAGCCAAGCATACTTTCCAACTCTCCTGAATTTAGGAGGAAGGAAAAAAGAGCCATAAGAGGGAGAAAGGGAGGGAGAGAACATGGTGGCAGACCGATTGAAGAGTTGGGCTGTAGCTCACTCGGAGGAATTCTATTAAATGAACTCATCCATCATCTTGCCTTTTATTGATGAGTGGCATTTCTTGGTGGCAAGTGACATAGCAGAACAAATAGCATCAGAGTCCTGGCTCCTGTTCCGCAGCACACAAAGACACATGGGCCCCCAAACAATGAGTCATTACTTATTACATCCATTATTAACTCAGCTCAGCCTCATTAGGCTTAGAAATTGAGGAGAGAGAAAAAAAAGTCAGAAGCTAAGTAACACCAAGTACCCACACATCTAGGAGGAAGGGGGTGGTGTGGGAGAGACAGTGAACAAGTGAAGGACAGTTAAAACCAGCAACTCAACAATTGTGACATTTTCGAATCCTGAGGGTCATGGATAGTTGATTGTGTGTTTTCCCTTTTCTGACATAATTCCACTGAGGACAACATTTTAAAGTAGTAGGGCTGAAGTGAAGAATATAGGAAGTACATCATTATCTATCACCAGCCCTTCAAGATAAAGTTTATTAGGAAGCAGTGCAGTCCCTTTATTAATGGATGTTTGGAGGTTGCTATATGCTGAAACCCATATGCATGCTCACATCTTCTAAAGGGACTTCTAGAAGTGACAGGGACAACCTGCTTCTGCTGTAAAGCAGTACGCTTACTAACAGTATTGCAAGAATGCAGGGGAATCTTTTTCTTATTATTGTTGCTCCTACATCTACCTGTGCATTCTCAAAGATTGTGCTGCACCCGAAAGTAAACAGGTTTTCTGGAATTTAATTGCTCTAACACAGAATTCAGATAATTAGAAGAGAAAATTGCTTTTATATGTTAGCAATGCTGCATGATGATGGAAATACTATAAAGTATTAGAACTAGTTCTCTGGAAATTATTGTCTTCTGGGACAAAATATGGACTCATGTTTAGAACAACTTATGGAAGCATCTCTTCTTTTACTGTTAACCATGAGGAAAAATGATGTTTTATATGACTCCATGTGAGACTAATTGATCAACTCTGTCAGTCAAATTCCTGGTTAAGTCAAAATATTGGCTATATTTTTTTCTCCCTGAATATTAATAAAATAAACAAATTTGCCCATGTGGCTATGACTTCTTGATTCTGCATACATAATCAGTATTATTCCTAGGCTTTCACATTCTTTCTTTTTGAATACAGTCTTTAAAGGTTTCAATCTCTTAAGATAATATAAGAATAGATTAGATTTCTTGAGTATTCTCTCATTTGGACTGCTGAAACACTTATTTTTCTATGAGGCCGTTGAAACTTATAGTATTGTTTATTTTGCATCCTATATACAGTAGATTGTTCAGCCAAAGTATGTTTACAGGCTGGCAATTGATTAAGTTGGAAAGTCACTGAGAGAAGGGAAAGCATTCAAATCCATAGTATTTAAAACAAATGTTGAAGTTCGTCCTTTTGTAAAGTTGTTATTTTGTTAAAATAATATTTTGTATAGGAAATAAATGCAAATTGGTCACCAAAATTGGTGAAATATACAGCTATATAAGTAAAGCTTATCAATGTTAACTTTCCCTCTGTGGGTTTTCTATGTCTACATTTAATTACATATTTGGAAAATAATTAAATGTTCTTAGAAAGTGGAGCTATATACACTAACAGATTGTAGGATACGGAGTTTGATTACACATATATTTGAGATCTATTTTAACACTTCATAAAAATAATTGATTTATTCCATTATACATTCATCTAGTTATCTAATATAGTGTTATTTAATGTGTATTATAATTATGAAATTATGAACAGTAAAACCACACTATAACCTCTCATCTTACCATATAAATGGATGCTATTTCTCTCCTGACACTAGTATTAAAGAAGAAATAGGAAGAAAGAGAACAGAAAAAGAAGAAAAGGAGAGGAAGAGGAGGAAGAGAACTATATTTTAGTTCGTCTTGTTAATTTTGAAATTTAAGTTTCTGATTATAATATTTCCAAAATATCACCAAATGTATTTTATTTTGTTCTCTTTCAGACTGGATTAGGCATTTATCTGTCAGCTGTGGTTTGGATGAAGGCATCTAGCAGAGAAGAATGTATTAGATATAAATGATATTCACTTTTTGATTTTGTTCTTGAGCAACTTCTACCTCAAAATATGTTCATAGTTATTCTTTCGTTTGGACTTTTATGCTAGGAGGGATAGATCTACCAGTTTTATCTGCCTATAAGTCTGCATTGTCATAAGTTCTCCCTCTGGAATAACAGAATAAATCTCTTTTCCATCAAATGTCCTCAAAGCTATTCAAAGATAATTATGATGTCTTTTAACATTCTTCTGTTTTCCAGTTTCTGCACACTCAATTTGCTCAACGCTACTGTATGGAAGAGTCATTTTATGCCAAGTCATCATGTAGAGAATAAAAATGTCTCTGGAATAGGAATGTAGTAGCAACTTGGTGGCTTCATTTGCTCTCCAGCACACACTTTTGCCCAGGAGACTCCTTCATCTTTGTTCTTCTAGTTCAAGGGGGCTGGACCCAAAGAATAGTAAATATTTTCTTAATGCAGAGCTGTCTTTCCAATGATGAGATCATGTGCCCTAGAAAATACCACTGATGAAAATTTCCTCCTACACTCGGAGGTTTCTCTATTAAAGAACTGGCTCTTGTCCAATTCACCTGATTTCCCACTAAAAATTTCCACAGTGTTTTCCCTTCTAAACCAGCAGATTTGTCTGTGGGTTATTGATGAGAAATGCTCTTCTCACAACAAAATGCCTTATACTACAGAGCAGAACTGACATGTATCTTCATTTTTTACAAATATGCTCCAGTGGGATAGAATTCCACCTGATTTTCCCTTTGTTGCTACCTCTTCTTCTTTGAACTCACTATGATCTGAAGAAAACAAGGACACAAGAAAATGTGAGTGACATTTTACTACCATGCAATTCATAATCTTCCACCTCTGACTCTAACCCTTGTCTTGCATCAAGTTTAAACACAAATCTCTCTCTTGATGGTGAACTTGCCCACCCCACCCCCCCTTTCCAGTATACCACCAGGGACATGCAGTAGTTGCTCATGTCTCTCACAGCTATGGATCTCAGTCCTTGTGAATTCTCTAAGAAGGTACACTTTTAGTGAGACTTGCTTGCCAGACTCCCAACACTCAAACACTTCTGACTATTCAGGAGAAACACTTTCCCTGAAATTTCTTCCGCACATTTGCCAAGATTTGCAAACAATTTGGTCTTAGATATTCCTATGAACCCTTTTGACAATAGCCTTCTACTTGGTCAAGAATTCTCTTAAAGCATCATGAACACTTCCAAGCAGAGCTTTCCCAAGTCTGATTATTTGTATGTGGTTTACAGGACATCAGCCTCCTGGCTTCTGAGTCTAGTGGGGGACCCACCCTTTGCTGAAGTACAGCTAATCCAATCAGGTTACCATTTAATGCATAATACTGTCTGATCTGATATATACATTCACTGCCCTGTCTACTCAGGTTAAACCAAAGTTACTTCAGCCAAATAAATTTCAAATCTTTTCCACTTTAAATTTATTTTCTGTTTAGATTCCAGATATAACGTCTGGATATATTGATGTTCATTACAGCTAAGTTCAAGCACTTTTTTTCCCATAGGTATTGACCTATGAAAAACGCGGGAGCATTGACTCACCCCAGTAGAGATCTAGAGAAGCTTATGGAAAAGAGAGATCCAATGCTGTGATTGAGTTGGTTTTTGAATGGGACTTAAAAGCCCTATAGAATTAGCCACAGGCAAGGGCTGAGTAAACACCTGTCTGCTGGTATGATTGAGGAGTGACAGGTAATCTCACTGCCCAAATATATGCATATCTCCTAAACTGCCATGCTGATATTACAGAATCATTCCTTTGGGTATTATTTCTAAAATGTCTGTGTAAAAATACAAATACTTTACCTAGAAGTAATGGAACATTAAACCATTTATAGTCATTTAAATTTTAGTTAGGCTTATAACATTGACACAGAGCTAGAGTAAATCCAGGAAAACAGGGTATATGACAGAATTATTGATTTAGAAGATGGAAAGTAGTAACTCGAAGAAGGCGATGAAAATTTGAAGATGGGATAGAGTTGCACATTGGAGACAACAATACCTTGGTAGGGCAGTTTAAGGATCAGTAGGTAAAAAAGGGAAGTGAAGTAGCATCAATGAATGTCTTTCCAAAATTTGCCAAATTCACCAAGATCTGACCCTGACACTCTGAGCTAAATCAAAACTGATTACTTTGAGTATTTAGACCATGTTAGGAATGGTTGGTTGTTGAGTAGAAATAGCTTAGGATCCAGGAATTTCAAACTTTAAATTTGCCCTTGGATGTTTGAGAGTATACAGTCAGCCCTCCATATACACTGGATTCTGCATTTGCAGATTCAACCAACTGCTGAGAGGTCTGGGTTTGGTAAAATCTGCATATGCATACTCACAGATAGGAAAGGCCAATTGTAGGATGTCATTTTATATAAGGGTCTGGTATGGGGACTCTGAGTGTCCTGGAACCAATCCCCCATGGATATTGAGGGATGACTGGGCCTGAGTTTCTTTTATTTAGTGGAAATAATTGGCATACCTTTCTCTCAAATATTATCTTTATATCATCATTATTATTTTCTTCATTACCCTGCAGAGTGTAGAAGAAAAATTGAACAACATGGCATTGGACAGACTTTATTTAAGACTATTTCAATAGGGGAGAGAGATTTAATTCAATACCACTAAAAGTAAAGGAAGATAATATTTTTATTTGTTTATATGATGAGAACTTGTAAGATCCACTCTCTTAGCAACTTTCCAGTATGCAATACACTGTTATTAAGTGTAGTCGACATTCTGTACACTACATCCACATTATTTAATTATTTTTTAACTAGAAATTTGTATCTTTTGACTCCCTTCTTCCATTTGCCCACCTCTCACCCCCTACATCCCCAGTCTGGTAACCACCAATCTATTCTCTGTATCTGTGAGCTTTTAGTTTGTTCGTTTGTTTCCACATGCAAGTGAGATCATACATCATTTGTTTTTCTCTTTCTCACCAATTTCACTTAATATAATGCCCTCAGGGTCCATCCATGTTGCTGCAAATGGCAAGATTTTACCCTTTTTATTTTTATTTATTTATTTATTTATAGAAACATTCTCAAACCTCATTGGAAAACATGTTCATACAGGTGATGTAATGGAGGCCAACCCTGGAGTGGGCCCCCTGCACACTAGGGCTACTGCTTCTGACTCTGGGGGTGGGGGGGCCCACACGTCTGCTACCTCATCACTGAGCCTGGTGGCTTCTCCCCACTGCAGGCTATGGTGACACCCACAAAGGAAGTGTTTGCCTGTGGCTGGGCACCCCCATTAATGACAGTCCTCTGTGACAGTCTTCACAGCAAGAACAACAGTCCCTACTCCAAACTAAATCCTACCCCCACCCCCAATTAAATGCAGGTCTTCTCAGCTACAGGTCTTCTCTTTTTATGGCTGAATAATATTATAATATCATTCTTTATTGATTCATCCATAGATGGACATTTGGTTGTTTCCTTATCTTGACTATTGTAAATAATGCAACAATGAACATATGTGATATATGTAGGTACATATATCTTTTAAAGTGCATATTTTCAGTTTCTTTGGAAAAAAATATCCAAAAGTAGAATTGATGGATCATATTGTAGTTCTATTTTTAATTTTTTAAGAAAACCCCATACTGTTTTCCATAGTAGCTGCACAAATATACATTCCCACAAGCAGTGCACAAGGGTTCCCTTTTCTCCACATTCTTGCCAATATTTGTTATTTCTTGTCTTTTTTATAATAGTCCTTCTAATGAGTGTGAGGTAATATCTCATGGAAGAGGATTTTTAAAAGCCTAAGTGAGTTAATGGAAAAATACTAGAGGACTTTGTGTCCACAGGTATTGGTGAGTATGATTAGGTCATCTATGTTTGCTAATAATCTATTACTGAAGTTAGACTCTCACTCTCCCACAGTGACTGGGAGTTAAGGAATGCAGTATCCTTCAATGATTGCATTTCAGAAAGATGACACAGATCTCTGAGAAACACATTTCTGGATTGTAGAAGACTTGCATCTCAAAAGGACAGAGAAAGAATTTATAATTGAAAGTTTTCTAAAGTAAATGTTCTAAGGAAAAGGAGGACATTTTAGGAAGAAACCTATCTAAAGTTTAGTCAAAGTGTATGATCCTTTTTATGTATTGTTGAATTCAGTTTGCTAATATTTTTCTGAGGATCTTTGTATCTATATTTATCATGTATATTGTCCTGTAGTTTTCATTTTTTATAGTGTCTTTGGTTTTGGTATCAGGGTAATGGTAGCTTCATAGAAATGAATTTGGGAATATTCCATTCTCTTCAATTTTTTGGAATAGTTTGAGAAAAATAAGTATCAGCTCTTCTTTTTGTGTTTCATATAATTCTCCTGTGAAGTTGTCCAGTCCTTGATTTTATTTGCTGGGAATTATTTATTTATTTATTTATTTATTTATTTATTTATTTATTTTACAACTTAAGTTTCATAACTAGTGATCAGTCTGTTTAGATTGTCTATTTCTCCTTGTTTCAGTCTTTGAAGGTTTATGTTTCTAGAAATGTGTTCATTTCTTCTAGGTTGTCCAATTTGTTGTATCTCTGTGATATCAGTTGTTATTTCTCCTCTTTCATTTATTATTTTGTTTATTTGGATCCTCTCTCTTTTCTTCTTGAGGAGCCTGGCTGAAGATATAAACTTTTTTATCTTTTCAAAAAAATCAGCTCTTGGTTTCATTGATTTTTTTTTTTGGGGGGGGTTCTTATTTAATTTCTTCTCTGATCATTATTATTTCCTTCCTTCTGCTGACTTTCAGCTTTGTTCTTTTTCTAATTCCTTTAGATCATAGGTTAGGTTGTTTATTTGATATCTTTCTTATTTCATAAAGTAGTCCTATATCACTATAAACTTCCCACTTAGAAATGCTTTTGATACAACCCATAACTTTTGAAAAGTTGCTTCCATTTTCATTTGTCTTGAAGTATTTTCTGATTTCCTCTTTGACTTCTTTATTGGCCCACTGGATTTTAGTAACATGTTGTTTAGTTTCCATGTGTTTGTGGTCTCCCATTTGTCGTTGTGTAATTGATTTCTAGTTTCATACCACTGTGGTTGGAAAAATGCTTGATAGCATTTCTATATTCTTAAATTTGCTTTGTGGCCTAATATATGATTTGTCCTGTAGAACATTCCATGTGCACTTGAATAAAATTTGTATTCTACTGTTTTTGTATGGCATGTCCTGTAGATACCCATTAAATCTAACTGGTCTGTTATGTCATTTAAAACCAAAGTTGTCTTAGTGATTTTTGTTTGAGTGATCTGTCAATTGATGTAAGTGGAGTATTAAAGTACCCAGCTATCATTGCATTACTGTCAGCTTCTCCCTTTATGTCTATTAATGTTTGGTTTATATACTTAGGCGCTTGTGTACCAGGTGCATATGTGTTAATGCGTATAATATCTTTTTTTTTTTTTTTTTTGTGGTACACAGGTCTCTCACTGCTGTGGCCTCTCCCATTGCAGAGCACAGGCTCCGGACGTGCAGGCTCAGCAGCCATGGCTCACGGTCCCAGCCGCTCCGCAGCATATGGGATCCTCACAGACCGGGGCACAAACCCGTATCCCCTGCATCGGCAGGAGGACTCTCAACCACTGTGCCACCAGGGAGGCCCAATATCTTCTTTTTTATTGATCCATTTATCATTATATAATGCCCTTCTTTGTCTTTCGTTACAGACTTTGTTTTAAAATCTATTTGCAAATGATACAACTGATAGGAGGTTAATATCCAAAATGTATAAACAGCTTATATAATTCAAAATCAAAAACACAAACAACCCGATTAAAACATGGGCAGAAGATATGAATTGACATTTTCCAAAGAAGACATACAGACAGCCAGAGGCACATGAAAAGGTGCTCAACATTGCTAATCATCAGATAAATGTAAATCAAAGCCACAATGAGATATCACTTCACACTTGGCAGAATGGCTAACATCAAAAAGTCTACAAATAACAAATGTTGGAGAGGATGTGAAGAAAATGGAACCCTTGTACACTGTTCTTGGAAATGTAAATTGGTTCATCCATATGGAAAACAGTATGGAGTTTCCTTTAAAAAATTAAAAATAGAACAACTTTTTGATCCAGCAAGTCCACCCTTAGGTATATATCCAAAGAAAATGAAAACACTAATTCAAGGAGATACATGCACCCCAATGTTCATAGCAGCATTATTTACAATAGCCAAGATATGAAAGCAACCTTAGTGTCAGTCAACAGATGAATGGATAAATAAGTTGTGATATATATTTATACTATGGAATATTAGTCATAAAAATAATAAATTCTGCCATTTGCAACAACACAGATGGAACTAGAATGTATTATGCTTAGTGAAATAAGTCAGATAAAGGAAAACACTCTATGTTATCACTTATATGCAGAATATAAAGAAAGAAACAGACTCACAGATATAGAGGACAAATTGATTGTTACCAGTGGGGAGAAGGAAAAAGGAACTGACAAGATAAGGGTATGGGATAAGAGATAAAAACGACTATATATGAAGTAAATATGCAACAAGGATATGTTGTACAGCACAGAGAACATATAGCAATTATTTTGTAATAACTTTAAACGGAGTACAATCTATAAAAATATTGAACCATTATGTTGTACACTTGAAACTAATATAATATTATAAATCAACTATATTTCAAAAAAAATAAAGTTTAGTCAAGCTGAGGAAAACATTAAGGCCACCTTTGTCAAAAGAGTACTCCAAGTAATTAATTTATTATTCTTTTTTTTCTACAGTTTGACCTCAACTAATTGCCTCAGACTTTTCCCTCTTCCCCTTTATTCCAGATATTATGTAATATCCAGACACTATATAAATATACACACAGAGCAGAAACATTTGATTAAACTTTTGTTTAAACTTTTTTATTTGGTTAAACTTTTTCTTTGTATACATAATTACACTTTACATTTAGGAAACATTCTTATTTTTTTTTCAAATAATTTATATCATTTACTTTGATTTTTTTTTCTTTGCTACAAACCTAAACAAAGCAGGCTTGTGCCTATTTTACAACTGGAGACAGACACCATTTTATACGAGGTCACATGGGTTGGTTCATGTCTCATGCTTTGCACAGCCACACTGCAATTGATATCACTAAGGAGCTCAGTCTCTGTTTAGTTTTATCTATCTCGTTTTTTAAATTTGATCTCAAAACGTTATCTTCATCCCAAACCCAAAGAAAGCTGATGCCAGTGGAGCCAGTGGGGACAGAAGAAGTGGGTTAGAGAAAGATGCGTTGTGAAAGCGTAGATCTTCTCCATGTTATTCTCTGAGGAGCTGGCTTCCAAGTTCTTCTTGGCAAGTGAGTGAGTATTTGAGTGTCTCACAGTTTTAATTAATTCTAAAAAGAAAAGCAGAGGGAAGTAGAACGGCTTGACAGCTGCCCTACACATCAAAGTGTCAATGCCAGTTAACAGATGCCACTGATAAGCTGCTTTCAACTTGTTTTCGTAAGTCTATCAGCAGAATGGCAGGAAGTTTTTATAATTTATTTCATTGCTTTAGACTCAAGCAAAATAGTACTTCCTCTAAAAATGCACATTCAATATATGTACTTCCTTGGACATTATAGCCGTTGCCAGTGGTTGCTAATTTTCATGTGCTCCTGACTATCATCAGTAGCACCTAAAAAATTTTATTGGGCATCTACCATGTGAAAGAATCTACAGTGAAAATTAAGTAGTATAAAAAGATGCAGACAAAAACTTTACTCTTAAAGGGCTTAAAATCTAGAATAAGAAAAACATAACAGTACACAAAACTATAAGACAATAGTTACTAAGAACTAATATTAATAACAAGAAATACTGACATTATTAAAGCTGGGACTCATATATTTTTATAACTTCAATTATTTTCCTCTTGGCTGTTATCTCTCTATTTTCTTCTTTTTTTGGTCTTAGTATGATATTCCAAAGTACCTCTTAAATCCACAGAGCTGCTTCTATGGGAGTCATTAATTGTTGTTAATTAAAGAAGCTTTATTCTTGCCCTTGAGCAAACAGAGTCAGTGTTGAATGAAAGTGCCTGATTTGGAAAGTGACTGGGAAGATTGAGTAATTTTTGCAGGTTAAGTCAGAAGTCTACTCATTTCAAGAATTTTAGTAGATTTTAATAATGAAAAATAACAATATAATAGCAACATTTAAAATTTTTATTATTCATTATAGTTAAAGAAACTTACATATATCCATATATTCATTTAATTCCTATATAAATTATGTGATGTTTTCAACAATTGATATTGTCCTTTTAGAAATTAGGAAACTGAAACTCTAGATTAAGGTTGTAAAGTTGAAGCTAAGGATCAGAATTCATGGTGTTCCCACTCTGACCATTTTCACACTGTTACATTGTATCTGAAATTCCAAGACCCCAAAGCAAATTTACTGAAGAGTGAACTATGAGACCTTATTCTAAGACCTTCTTATCTACCACTTTACTTCTCCAATCCCAGCTGTTGCCTCCCTCTAGGAGGAAGGTTTTTATTGCTTCATCTTTCTTGACAGAGACAAAGGAGGAGATCATGTGGATAGCCTGTAGAAATTGCCTGATACTATTATTGTGTATCTGCTATATCTTTCTACCTAATCCTTCTGGTCCAAGGTTAGGAAAGGGACTTTGGAAAGGTTAATATTAGGAACTCAATAGCAAGGTTTATTTATCCTTCAACTTTCCACTAGAGTTACCTCCTCTTGGGAATTTCTCAGGCACACACAGCATGAGTTGACGTACCTTCCTCTGTCTTTGGTAGCTTCCTAGACTTATCTCTATTGCAGCAGAATGTGTACATTCATTATAATATAATGCTTTTATTGTAATTGTCTTCTCATTGAATGTGAGAGCTTTAAGAAAAGTGTTCTATCCTCTTTACCTTTATCCTGAGCACCATGCTGGGTACACTGTAAGTGCACAGTAAATATTTTCCAAATGATAGAATAGATGTAGTGGAATAGAATAATATTAGGATGGTCTATGTATTTAATTACCACAATTTCATGGTCATCTAAATCAGAATAATATTATGTTTATTAAGGAAATTTACATACATTCTGATTCTTGGTATAAGAAAAATAATCAGTCATATACTTGAGATTGCAAAGGAAATCTTTGTCAATGATACATAATTCCTAAATCAAAGTGTAGGCAAGAGCATTTATCTCTTATCCTAATCACTCTGGAATGTGCTTGAAACCAATAAAGAAGATGAACTATTACAGTCCAGTTGTAGCTGCATTTTAGAGAGGTTAAGTTCCCTCAGTATAAAATGAATGAGATGCACATATTAAATTATTAATAAGCTAGCTTTATAAGCCAAAGCCAAGGTGAAAACAATTGGGAGAGGAAAGCTATAAAGCAAAGTAGATCAAAGGATGTGATTTGATCAAAACTCTCCCAACAGTTTTTCAGGTTTTCTTCTCCTTGCATTAAGGGGCTTTTAGTTGCAATTATAATCAACTGAGTCAAAGTAATATTCAGACCACCTGGAAGCAGGCAGTAGTATTGGTTCAAGCCCCAAATACATCTAATTTGGTTCTATTTATCTTACTGGTGGGACATATTTTTCTGAGATTCATTTTAGCTTCTCCTCTAAGACCCATGCCACACTCTAGCAATTTTAAGTCAATTTCAAATCAACTAGACCCTATTTCTAAATGTGATTAAGTAAATCAATAACAATAAGTAGGCAATTTAAGCTTTTTCTTTTCTTCCTAAATTCAACAAATTTCAGATTTGGAAAAATATTCCCCAAGTCTCTGAGACTTAGCTTAGTAAGTAGAGACTCAGAAAACTTTTAGCTTACAGAAAAGAAAATGTATAAAATTGTGTATTTATATACTATTTTTCATTAAAACTATTCTTTACAAATAAGCTGTCCTGATTGTCCTCACAACAGTCTTCTGAAGTAAGACATGCATTATCATCCTAAATTTCTACCTAAACAAAATTAATCTTATAGATATATGTATCAGCCACCCATAGTAGGAGAAACCACCTAAGAACCAGTGAATGAGTGGGTGTTTATCTCTTAGGTTAAGAGAATAATAAAATATGAGGATAGTAGTTATGTTTGGGGGCACAGATCAGACGAGCCTTGAGACGGTATTTACTGGTGTTGTGGGATGAGGTTTTAGGCAGCATGCAAAATATTCCTGGATTTAACAGCAGCATGGAAAATATTCCCCAACTGCATCAGTCAAGGTTTGATCAGTAAAATAGAACTGCTAGGAACTATATAAGTGTCTATGAGAGAGAGAGAGAGAGAGAGAGAGAGAGAGAGAGAGAGAGAGAGAGAGACTGACTCAATAAGGACTTGATCATATTCTATTTTGAGAACTGAGGCAAAGCCCTTTTCTTTGCAACTGAGCCTGAAATAATCAGGGAACTAGGGGAAGGCAAGGACAAACTAGAAACCATGAGGATGAACTAAAACCCACAGGATGGATTGGAACACATGTTTATCTCTCACTACATCTAAACCACAAACTTCAATGATGTAAGTGACCTTATGGAAAACCTGGTCCCCTTTGTCATGGAGAAAAACACATGTGGTTCAGAAGTTGAAAAAACTAAAGAGGAACAAGTGGAAGCCAAAAGAACTGCTGGCCCAGTGACTGCCCCACCCACACCAACAGGATGAGCTCACCCATCCATAAGTGACAGTGAACATGAGTTACAGCAGTCCCTGGTACTTCTGCACAGACATTCCAAACTTAAAACTACAGCTTGACTTTTTATTTTCAAATCTCAAAATGTTGCTCAAAGCCCATGCGATTTCAGAACTACATAGGGAAAGTGATATCTGGAAAAGGTATAGTCCAGGCGAGCTATATTGAATTGATAAAATCCATTATACTACCATCAGGGGTGTGTGTGTATGTGTCTGTGTGCCTGTGTGTGTTGTTAAATGCATACAAAAATGTATAAAGAGAAGATATCCAATTCATAAATATTAAAAGTTAATAAAAAATATCAAGGAAAAGATGGTTTTTTTGTTAACTATTTAGTAGATTTAAATGAGGTGATGAAAAGTTGATTATATATAAGGTTTTGAGAATCTAACTGTATTTATCAGACTCATACTTTTAGATTCAAGGAAGATTTGTAATAAGCCTGAGAAGGAAATGACATGTAAGGTACGATTCAAGGCTAGATTAGAAATTAATAAGGGCAAAGGCCATTGATTTTCCCAGGAATGGAGCCACTTTCTAGCTTCACCTGCTAATTTATCAATATAAAAATAAATGACCAACTTGCTGAAGAGACTTTAGTAACATTATGGAGATTATGTCTTCAAAAAAATGTGGACACTGCCAGATTATAAGGAGATGAAAATAATGAAAACCACAGAATGGTGAGGAAAAAAAATAAATAAATAACAGAGGCTGGAATTCCCACTAAGCCCACCAGTTAAACATTGATTAAATAGAAGCAGTGTCAATGTGCAAGCTTCTAATATTTTTCCCATTAAAACAAAAATAGATACAACTTTACCAGATCAAGTCTTTCCTATTGAGTGTGCTAAAAATTATATTCATAAAATAATTTTGAATTTTATAAAAATTTTATCTACATGTTGCATTGATACATTTTTCTTGAAAATTTATTTGATCTCTTCTATAAAACTATTGTAACTCATGTTTTATTTCTGGGAATTTTTAAAACTACTCACTCAAATTATTTATGAAATTTAGGACTATTGAGGGTTTCTACTTCTTCTTGATTCTATTTAGGTAAATTTATTTTTTTACAAATGTGTCTATTTGCCTAAGTCTTCAAATTTTGCGGCTAAGTAGTTTCCTATTATCTTTAAAATCTTTGTTCTATCTATTATTCTGTACTATTTTACTTTTTAAATGTTTTTTGTCTTTTCTGTTTTACTTCATTAATCTAATTCTAGATTTGTATACCTTACATTAGATTTGTAATAATCAAGTTTTGGCCTTCTTGAACTTCTGTTTTCTATTGTTTATGTTAATAAATTTTGGTTTCTGTTATCAAATGTTTTCTGTATTTTGCTTTTTTCTTTCCTACTACTTTCCTTGGTTTTTGTTCCTTTTCAATTGTTCCTTAGTTAATTTATATTTGGTTTTCATTAGCACTGATATCAGAATTTAAGGCTGAATGTCAAACATAGTAAAGTTTTTAACTCCATCCCACAAATTATGTAGTGTATTTAGCCTTTAGTTTTTTTTAAAAGAATTTTAAAGTTTTATTATTTATTTTATAACCCAAGAATTACTTATTATTATTATTATTATTTTTTTTTTTTTAAATGGTGATCTTAAACTATAGTGTTGGTATTGTCTCTTTACTTTGTATGGTGGTACAATAAAAAGTAATTCTATGTACTAAGACATTTTTGACATTTGATGTGACAATTTTTTCTCTTATTTCATGTTGATTTTTATAACTTTAGTGTGTACTCAAGAAAAAATGTGCATTCACTATTTGTGGGTCAAGACTTCTGTAAATATGTAATAGGTGAAGATTTTTAATTGTATTGCTCAAAATATCTGCAGCTTTATTTTGGGGTGTAGGAAGCTGATTGACTTCAATTTTTCAGAATGATCTTGAAATATTCCAGTATAATGGAGAATTTGCCAATTTCTTCCTGTCTTTCTCTTAAAATTTCTCATGTATTTTGAGAATATTTTATTAGGTGTATACATTATTTTACATTTCTATTTAATTGAATACTTTATTATTATATAATGACTTCTATCTATAACTAGTAAAAAAGTAATTTTAAAAAGTCTATTTGGGGCTTCCCTGGAGGTGCAGTGGTTGAGAGTCCGCCTGCCGATGCAGGGGACACGGGTTCGTGCCCTGGTCTGGGAAGATCCCACATGCTGCAGAGCAGCTGGGCCCATGAGCCATGGCCGCTGAGCCTGCGCATCTGGAGCCTGTGCTCTGCAACAGGAGAGGCCACAACACTGAGAGGCCTGTGTACCGCAAAAAAAAAAAAAAAGTCTATTTGGCATAACTGTAGTATCCACTTTCCCTTTATTAGTATTTCCTTGTTGTATCTTTGTGTATCTTTTTCTTTTCAATGTTTACAAAGCCTCATGTTTTAATTTACCTCTTATAATTGCATATAACTGTACTTTCCTATTATATAATTTTAGAATATCATTTATATAACAAATAAGATGTACCGTGTTTTCCATAAATGTTGAGATTGACATGTTTCTGACTATTCTACTCTTGAATATTAGCTTATTCTTCTTTTCTATGCTTCTTTCTTCTCCTTTCTTATTTTTCTTCTGTTAACTTTTTAGCTTTGCTCTTATTGCTTACTTTTGTATTTTACACATCATATTTTGTAGAGATTATCCTTTATCTTTTATCATAAATATTTAAAGTCCAAAGTACACAAAATATTTTATCACACTTCCAAAAAAGCAAGGACCCTGTAGAAATTTATTTCTGGTTACTCTCTGCTGACTATACAATCTACTACTTATGTACCAACATTTTAGTATTTTCTATCTATATTTTAATTCCACAAGTGACAAGTTGTTTATATATATACATACATATGCATATATGTATATGTATGTATGTTTGTGTGTGTGTATATATATATATAATTTGCACACCATTCCTACCCAAATCTCCAGTTGTGCTTCTCACATTATGCCTATCTATTAGAAATGCATTTGGTAGAGGACATTTTCTGACACACTTTTGATTAGCTATATATTTATATTTTATTTTATCATCATTCTTTAAAAATAATTTTGATGTGAACACATTTCTAAGTTGACAGTTATTTTCTCTCAAAATATTGAATGTACTTTTTCTTTGTCTTTGAGCTACCATTTTTAATATTGAAAAGTCCTTTGTGGTTGAGCTGCATTTTCTTCTGAGACTATTTTTAATAGTTCCTTGTTTTTCATGTCCTTCCATGATACTTTAATGTATCTTTGTATATATTTCTTTATAATTATTCTGCTTTGAATATATTATACTTTCTGCATCTATGTATTCACACTTTTAGTCAACTCTGGAATAATCTGAATAATGGTCTCTATAAATATTTCCCTTTGTCCATTTTCTCTATTGTCTTCTCCTGAGGATCCAATCAGAAACATTTTGAGTCTCTTCATCACATCCTCTATATATTGTAATTTTCCTCCATATATCTATATTTTCATCCTGTTAATTTCATTCTGAGCACAATTGTTTTTGCTTCTTCTGACACTAATACATTGTTGCTTCTCTATTCTTGTTGATCTTTTATTGTGGACTGATTGGATGATAGTAAGCCATGGAATCTCTAGATGCATACATTAGGGATGCTTTCATCAGGATTGTATTTGAACACAATTCTTCTGGGCACCAGAGAATGCTAATGGCACCAATTCAGTCCCCAGCTGAGGGTTATAGCTCAATATAGATGTTCTGTGCTCAATTCCCATATAATGCTGGCTCAGTTGACAATGGCTCATTATCAAGACCTCAGTGATGCTATTGGCATCTACTTTCAGGGCAACCATGCCCTCTCGTCTGCCCACCTTTTCTTAGCACTAATAACTCTTCATTCTTCCACTTGATACAACTAATTTTTTTCCTTCTTCTCCTTTCTTTTTCTTTTTCCTTTTTATCTTTCTTTCCTTTCTTTCTTCTGAATGTCAGGGAGCTTAGAGACATTCTCTATCCCTTACAATCCCAGTGATAATATTGTACCAATTTTAAAGTTGTCTTATCCAGATCTAATTTTTCAAGGTTGGAAGGATCCCTCATCTTACTTGGTTAACTATATAACAGTTCAACCTAAAGACATATATTTTTCTTTGATTCTAAAATTTTCTCAGCCATTGTTTCTTTAATTATAACTTTTCTGCCATTTTCTATTAGGGATGGAGTAGTAGCAGTAGTAACAGAAGTAAAGTCAGTATTGGTAGTAGTGTGCTATGCTGGCACTTTCAGTGATTTTGAGTAAAGACAGAGACTAATCTAGACGAGTAACCCAGTGCAGCCTTCTTGACCAAATGAAAGCATATTGGAGTAGCTTGTAGTCAAAATATTGATAATTTAATTAAGGAAGAGGTAAAGATCATCTTATGATAGTGGCCTTAGGAAATTTTTAACAGAAGAAAGGAGGGGCATCTTGTATGTTTTATAAATCAAATCAACCCTGCAACTGCAAATAGATCATGGCGATTAAGTACAATGGGAAGTTTTGTTGATAAAGGATTGCCTGTGATCAGAGAGTCAAAATTAATACTCCTCTGAAAGAAAATCACCATTAAAAGAAGCAATAAGGGCTTCTCTGGTGGCGCAGTAGTTGAGAGTCTGCCTGCCAATGCAGGAGACAAGGGTTTGTGCCCCAGTCTGGGATGATCCCACATACTGCGGAGTGGCTGGGCCCGTGAGCCATGGCCGCTGAGCCTGCACTCTGCAACAGGAGAGGCTACAACAGTGAGAGGCCCGCATACCACAAAAAAATAAAATAAAATAAAAGAAGCAATAAGATGTAAAATTATGACCAGCATTCATTGTGAATTCCTTAATTTTTATCTTCTAAATTAATTAATTCTCCTAGATATTGCTCAAACTCATCTTCTTGGTATTGAAATCCATTCACTTAGTTTCTCAACCTGCAAACTTCAGAGTCACATTTGACAACATGTCTTATTGATGCTTCCTTTCTTTGCATCTCTCTGCTCATTAATTTTTCTGCCTACTCACTGTTTTTGTCACCACTGACTCACCAGGACAATTGCAACTTGATATGCCTGCCTCCCATCCATAGAAATTACTTAAATAACTTTTTCTCAGATACAAATCTGATCTTGCCACTTCCTTATTTGTTTTATGACTTCAGTGTTTTCTACTTGTTTCTTGGTCTCAGCATTTTGTTTTACCATCTTCATCTGTGTTTTCCTCTTCTGACACTCCCATACCACACTAGATGCAACTATTTCCCAAAATACCACTGATATATGATTTTGCGTCACAATATTTTTTAAAATTTTGGGAGGTTGCAATGAAAAGATTCTATCACAGTGGGGCACAGAAAATAATGTGTATCATATGGTAGAAATCCATATTCCAAAACACCAGATACTTCCCTGGGATTTTCCACTTTTGTAATTAAATCAGTCAGTCAAGGGATTTATCTAAACAAAGAGTCATTATGCTTCTCCTGCTAAAGGACAAGTATGGTTTTCAACAATACTTTTTTCCTCTGATATTGTGGAATAAAGGAAGTTTCTTCTCTGCTCTTCCCTCATCCTACCTCACACACACCAAACTTCAAAGGATTAATTATTCTTTGGCCTTTGCAAAAATAGTCTGTGGGCTGAATGTCCTTATTCCTGCCTCTAGTCTAGTTAAAGTCATGGATGTTCCCTGTCCAGCGACCTGGCCCCTTGGACCTCTATAGTATTAGTGCCTTTGAATGTTTATTATCACCGTTGTAACACAGGACATATATTTATCTGTTTCTCATGAATACCAGTGTTCCTTAAAAACATGTATTTCTTTCCTGGTATGGCAGCTGGAACAAAGTAGATAGGTATTGCCAACTAAAAATTGTAACTTGCCATTTGCCTCTACAAGGATTAAGTCATTAGCCATTGCTGCCACTGAGCTTCAAGACACCCTGAAAGTTCAGGGTAGAGATCAGGAATGAGGCACTCTATGTTCTGGGAAAAACTGGCAGAACAGGCCTTCAGATAGTTAGGTATTTTCAGAAGATTTTATGGGTCCAAATTCTTGTATATCTAGAAAAGCACTAAAATTATTAATGGTGATATATGCTCCTTGTGACTAGCAGCAAGCCTCTGCCAAAATGTGTGCTTGACTGCATGTAACCCCCTTTCACTAAAGTCATATACAATACTGACATTCCCCTCTGCCTCTTCAGAGCAGTTCCTCAAAGTTATCTGAGATGCTGTCTCCTGAGATATAGTCCTCATTTTGCCCCCCCAAAACTTAACTCACAACTCACACATCGTGCTTTTTTTTCAATCGACAGTATGTTATACATTTTTATTAAATGAATGATATTTTGTGTCCCTCAAATTTCTCCAAAATAATCTATCAAATAAATTCTGCCCTCAGAAAAACAAGGAAGAGTCCATTTATTAGTATAATAAAATTTATGAAATCATGAGAAAGCATTATAAAATAATAATCACTAGCACAAGAACACTAAAATATATTTATAAATGCCAAGTACATTACAATCATTATCACTAAACTTCACAATAACTTTGATATGTAAGTATTAAATCCTGACTTTGTAGACAAGGAAATTAGTCTCAGAACTATTAACCAAAGTGCCAAAAGATGAACTATTAAGAATTTATGTTAGGATATGGCCTCCTAGAAGAGGGCCTTTTCTATCACAAATCACAACTTTTTTTTTTTTTTTTTTTTTTTTTTTTGCATTACGCGGGCCTCTCACTGTTGTGGCCTCTCCCGTTGCGGAGCACAGGCTCTGGACGCGAAGGCCCAGCGGCCATGGCTCACGGGCCCAGCCGCTCCGCGGCATGTGGGATCCTCCCGGACAGGGGCACGAACCCGCGTCCCCTGCATCGGCAGGCGGACTCTCAACCACTGCGCCACCAGGGAAGCCCCATCACAACTATTTTTAAAAAATAATTGTTGAGTTTGCTTTATAAAATTTTATAATGCTTTTTACCTTTTATAAATTAAAAACTTCCACAAACTTCGGGAGTTTCAAGTGCTACAATAGAAATAGTATAGTAAACTGGCAGGGAGCTGCAGATATTAGCATCTGACTAAACTTTAGTCAAAGAAAGCGAAGATAAGGCAGACCAATCATTTTCAAAAGATGTGAAGAGAGGTGAGGTCACCTAATTACCAATTTCCAGTGTTAAGTGCTAGACCCTGGGTCTCCTACTGTAGCATCATACTCTGCATGATGCACTTCAGTATCTTGGCCAATCAAGTTTATAATTGTCCTAAGGTGTTGATATACTAGCTTCAAGGAAAACATTGTTTCACAGTCAGAGATTTTCATGACTAAGCTTCTGTTTTTGAGGATTATTCAAAATTGTTATTTCTTTCTCTATATACTTTCATCCAACCTCATTCAAATTTGTTCTCTCTGTCTTAACTGCCTGCAAAATTTACTAGTTAGGAAGGACAAGGATGATATTTCAGTTAAAACTTATCTTTGCCTGAAATCATTTATGCTTCTTCAGAGTATAAAAGGAAAGGTAAGCTTGAGAAGCATTGAATAGGGGGAGAACAGGCAGATATTTTTTCATATATTCCAAAAATAGTGAGTAAACTACTTTATATCCAATACAATGTAAGACACTGAGAAAATAAAAGTAAAAAAGAGGAAGGGACATTATTTCTTCTCTCAGTGAGCATATAGGACAAAAAGAGAGCTTAACAGGTAATTAAAATACTGGTTTACAACTACTCTGTGAATGAGGCATGTCTTTAACTAGGCTTGGATGGTCCAGGAAACCTTCCCAGACTAAGTGCCAACTCAACCTGAGCAACTCCACAGAGAAGCACAAGGAAGAGCCTTATAGGAGGAGAGATGCACATAAGAAAATGTTAATGGCAAGAAATCATGTCAGTTTCAGGAAACTTAGTATGACTGAGATGTGACTGGAGGGAAATTGTTTTTCAGACTAATGTGTAAAACAAAGCAGGGACCAGGAGAATGAAGGAGAGCATTAGAAAAGTGTCTCCTAAAAACAAAACAACAATAACAACAACAACAAAAACAACCCCAATACTTACCACTTGCTATTATTGTATTATATATCATCTGAACTTTATTTCTTTGAGTCTTCTGTTTCATGTTATCTCCCAGAGCCTCCCATTAAAATGCAAATGTAGTTGGAAAGTGTGTTAATCAAACCTCCTTTGTAAACAAATAACTTGGTGGAGTTTAGAATAACTGAGGAGTGTAGGTGGAAACTTGCCAAAGGAAATTTCACCCATTCTACAATTTTGCTTCAGGCTACCTCCACTTGTAATTATCAAACCCCCGTACTAATCCCTGTGAGGAGCTGTATTAATACTTCAGTGCCAAGACCTTAAGGCAGGGGCTTCCAGGCTGGCTGGAAGCAAACAGTAGAGAAACTGTCATAAGCACATCCTCAATAGATTTCCACCAATTTCTGAAGACTCTGAGATGTGATTCCAAAGTTTTCTGGGTAAGCATCCAACTCTAGCCTTCTGAGATTCCCCCATCACCAGTCCTTAATCCTTTCAAATGTTTGAAAATGATAATCATATCCCTTTTCCCTTGAGCTGTGAAGGTTGCATTTTACTTGGTTCTTCATAAATCAATCCTTCTTGACACATAGGTGATGCCTTTGCAGCAGAGAGAGTTACAATTCTATTGTTAATTTAAGACATGATCAGTATATTTCCACATACACATTAACTGAAAAAAAAAATTCTAAATGGATAAGCAGGAAGAACAACTGTGCCATATTTAAATGTGAAGTCAACGATTCTGGATATCTATATTGCTCATCCATCTCTACTTTTTCACCTCAGAGACACAATAAGAAAACCCTTAACATAGGATGTGTAATTGGTTCAACCCTCTTGGTATCCAGTATTCTTTATTTTATGATTTTGAGACTCATTTCCATTGGAATTTTGAACCTAAAGACAGATAATTTTTCTTGAAAGGAAGAAAAGCTTAATAGGGTTTAGCAGGCAGGTAAAGGAAGTGAGAAGTATAGATAAATGCGTGGAAAAGAAGAATGCTGAGTGGGTGGCTTTTGCATATATCTTTAAACAGTAACCATAAGGATAACATGGACCCCTAACTCTAACATAACGTATTGCCTGCCTTCCTTCCTTCCTTCCTTCCTTCCTTCCTTCCTTTTGTGCTAATAACTGTTATGATTCATGAATTTGAACATTTAGGTGGGGATCTAAATATCCATTTGTATAAGATTTAGACACGGTTGAGTTTAGACCTCCAGTGGCTGTTTTTGCCTCAGACTTGATATATATGCACAGGATAATGGAAGAGAACTTGAAATAATAAGAGCAGATTTAAAATATGCATTTTATTTATTTGAAATATACAACATTGTGGTAGAGGTCACTAAGACTCATTGTACTATGCAAGGTATAATATATTTTGAACATGCAAAATAATTTCAGTATCTATTTTACCTATATAAGGAATATAATTATCAAATTCATAAAATTTTGACTCTCTCTCATTCTCCCTTCCTAAACCTTTCTGCCAGACTAGATATATGCCTGTGGCTGTTGGTTTGATGAAATGAACCAGATAATTGCCAAATTTTTACTTTATTATGTGCCCATGTAGACACACTCTAATTGGACCATATAATGAAATGTTTAAATATATCCATACATTTTATACAAAATGAAGCCCCAAACTAATCCTCCTCCTAGAACTTGGTCACTAGGGTATTTAAGGATGCACAACTGCAGCTGATGCAGAGGTTCTTTCCCAGATGTTCAATTTGACCTGGGGCAGCTCAATCAAAATTTGTAAGGTTTCCAACATTCCTAATGGGAATTTTCAGAAAAGGAAGCATATGGATTATTCTGGCAAGTGGATATACAGACAGAAACTTGTGTGCAATGACTCCAGAACTTGAAACCTCCCTGAGAGCAAGTCAAATAATAATATTATTTGTAACAATAGTATTAATAAACAATGAAAGGACTGGTGTTAGTGTTTTTCAAAGAAATGAATCAACCACCCACAAAGCAATGGGAGTATAGGAAGTGAGGCTACATGCTGGGAGCCAGAAAAGAGACACAGAAAGTAGATAAAAAAATAAATAAGAAAGGGAGCTAAAACCTCATGCATGACACCTATATGGTAAGGAACATAGGCAAGTAGAGGTTCAGGGGCAACTCCTGTCTCAAAAGTTATTGTCCACATCCCAAATCAATCAGCTTTCATTCCACCTTTAGGCCAAGATGTCCAAGCTGTGTCCAAGCCACAAGGAAAGTAAAACAAGCAAACTCATTTTTATTTTGGAGCTATTAAATTCAAACCAACAGTTAAACACTAAGAGTTTAATCATGTGTTCAGCAATGTCCTGGGCACTCTGGAGGAAGACAGGAGTTTAGGGATTTAGACTCAGTTTTAAAATAGTTTTGTGAAATTTTCAAGGCATTTGAACTTTAACACCATTTTGATCATTTGTAAAAATAAAGGTATTAAACTTCCATACCCATTCTTTTCTTTCTGAGTGTTAAAATATGTATAAATATTACATTGTTAACAAAAACAATAGACCTGTGTACAATTTGTGGATTAAAGATTGTGTTGTGATGTAGGCAGTGCAGTTACTCTAAGCAAAGAGAACTCGATGATGGATGAAAAGACTGTAGGAGGTTTCCTGAGAGTGAAGATTGACTTGAGTCTAGAAGATCTTATTAGCTAGAGAGGATTGCAGAGAGCATCTTCCCAAGTTCAAAACAGTGAAACACCAATCAGTGGTATTAGAAGGATTACCAGACAGACCTGGATTGAAGAGGCATTGTGCTGAGTATGAAAGATGAGAGCAGTGAGAAATATGACTGCATGAGGAAGGCAGAATTACAGAAATGAAAGAGACATCAAGAATGTTCTAAATGCTCATTTGCCATGTCCTGATGATGTTGGAGTGAACTGATTCTTGAATTTTTTTAATTGTCTTTACCTATGGACTCTGCCTTATTCTCACACACTTCAACCATTACCTCCCCCACTCTTTGGTAATCACATAGCTCTGTGGATACACCTGTGGGTGCTCTGTTGTGGTGATAGGATGAACATTACACACAGAAGACCTGTTATTTTCTTCTCCTCCCCTCAAAGCAGGTTAGGTCAAGGTATAGTTGCAGGTATTGTTGCAAGGCACAGAAGGTGGTGGGTTACCTGGGTGATTAGGAAGAGGAAGAGCTGAAAAATGAATGAAATGTGTGCCTGAGAATTATTTATTGTTCAAATTTGAGAAAGAAAATCTATCATATGGCCCACAGAGTGTAGATAAAGCCCAAGATGGAATCAAAGTTAAAAAGTTTGGAAGTCAGGGCTTCCCTGGTGGCGCGGTGGTTGAGAGTCTGCCTGCTGATGCAGGGGACACGGGTTCGTGCCCCAGTCTAGGAAGATCCCACATGCCGCAGAGCAGCTAGGCCTGTGAGCCATGGCCGCTGAGCCTGCACGTCCGGAGCCTGTGCTCCGGAACAGGAGAGGCCACAACAGTGAGAGGCCCGCATACCACAAAAAAAAAAAAAAAAAAAAAAAAAAAAAGTTTGGAAGTCAAACTGGTCCCAGGAACACACAGACAGGTTAAAGAAATGGAAAGGCAAAAGAAAGCATCCAAGACTTGTGCCACAGATTAGGTTAAAAACTTGCTATTTTGGAACCAGACATTTGTTCAAGGGAAGAATGGAATCACGTCAGTATTTTCCTGGGAATCAGATTCCATGGCATGTGGTGTATATACTTAATTTCCAAAGAGTATCTATGTAGTATTCTAATTTTCTTGAACTTTTCTGTTTGGAACATTGAGAATATATTTTTCTTTATCTTTCTTAACCTCCCTAATCAATAGTGTATGTTTCCTTGCTGGAACTTCTTCTTTGCATTCTTCTTAAATTCTGGTATTCCATAAAGCTGAAATGAAGGGATTACAAAGAAAGAAGTCACCTCACTCTTTCCTGTGTTTTAAAAAGGTAACATTCTTTACCTTTTGTGCTCTCATTTCATCAAATGCAAGGCTCTTGTCTGTGACATATCACACTCTATTTGCAAGCAGTTTCAGTGTATATCTACATTCCTCAACTCTGAGCTCCTTGAAGGCATAGGTCATTGTTGCAGAAATAATGAATATACCAATGGATTTAATGAACGCATACATAAATATTTGATTGTCTCTACCCAAATGGTACCGAGAGGTCTTTCAAAGATACATTTGAACATAGCTCAGTAGCTTAATACTCTTCAAAATTGCCTTTTTCTCTCATTTATCTATTCACATGAATCATCTATGCTTTTACCCTATTAAAGGCCACCATCGTCTCTTGTCAAAACATCTGAAAATTTTCTCTCTGAATCTATTCTTGATGTATCCAGTCCATTCTGATAATGGGGATAGAGAGATTGTTTTAAACACAAATCTGATTCTGCCAATCCCCATCCCACCCCCACATTAAAACCTTCGAAACTCCCTATTGTTCTTAGAATAAATTAAAAATTCTTACCATGATTTAAATAGTATTTTACTTTACATTAATTGGTATACAGAACTGCTTAAGTTTAAGGTGTCCAGAATAATGATTTGACTTGCATACATCTTAAAATAATCATCACAATATGTTTAGTGAACATCCATCATCTCATATGGGTACAAAATTAAAGAAAAAGAAAAAAAGAAAGATTTTTCCTTGTGATTAGAGCACTTAGGATTTACTCTCTTAATAACTTTCATGGATAACATACGGCAATATTAATTATATTTAACATGTTGTACACTTATTTATCTTACAACTGACAGTTTGTACCTTTTGACTGCCTTCATTCAATTCTCATGCCCCTCCCCGACTGCTGGTAACCACAAACCTGATCTCTTTTTCTGTGAATTTGTTTGCTTGTTTTGGAAGTATAATTGATCTACAACACTTGTTAGTTCCTGTTACACAATATAATGATTCTATAATTCTGTATATTTCAAAATGATCACCATAATAATTTTAGTCACAGTATGTCACCACACAAAGATATTATACATTTATTGACTAAGTTCCCATACTGTATATTTCATACACATGACTCATTCATTTTGTAACTGGAAGTTTGTAACTCATACTCTCCCTCACCTATTTCTTTCCTTCCCCTCTAGTGGTTACCTGTTTGTTCCCTGTATCTATAACTCTGGTTCTGTTTTATTCTTGTTCATTTATTTTGTTTTAGAGATTCCACATATAAGTGAAATAAAATAGCAGCTGCCTTTCTCTGACTGACTTATTTCACTGAGTATAATACCCTCTAGGTCTATTCATGTTGTTGCAAATGGCAAGATTTAATTCTTTCTGGCAGCTGAGTAATAATCCATCTTATCAATATATACATACATATATATACCACACTTTATTTATCCATTCATCTATCTCTGGGCACTTAGGTTGCTTCTATATCTTGGCAATTGTAAACAATGTTACAATGAATAAAGGGCTAAATGTTTCTTTTTGAGTTAGAATTTCCATTTTATTTGGATAAATATCCAGGAGTGGAATTGCTGTGTCATGTGATAGTTCTATTTATAAATTTTTGAGGAATCTCCATATTTTTTCATAGTGACTGCACCAATTTACATTCCCACAAACAGTGCACAAGGGTTCCTTTTTCTCCAGATCCTTGCCAACACTTGATATTTGTTGTAATTTTGATATTAGTCATTCTGACAGGGGTGAGGTGATATCTCATTGCAGTCTTGATTTTCATTTCCCTGATGATTAGTAATGTTGGGCAATTTTCCTGTGCCTATTGGATGTCTGTATGTCTTCTTTGGAAAAATATCTGTTCAGGTCCACTGTCCATTTTTTAATTGGATTGTTTGATTTTTTTTGAGATGTATAAGTTCTTTGTCAAAGGCTTTATCTGCATCTATTGAGATGATCATATTATTTTTATTCTTCAGTTTGTTAATGTGGTGTATCACATTGATTTGTGGATATCAAACCATAATTGTATCCCTGGGATAAATCTCACTTGGTCATGGTGAATGATCCTTTTAATGTATCACTGACTTTGGTTTGCTAATGTTTTGTTGAGGATTTTTGCATCTATGTTCATCAGTGATATTGGTCTGTAATTTACTTTTTTTGTGATATCTTTGTCTGATTTTGGTATCAGGGTGATGCTGGCTTCAGAGAATGACTTTGGAAATGTTCCTTTCTCTGTAAGTTTTTGGAATAGTTTAAGAATAAATGTTAACTCTTCTCCAATGTTTGGTAGAATTCACCTCTGAAGCCATCTGGTCCTGGAATTTGTTTGCTGGGAGTTGTTTTTCTTTCTTTCTTTTTTTAAAAAAATTACTGATTCAATTATATTACTGGTAGTTTTTCTGTTAATGTTTTCTGTTTCTTCCTGGTTCAGTCTTGGGAGATTATACATTTCTAGGAAATTGCCCATTTCTTCTAGATTGTCTATTATGTCAGCATATAATTGTGCATAGTGATATCTTATGATCCTTTGCATTTCTGTGGTGTTGGTTGTAACTCCTTTTCCATTTCTGATTTTATTGATTTGAGCCCTCTCTCTTCCTCAATGATTCTGGCTAAAAGTTTATCACTTCCATCTTTTCAAGAACCAGCTCTTATTTTCATTGATCTTTTCTATTGATTTTTAGTCTCTATTTCATTTATTTCTGCTCTGATCTTTTTTACTTTATTTCTTTCTACTAACTTTGGGTTTAATTTGTTCTTCTTTTTCTGTTTCCTTTAGGTCTAAGTGTAGATTCTTTATTTGAGATTTTTCTTGTTTCCTTAGGTAGCCTTGTATCATTATAAACTTCCTTCTTAGAACTGCTTTTACTGCATCTCATAGGTTTATGATCATTGTGTTTTCATTTTCTTTTGTCTCCAAGGTGTTTTTTTGATTTCTTCAGTTACACATTTGTTGTTTAGTAGTATATCACTTAGCCTCTGTGTGTATGTGGGATGTTTTTTTCTTGTAGTTGATTGCTAGTCTCATATTATTGTGGTCCAAAAAGATGCTTGATATGATTTCAATTTTCTTCAATTTACTGTGACATGTTTATGCCCTAGCATGTGATCTATCCTGGAGAATGCTACATGTGAACTTGAAAAGAGTATGTATTCTGCTGCTTTTGGATGTAACGCTCTATCTATCTATCTATCTATCTATCTATAAATTCCAATTGATATTACGTTCCTTTTAAGGCAAGTGTTTCATTATTGATTTTCTGTCCAAAGGATCTATCCACTTATGTAGTGAGGTTTTAATGTCCCCTACTATTATTATGTTACTGTCAGTTTCTCCCTTTACATCTGTTAATATTTGCTTTATTTATTTAGGTACTCCTACATTGATACATGTACTTTTACAATTGTTATTTCTTTGGCTTGGATTGATCCCTTGATCCTTATGTAATGTCCTTCTTTGTCTCTTGTTACAGTCTTTGTTTTAAAGTCCACTTTGTGTGATATAAGTATAGTTACCCTCACTTTCTTTTTGTTTCTATTTACATGGAATACCTTTTTCTATCCCCTCACTTTCAGTCTATGTGTGTCTTTAGATCTGAAGTGGGTCTCTTGTAAGCAGCATTATACGTGGGTCTTGTTTTTGTATTCATTCAGCCACTTTATATCTTTTGATTGGAGCATTTACTTCACATTTAAAGGTATTATTGATATGTATGTACTTATTGTCATTTTAAAATTGGTTTGGGGTTGGTTTTGTAGGGTTTTTTGTTCCTTTCCTCTTCCTTTCTTCTCTTTTCTGGTGACTTGATGACTATCTTTAGTGTTACATTTGGATTTTTTCCCTTTTATTGTGTGTGTGTATCTATTATAGAATTTTGGTTTGTGGTTGCCATGAGGTTTACATATAGCTATAAATCTATCTATCTGTCTATCTATCTACTTATCTATCTATCTTGTGTATCTATCATCTACCTACCTATACATGATTGTTTTAATTTGCTGACCTCTTAAGTTCAAACATCGTTTTAAAACCGTGCATTCTTACTCCCTCTCCCATGTTTACTGTTTTGACATCATATTTTATATCTTTTTGTTTTGTTTCTCCCTTAAATACTTATTGTGGATATAGTTGGTTTTATTATGTTTGTCTTTTAACCTTCCTACTAGCTTTATATGTGATTGATTTTCTACCTTTACTGTATATTTGCTTTTACTGATGAGACTTTTTTCTTTTGTAATTTTTGTATTTTTAGTTGTGGCCTTTTCTTTTTAGCTTAGAGGAGACTCTAACATTTCTTGTAAATCTGGTTTGGTGATGCTGAACTCTTTTGCTTTTGCAGGGCTGGTGTCACCTTGTTGGTAGGTGGGATAGAGGGTTAATGTCAGCTTACTGGTAGGAGGATCCAAGTCCCAGGGTCTCTGGTTGTGGGGCTCTGAGGGTACTGGAGTTGGTGTGTTGGCCCACTGGTGAGTGGAGCCAGGATCCAGAGTGTCCTTGGGTTGGTATCTGCCCAATGGTGGGTGAGGCTAGTCTTAAGCCTAGTGCCAGCCCACTGGGTCCTGGTCTCTCTGGCTGTAGGGCCTTGGGGTCCTGGAGCTAGTACCAGTACATGTTGTGTGGGCTTGGTTCCTGGGCCTTCTGTTGAACAGGGCCAAGCCTCAGGGTGGCTGTTGGCTCAAAGGATCTTAAGGCAGCAGGTCTGCTGGTGAGTGGGGCTGTGTCCCTGCCCAGCTTGCTGCTTGGCCTGAAGCATCCTAGTATTTATGCTCACAAGCTAGTGGGCAGAGATGGGTACCAACATTAATAAGCTAGATGGAGGATTTAAAAATAGCTCTTGCTATTACCTGTGTCCTTGTGGTAGAAAGAGCTCCCAATAATGGCTGTCGCCAGTGTCTATGTCCCCAGGGTTGGTTCCAGTTGCCTCTTGCCTCTCCAAGAGGTTCTCCAAGATGAATAGGTGGGTTTGACCTAGGATACTTTCAAATTACTGCTTTTTCAATGGGTCCTAGAGTGTGTAAGATTTCATGTGTGCCCTTTAAGAGTGGAGTTTATATTTCTCACAGCCTTCTGGTTCTCCCAAAAGTAATGTCTCTGGCCTCCAAACATTCTGAGGGCTCATCTTCCAGTACAGGACCCCTTGGTTGTGAAACCCAATGTGGGACTTGGACCCCTTGCTCCTTGGGGACAGCCCAATTATTCTTCTGTTTGTGTATTGCCCAAATGGGGTATAGCTCTTGACTGTACTTCATCTTCACCCTTCCTACCCATCTCAGTGTTGTTCTTTCCTTATATATTTTATTGTGTAATATCTGTTCTGCTATTCTTCTGGTCTTTCTCATCAATAGTAACTAGTTGTGATTTTAGTTTGCCCATGGGAGCAAGTGAATTCAAGGTCTTCCTACTCCACCATCTTGGACACTTTTCCCTTAAAATAGTATCTTAAATATTTGGAGAACACCCTGTTAGTGAACCATAATATACTATTTTTAAAAACAAACAATAGAAAATACCAAAGAATATAATTCAAATTTAGGTAATTATTATTTTAGGAAAAGTGTGTGTGTGTGTGTGTGTGTGTGTGTGTGTTTCACATGTACACAGTTATGGGCTTCCAAAGTAAAATGTAATTTTTACTGTAAATTATAGTTTAACGATTTTGCAATCTCTGGATTCTGTTGATATTGCCATTTTCGATTCTTGTTATTCTTTCTCTCCTGATAGCCACGCCGATCTTCCTTTACTTAGCCATTCCATCTTTTCTATTTCAAGGACTTTGTACAATACATCATCCCTGAAAAACTCTTCTTCTCTCTATCTTTCTTCCTAAATTATCCTATAATCCATAGCTTAAACAAAACTTCTTCAGGGAAATTTCCTCATCCCTAAGGTGAGATTAGTTCTCTTTTTTGTATATTATCCAAACATTTAACTGTGTGTTATGTTTTCCTAACATAGAATTTTTGTCCTTGTCCATTATCTATTAAACATTATTATATAATTATTGTGAAACTATTATTAACATCAAACTTTAATTATCCAATTTGGGCACTTTACCTTAATGTGTGAGAAATTTCTAGATATACACATTATCATATTTATTGGTTTATATATGTGATAACATTATTTTGGAAAATTTAATAACTATTAATTTCTTCCATTTTTATTAAAATAGCCATTTAGAGCACAGAGTGTCCTCTGTGTCTCTGTTTAAAAAGTATACTTTGGGCTTCCCTGGTGACGCAGTGGTTGAGAGCCTGCCTGCTGATGCAGGGGGCATGGGTTTGTGCCCCAGTCCAGGAGGACCCCACATGCCGTGGAGCAGCTGGGCCTGTGGGCCATGGCTGCTGGGCCTTTGCATCCAGAGCCTGTGCTCTGTGACGGGAGAGGCCACAACATTGAGAGGCCTGCGTACAGCAAAAAAAAAAAAAAAAAAAAAAAGTCTACTTTGTCATTCCAACGTATTCTTAGTCTTTCTATTCTCCTCTTCAAGCACCTCTGGAAAATCAATATTATAATGTCATTTCTCTTTTGTTTCTTTAAGCATAAACCAGGTATTTAGGCTCAAAATACTTTAATTCATGGTCCATCTATGAAAACATCTATTCTTTTGTTCAAAGAGCATATATTTATTACACATTATTTGTAGTACTATAGGTGAAGCTACTATAATCAAAATGCTCTAAAATATGTGATTAAAAAATAAAACAAAATCAGAAGTGTATTTCTCTTTCACACAGCAGTCAAAAGTGAGGATTTCAGAATGTCACTAGATCAACTCCAAGGACCAAATATGATGGGAATTTTATTGTCTCCAACATGCAATTTCCAAAGGTACTGCCCTTATTGGCATACCCACTAACCCAGAGGGTAAAAGATAGTAAGTTTAGAACCAGAAACAGCATCTTAAAAAAATTAAGTGTAAGTCCACATGTTTTATCAAGTCATTCCATTGATGAGAGCTTATTCACATGAAGAGATTTAGCTTAAAGAGAGGCTGGAAATCATAGCCTCAGGTAGTGTTACAATGTTCTGTTTTCATCTCTGTTACTATGGAAGAGCAGATTTAGATAGTCAATTTTCAGTCTCCACCATATCAACTTTGAGAAAGGAGATGTGAAAGGTAAAGAAAATTTAATAATAGAAATTCACAGAAAAGAGAAAAGTTGCATGTCATGTGGCTGAAAAGTTTCAGGATGTTGATGAGAGGTGAGCTGAGTCTTAATAAATGTGGCTTCAGCAGGTTAAAGTAATTGTTAGAAATTTATATATTTCCCTAAGCTCTCTGTTGCTCAATTATTTCCTTTCCTGAACATAAATTTTACGTACTCTAAAATTTAAAGCCACATAAACAGGAATATCATATTTTAAGAAATTATTGTTTATTCATAATAGCTGCTCAGTATCCTGTATTTTAAGTTTCGTGGGAAAATATCTTTTCATGAAATTGAATTAATTGAAAATCACCCTTTTTAGAACTCTAAAATATTTTTATCAATGTAATGAGAATACATAGGCTCATTTGGGGGATCTGGCTCCATCCATATGGAATTATTGAATCAATGGTTCTGAATAAGTTGGCTTGTGAATTGAGTCAAAAGCTGCTCATGAGCAGCCCAAAGGTATTAGTCAAAAATCAGAAGAACGTCAGAAAGCTGCAAGAGAAACCTGTTGTTCATTAGAGTCATAGATGATGCCATTACTTCACATTGCCTCCAAGGTGACATGAAAATGTATATTTTGTCATACATTTTTCAAGCTCAAGTACAATGCTCATAGTAGTGGATATTCACAGTCTCATGTGCAAATATGTGATTAGTTAATAGATGTTGAAAAGAGAAACTAAGAGGGACCATTATGTTGTCTATCCCAAGAAAAGTAAAACACTTGTTTTTCTTTTGTTCTACTGCTTCTATGAAGTAAATATTTATTCTCCTACAGAATATTTGAGGCTCATCCTTTTGACTTCCCACAGAAATTTTGACAATAGATATAACAAATATATTGACTTCTACTTCTTATTATCTAAACTGGCCTAAGCTTTCAGGGGTCTGAGATATTACCCTTTTCAGCTGGGTTTCTGCCAATCTTCTTGCCGATCTGCTGCCCTTCCAAACCAATTCTCTACCCCCAACTGGTATTTCATAAGCATAATGTTTTCAAGTTCTCACAAATTTAAAAAATGACCACAGTATGTAGGAGTATACCACCTAGTTCCTAACTCAACAGAAGGTAGGAGACATTGTTGCTAGCTACTGATAAGAAATGGTGAGCATTAACATCTAACCACAATTCATATGCTTTATCTCACTTATTTTCAAGGCCTAAATTTTGTCTCAAAGCAGCTCACAGTTTTTGATAATGTTGTGTATTTTATTAGCATAATCTTAATCTTTTCCTCATAAACCCTTGATTTTTTTTTCCTTTGATCTGTTTTGTCTCTGCTAGTTTCTTACTTTCAAATGAAATTATATGACTTTATTCAATATATGATATAGTACAATACATGTGTGCCATATACAGATGTATTTATCATTCAGTCTTCCATGAATAACAGTGTACTCTATTATTAACACACTTGAAAATCTGTGTTGTATTATATTAAATGCTAAAGCAAACAAACTATTAACATTAGTTGGGATACTAGCTAAGGTTTGTGAAGAAGAAAAAGAAATAAATAAAAAAGATACAGTGTCTTGGATACAGTGTCTGAAACAAAGGTTAATTCTCTAATCATTTCCCAGTCAAGTTATATTCTAGAAGTCCATGTTTACAGTGGTACTGCAGTTCTTCACAAGTGTTTTCTGCAAGTGGAAGTTCCCAAGTTCTCAACATTTTTGAGCAGCTGGTAGGAATAAAGAGCCAGGAGAGCGCATGACTAAGTTTTTTTCAGGGCAATACATGGGACTGACACACATTAGTTATCCTAATCTCTTTTGCCAGAACACGGTCACATGACTATAAGTGGCAGCAAAGGATGGTGGAGAATGTAGTTCTTAGGTGGATGGCCATATGCCTGGCTAAAATGCTATTACTATAAATTAAGTAGAAATGGATATTAGTCTACAGCTAACTATCTTCCATGCATCCTTTTTGTGCTGGGAATTTGTAAGAGCTGGGATTTTACCAAGGCCATTAGCATCCTTTAATTGCAGATACAAAAATAGTTAATTTATCAAAGAGTAAATTCTTCTTGATTTACTTCCTTTCTGAGCAGAAGTCAGAGGTTTCTGCAGGAATGCAAGTTGCTTTACATACAAGTTGCTTTAAGGTATAGCTGATAGACCAACTCTTTATAATGGTATATTCTTTCCAACTGAAAAAAATGTGCCATCAAAATCAAGCTCTAAACTATTTTTTTTCCAATATGACACATCTGAACAATACTTATTAGAAATTTCTTTTTTTAAAAAAAGCCTTTTTGTACCTCATTTTCATTTAAAAAATTTCAGCCATTTATCCTAAACTTAATTTTTCATTAAAAATTAATGTCTCCTCTTACTTTAAAATACCTGAGGTGGTATTTTACATGTATGCTTCTCTCCATGCTGAAGACTTAACCTGCAATAACCTGCACACTTTTGGTAAAACACCGTTTTACCTGACAATTTCTTCTATAACAAAGAATAAATCAGCTAGCTTTAATTGACATTAGTTATGTACTAAAACTTATTCTACTATTATTTTAAAAAATACTTCAGTTTAGTTTTCTTTATCCAAATGTTTAATACACAGATTTTTTAAGTGGTATTTTAAAATATGGCTGGGTAATTGAGTGGAATTCAAGAAAAAACTTTTTTAAAATCCCACCTTATGAGCTAGACCTGATGAGGAATTAAAACAAAAAGTACCCCATAATACACTTGCCTTTATGAAATGTGTTCTTTACTTAGAAAAACAGAATCCACTTTCATTGAACTATTAACATGAAAATATAGTACATGATTAAGAGGCAAAGGTTATGTTATAGACAATAAATGTTTTCAGGTATTTATATAAGAGGAACTCCTAAATAACAACCCCTTTTCCCTCCTTTTCTATATTTTGCCTGTGCTGAATGAATGCATCAGTATTTTCTATCCTGAATGAGAGCATTAAAATATTTGGCCCTAGGTTGGATGGAGATGAAACAAAGAAAAGGGTTCTGATTCAGGAAGGAATATATAAAAAAGAAAAAGGCCAACATTAAATGAAAGAGGACTACACGAGGTCAAACTAGCTGATTAGAAAAAATGTTTTTTCACATTTATTATGTAGTTAGATTCTACTACCTGCCTAGGTGTTCAGAGATGCTAACTTCTCTGTGAGACGGAGATTAAGATGTGAAGACAAGATGAAAGCTTTCCTTACCCAAATGCACACTAGTTCATATTCAGAGTTATGTGGTCACCTGTGCATTCTAAAAATGGTAAAAAAAAAAAAAAAAAAAAAAAAAAAGATCCCTAGGCCTACAGAAAAATCCCTAGGTGTTCAGAGATGCTAACTTCTCTGTGAGATGGAGATTAAGAGGTGAAGACAAGATGAAAGCCTTCCTTACCCAAATGCACACTAGTTCATATTCAGAGATATGTGGTCACCTGTGCATTCTAAAAATGGTAAAAAAAAAAAAAATCCCTAGGCCTAAAGAAAGAATGTACTAAATTTCAGGGTAAAAGAGGTTGATCTACTTGGCCTCTGAGTGCTGTGTCAGTAGAACACATTAACTTTTCATAGTGCACTCAATTGCCCTGTCCTTCATAACTGCATCACTGTGCTGAAAAATGTGATTTTCATAGAAATGTTCAATTTTGCAGCTTAGAGACTTTGTGAAGGGAAAATATATCATTTTTGCACTTAAACTGCTCCTCAAATTGCCCACTTTAGACAGTTAAAATTGTCCCTGAATATAATGACACTGGACCAATATGTGTTGGGTATTTTTAACCCTTTCATCTTTAGTTAGTTAACTCTGCTGTCCTTTGAGTGTCTACCTTGGGTCAAACTTCCAAACCAGAATGAAGTAAAGCCTTTCAAACTTTAGCTTTCCCACCCTCCCCCAAACAATTTCAAGTATTTAAATATTAAGAAATACTCAGATTTTAGAGCTTTTTTTTTTCTTTATTTAGCTACTCAAAGATGAATAAGACATTTTACATTGAATTCTGCACATTAGGACTACACAGGACCATGGAAATCTTTCCCTGAAAGAGGTTGCTTTTAACTCATTATCCTTCATCAATCACCTCCTCCCCCAATACTCCGATGAGTTCTGACTGCATTTTTATTCTCAGTCTGCTGGTTTACAAGTCTCTGCAAAGGAACTTACATTCCTGTGGTTTGACTAGGATAAAGCAGTAAGGTTTTAGTCATACACATTTAAAAGTGCAGTTGCAAGAGTCTTCACATCAGAAGATAAAGCTGTATATTTACCTTAAAAAAAAGTCATTGAGTGCTTTCTGAAGTACTCTTTGACAACTTGTCTATCATGGTTCCCCTACTGAATATTCTAACACAATGCTTATTTAATCTTCTGATGTACACAAAATTTAGTTTTTTATATCTCCTGCACTATCTGACAAAAATTTGAAAATTGAATGTTAATTTATCTTTGAAAAGCAACTCTCCAGAGTAATGAAAATACCCCCAATAAGCAAAATGCACATAGTATGGTAAATACTTCCTTTTTCTTATCTCTCTTACTCTTTCTTTCCATCATGATTAATGGAGCAAATATTCATGCAATAGTCACTATAAATAAACCCATTTTGTGGCATCATAAGGAGGAACAAAAATATCAACCCTTGTCTTTCCATGTCTGCCTTATTAATATTATTTAATAATATTAATTATTATTAAAATATCCTATGGTGAAAAAATTCCTCTCTTCATCATCCCTGTCTCCACTCCCACCAATAAACATTTATTCAACAGTGACCGTTCACAATTCACTATTTTTGGCAAGTAAGGAGGAAAAGAAATACTAGGTACAGTCCCTGTGTTTAAGTAGTTTACATTCTAATAGGAGAGAAAAACAGCTGGTTATACAATTTAGGAGAAATAAACAAACAAATAAATAACCAATACTTCAGATGGGGCTCTCAAATTTCTGATCATAAGAATTTCCTGACGTGACATTTCAAAATAGTTTCCTGAACCCTTCTGAGCTAGAGGTTAATTCTCACCTTTAATGTTCAGGTGAAACTGCTGGTTCACACCCTCACTCTGAGTAAAAGACCCAAGGATGTACTGAATCTAATTTTATGGGAAAGGATAGGATAAACTGTATTTTTTATGAGGACCCCAGGTTTGATCATGCTATGTTCTGTAACTCTGATCTTATTTTTAAAAATGAGAAAAAAATTGCACAGGTTGACTAAATCAGGGTTTCCCAAAGCTAGCTATGGATCAAGGTAGCTTTTCAAAAAATCTCTTACTTTACTGAATAGCAGTCTCTTGGGAGGTGGCCTGGGAACTGCACTTTTGAAAAGCTGCTCAAGGATTATTATGCATAATCAAGTTAGGCACCTGTGCTCTAAGATTTGCTCACATTTACTACAGCAAGTTAGAGGTTGAGCTAATATCTTTTTCTCATATAGAGAAATAGGATATTAGTGATTGGAGCCCAAAGAGTGAAGTGTGAATCTGAATCATCACTCAATTTTATAATCTCTGCTAATCATGGTAGTCATTGTTACTATTCTCCTCCCAGGCACAGAATGGAACTGCATTTCCTTGCCCTATGTTGTTGGGTTGTGCCAAATGACAAGTTCATATTGTAAGTGAAGGAAAAAGGTGAAAGTTAAATGTCAAGGCCTTTCTCTAGAATGTTTATGTGCCTGAAGGATGAGATTTAGAGTAGATTGACCACTTTATTTCACCTAGCATGTTACTGAACCTTTGGATATAAAAAAAGTAGGTATGGCAATTTATTTGAAAGTAGAGTACCAAAGTGTTCCACATGATCAAGGGTGAAGAACTGATTTTAGAAGTAGCAGTCATGAGCCAAAGAAGAAGACTCCACAAAACTGAGGACCAGGGACATGAGATGAGAGAAGAGTCCAGGGTTGGAAAAATAGAGGTAGGTAGTGGGAAAGAAACATCTAGAAAATAAATAAGAAAATTTATGAAAAGCTGAACTACACAGGGATAAGAATAGTAACACAACTATCAGGGTAAAGGACTTTTAAGAAGAGGATTGTAGGTATCTAGTTTTAGTAATTTATATATCTGTCATATAACTTTTAGTAGAGGTGCCTTAACTAATTATGTGTATGTCTGTGTGTGTGCTTGCATTTAATAGATATGTACTGGAGACTTGAGCCTAAAGAAATGAGCTCTAAGAACTTGAAAATATTTATAAGGATTTATAACTTAGTATATGATCTTTGCAAAATTGAAAGAAATGAAAATTATCTTTGATGCCTACTCATTCCCCCTATAAACTTCTGTTCATTATTGCCTATAGACCTACCTCTTCCTTTTCCTGAATTATCAGCACAAACATCTATAAGATATTCTGTTCTTTTTGTTTTTTACTTAATTTTCTATTGATTTCAACTCATCTTTTTTTGGCTATTGGTGGTGTTTTATTCTACTTCTCTGAGGGCATTTTCATATTGCGAAATTCATAAACAAACAAATATTTATAGCATATGAGCATTTAGGGATGACATCATAGTGACTGTGTACGTAAGACAGATTGATATTTTAGCCTGGGAAAGTGCAATACAAGGATACCTAATAAAATTACTGTAATTAATGAAGTATTTTAAGGACAAACACTAAAATACCTGGAAGAGGAAGAGAATGCTATCTTTAAGACATTTTGCAGAGCTTTTCACATATAAATTTCTCAGAAACCTGTGAACCTGTGAGCTAGGTATTTTATTACCAAGTTATATATGACTACCAGTAAATCAACAACAAATTGAAGTGAGACAAAAGAACTTTCTCTACACAACATGCCCATAGAGGATTGGTGGAACCCATACCCAACTCTTGACAGTAAGATTTTGAAGATAAGACAGCTTCCATTCTACCTCAACTCATGGAAATCTTTAGTCTGTGTTGCATCTAGAAACCTGGGTGGAATTTAAAAGATGAAGATTTTATTAATTTCTTTTAAAACATAAGACTATCTAACAATGAAATAAGTTGCCTCAGAAGTAGTTTCTTCTGCCACAAAGAAAGCGTTCCGAGGGAAGAAGGATGATAATCAGGGGGGATATTGCAGAACAGACTCCTTTTCTTCTCTGATGTTGGATTAGATGTCAGCTAAAATCCTTTCTAAATCCCCAGTTCTATGCCTCTATTGTCCTAACTGATTTGTAGTGTGGTGCAGAATATAAATGAAATAAGTTGAAAGAAGTGATCAACCAACAGATATTTATTACCATTCTACAATATGCTGAGCGCCAGGCTGCTCTTCTCATACCATGGAGACAGCTGCTTTTCCTGCTTATTCCCTCAACTTTGAGAGGGTGAATCAGACTGTGTGACAGGAAGGATGAAACCAAGAGGGAAAAGCTTTCAGAAAAATGACCAGAAAAAAAGTCAAATGTTGACTTCTCACCATTTACTCAAGTCTGGCTTTTCCATGAGCATCTTATTAAAGTTCTATTTTGACCTCTCCCCCTCCCATGGGTGTCATAATGTAGAAGAAGAATCCCGCTGATTGACTCATGAAACACATTACCAGAAGCTCTCTATTTTAACAGTTAAGGCCATGGAAGCAATTTGTACTTTACTTAGAAGTTTATTGCATTTTGATAATTGCTTTTCCCCTTGAACTGTAGAGTTTTAAAATATAATTTTTGACTGACTATAAAATGGAAAAAAAAAATCCATACAACTTTAAGAGCATTTTCAAAGCTTTTAAAGTCTTCACTACACTAAAGCAGCCCAAAGTTACCTTGTTGGGTTGTTTCAAGTTAGCATAATAATTAATTTTTTTAACCCTCTAACATCCAAGGCACTGAGAGAAAAATAAATGACAGAGATATTCTCTCCTTATAGAGCATTCTATCCAGGAACTATGTTTCTGAAGAACACAGTGATGGGAAGAGAACATCAAATAGCTTGTCAATGAGCTTGGCAGGGTTCTGTTTGTACACACACAAATAAACAATGAGTCTGAAGTGCTCAAACTCATAGAGCTCAGTAGTTAGTCAAACAACATCAATAAACAAACTTAGTGGATACATTTTCCTGTGGATGGCTATTTTCAAGTGTGAACTTGAATATGTACTGTTAGTCAAAGTTCTATGTTGGTTTCTAAACATTATGAAAATAACTTACAAGGACTAGCCTTTTATGAATTACAAAACACTTTCACAAATCTTCCCATATAGATTGTCTATATATTGAAATATTTACTTTGCATAGATCCAGACAGATAATGAGAATAATGGTAGTTTAAAATCTATATGCCATTCTAAAATATTTCCAAGATTGCTTTTGAATTTTCCCACGTCCCTCTCACTGTGTTTGTATTAGACTTATACTTAATTAAACTGGCTACTGTTTGATTTCAAAACACAACTCTTCACAAGCATTGCTTAGTAAACCATCTGAAAATCAAAATAACAATCACTTACTTGTCTATAGAAATTTATGTTCAATAAACTATGTTCAAACTATATATAATGCATCTTTTATAGTATTATAATTTCTACTTTCTAGAAGAGGTCACCAAGTTAGCACAAAGGTTTATTCACTTTCCAGGATCCCACAGGTAGATAGCAAAAAAGTGAAATTATCAGAATCAATCATCAACAATTCAAGATTTAAAATCAATAATTCAAGATTTAAAATAAGAGTACCCATTCTAACACCAGTAAGGAAAATTACCTTCCACCAGAGTTGACCCCTCTTCATCTCTGTCTATGATCATATAAAATTGTGAATTTATACAGGAAAGTACAAACACTGTGGAGTAGGAGATACTTTTCCACAAATGACTTATACCAGAAATAAAAATATTTCAAGGAGGGAGCATTTCATAGAAGGTTCTCATTTTGGAAATGTGTTTCCTTTTCTAGTGTAACCAATCTCCAGTTTATTATCCTATCTATGCAATAAATTCATGAATGATGGATCCATAATTGGTGATAAAGGGAAATTAGGTTAATAACAATAACTCATTTATCTAATGCCCCATACTTTTCAAAGTGCTTTCAATTATAAATAGTATTTGATGAAACATCCCAGTGAGGTTGACAAGGCAGAGATTCATAGTGTTTGGCAATAAGACTCATTAAATGACACTATTATTTTGCAAAATTGAAAGCCTTGTGAATAATATATACTGTATTATGTATATAAATGTCCTAAAAGATTAATGATAATATCCAGCCCAAAACAACAAATGAACCCTTCAATTGAATCACATTACATACACATTACATACACATACACGGGGTGAACCATCTACAATTTAAAGATGAGGAGACAAAGGCAGTTAGACAAGCAGACCTGGTTACTCAGACAGTTAGTGCAGAACCAGCCAAAGATTGCTTAAAGATTTGAAGCTAAGAAGGGACAACCACACTTCATTTCACTGTGTCTCCTACTGTCTCTGTGAGAGACAGATTCTTCTCTAGGTGGGCCATGAGTCCATGCATTATGGCACTTCTTGTCATTTTTGACAAGAAGCCATATCCTAGTGGGGTATGTTTAAAACACTGGCTTTTATCCTTGGGATTTGAGGAAGCTTTTTCACTCTTTGTATCACAAGATTGTTCAATATTGTATTGGGAAGCACTTTGAACTCCTAGGAAGATAAGTGCTATTTAATTGCAAACTGTTATTAGTCCTATGACTGTCATTATGTGCACCAGCACAATTTTACAGTTAATGCATCTCAATATTACTGCTGTTGATGTCCTTCACTTTTTTTTTTTTTTTAAACTGGCTAAATGGCAGAATTGGATGTCTCAGGGGACTGGCTATTGGAAATTGGATTCAGAGTCTCTTGCCTCTAGGTCTTTAATATACAATGTGTTGCCCTATTTCCCCATGTTGAATGGTATTTTAGTAGCATCAATACTGTCTTTACGCATGATTCACAATTCTGCAACATTATGCATTGGGTCCACATGATGGAAAATGATCAATTTGCAGAGAGATAAAATTCTTATCCAGGCTTAATTATTTTTTTAACTTTTCTACCTGTAAAGATAATTTATTTCACTTATCATATCCTATTTTTCTTCTTTCTTTGTACAAGAGACGTTTTGATTTAAAATGTTTAATCTGTACTTGCTAAGACAATCTCATATGGTGTATTCTTTTAGGTTCCTACTTCTCTCTACTATTTCTGCCCACAACTCACTCCAAATGCAAATCTCCTACTGAGACACAGATGCTCATTTCTGGTTTCTTATCTGTTGAGAAGAAAGTCAGTAACATATAAAATATGTCATGTTATATCCCATTTTGATCAACTACAGCTCAGTTCTTTGCCACAGTACAAAGTTCATTGCTTTTGTTACTTACCTCTCACCCCATCTTGTTGGCATTTAAGCCCTGAATTGTTAAATTCTCTATCTGCCACTCACCACACCCTGGTGTTGGCTCTTCAGAAGGTTGAAAGTATAGAGTTTTATTTTGGGATGAGGTAGGTAGAATTTTTGCACAGAAAACAAACACTTTCAGAGCTAAATGTCAAATGAACCAAAGAGGTAAATAACTATGTCATCTTCCAAAACAAAGCTACATATAAGGACCACATTTTGTTCTTAATGTTTTCTGTCTATAAAAAAATGAGCAGGAGTTAAAAATATAGACAGAACACCTACTGAACGCTGGCAGAAGACCCCAGACCTCCCAAAAGGCAAGAAACTCCCCACATACCTGGGAAGGGCAAAGCGGAGAGATTCCCACACAGAGGATTGTAGCCGAGCGGCACTCACCAGCCCGAGAGGCTTGTCTGCTCGCCCGCCGGGGTGGGCGGCGCTGGAAGCTGAGGCTCAGAGCGCAGAGAGAGGACTGGGGCTGGCGGCGAGAACTCAGCATGAAGGGGGCTAATGTGCCACAGCTAGCCGGGAGGGAGTCCGGGAAAACTCTGGAGCTGCTGAAGAGGCAAGAGACTTATTCTTCCCTCTTGGTTTCCTGGTGCGTGAGGAGAGGGGATTAAGAGCCCTTCTTAAAGGGCACAAGTCACGGCTGAAAGTGCAGAGCACAATGACGGGCATGGGACGCTGGGGCTGCTGCTGCCGCTGCCAAGAAGCCTGTGTGCGAGCGCAGGTCACTGACCACACTGCCCTTCCGGGAGTCTATGCAGCCCGCCACTGCCGGGGTCCCGGGATCCAGGGGCGGCTTCCCTAGGAGAACGTACAGCGCACCTCGGGCTGGTGCAATGTCATACCGGCCTCTGCTGCTGCAGGCTCGCCCCGCACTCCGTGCCCCTCCTTCCCGCCGGGCCTGAGTGAGACAGAGTCCCCGAAGAGGCTGTTCCTTTAACCCTGTCCTGTCTGAGCAAGGAACAGACGCCCTCCGGCGACCTACATGCAGAGGCGGGGCCAAATCCAAAGCTGAAACCCAGGAGCTGTGAGAACAAAGAAGAGAAAGGGAAACCTCTCCCAGCAGCCTCAGAAGCAGCAGATTAAAGCTCCACAATCAACTTTATGTACCCTGCATCTGTGGAATACATGAATAGACAACAAATCATCCCAAATTGAGGAGCCAGGAGTCAGTGCTGTGCCTCTGAGGTGAGAGAGCCAACATCAGGACACTGGTCCACAAGAGACCTCCAAGCTCCACATAATATCAAACGGCGAAAATCTTCCAGAGATCTCCATCTCAACACCATCACCCAGCTTCACTCAACGACCAGCAAGCTACAGTGCTGGACACCCTATGCCAAACAACTAGCAAGACAGAAACACAACGCCACCCATTAGCAGAGAGGTGGCCTAAAATCATAAAAAGTCCGCAGACACCCCAAAATACACCACCAGACGTGGACCTGCCCACAAGAAAGACAAGATCCAGCCTCATCCACCAGAACACAGGCACTAGTCCCCTCCACCAGGAAGCCTACACAAACCACTAAACCAACCTTAGCTACTGGGGACAGACACCAAAAACAACGGGAACTACAAACCTGCAGCCTGCAAAACGGAGACCCCAAACACAGTAACATAAGCAAAATGAGAAGACAGAAAAATACACAGCAGGAGAAGGAGCAAGATAAAAACCCACCAGACCTAACAAATGAAGAGGAAATAGGCAGTCTACCTGAAAAAGAATTCAGAATAATGACGGTAAAGATGATCCAAGATTCTATTTCCAAGATCCAAAATCTTGGAAATAGAATAGACAAAATGAAAGAAACAGTTAACAAGGACTTAGAAGAACTAAAGATGAATCAATCATCGATTAAAAACACAATAAATGAAATAAAAAATACTCTAGATGGGATCAATAGCAGAATAACTGAGACAGAAGAACGGATAAGTGACGTGGAAGATAAAATAGTGGAAATAACTGCTGCAGAGCAAAATAAAGGAAAAAGAATGAAAAGAACAGAGGACAGTCTCAGAGACCTCAGGGACAACATTAAATGCACCAACAGTTGAATTATAGGGGTTCCAGAAGAAGAAGAGAGAAAGAAAGGGACTGAGAAAATATTTGAAGAGATTATAGTTGAAAACTTCCCTAATAAGGGAAAGGAAATAGTTAATCAAGTCAGGAGGCACAGAGAGTCCCATACAGAATAAATCCAAGGAGAAATATGCCAAGACACATATTAATCAAACTGTCAAAAATTAAACACAAAGAAATCATATTAAAAGCAGCAAGGGAAAAACAACAAATAACACACAAGGGAATCCCCATCAGATTAACAGCTGATCTCTCAGCAGAAACTCTACAAGCCAGAAGGGAGTGTCAGGACATAATAAAGTGATGAAGGAGAGAAACCTGCAACCAAGATTACTCTACCCAGCAAGGATCTCATTCAGATTTGATGGAGAAATTAAAACCTTTACAGACAAGCAAAAGCTGAGAGAGCTCAGCACCACCAAAGCAGCTTTACAACAAATGCTAAAGGAACTTCTCTAGGCAAGAAACACAACAGAAGGAAAAGACCTACAATAATGAACCCAAAACAATTAAGAAAATGGGAATAGGAACATACATATCGATAATTACCTTAAATGTAAATGGACTAAATGCTCCCACCAAAAGACACAGAGTGGCTGAATGGATACCAAAACAAGACCCATATATATGCTGTCTACAAGAGACCCACTTCAGACCTAGAGACACATACAGACTGAAAGTAAGGGGATGGAAAATGATATTCCATGCAAATGGAAACCAAAAGAAAGCTGGAGTAGCAATTCTCATATCAGACAAAATAGACTTTAAAATAAAGACTACTAGACAAGACAAAGAAGGACAATACATAATGATCAAGGGATCAATCCAAGAAGAAGATATAACAATTGTAAATATTTATGCACCCAACATAGGAGCACCTCAATACATAAGGCAAATACTAACAGCCATAAAAGGAGAAATCGACAGTAACACAATCATAGTAGGGGACTTTAACACCCCACTTTCACCAATGGACAGATCATCCAAAATGAAAATACATAAGGAAACACAAGCTTTAAATGATACATTAAACAAGATCGAGTTAATTGATATTTAGAGGACATTCCATCCAACAACAACAGAATACACATTTTTCTCAAGTGCTTATGGAACATTCTCCAGGATAGATCATATCTTGGGTCACAAAACAAGCCTTGGTAAATTTAAGAAAATTGAAATTGTATCAAGTATCTTTTCCGACCACAATGCTATGAGACTAGATATCAATTACAGGAAAAGATCTGTAAAAAATACAAACACATGGAGGCTAAACAATACACAACTAAATAACGAAGTGATCACTGAAGAAATCAAAGAGGAAATAAAAAAATACCTAGAAACAAATGACAATGGAGACACGACGACCCAAAACCTATGGGATGCAGCAAAAGCAGTTCTAAGAGGGAACTTTATAGCAATACAATCCCACCTTAAGAAACAGGAAACATCTCGAATAAACAACCTAATCTTGCACCTAAAGCAATTAGAGAAAGAAGAACAAAAACATCCCAAAGTTAGCAGAAGGAAAGAAATCATAAAAATCAGATCAGAAATAAGTGAAAAAGAAATGAAGGAAACGATAACAAAGATCAATAAAAATAAAAGCTGGTTCTTTGAGAAGATAAACAAAATTGATAAACCATTAGCCAGACTCATCAAGAAAAATAGGGAGAAGACTCAAATCAATAGAATTAGAAATGAAAAAGGAGAAGTAACAACTGACACTGCAGAAAAACAAAAGATAATGAGAGATTACTGCAAGCAACTTTATGCCAAAAATATGGACAACCTGGAAGAAATGGACAAATTCTTAGAAATGCACAACCTGCCAAGACTGACTCAGGAAGAAATAGAAAATATGAGCAGACCAATCACAAGCCCTGAAATTGAAACTGTGATAAAAAATCTTCCAACAAACAAAAGCCCAGGACCAGATGGCTTCACAGGCGAATTCTATCAAGCATTTAGAGAAGAGCTAACACCTATCCTTCTCAAACTCTTCCAAAATATAGCAGAGGGAGGAACACTCCCAAACTCATTCTACGAGGCCACCATCACCTTGATACCAAAACCAGACAAGGATGTCACAAAGAAAGAAAACTACAGGCCAATATCATTGATGAACATAGATGCAAAAATCCTCAACAAAATACTAGAAAACAGAATCCAACAGCACATTAAAAGGATCATACACCATGATCAAGTGGGGTTTATTCCAGGAATGCAAGGATTGTTCAATATATGCAAATCAATCAACGTGATACACCATATTAACAAATTGAAGGAGAAAAACCATATGATCATCTCAATAGATGCAGAGAAAGCTTTCGACAAAATTCAACACCCATTTATGATAAAAAACCCTGAAGGAACTAGGCATAGAGGGAACTTTCCTCAACATAATAAAGGCCATATATGACAAACCCACAGCCAGCATCGTCCTCAAAGGTGAAAAACTGAAACCATTTCCACTAAGATCAGGAACAAGACAAGTTTGCCCACTCTCACTACTCTTATTCAACATAGTTTTGGAAGTTTTAGCCACAGCAATCAGAGAAGAAAAGGAAATAAAAGGAATCCAAATCGGAAAAGAAGAAGTAAAGCTGTCACTGTTTGCAGATGACATGATACTATACATAGAGAATCCTAAAGATGCTACCAGAAAACTACTAGAGCTAATCAATGAATTTGGTAAAGTTGCAGATTACAAAATTAATGAACAGAAATCTCTGGCATTCCTATATACTAATGATGAAAAATCTGAAAGTGAAATCAAGGAAACACTCCCATTTACCACTGCAACAAAAAGAATAAAATATCTAGGAATAAAGCTACCTAAGGAGACAAAAGACCTTTATGCAGAAAATTATAAGACACCGATGAAAGAAATTAAAGATGATACAAATAGATGGAGAGATGTACCATGTTCTTGGATTGGAAGAATCAACATTATGAAAATGGCTCTACTACCCAAAGCAATCTACAGATTCAATGCAATCCCTATCAAACTACCACTGGCATTTTTCACAGAACTAGAACAAAAAATTTCACAATGTGTATGGAAACACAAAAGACCCCGAATAGCCAAAGCAATCTTGAGAACGAAAAATGGAGCTGGAGGAATCAGGCTCCCTGACTTCAGACTATACTACAAAGCTACAGTAATCAAGACAGTATGGTACTGGCACAAAAACAGAAAGATAGATCAATGGAACAGGATAGAAAGCCCAGAGATAAACCCACGGACATATGGTCACCTTATCTTTGATAAAGGAGGTAGGAATGTACAGTGGAGAAAGGACAGTCTCTTCAATAAGTGGTGCTGGGAAAACTGGATAGGGACATGAAAAAGTATGAGATTAGATCACTCCCTAACACTATACACAAAAATAGGCTCAAAATGGATTAAAGACCTAAATGTAAGGCCAGACACTATCAAACTCTTAGAGGAAAACATAGGCAGAACACTCTATGACATCAATCAGAGCAAGATCCTTTTTGACCCACCTCCTCGAGAAATGGAAATAAAGACAAAAATAAACACATGGGACCTAATGAAACTTAAAAGCTTTTGCACAGCAAAGGAAACCATAAACAAGGCCAAAAGACAACCCTCAGAATGGGAGAAAATATTTGCAAATGAAGCAACTGACAAAGGATTAATCTCCAAAATTTATAAGCAGCTCATGCAGCTCAATAACAAAAAAACAAACAACCCAATCCAAAAATGGGCAGAAGACCTAAATAGACATTTCTCCACAGAAGATATACAGACTGCCAACAAACACATGAAAGGATGCTCAACATCTTTACTCATTAGAGAAATGCAAATCAAAACTACAATGGGATATCATCTCACACCAGTCAGAATGGCCATCATCAAAAAATCTAGAAACAATAAATGCTGGAGAGGGTGTAGAAAAAAGGGCACACTGTTGCACTGCTGGTGGGAATGTGAATTGGTACAGCCACTATGGAGAACGGTATGGAGGTTCCTTAAAAAACTACAAATAGAACTACCATATGACCCAGCAATCCCACTACTGGGCATATACCCTGAGAAAACCATAATTCAAAAAGAGACATGTACCAAAATATTCATAGCAGCCCTATTTACAATAGCCTGGAGATGGAAACAACCTAAGTGTCCATCATCGGATGAATGGATAAAGAACATGTGGCACATATATACAATGGAATATTACTCAGCCATAAAAAGAAATGAAATTGAGCTATTTGCAATGAGGTGGATGGACCTAGAGCCTGTCATACAGAGTGAAGTAAGTCAGAAAGAGAAAGACAAATACTCTATGCTGAAACATATATATGGAATTTAAGAAAAAAAAAGTCATTAAGAACATAGGGGTAAGACAGGAATAAAGACACAGACTTACTAGAGAATGGACTTGAGGATATGGGGAGGGGGAAGCGTAAGCTGTGACAAAGTGAAAGAGCGGCATGGACATATATACACTACCAAACGTTAAGGTAGATAGCTAGTAGGAAGCAGCCGCATAGCACAGGGAGATCAGCTCGGTGCTTTGTGGCTGCCTGGAGGGGTGGGATAGGGAACGTGGGAGGGAGACGCAAAAGGGAGGGGATATGGGAACATATGTATATGTATAACTGATTAAATTTGTTATAAAGCAAAAAAAATAATAAAGATTAAAAAATATATATATAATAAATTATAGCAAATGGAAACATGGTGATATGTGGGACAAAATAATCCTTGCAGTTTTAAAGAGTTAGGGTATGAGACTTTCTTATGAAAATTTTATACTAAATTTCCGTTCTTTAATTATTGGTGTGTATTTTATACAGTTCAATTCAATTGGCTCAATGTCTCACATGTTCAATGTCAGTCACCAAGTGTATATATCACAGTTCTTTCTGCATGTGGTTTTCATCAAGTTCCTTAAAATATCACTGAGTAAATATAGCCTATATATGTGAAAAAAATAAAGCAAAATATATGGATTAATAGATTCTGTAGCTCAAAGCACTCTGGCAAAGCAAATAGCATTATACAATTCAAATCAATATTATTATCATGGCATAATAAATTATGGAGTAAAAGCAAGCTATACTTTAGGGAATCAGAAAGGAGACACCAAAGTGATTTAGATGAGTGTAGAAAGACTTGAAGGAAAAAAAAAAGGTTTTTTTTCAACTCTAAATGCTATGCCAGACTTGGGTGATCAGATTTAGGAAGTCGGTCTTTGTCTTAAGTTGTATTCTCCCAAAAGTAAAATCTGAGACAAGGATTCAAATGCACAGAGTTTACATGGGAGGTGCCAGAGTGGGAAATAATGCAGGGAAGACAAACTGGTAAGCCTAAAAGTCTACTAGAACTGGTTACCTAGGAGGTGACAGGAAATTAGGGAAACTTGTTTCAGAATTATCCCATCCAAAAGGCAAGGGAGCTAGGTTATTTATAGACCAACTACAAAGAGTCATTGTTTGAAGACTGCTGGTGAGGGTGTTAATTACTTGGGGTGGCCAGGCAGAGTGGCCTTCCGGAGTTCATGAACATAACCCAGCTAGAAAGACCCTTCTCCTCTTTGCCTAATCCTTATATAAATGGCTGTTCTTGGGGAACATAAGTTCTGTAAATCTCCAGATTAGGGCACTTCCTCTTTCACTTCTAAAGGCACAAAACTGGAATGTCCACAGGAGAGCTCTGCTCTGTCTTTTCTCAAAGTAATTCTACTTCCTGAAGGAGAACTAGAAGGCAGAGTGTATGGTCGCCAAAGAATGATTTTGAATTGGCAATACAGAGGAGAAAATATAATTCATTGGATTAAAATTTCAGTGGAAATGTGAATTGGGAATGGGTTTTATAAAGGAGAGACTGTCAGCTACACTAAGAAACTAATAAGCTGATTTCCATCCACTGGGACAAAGGAGAAGGGAAGTACAATGAATCAACATTTTCCACTATAAGAATGACAGTTGGAAGACTGTTATGACTCTTCCGATGATAATAATTTCCATTTCGATAGGCTCCTTTTCCAAGACCTCTAAAGTACTTTACAAGTGATTTTTGTTATCCATCCTTATGTCTCAAAAAGGAGAGATACAAATATTCCCATCATCATTTCATAGGCAACAAATCTGTCTGAACGTTTCTGAATACACTACATTTTTTCCAAACACATTTTAAATAAGGTATGCTGTAGAAACTGAACCATTCGGTCATATCTAAGAAGAAAAAGAAAGATAGAAGTATAATATTTAGATACAAAACCCAATACTAGTTCTTATTGTCTTCCCATAACCCATCTTTTGAAAAGGAGAAAATCGAAGGATAAAATAATATTATCTGTATTTATGATATTGTGGCTTTTATTAATATCAGTTTTACTCTTTAACATTTAGTCTTTATATACTTCTCTGATTCAGACATTGTTCTTTCCTCCTTCATATCATAATACTTGTTATCTTCTCTTTTATCTATGCCAACATCTAGGAAGGGGTGAGCATGAATTAGATGTTCTGTAAAGTTATATTTACTTGGTGAGGGTACATAAACTCAGGCGTGGAATAAAGGTCTATAAAATCATTCAGCACAAGAAAGGAACATATCCATTAAGAGAGATAGCCTGTAAATGGTGAGGATTTTCCCAATTCTTCCGCTTTCTTCTAATTTAGAATATAATTGCACAATAGTATTGTCTTTCTTCCAATTTTTCACTCATTAAAAAAGGGAGGGGGGCTTCCCTGGTGGTGCAGTGGTTGAGAGTCCACCTGCCAATGCAGGGGACACGGGTTTGTGCCCCGGTCCAGGAGGGTCCCACATATTGTGGAGCGGCTGGGCCCGTGGGCCGTGTCTGCTGAGCCTGCACGTCCGGAGCCTGTACTCCACAATAGGAGAGGCCACAGCAGTGAGAGGCCCGCATACTACCAAAAAAAAAAAAAAAAAAAGGAATTCTGGTAATTTTGTATGGCAGTCAGAATAAGGTTTACCCCAGGATGTCCACATCCTAACCCCCCAAACCTCTGAAAGTGTCATGTTTGCAGAAAAGGGGAATTAAGTTTGCAGATGAAATAAGAGTTGCTAATCAGCTAACCATAAAATATGGAGAATATCTTGGATTATTTGGATGGGTCCAGTATAATGAAACAAATTCTATAAATATAGAAGAGGGAGGCAGGAGGCTCAGTGTTAGAGTAATAGAATGTTAAAAAGACTCAACTGGCTATTGCTGGCTTTGGCTTTCCATGAACCAAGGAATGTAGGCAACCTCTAGAAGGTGGAAAAGGCAATAAAATTGATTTCTCCCTAGAGCCTCCAGAAAGTAATGTGGTCCTGTTGGCACCTTAATTTTAGCCCTATGAAAACCACTTCAGACTTCTGATCTCCAGAACTGTAAAATTATGAATTTGTGTTATTTTAAGCAACTAAGTTTGTGGCAATATGCTACAGCAGCAATAAGAAACTAATATAGTATGAAATACATGTTTAGTAAATAACTGAATGATGGATGAACCAACTAGAATAAGTCAATTCCTGTCACTGACTCACATCCAAAATTCGAAAATGAGTTGGGAGAACTAGAGTTCATGGACTAGTTTCAAAAAACAAAAATTCAAAATTATACATGGCAATTGCAATGCCCATATACATCATTTTAGTCCCAGTTTCATGCCTTCACTTACATCTATGAGGAAGAGCATAGTATTGGAAAAGGAATAAGCAGTTGTCCATGAAGTGTCCCAAAGGATTTTTTGGAAGTGCCCCAGTTCTGCAAAAATAGCTATGTTAACACAGAGTTGGGCTTCCCTCGTGGCGCAGTGGTTGAGAGTCCGCCTGCCACTGCAGGGGACATGGGTTCGTGCCCTGGTCCAGGAAGATCCCACATGCCACGGAGCAGCTGGGCCCATGAGCCATGGCCACTGAGACTGCACGTCTGGAGCCTGTGCTCCACAACGGGAGAGGCCACAATAGTGATAGGCCCGCGTACCACGAAACAAAACAAAGCAAAACAAAGCAAAACATAGTGTTTAGTCTGTGCTTATTATGTGCAAGCAATTTACATATATCAACTAGCTTGGTCTTCACAGCAATTCTATGAGGAAGGTACTTTCATTATCTCCATATATATTAAACAATGTATTCAATCTAAAAACAGCCCTCCCACTTCCCAGTGCCACTTTTAATAGATAGCCTTTGATTTGAGTGTTCATTAATATGTTTTATTTTCACATGTGAAGGTTGAAGCTAAAGATATTCTAGAGTGAGGAAATAGTATAAGAATGAAAGCAAAGTGAAGGTCAGAGAAGTGCTTTGCTGTGGTCTAAGACACATGAAAACTGTGGTGAAAAATGAAACTAGGGTATTTGCGGTTGATTTTCAGAAGTTTCTCAACTCTAGCATAGGAGATTTAAGTCTATCCAGCCATTGTTAGAAATATTAGTTTTTAAGTTGTGATTGTTTTTTTTTGTTTGTTTGTTTGTTTTCTGTGTTGTTGTTGCTGTTGTGGTTTCCACAGAAATAAAGCAATCAGAGTTTTCATGTTGGGCAGGTTAATGCATCTTAACTCATGTCAAGGGTGATGACAGTAGTCGATGAGGCATGTCCTTCAGTGAGAAGAGCTCTGTAGTCTCACAACTGAAGATCACTGGGGATCTGAAGAAAGGGAAGTGACCACTGGATTGGAACAGAGGGATTTAGATGCAAACCATAGTAGGGAGATAGAATTGATTTGCAAGTCTCTTGAATGGTGAGAGAAACAAGCATGGATGGCTTTGAGCATTTGAGACTGGATAACAGGGAAATAGAAGAACTTGAGTAGAGGGAAAAGAGAGAAAAAGGCCAGTTTGAGAGCAGAGGATAATGAATTCAGTTTGGGAAAACACCACTGATACTGAAGGAATTATATACATCTCAAGTATTTAACCCCATGAAGAAGTGTCTTGTTTGTGATTGGTTTTAGATATTTTGCAAACTCCTTCTATTAGGCCTTCACTCTGAAGCTGCTATTCTAATTTTCTTTGATTGTAACAATACTTATATCACATTAAAAATCCCAGGGTCTCACTTTGATTCCTAAATACTCCATCAATCATTCCTAAGTTCTCCTACCCTGCTACCTGGTCATACCTTCAATTTCAGTTCAGTGGTTGCTCTGTACACAGAGATGAGAACCTCCTGATATAAATAGACATTTTGGAAATTAGTAGCATCTCTATTATGTAAGCAGATGAAACCACATAATATGCATCAGGACTAGAATTCTCCATCACCCTTAGAGATCTTCAGGGGCTCCTGAAGATCCATGTGTCAACTGTGCTACAGAATGTATTTCTTACCCACTTGCTACAGATACCTCAGACTCAAGAGGCTGTTGGAATATTGTTTTTCTACCCCTCTGATTTAAAAATATACAGACCTTCAGTGCTTTTCCCTAGGGAGGTAGATGTTCAAACATAGAAATTGGGCCTACATTCACCAGTCTAGCCTATGCACTCCCCTGCTATATAACTTGCTTCTTCGTTGCTTATTTCAAACTCCTAAGCCATGGATGTCTATAATATTGCCTGACAATCTTCTTTCAGTTGACTGCCCCCGTTTCTATGTAGTTTAAAAATGCATCATACTTGAAAGTCATAATAAGATGTGCAGATACTCATTTTTGTTAGAATCCATCATAATGCCTCACAATCTATTGCAACAATTACATTCAATCATTATAGGAAAGCTCTCACAAAGTTTATTACAATAATGTTAAATACAGCTTCTCCATTGGTCTTTAACCAAAGCAATTTTTATTTTGGAGTATAGTTTTATGAAGCTTGTCAAGTGCCAATGTTCTCTTTTAGATCAAGGAAACATCCAAATGAGTGTTTGGTTATTTGAATTTTCCTTGATCCCACCTGCCTCACCTCCAATTGAAATGTTCTCCCTCTTTTCTTCCTTCACTACACCTTCTACATATTTCTATTTCTGTACCTTAGGTTTTTATTTCTACACATTTTTAAGCTTCCCACTGAAATATGAGATCTCTGAGAGCAGTATGGTTTGGCTCATGAAAGTAAGAATCAGAAAATGCTAGTTCTGTATCCATGTTCCATCACATCTCTACAGCATGTGACCAAATCTCTCTAATTTTCACTTTCCTCATCTGAAATATGGGACTGATTACAACATCCTATTTCTTATATACCTCAAAGTGGTGTTATGAAAATCAAATGAGAATGATTTGTAAACTACGGGTGCTCTAGAGCTATAGATCTGATTTTCACTTGCCAGCCTATTTACTTTCTCCAGTCTGGAGTTCTTGGCCCAACCTGCCCCACTGTTGTTCAATATTAACATGATATTATTTCTGGCCTGAAATAAAAGAGAATAACAAAAACACATATTTGAATTTTCAGACATACACACACACATACACACACACACACAGAAAACAACTGCTTCCTGTAGTGTAAACAGAGAGGACAATGATATAAATAGCCCATGTGTATGTGTGCAAGAACAGTGATCCACACCACAGTCCGACCCTTCCCAATGTCCGCTGGGAAATTAGACCTTATCAGTGTCAAGCATCAATTCACAATCACCACAACAAAATGGCAGAAGTTGCTAGAGTGACACGCTCTGTTGATGATGCCAAGACTGTCACAAAGAAATGAAGAAGGACAATTATCCTGAGATTTAAGTCTGTGTAGACAGCCACTTTATATCATTTAGGACCAAAATTTCACATTGTTAGAGCTCCTCAATGACAGCCCCCAACTACTGTCATATCACTCCCTATAGCTCATATAACTTTTTACAGAGTAAACTGGATCTGAACTTGGAGTCTAAAGGGGGAGAAGGGCTACCACCAAATTACACTTGGTAAGTCTTGACAGCCTCAGGTGACCCGAGAAGCCAAGAGCTAGTCCCCCGGGGTCCCCCTCAAAAATGACACATGTAACTCATGAAGATATCCTATCAGGTAGCATTTGAAAATAAATAAGTCTCACTTTAGAACACTGTCAGGTAATAAGTATTGAGTGGCTTCAGCAACTAAAGACATCAGCCTCTTGGATATATGCTAATCTGCTTGTGTCTGTGAGGAGGAAGGATGAACTGGCAGATGAAAGTCTGAGGCTGTCATTGCCTACAGGGAAGTGATGGGTGAACATCAAACTTCAATTCAGATGAACATCTCAATGCCTGGATAGGAATTTCACTATCAAGGTCAGTTGATCAGGAAGGGTCCAAAGGAAAGGAAATAAACAACACATGCACCTCAGGGTGGTATTGAATTTTTAAATAGAGCAAATGGAAAAAAATAGGTGCTGAATTCTACACATGATAGACTCTCAATAAACGTTAACAGCAAGAGGAAAGAAGCTTCCCAACAGTCAGTTATGAATTCTGGCCACAAGTTACTGCAGTACACTGGAAAATAGTAATACCCGTGAGATGCATATGCTTACCAAGAAGGGAAAAACATTCAAATTTAAGCTAAATGCATATCCCAATATAATGTTTAATATTCAGGATAAATAAGGACAGACCGTGAAAATACTGTCATGGGGCAATACTTTTGCTTATCAATAAGGCAAGAATTCTACCTAGAGCCATTACTTGAAAGTTTTTTTCTAATATTCAGTGTTTTGGTCAGTTCATATTCAAATTTTACAAATTAAATTTTTAAGGAAATGTTTGCAAGTTAATTGGATTTTAATTTATCACATGACTGATGAGATCTTTTTGAGATTTTTAATTCTTAAAATTTCACTTCAAAACAGTATCTATGCAATACCAGTTTGGCTGCATATACAGAAAATTACACAATCACAACAACCAAAATAAAAATGTTTGGGGTGTTTTTCTACTCCAGACCCTATGTCCTGCATTTTAAACAAATTATGCCATCTGATCCTTACATTAACTATATAAAGTTGGTGTTATTACTTCCACTTTATAAATAAATGAACTGAGGCTTAGAGTATCTAAATAATACAACCAGGATTATATAACTAGTACCAGATAGAGCAAGAATTTGAACTCAAAGAGTCTAAAACTAAAGTCTCCACTTTGAAGATGTATATTATGTCCCTTTTATTTAACTGTTTGTGATCAATTGTGGTCACACTTTTTGTTGAGTTCTTACATTACTATAGGACACACATCAATTGGCCATACAATATTATAGTGTACATCATACATTTCTTCAGACAAGCCATAATCCATCAAAATTGTTGATCAAAAAGGTTCAAAAGCACACAATTTAGCAGAAACAACCTGGAGAGCTTAGTTATGAAACCAACCATGGTAAAAATTTGGAGCTATAGTATTATATATATATTTTTCCTTTTGTAACATCTTTATTGGAGTATAATTGCTTTACAATGTTGTGTTAGTTGCTGCTGTATAACAAACTGAATCAGCTATATGTATACATATATTCCCATATCACCTCATTCTTGCGTGTCCCTTCCACCCTCCCTATCCCACCCTCTACGTTGTCACAAAGCACCGAGATGATCTCCCTGTGCTATACAGCTGCTTCACACTAGCTATTTATTTTACATTTGGTAGTGTATATATGTCAAGGCCACTCTCTCACTTCGTCCCAGTTTACCCTTCCCCCACCCTGCATCCTCAAGTCCATTCTCTACATCTGAATCTTTATTCTGGTCCTGCCCCTAGGTTCTTCAGAACCATTCTTTTTTTTTTTTTTTTTTAGATTCCATATATATGTGTTAGCATATTGTATTTTTTTAATTCTTTCTGACTTACTTCACTCTGTATGATAGTCTCTACGCCCATCCATCTCACAATAAATAACTCAGTTTCATTTCTTTTTATGGCTGAGTAATATTCCATTTTATATATGTGCCACATCTTCTTTATCCATTCATCTGTCTATAGACACTTAGATTGCTTCCATTTTCTGGCTACTGTAAATAGTGCTGCAATGAACATTGTGGTGCATGTCTCTTTTTGAATTATGGTTTACGCCCAATAGTGGGATTGCTGGGTCTTATGGTAGTTCTATTTTTAGTTTCTAAGGAACCTCCATACTGTTCTCCATAGTGGCTGTATCAATTTACATTCCCACCAACAGTGCAAGAGGGTTCCTTTCTCTCCACACCGTCTCCAACATGTATCATTTACAGATTTTTTTGATGATGGCCATTCTGACTGGTGTGAGGTGATACCTCATTTTAGTTTTTTTTTTTTTTTTTTTTTGCGATACATGGACCTCTCACTGTTGTGGTCTCCCCCGTTGCAGAGCACAGGCTCCGGACACTCAGGCTCAGTGGCCATGGCTCACGGGCCCAGCTGCTCCGCGGCATGTGGGATCTTCCCGGACTGGGGCACGAACCTGTGTCCCCTGCATCGGCAGGCGGACTCTCAACCACTGCACCACCAGTGAAGCCCCTCATTGTAGTTTTGATTTGCATTTCTCAAATGATTAATGATGTTGAGCATCCTTTCATGTGTTTGTTGACAATCTGTATATCTTCTTTGGATAAATGTCTATTTAGGTCTTCTGCCCATTTTTGGAATGGGTTGTTTTTTGTTGTTGTTGTTTTTGAGATGCATGAGCTGCTTGTATATTTTGGAGATTAACCCTTTCTCGGTTGCTTCATTTGCAAATATTTTCTCTAATAGTGAGGGTTGTCTTTTCGTCTTATTTATGATTTCCTTTGCTGTGTGAAAGCTTTTAAGTTCATTAGGTCCCATTTGTTTATTTTTGTTTTTATTTGCATTTGTCAAAGAGGTGGGTCAAGAAAAGGATCTTGCTGTGATTTATGTCAGAGTGTTCTGCCTATCCTTTCTTCTAAGACTTTTATAGTGTCTGGCCCTACATTTAGGTCTTTAATCCATCTGGAGTTTATTTTTGTGTATGGTTTTAGGGAGTGTTCTAATTTCATTCTTTTACATGGAGCTGTCCAGTTTTCCCAGAACCATTTATTGAAGGGGCTGTCTTTTCTCCATTGTATATTCTTGCCTCCTTTATCAAAGATTATGTGACCATGTGTGTGTGGGTTTATCTCTGGGCTTTCTATCCTGTACAATTGATCTATATTTCTGTTTTTTTGGCCAGTACCATATTGTCTTGATTACTGTAGGTTTGTAGTATAGTCAGAAGTCTGGAAGCCTGTTTACTCCAGCTCCATTTTTCTTTCTCAAGATTGCTTTGGCTATTCGGGGTCTTTTGTGTTACCATACAAATTGTTCTAGCTCTGAAAAATGCCATTAGTAGTTTGATAGGGATTGCATTGAATCTGTAGATTGCTTTGGGTAGTATAGTCATTTTCACAATGTTGATTCTTCCAATCTAAGAACATGGTATATTTCTCCATCTGTTTGTATCATCTTTAATTTCTTTTATCAGTGTCTTATAGTTTTGTGCATACAGGTCTTTTGGCTCCTTATGTAGGTTTATTCCTAGGTATTTTATTCTTTTTGTTGCAGTGAAACATGGAGTGTTTCATTAATTTCTCTTTCAGATTTTTCATCATTAGTGTATAAGAATGCCAGAGATTTATGTGCATTAATTTTGTACCCTGCTACTTTACCAAATTCATTGATTAGATCTAGTAGCTTTCTGGTAGCATCTTTAGGATTCTCTATGTAGAGTATCATGTCATCCATAAGCAGTGAAAGTTTTATTTCTTCTTTTCCGAGTTGGACTCCTTTTATTTCTTTTTCTTCTCTGATTGCTGTGACTAAAACTTCCAAAACTATTTTGAATTAAAGAGTGAGAGTGGGAAACCTTGTCTTGTTCCTAATCTTAGTGGAAATGGTTTCAGCTTTTCACCATTAAGAAAGATGTTGGCTGTGGGTTTTTCATATATGGCCCTTATTATGTTGAAGTAAGTTCCCTCTATGTCTACTTTCTGGAGGATTTTTATCATAAATATTTGATTTTTCTTGAAAGATTTTTCTGCATCTGTTGAGATGATCATATGTTGTTTTTGTTTGTTCGTTTATTTTTATTTTTGTGGTACACGGGCCTCTCACTGTTGTGGCCTCTCCTGTTGTGGAGCACAGGCTACAGATGCACAGGCTCAGCAGCCATGGATCATGGGCCTAGCCACTCCACGACATGTGGGATCTTCCTGGACCGGGGCACAAACCCGTGTCCCCTGCATCGGCAGGCAGACTGTCAACTACTGTGCCACCAGGGAAGCCCGATTATATGGGTTTTATCCTTCAGTTTGTTAATATGGTGTATCACATTGATTGATTTGTGTACGCTGAAGAATCCTTGCATTCCTGCAGTAAACCCCACTTGATCTGTGTTTATATCCTTTTAATGTGCTGTTGGATTCTGTGTGCTATTGTTTTGCTGAGGATTTTTGTATCTATGTTCATCAGTGATATTGGCCTGTAGTTTTTTTTGTGTGTGTGACATCTTTTTCTGGTTTTGGTATCAGGGTGATATTCACCTCATAGAATGAGTTTGGGAGTGTTCCTCCCTCTGCTATATTTTGGAAGAGTTTGAGAAGGATGGGTGTTGGCTCGTCTCTAAATGTTTGATAAAATTTGCCTGTGAATCCATTTGGTCCTGGGCTTTTGTTTGCTGGAAGATTTTTAGTCACAGTTTCAATTTCAGTGCTTGTGATTGGTCTGTTTATATTTTCTACTTCTTCCTGGTTCAGTCATGGAAGGTTGTGCTTTTCCAAGAATTTGTCCATTTCTTCCAGGTTGTCCATTTTATTGGCATATAGTTGCTTGTAGTAATCTCTTAAGATCCTTTGTGTTTCTGTATTGTCAGTTGTTACTTCTCCTTTTTCATTTCTAATTCTGTTGATTTGAGTCTTCCTTTTTTTTTTCTGATGAGTCTGGCTAATGGTTTATCAATTTTGTTTATTGTCTCAAAGAACAAGCTTTTAGTTTTACTGATCTTTGTTATTGTTTTTTTCATTTCATTTTCATGTATTTCTGATCTGATCTTTATGATTTGTTTCTGCTAGTTTTTGGGTGTTTTTGTTCTTCTTTCTCTAATTGCTTTAGGTGCAAGGTTAGGTTGTTTATTTGAGATGTTTCTTGTTTCTTGAGGTAGGATTGTATTGCTATACACTTCCCTCTTAGAACTGTTTTTGCTGCATCCCATGGGTTTTGGGTCTTCTTGTTTTCATTGTCATTTCTTTCTAGATATTTTTTTTATTTCCTCTTTGATTTCTTCAGTGATCTCTTTGTTATTTAGTAGAATATTGTTTAGACTCCTTGAGTTTGTATTTTTTACAGTTCTTTTTTTTCCTGTAATTGATATCTAATCTCATAGCATTGTGGTCGGAAATGATACTTGATACAATTTTCTTAGGTTTATCAAGGGCTTGATTTGTGATCCAAGATTTGATCTATTCTGGAGAATATTCAGTGAGCCCTTGAGAAGAAATTGGATTCTGCTGTTTCTGGATGGGATGTCCTATAATTATCAATTAAGTCCATATTGTTTAATATGACATTTAAAGCTTTTGTTTCCTTATTTATGTTCATTTTGGATGATCTGTCCATTGGTGAAAGTGAGGTGTTAAAGTTCCCTACTATTATTGTGTTACTGTCAATTTCCCCTTTTATGGTTGTTAGTATTTGCCTTATGTATTGAGGTGCTCCTATGGTGGGTTCATAAATATTTACAATTGTAATATCTTCTTCTTGGATTGATCCCTTGAGAAGTGTGTAGTGTCCTTCTTTGTCTCTTGTAATTGTCTTTATTTTTAAGTCCATTTTTTTCCAGTATGATAATTGCTACTCCAGCTTTCTTTTGATTTCCATTTACATGGAATATCTTTTCCATCCCCTCACTCTCTGTCTGTATGTGTCCCTTGGCCTGAAGTGGGTATCTACAAGACATATATATGTGTCTTGTTTTGGTATCCATTCAGCCAGTCTATGTCTTATGGTTGGAACATTTAATCAATTAATCAACTTACGTTTAAGGTAATTATCAATATGTATGTTCCTATTCCCATTTTCTTAATTGTTTTTCATTTGTTACTGTAAGTCTCTTCCTTCTCTTGTTTTCCCTGACTAGAGAAGTTCCTTTAGCATTTGTTGTAAAGCTGGTTTGGTGGAGCTGAATTCTCTTTGCTTTTTCTTGTCTGTATTGGTTTTAATTTCTCCCTCAAATCTGAATGAGATCCTTGCTGGTTAAAGTAATCTTGGTTGTAGATGTTTCCCTTTCATCACTTTAAATATGTCCTGCCACTCCCTTTTGGCTTGCAGAGTTTCTGCTGAAAGATCAGCTGTTAACCTTATGGGGATTCCCATTTATGGTATTTGTTTTTCCCTTGCTGCTTTTAATATTTTTTCTTTGTATTTAATTTTTGATAGTTTGATTAATATGTTTCTTGGTGTGTTTCTCTTTGGATTTCTCCTGTATGAGATTCTCTGTGCTTGCTGGACTTGATTAACTATTTCCTTTTCCATATTAGGGAATTTTTCAACTATAATATCTTCAAATATTTTTTTCAGTCCCTTTCTTTTTCTCTTCTTTTCTGGAACCTCTATAATTAGAATGTTGGTGTGTTTAATGTTGTCCCAGAAGTCTTTGAGTCTGTCCTCAATTCTTTTCATTCTTTTTTCTTTATTCTGCTCTGTGTTAGTTATTTCCAATATTTTGTCTTCTAGGTCACTTATCTGTTCTTTTGCCTCAGTTATTCTGCTATTGATTTTTTCTAGAGAATTTTTAATTTTGTTTATTGTGTTGTTCATCACTGTTTGTTGCTCTTTAGTTTTTCCAGGTCTTTGTTAAACGTTTCTTGTATTTTCTCCATTCTATTTCTCAAAGTTTGTATCATCTTTACTATCATTACTCTGAATACTTTTTCAGGTAAACTGCCTATTTCCTCTTCATTTCTTTGGTCTGATGGGTTTTTACTTTGCTCTTTCATCTGTTGCATGTTTCTCTGTCTTCTAATTTTGCTTAACTTATTATGTCTGGTTTCTCCTTTTCACAGGTTGCTGGTTCATAGTTCCCATTGTTTTTGGTGTCTGCCCCCAGTGGGGAAGTTTTGTTCTGTGGGATTTGTAAGCTTCCTTGTGGAGGTGACTGGTGCCTGTGTTCTGGTGGATGAGGCTGACTCTTGTCTTTCTGGTGGGCAGGACTGCATTAGGGGGTTGTGTTGTGGGGTGTCTGTGAACTTAGTATGATTTTAGGCAGCCTCTCTACTAATAGGTGGGACTGTGTTCCTGTCTTGCTAGTTGTTTGTCATGGGGTGTCTAGCATTGGAGCTTGCTGGTCTTTCAGTGGAGCTGGGTCTCAGCTTTGAGACAGAGGTCTCTGGGAGAGCTCTCATTGATTGATATTATGTGGGGCTGGGAGATCTCTGGTGGTCCAATGTTCTGAACTTGTCTCTCCCCACCACAGAGGCCCAAGCCTGACACCTGGCGAGAACACCAAGCCCCTGTTAGCTACACAGAAGGCTTGTCCTGTTGGTCACAAGTATATCTTCAACAGCTGCCAGACAGGATCTTAAAAGCTTTTCAGTATTATATATATATATATATATATATATATATATATATATATATATATATATATATATATATATAACTTTCTTATCTTAGAATGGGAGAACAAAATGTATTTCACTGAAGAATTACAGCTATGTGAAGAAAGGGCATCCCCTGAACCTACCACTCGCAGGACATGTTTATTCTATATATTTCTTGATTTTCCCAAGGCAGGTCTAATTCCCTGTAGTGTGTCCTTTTGCCCTTATTTTTGAATCCCCACATTTTATTTGGAAAATATAACCACTCTATTAAGAGTACTGCTATTCATTAATTAAGAAGTTAAATATGGCTGTTTTTACATATAGATATTAAATAATGTATATATATATGTGCCTATGAATATTGAAGATAGACATGTCTACTCTTTAAATTGCATGCTGTATATTTTAGCTATCTACTGATTTCTATCATAACACTAAGCATGTATTTCTGGGGAAGTAAATAAAACACAACTTAACCCTAAGATATAATATAATGATACTTAAGAATGTGGCAAATCCTTTAAAATCATGCATTGAAAAAATTCAAAGTTATAATAAAATGCTAAAGATACTAGAAATAAGTCATAAAATACAAATGTAAAATTAGTTAGTATTCTTTTTTATGTATGGGAAAATATACTGAATATCCACTGGGAAAAAATGATAGACAAGCCTGAGAGAAAAGAAAACACTAGAGTGTAAAGTTCTCCAGCGTTCAAAGATCTTTGTTTCCAACATTCTTCTACAGGATGACATGTCACTGTCTTCATTCCTCAAATCCTGTGGCAGGCACTTCCTGGAAGTTGCTGCCTTTAAGAGATTATGTAGTTTGTCCTGAACTAATAAGGAGAGGGTCCCTCTCTCCCTCTCTCCCTCCCTCCCTCCCTCTGTACACAAATAAACAAACACATGCACATTAACATATTCACATACTAGTAAAGGTTAAAAAAATGAACACATCTTTGTTCTGATATAAAAACAATGTATGTTCAAAGTAAACAATCTGAAAATGTAGAAAACAATAGAAAGAAACATCAAACATACTCCATAACCTAAAAGCCAAAGAAATTAATTGGTAAATTTTTGCTCTCAATCTCTGTATGTATTTGAATAGAAATAATTATGTATTTATATCATGATCATTTTTCCATATATATGTTTTAAAATCCTTTTCTGATGCATTTCTTGCATCTCCCTCCCTCTGACGCTCCCTATTCCACCTCTCTAGGTGGTCACAAAGCACCTAGCTGATGTCCCTGTGTTATGTGGCTGCTTCCCACTAGCTATCTATTTTATGTCTGGTAGTGTATAAATGTCCATGACACTCTATCACTTTGTCACAGCTTACTTTTCCCCTCCCCATATCCTCAAGCCCATTCTCTAGTAGGTCTGTGTCTTTATTCGAGTCTTACCCCAAGTTCTTCATGACCTTTTTTGTTTGTTGGTTGTTTTGTTTTGTTTTTATCTTAGATTCCATATATACATGTTAGCATATGGTATTTGTTTTTCTCTTTCTGACTTACTTCACTCTGTATCACAGACTCTAGGTTCATCCACCTCACTACAAGTAACTCAGTTTCATTTCCTTTAATGGCTGAGTAATATTCCATTGTATATATGTGGCACATCTTCTTTATCTATTCTTCCAATGATGCTCACTTAGGTGGATTCCATGGCCTGGCTATTGTGAATAGAGCTACAGTGAACAATTTGGTACATGACTTTTTTTGAATTATGGCTTTCTCAGGGTATATGCCCAGTAGTGGTATTGCTGGGTCGTATGGTAGTTCTATTTGTAGTTTTTTAAGGAACCTCCATGCTGTTCTCCATAGTGGCTGTATCAATTTACATTCCCAGCAACAGTACAAGAGGGTTCCCTTTTCTCCACACCCTCTCCAGCATTTATTGTTTCCAGATTTTTTGGTGATGGCCTCTCTGACTGGTGTGAGATGATATCTCATTGTAGTTTTGATTTGCATTTCTCTAATGAGTAAAGATGTTGAGCATCCTTTCATGTGTTTGTTGGCAATCTGTATATCTTCTTTGGAGAAATGTCTATTTAGGTCTTCTGCCCATTTTTGAATTGGATTGCTTGGGTTTTTTTGATATTCAGCTGCATGAGCTGCTTGTAAATTTTGGAGATTAATCCTTTGTCTGTTGCTTCATTTGCAAATATGTTCTCCCAATCTGAGGGTTCTCTTTTTGTCTTGTTTATGGTTTCCTACACTGTGCAAAAACTTTTAAGTTTCATTCGGTCCCGTTTGTTTAATTTTGTTTTTATTTCCATTTCTCTAGGAGGTGGGTCAAAAAGATCTTCCTGTGATTTATGTCATAGACTGTTCTGCCTATGTTTTCATCTAAGAGTTTGGTAGTTTCTAGCCTTACATTTAGGTCTTTAATCCATTTTGAGCTTATTTTTGTGTATGGTGTTAGAGAGTGATCTAATCTCATACTTTTACATGTCCCTGTCGAGTTTTCCCAGCAACAATTATTGAAGAGGCTATCTTTTTTTCCACTGTATATTCTTGACTCCTTTATCAAAGATAAGGTGACCATATGTGCGTGGGTTTTTCTCTGGGCTTTCTATCCTGTTCTATTGATCTATATTTCTGATTTTGTGCCAGTACCATACTGTCTTGATTACTGTAGCTTTGTAGTATAGTCTGAGGTCAGGGAGCCTAATTACTCCTGCTCCATTTTTCTTTCTCAAGATTGTTTTCACTATAAGGGGTCTTTTGTGTTTCCATACAGATTGTGAAATGTTTTGTTCTAGTTCTGTGAAAAATGCCAGTGGTAGCTTGATAGGGATTGCATTGAATCTGTAGATTGCTTTGGGAGTAGTCATTTCCACAATGTTGATTCTTCCAATCCAATAATATGGTATATCTCTCCATCTATTTGTATCATCTTTAATTGCTTTCATCAGTGTCATATAATTTTCTGCATACAGGTCTTTTGTCTCCTTAGGTAGGTTTATTCCGAGATATTTTATTCTTTTTGTTACAATGTTATATGGGAGTGTTTTCTTGATTTCACTTTCAGATTTTTCATCATTAGTGTATAGGAATGCCAGAGACTTCTGTGCATTTATTTTGTATCCTTATACTTTACCAAATTCATTGATTAGCACTAGTAGTTTTTTGGTAGCATCTTTAGGATTCTCTATGTATAGTTTCATGTCATCTGCAAACAGTGACAGCTTTACTTCTTCTTTTCTGATTTGGATTCCTTTTATTTCTTTTTCTTCTCTGATTGCTGTGGCTAAAATTATGTTGAATAAGAGTGGTGAGAGTGGGCAACTTGTTTGTTCCTGATCTTAGTGGAAATGATTTCAGTTTTTCACCATTGAGGATGATGTTGTCTGTGGGTTTGTCATATATGGCTTTTGTTATGTTGAGGAAAGTTGCCCCTATGCCTACTTTCTGGAGAGTTTTTATCATAAATATGTGTTGAATTTTCTCAAGTCCGTTCTCTGCATCTATTGAGATGACCATATTGTTTTTCTCCTTCAATTTGTTAATATGGAGTATCATGTTGATTGATTTGCATATATTGAAGAATCCTTGCATTCCTGGAATAAACCCCACTTGATCATTGTGTATGATCCATTTAGTGTGCTGTTGGATTCTGTTTGCTAGTATTTTGTTGAGGATTTTTGCATCTATGTTCATCACTGATATTGGCCTGTAGTTTTCTTTCTTTGCGACATCTTTGTGTGGTTTTGGTATCAGGGTGATGATTTCCTTGTAGAATGAGTTTGGGAGTGTTCTTCCCTGTGTTATATTTTGGAAGAGTTTTTGAAGGATACATGTTAGCTCTTCTCTAAATGTTGGATAGAATTTACCTGTGAAGCCATCTGGTCCTGGGCTTTTGTTTTTGGAAAATTTTTAATCACAGTTTCAATTTCAGTGCTTGTGATTGGTCTGTTCATATTTTTTATTTCTTCCTGGTTCAGTCTTGGCAGGCTTGGCATTTCTAAGAATTTGTCCATTTCTTCCAGTTTGTCCATTTTATTGGCACAGAGTTGCTTGTAGTAATCTCTCATGATCCTTTGTATTTCTTCAGTGTCAGTTGTTATTTTTCCTTTTTCATTTCTAATTCTATTGATTTGAGTCTTCTCCATTTTTTTCTTGATGAGTGTGGTTAACGGTTTTTCAATTTTGTTTATCTTCACAAAGAACCAGCTTTTAGTTTTATTGATCTTCGCTATAATTGACTTCATTTCTTTTTCATTTATTTCTGATCTGATATTTATGATATCTTTCCTTCTGCTAACTTTGTTTTTTTTATTGTTGTTGTTGTTCTTCTTTCTCTAATTTCTTTAAGTGTAAAGTTAGGTTGTTTATTTGAGGTGTTTCCTGTTTCTTAAGGTAGGATTGTATTGCTATAAGCTTCCCTCTTAGAACTGCTTTTGCTGCATCCCATAAGTTTTGGGTTGTCGTGTCCCCACTGCCATTTTTTTCGAGGTATTTTTTTGATTTCCTCTTTGATTTCTTCAGTGATGACTTCGTTATTGAGTAGCATATTGTTTAGCCTTCATGTGTTTGCAGTTTTTACAGATTTTTCCTGTAATTCATATCTAGTCTCATAGTGTTGTTTTCAGAAAAGATACTTGATATAATTGCATTTTTTTTTAATTTACCAAGGTTTGATTTGTGACCCAAGATATGATGTAGCCTGGAGAATATTCCAAGAACACTTGAGAAAAATATGTATTCTGTTGTTTTTAGATGGAATATCCCTTAAATATCAATTAAGTCCATCTTGTTTAATGTATCATTTAAAGCTTGTGTTTCCTTATTTATTTTCATTTTGGATGATCTGTCCATTGGTGAAAGTGGAGTGTTAATGTCCCCTATTATGAATGTGCTGCTGTCGATTTCCCCTTTTATGGCTGTTAGTATTTGCCTTTTGTATGGATGTACTCCTATGTTGGGTGCATAAATATTTACATTTGTTATATCTTCTTCTTGGATCGATCCCTTGATAATTCTGTAGTGTCCTTTTTGTCTCCTGTAATAGTCTTTATTTTAAAGTCTATTTTGCCTGATATGAGAATTGCTACTCCAGCTTTCTTCTGAATTCCATTTGCATGGAATGTCTTCTTCCATCCCCTCACTTTCAATTTGTATGTGTCCTAGGTCTGAAGTGGGTCACTTATAGATAGCATATATATGTGTCTTATTTTTGTATCCATTCAGCCAGTCTGTGTCTTTTGGTGGGAACATTTAATCCATTTACATTTAAGGTAATTATCAATATGTATGTTCCTATTCCCATATTCTTAATTGTTTTTTTGCTTGTTATTGTAGACCTTTTCCTTCTCTTGTGTTTCTTGCCTAGAGAATTTCCTTTAGCATTTGTTGTAAAGCTGCTTTGGTGGTGCTAAAGTCTCTCAGCTTTTGCTTGTCTGTAAAGGTTTTAATTTCTCCATCAAATCTGAATGAGATCCTTGCTGGGTAGAGTAATCTTGTTTGTAGGTTTTTCTCCTTCATCACTTTAAACATGTCCTGCCAGTCCCTTCTGGCTTGCAGAGTTTCTGCTGAAAGATCAGCTGTTAACCTGATGGGGATTCCCTTGTGTGTTATTTGTGTTTTTTCCCTTGCTGCTTTTAATATGTTTTCTTTGTATTTAATTTTTGACAGTTTGATTAATATGTGTCTTGGCGTATTTCTCCTTGGATTTATCCTGTATGGGACTCTCTGTGCCTCCTGGATTTGATTAACTATTTCCTATCCCATATTAGGGAAGTTTTCAACTATAATCTCTTCAAATATGTTCTCAGTCCCTTTCTTTTTCACTTCTTCGTCTGGAATCCCTATAATTTGAATGTTGGTGCATTTAATGTTGTCCCAGAAGTCTCTGAGGCTGTCCTCTGTTCTTTTCATTCTTTTTTCTTTCTTCTACTCTGCAGTAGTTATTTCCACTCTTTTATCTTCCATGTCGCTTATCTGTTCTTCTGACTCAGTTATTCTGTCATTGATCCCTTATAGAGTATTTTCAATTTCATTTATTGTGTTGTTCATCATTGCTTGTTTCCTCTTTATTTCTTCTAATTCCTTGTTAAATGTTTCTTGCATTTTCTTTATTCTATTTCCAATAATTTGGATCATCTTTACTATCATTATTCTGAATTATTTTTCAGGTAAACTGCCTATTTCCTCTTCATTTGTTAGGTCTGGTGTTTTTTTACCTTGCTTCTTCATCTGCTGTGTGTTTTCTGTCTTCTCATTTTGCTTATCTTACTGTGTTTGGGGTCTCCTTTTTGCAGGATGCATGTTCGTAGTGTTTTTGGTGTTTGTCCCCAGTGGGTGAAGTAGGTTCAGTGGGTTGTGTAGGCTTCCTGGTGGAGGGGACTAGTGCCTGTGTTCTGGTGGATGAGGCTCGATCTTGTCTTTCTGGTGGACAGGTTCACGTCTGGTGGTGTGTTTTGGGGTGTCTGTGGACTTTTTATGATTTTAGGCAGCCTCTCTGCTAATGGGTGTTGTTGTGTTCCTGTCTTGCTAATTGGCATAGGGTGACCAGCACTGTAGCTTGCTGGTCGTTGAGTGAAACTGGGTCTCAGTGTTGAGATGGAGTTCTCAGGGAGATTTTCACCTTTTGATACTATGTGGAGCTGGGAGGTCTCTTGTGGTCCAGTTTCCTGAAGTTGGCTCTCCCACCCCAGAGGCACAGCACTGACTCCTGGCTGAAGCACCAAGAGCCCTTCATCCCACAGCTCAGAATAAAAGGGAGAAAAAGTAGAAAGAAATAAAGAAAAAAAAAGGAGATAAATGAAATAAAATAAAGTAAGATAAAATAAAATAAGTTATTAAAATAAAAAATTAAAAAATAATTATTAAGAAAACAATTTTTTTAAGTTAAAAAAAATGATGGACTGAACCCTAGGACAAATGGTGAAAGCAAAGCTATACAGACAATATCTCACACAGAATCATACACATACACACTCACAAAAAGAGGAAAAGGGGTAAAAATAATATATCTTGTTTTCAAAGTCCACCTCCTCAATTTGGGATGATTTGTTGTCTATTCAGGTATTCCACAGATGCAGGGTACATTAAGTTGATTGTGGAGATTTAATCCACCACTCCTGAGGCTGTTGGGAGAAATTTCCCTTTCTCTTCTTTGTTCACACAGCTTCTGGGGTACAGCTTTGGATTTGGCCCCGCCTCTGAGTGTAGGTCACCTGAGGGCATCTCTTCTTCGCTCAGACACGACGGGATTAAAGGAAGAGCTGATTCGGGTTTCTGGCTCAGGCCGGGGGAGGGAGGGGTACGGATGCAGGACAAGCCTGCTGCGGTAGAGGCCTGCATGGCATTGCAGCATTCTGAGGCGTGCCATGCATTCTCCCGGGGAAGTTGTCCCTGGATCTCGGGACCCTGACAGTGGTGGGCTGCACAGGCTCCCAGGAGGATGGGTGTGGACAGTGACCTGTGCTTGCACACAGGCTTCTTGGTGGTGGCAGCAGCAGCCTTAGCATCTCATGCCCGTCTCTGGGGTCTGTGCTGATAGCCACGGCTCGTGCCCATCTCTGGAGCTCCTTTAAGCAATGGTCTTAATTCCTTCTCCTTGCACACCAGGAAACAAAAAGGCAAGAAAAATTCTCTTGCCTCTTCAGCAGGTCCAGACTTTTTCCTGGACTCCCTCCAGGCTAGCTGTGGTGCACTAATCCCTTCAGGCTATGTTCACACCACCAGTCCTCTCCCTGCAATTGGACTGAAGCCTGAGCCTCAGCTCCCAGCCCCCGCCCATCCTGGCAGGTGAGTAGACAAGCCTCTCGGGCTGCTGAGTCCCAGTCGGCACCAATCCTCTGTGCGGGAATCTCTCTGCTTTGCCCTCTACAACACTGTTGCTGTGCTCTCCTCCACAGCTATGAAGCTTCCCCCCTCAGCCCCCCACAGTCTCCTCCCACGAAGGGGCTTCCTAGTGTGTGGCAACGTTTCCTCCTTCACAGCTCCCTCCTACTGGTGCAGGCCTCATTCCTATTCTTTTATCTCTGTTTTTTCTTTTTCTTTCACCCTACCCAGGTACGTTTGGAGTTTCTTGCCTTTTGCCTTCTGCCAGTGTTCAGTGGGTGTTCTATAGGAGCAGTTCCATGTATAGATGTATTTCTGATGTATCTGTGGGGAGGAAGTTTATCTCCACGTCTTACTCTTTCGCCATCTCCATTAACTCCCCTCAAAGACAGAACATTTAAGAAAGGGAGTTAGGAGCTCTGAACTTGGCCAGCCAGGAAATCATTTGTTAGAAGAATCAAAATTTTCTATGTACCAAGGAGCTGTAATTAAAATTAAAGTATATTCAAGTTATCAGAGGGAGAAATAACCCACATGTGAGAGAAAACCAACAATAAACAACCCAACTGTATATATTTGGTTATCAATAGAATCATAATACAATAATATTTATTTTATTTTACTTTTATTTTATTTATTTATTTTTGTCTGTGTTGTGTGTTTGTTGCTGCACGTGGGCTTTGTCTAATTGTGGCAAGTGACGGCTACTCTTTTTTGCAGTGTGAAGGCTTATCATTGTGGTGGCCTCTCTTGTTGTGTAACATGGGCTCTAGGTGTGTGGGCTTCAGTAGTTGCAGCACACGGGCTCAATAGTTGTGGTTCATGAGCTCTAGAGCACAGACACAGTAGTTGTGGTACATGGGCTTAGTAGCTCCGCAGCATGTGGAATCTTCCAAGACCAGGGCTCAAACCCGTGTCCCCTGCATTGGCAGGTGGATTCTCAACCACTGGACCACCAGGGAAGACCCTAATGCTATAATATTTAAATTAATTAAGTTTCACGTAGGAGTTTCCTCTGTTGTGTGATTGGACTTATATATGTAAATCAGTATCTCCTTGGTAATTTAGATATGTCATTTCAAATGTAATAGTTTCCATTTTTAAGAAAATGCTGAATTTATTAATATATCTTTTTATACTGCTTTTAGTTCCCAAACAAAAATCAGAATGTTACTTGTGGCAATAGTTGTTTGCCCCAAGAAATTTAAAATAAGGGAAGTAAAATTGGCCTCCAGTTCCTAAACTATGAAATAAATACATAATGCACAATCAATGCACAGATATATTAAAGAATTAGAATAAGTCCAGAGCTAGCATTCCAGAATCATAGACTGATGAAGATTAATTTATCCAGGAAAAAAAAAAAAAAAGGTAAGAAATGGTCAGCAATACAGCCTTAGGTAAAGTAGGGGTTAACTAGAAATCTTTGTCTAAATTCACCGCTGAGATGGAGGGTACCCTGTTTCAGCAGTGTGACCTACTCTTCCTCATGTTAGGAATATTGACACTTTCCATTCCCCTGTTCACTGATATAATTTTTGATTATAATTTGACTTCCCAAGCAGTACTGCTATAATCAGAGCTTGAGGTACTCAGAGTACATATTCATCCAGGCCGTTTGGCAATTATTTTACTGTCAATTTTTTTTTTTTTTTTTTTTTTTTTTTTTAGTGGTACGTGGGCCTGTCACTGTTGTGGCCTCTCCCGTTGCGGAGCACAGGCTACGGACGCACAGGCTCAGTGGCCATGGCTCACGGGTCCAGCCGCTCCGTGGCATGTGGGATCTTCCTGGACCAGGGCACGAACCCGTGTCCCCTGCATCGGCAGACGGACTCTCAACCACCGTGCCACCAGGGAAGCCCCTTTACTGTCAATTTTTATATTGAGAGATTAGCGAGTATGAATGTGCACACTTGTATCTGTTCTTTTCAATGCCAAGGGTCATATCTTACACAAGGCTGATTTTATTAGGTATATGCATCTTGTCTAAAAATACATGATGTGTGATCCATGACTTCTCTTGGACACTCAGGAGTTGACATCTCTGTGACAACAGCATAACCTTCCTGCAGCCCTCCATCTGCAAGTCCATACAGATAGATTTCCATACCACTGTGCTCAGCTCAGGCTGGGTTCAGTGGTTGGGGTGATAAAGAATAAGAAGGATGATAAAAGTGGATTCAGCTGAGACTGGAATCATAAAGGACAACAGTCATGTGTAAGGAATGAACCAAAGGGAATTCCCTAACGGTTCAGTGGTTAGGATTCTGTGCTTTCACTGCCAAGGATTCAGGTTCGATCCCTGGTCAGGGAATGAAGATCCCATAAGCCACAGGGCATGGCCAAAAAGAAAAAAAGAGAAATGAACCAAAGCTTAGAAAGATAAGCAAGATTACACACATGCAACAAGGACATATAGGATTAATACCCACACATATTGCACAAGCAGAGAATAAAGAAAATGAAAAGATATTCTGCTTCTGTTTGAGAGGCAAGGAAGGAAATGTCTAACATACCCACATCTCTGCAATTTAGGGCAAATACTAATGATCATTTTGGGCAGAAAGGACACTTGTGATGAGAGTGTCTTAAGGCAAAAATTTCCATGAATGCCCTGATTTTCAAAGACCTTTTTGAACCTTCTAATTAGATGATGCTTCATTATGTTCAACATGCCTTTTTGTATAATATAATTGAGTAGAATATGTGGATCCTAATTCATTAATAGCATTCCTCTGGCAATTTCATATCCTACTATTATTCAAGCAAAATGCAATTTTTAACCAGAAAAAAATCTTAGATAATTTACCAATATGCATTTCTCTATAAAACTTATTTCCATGTAATGATACTTGTCCTGCTCTATAGTATGAGGCTTTGCTAACCTCATATGTCATCATATAACAAGTATTTATTTAACACTTGCTATGGACTTGGGTAGGGTCACCCTGATTTACAACTCCTGGGGCACCATCAGCACCTCAGAAGAGCACCTTAGAGTGTGAAAGCTTCATGGCCCTTTGTGGTAGCCGGTACCTATTCTCTGCTGAAAGCTCTGGACTTTGACAGTGACCGGAAGGCCTTATTCTTGTTCAAGAGATTGTAACTCTCAAACCTCCAGGATGCCTACTAAATATAAAATAGATAACTAACAAGAACCTCCTGTATAGCACAGGGAACTATATCCAATAGCTTATAATAACCTATAGTAGAAAATTCATCTAAAAAAATAATATGTATGCCTATATCTGTATATATACATATTATATAAAAGATGGATCACTTTTCTATACACATGAAACTAACACAAAATTGTAAATCAACTATATTTCAATAAAACATTTTAAAACCTCCATGATAGGTTAGTTTAATGAACTGAATGTGTCCTCCCAAAATTCATGTGTTGATATCCTAATCCCCAACATGATAGTCTTAGAAGATGGAACCTTTGGGAGGTAACTAGGTCATGGTAGTAGAACATTCATGAATAGGATTAGTACCCTAATTAAGGAGATCCCAGAGAGCTCTCTTACCCCTCCCACCACGTGAGGATATAGTGAAAAGATGGTCATGTATAAATTAGGGAGTGAACTTTCGTCAGAAATGGAATGTGCCACCACCTTGCTCTTGAACTTCCCAGCTTCCAGAACTGTGAGAAATAAATTTCTTTTGTTTATAAGCCACATAGTGTGTGATGTTTTTGTTATAGTCATCTGAACTAGGACAGTTCTTTTGAAAGGGTCACTGCTTAATGTCTGACTGGAGCGTGAAGGAGGTAACACCACCTGTCTCTATGTTATCTAAAGACCACCTTCCTAAAGGACCTATAATGTACCAAGAACTTTTTAACTGTCATAGGAATGTTCTGCATTTCTTGAGTTGTAAGTGGCACAGCTTTTTGGTGGGAAAAAAATTGACCTCTAACAATAATTGGAGTTCAGCTATACCCAGGCTAGACCGATGAATTGGAACACACTAAAGGAAACTGGATTGGAGTAAAAGACAATGCTGATTCTGTGTAAAAGTATGAGTAAAGGAGAAATTGACTGAGACTTAGTGGCAGCAGTCTGCCCAGGGAGAACTGGAGGGGCAGTCCTAGAAATCCTTACAGGAGGCAGGGACAGGTGACAATCTTTTTGGGAGGAGAGGCTAGGTTGTGACTTCTGAGCAACTGAGTTTACTTATCAAGGACACTGCTTTTACTCAGAATAAATGTTTTTTATCAGGTGTGCTTTGTCAGAACAGAGATTGAGATTATGTCTAGGATATCCCTCCTCTCTCTTCTTAACCCTGGTTTTGGTATCGCTAGAAAAAGAAGGATGCAGTCTTAGGATGGAACTGAGGCAGCCTAAAACCCACACAGTTATCTGCGGCCTAGAGTTCCACTAGTCACACATTTGTACCAATCCGGGGCCTGCTAATTCTCAGGTGTTTTGTTCTCTTTTATGTTTCAGTAATGGCACTTTCTCTCTTTCTTGCTCCACCCTATGGGCAATAGCCTTTTTCTGACATAACTAATCTCTGGTTTGCTTTACCATTTCTACTTGGCTTCTCAGATTTGCTATTACTCGTGTAATAAATTCCCTGAATTAAATTCTCTCTTTTCTAAATACTAAGGAATTTCTGCTTCTCTGCTTAGATGCTAACTTGATGCTATTTGAGACTGATACTACCTTTTCTAGAGGCAAGTAAAGCCTCAGTATCCTAAGACTTAGGGTGTTACTATATATTCAACAACTCAGATGGCAAATGAAACCTGGGCCATCCTGGATGAAGCATTATTTAATTCAGAGCAAGGGAGATTTATAATTCTCTTAAGTAGATATGCTAGATCTTTTAATATGTTGAGAACTTGGTATACTGCCAAGTCAGGACCTTCAGTGCTATTATTTATTGTTGTTGCTTGTTTGTTTTTGGCTCTCACTCTTTCTGGGTTTTCAAGTTTTGAAAAGTGAAGATAATCTTGAGAGATTCTGAAAACTAATGAAAATTCCATTTCAGTATACACAGTTTTTGTTTATAATGGTGATTAAAACAATATATGGTCCTTTTTTCATGAAAACATGGGAATTTGATGTAATTTGCAGTTAGATTATAAAGACAAAATATGTTGCCAGAGACTAATAGATACTGTATGTACAAAAGTGCAAGGTGTTCTCTTATGGTAGAGGCACCTCCAATAGTAAACATACTTGAATACATTCCACTAAAACTTACATAGATTTAATTCAAACCATTGTTAGAAAGAAATTAAGATTTGCTCTGTTAATTATGGGGATATCCATCTCAATGTAACTGGAAACTTTAAATCTGTTTGTCTGTTTTCTCTTTTCCTTGAATGTTTTTTAAACATGAAAAACATTCTTCAAGAGCTACAACATTAGTAATTGACTTTTCACTGGGGAAACGTGTCTTGAACAGCTCAATTTTATGATGTTTCTACAACTTTAGAAAAATCAAGTATGTAGCTTCAAAGGCCACCTTATTGATGGGCAAAGCTCTCAAGTTTTTGAGGTTCAGTTCAGTGAAGTATCCACATGTTAGAACAGCCTTTAACTTTTCTGAATATGTTGCAACTGCAAATTGAATCTGAAGATATCCTCAGGATATTCTTTATTTTGAAACTTGTCTACTCCTAGACTCTCTTCTTCAAGTCTAAAGAGTAGAAAAGCATTACTCTCTATCCTCCTTCTCCACTCAGTAGGTTCCTTGGAGGTCATGCTAAACAATTTTAACCAAGTATTACTAAGTTTGGTGTTTAGGAATATACCATGGTGTTATACCTAGATGGATAGCTGTTCAGAGAAGTAGGCAGGAGGAGAACTAAGTCTGAATATAAAATAAGACCCAAATACATGCTTATTAATTAAATACTATATTCTAAGAGATAGAAGAAAGAGAAAAACAGTAGGGCAGGTGATAGCAATTTAGTGGGAAATAGATTTGCAAATGAGTTGTTTTTACTGTAATGTGCATTGTATTATATTTTGTAGAAAACTGTAGACAAATACTTTAGAAGGGAAAATGAATCTGAAACAACTCTTAGATTCCTGTCTACTTCTTAAAAAATGTAAAACTTTTTTAATAAAATGAAGATAAAAAAATGCCAGCAGTTTGCTCAATAAAACATAAAGATTATAGATTTTGCTAACAGTTCTTCTGAACTTGTTTGTAAAAAATCATTTTTGAATCTTTAGGGACTATTAGATATCTGACAAATCATTGGAAAGAAAACACACTCTGTCTTAGATAAGTACAGTTTTTTATAAATTTTCATATAAAGCAAGATTGCATCTGGGGATTTAAGAATAACAGGTGCTTACATCAAAACTCTCAAATCTATATTTCAAAATTCTGTTTTAAAGGTAAGAATATGTCTCAAAATGGTTGGGGGTAAAAGCAAATGACCTACTTTGGCAAAGAGAATGGCAAGTGTAGAGTGTATTCTTTTAAGATAAATATAGATTAGGGGGCTTCCCTGGTGGCACAATGGTTGAGAGTCTGCCTGCAGATGCAGGGGACACAGGTTCGTGCCCTGGTCTGGGAAGATCCCACATGCCATGGAGCGACTAGGCCCTTGAGCCATGGCCACTGAGCCTGTGTGTCTGGAGCCTGTGATCTGCGTCCAGAGAGGCCACAGTGGTGAGAAGCCCGCATACCGCAAATAAATAAATAAATATAAAAATTATATATATATATATATATATATATATATATATATAGAGAGAGAGAGAGAGAGAGAGAGAGAGAGAGAGAGAGAGAGAGAGAGATTAGGAAAAGATCAGAAGAATATACAATGCTTTATATTTTAGGCTTTAGTATATCAAAATGGTAGCAGGGGTACTTAGAAATAAATATACATAATCCCAGCCTTAACCAAGTAATTTTCTCAAAAATCACATGATATCTATGTAACTTTTAGGGAAGAAAAGGAATGCACAAAAATCTGTATTTTCTATCTAAATACTATTTAGAAATGTTTCCAATAAGAAGTAAAGCATTTGGCTATTTGTAATATATCTCTGGGGAAAGAAAAAAACAGTATAACAAATGAATTTTATAAGGAAAAGCCTGGAGGATTTAGTATACATTTTTTGATACAAACTTTGAAAATTACCTAGACGTGGGCCATATAATCATTGACTTTTTGAGGAAAAGATTTGAAGACCTAGTAGACAATTTGCTACAAGCTTTGTTAATTACTTAAAACTGGACCATGTATCATTTGATTTCAAGAGAATGAAGTATGTAGAAGAGAATGCCTTGTCCTTTAAATTATACTTCTGCTTCCTGCAGAATCTGGTCTCCTTTAATTATTTGTGAAAATTCTAATTAAGTCATGCTTCATATATACTGCAACTTCCTTTTTTTCTCCCCGGAAAATTATCTAGTAAACATCACCAGGCTTGATACAAGGCACCTAAAAAAGAACATTTCTATTTGCTGAGCAAGATTACCAGCCATTGCTAGGCTGCATGGGGCTATTTGCAAGTGATTGAAATTCACCACTCCAGATGGAGAAGCTGTGCTCACAGGTCCACCATTGGTTAAGAGGGCAGGGGCTGGATTTCAACTCCCATCTGTCCCTCAGCTTAGCAGCCTTGTGCAAAATCATGATTGTAAAACCAAGTATGGGATCCAGAGTGGCACAGTAAGCCCCAAAGGAGGAGCATGGTAAATGTATCAGTCATGGCAGGAAACAAGTAATTGAGGAGAGATTAATGAATAATTCAAAAAGACATGGGTAGGACTAATGGAAATTACAAGAAGATGACAAAGCACTCAGGGAGGGAACCAACTCTCTCTGGGAACTCTCCCAGAGAGAGTTGTAGCAATAGCTGTCACTATAGTCACAGCTGACCCTTAAGGTAAGCACAACTCTACAGAAGCTATGACCTTGTAGAAGAACACAACCACTGCTGACTCATGCCATGTGGGAAGAGAATAGGTAAATAAATATATAGACTTTAGTCCCATCTCTCCAATCTATCTTCTGCTTTCCTCTCATTGATGAAACCCGAGCAGAAGCCAAAGGGCAAAGGAGTCTGGTTGACACAATCCAAAGAGTCAGCCTCCAGAGGCAAAGAATAGGGTTGAGAGTGTATAAAATACATCAGGATAGGCAAACAGAAAATATTAAGCATAGTAAAGTTATTTATTCAAAGCTGTGTACCAGATCAGCCTGTGTCAGATAGGGCCTTCAAACAAATCAATGTCTATTTGCCTATCTAAAATAATTTATTCTCTGTTGTTCCTATTTTAAGACATTTCCTGTTATATCTTGAATTCTCATTCAAGAACTGAAGTTAATCAAATGTTCATTCCTTCTCCTCTTCCACTGGAACAGAGTAAATAGACCATCTTGAAATGTCAGCACAGGTCTTTTTCACTTTGGTCTTTGTTCTTCCTGGTCACAAATAGGAGACTTGATGAGAGAATATATGAGAAAATCAAATCTCTCATGGTATATGGAAGAGCAACATTTATTTCCAACCTTTCCCAGGCATGTGGCTTTGCCAGCTTCCCTTTCCTCTATTTATAAGAATAAATGTTTATATTGAGTTGAGAAGTCCAAAAGGAGATTTGATATGGTTGCATAGGAATTCAGATTTTGGTACCTTGTATTGGGAGTATGATATCACATCTGTTCTCTGTCTAAGCACCTTGATCCCCTATGAGTAGCGGGAGAGGTTAAAAACTGTTAGTTGAGTTAATGGCGGACTCTGAGACTCTGCTACAAACAACAGTGTCCTAGAACAGAGGGCAAAGTTTGCTATAGAACAAGACATGAGGTTCTTCTCTTCATCCTTTCATGAAATCAAGCATTCTAGCGTCCTGAAGATATGTGATTTTGCATACAGCTACAGACCACAAGCTTTGTATATAAATGCATGTTTTCTCAGCCATCACTATCAGCATTGTCAGCATAAAGGCTCTTGCCAAGGGTTTGGGAGACATCAACCATTTACACCTGGGAAATAATGTGGCAGATGCATCTGATAGATTGATTGTTGAGCAAAAGTCAGACATTTTGTGCAGTCTTTGTATATACTAAAATAAGCTATAGTGGAGAGAGTACTCAAATTCATTCAAATTTGGGCATAATTGTAACATAACCTCATTAAGCAGTCAAGGATGATCTAGTGCAGGAGATACTGAGTTACAATTGTCTAGTGGTAGATATAATTCCACCTAAAAATGATTAATGATTGCATTTCAAGATATGACCCATGAAAAGAGCTAAGTTCTTTATCACTAAGTGTGCCATCTCTGGGATAAAGGTAACAGGAACAACTGCTCTTTATCACAACTTAGATATGGATTTGGAGAAGTTAGGAGAAGATGAACTTTCTCTCAATGTACTAGGTAAGCAATTTGGGGGAAAACTAAAAGAAAGTAGTTCAGACCGATAGCATGGGAAACAAAATAACAACAACAACAAAACTGAATACAGTCAGACTTAAAGTTCTACTACCCATTATAACTAACCTGAGAGGGAAATGGTAATTTTTACTGTATAGTTTTCCTATTAAGGACTAGGGATTGTTTTTCTTATTATTTAATTTCTACACAAACATCCAAATACATTTTCATTATTTCTCTTTACAAAAGAAAAACCTGGAATATAGTGAATTTAACTTGTTGAATTTATAGAACTATATTAAGCAACAGCATGTGAACACCAAATGCTCTGACTTCCCTCTTGTTCTTTCTCCACCTCCCATCATTGTACCTTGAATGCTGTTCTTTAAAAAATATCCTTTATTTTTTATATTTGGTCTGAAAATTTATGGTAAGGGGTCCAGAGGAATTCTGAGTGAGTCACAGTGGATTTCGAATTCCTTAAGATGTCCTTGTACCTAAAATTGCTGTTAGGGTTAATTCTGCATGTTGGAATTTATTTTAAAATTAACAAATAAGTGGTATTTGAAATGAAAAAAAAACCCTCTCAGTACTCAAAGTCTAGGGGATTTTAGTCATAAAAAAATAAATTATTTTTCTGGTTTCACTAGAAATTTTCTTTTGAGATATGAATGCTGTTCTATTTCTCCATCCATCCATCTTTCCCTTGGACATTTATTGAGCATCTACTATGTGTCTGATACTGTATTTGGAATTCAAAGAATGCAATGATATTCCCTGGATTTCAATTAGGTCCTTCGTAAATATTGAATGTTCTCACTGCTTTATATACTGAAAGGAAGTGAAAAGGTGAGCCCTGTCATGAGGCTACAATTTCATTGGACAGAAGATTAAAAATGCCAATTTTTTCAGTAAAAATTGAAAATAATAAATTATGTAGCTGATATTACTTCTTGAGACAGGAAGTTTGCACTAATCCTGATAATTAACATTATCATAATATAAAAACTTAGAATGACAATAACACAATAAGCTTTACTTTCCCCACATGTCACACTCTGATGTGTGTAGGAGAGTTCTCTTCCATTTGTGGCTCTGCCATCCAGAGCATGTGTCTTCCTAGATTACTCTGGCAGAATAAGGGAGAGATGAAGGTTACAAACTTCTTCTCAACTGTCTTGGTCAGAAGTGATATGCATTCATTTCTCCCACTTCATTGGCCAGAAGTAGTCATATGGCCTCTACCTAAAAGCAAAGTAGCTTGGGAAATACAGGGAAGCAAACGTTTGAAGTTTGAATACTGTGCCTTCCACAGAGAGCTCACTAAGGATGTGTTCACAACTACATTTGTTTGGGGGAGTAGTGGTTGAAGGTGTGCTAGGAAATCTATCTTTTCAGGAATGAGAAAGCAGTTTTAGAATTAAATTATTTCATGGAGGCAATCCTTTCATTTGATACAAGGGTAGGAGTGAAGCAAAAGACTTAGGTACAAAAGAACATTGCTGTATATCACTTTCATATAGTGCGTGTTTGGAACTTCTGATCTCTAGTAAAAGTATAGACCAACTGCCCCATGAGTCATTCCTCAAATTTAATATTCTAAGTATAATTTAGTTTAAATAGCTAATTTCAAAAATATATGTTAGATTTTGCTTTAACAGAGAGGCAGTTATCACACTTAAGGAGTAGCTCATAAAATACATCAGATTGTCCTCAAAGAAACTGATGGACATGTTAAAGTGAATATGGTTTACTACTTTGGAAATCAGGGCAAAGCCAGCAGTATGTAATTCAGCACAACATGGTTTTCTCCTCAAATTGAGTAAGCATATGGCTTTCCATTACAATTCAGCAACCAAGTCAAATCTTGTGATCTAACTGTAGCTCACACTCCCTCTTCTGAAATGGTTGACTTGAGTAAGTAACAAAAAACAGAAGTATCAAGCAGGTGTTCCTGAATCATCTGCTGGTCCATTTGGTAATTCTTGCAGACCCTTTGGCAAAGCTGCCTGCTGATCAGCTCAAACCTGTTCATTGTTAGGGATTCATGGATCAGGAAATGAATACCTTAAAGTGAAAAATTTCATGTGCAGCTAACACCCAAGGATCTCTGTTTACCTATGAGACTGTGTGGGGCACCATTTGATTATCAAACATATGCTGAAACAGCAGTGCTTGAGCTAAATGCAAACAAAAATGTACCATTTGGTTTGGGCATATTGATAAACAAGGACAAACTATGCTCACATATGACATTCAGGTTACGAGTGGACCAATTAAAATTCTGAGGGGTTTCTTTAGGAGTCAAAATGACCCAAAGTTACACTGATAGGCAGTAACTTAGCATGAAAATGTGTGATATGGAGGCAGACTCGAGAGTTATCTTTATTCACTGGAATCAAATACCCCAGATCTGATCAGCATTAGTATCCAGACTTGGGTCAAAACTGTTCTGTCAGTTTGAAAATAACTTCCAATAAAATCTGTAGTGATTGTATAAGAAGAAGAATATCCAGCCTGTTCTCAGCCTATTAGCTTAAATTGTTTCATGGGTGAAGATTTGTCAGTGTAGGTAGGATACATGGTAGACAGAAACCCTGTGCTGTTCCTCAAAATGTAGAAGAATTCTTCCTAATAGATAGGGCTCCAATGCAGTGACTTTCAATCTTGTTTGTACTTTGCTTTTATATGGGGAGCTTTATAAAGTTCTGATTCATGAATCCTACCACCCATCCTGCATTTAATTGGTCTGAGGTGTGGGATAAGCACCAGGATTTTTTTTTTACATCTTTATTGGAGTATAATTGCTTTACAATGGTGTGTTAGTTTCTGCTTTTTAATAGTGAATCAGCTATACATATATGTAGATCCCCATATCTCCTCCCTCTTGCATTTCCCTCCCACCCTTTTAAAGCTCCTCAGATGATTCTAATATACAACTCTTTTTATGGACAATTCCCTCTTTAGGATAATAAAAGATACGTAAAAAATAATATATGTTACCAAGGGTAGAAGTTCTGGACAGATTTACTATCCAACATGCTTATAAAATAACATTGCCTTATGACCTTAATGGAATCCCAGAAAGGGGGAGCCAGAAACAGTGAAACGTATATAGTAAAGAAAGACCTCAGTATCCAAATCAGTTTTTATCAATTACATATTTGAGATTTTGGCATTCTGACAGAAAGTTTCCCATAGGTCTTCTAAGAAAAGTCAGGCTGTGTACCTTGGGAAGGACATAGGGCCAAAGATAAATCAGGTCACATTTATTTCTTTAAGTCTCAGTCTCCTCATCTTAGAAATAATGTTAATAGATAAGAATATCATGAAAGTGCCTTCTAGGTTCAATGTTCTGTGATTCAAAGGTAAACTTTGGTTACCCTTTGATTTGGAGTCCTTCCTGCTTTCTTTTAAACCAAAGTACAGATCTTGCAAAAATTACCCATTTAGTCTTTTAATTTGAGGGCCTATTTGGGCCCAGGGAATTGTGAAGTTCAAAGGTACTGTGGACTATAGTGTAGTTTGTGTATGAGGTACTGTAGAGGCCTTTACACTGAGAAGAACACACCTGGAAGTAAGCACCTATTATCTCAGATGATGCTTCTGAATGACCTCAGCCCAAATATATCTGTGTAGGAACTGCACAGGCCCAGCAAAGCACAAGGTGTCTTTCGGATAATAAAAGGTAGTCATGTCCTGCAGATAAATGATTAATTATCTAATAAGTTCAGTGAGGAAAAAAAGAGAACTAGATGTCAAAAACAATTTTATCTCCATGCAACGGTGAGGATTATTATTATAAGTCAGAATTATCCACAGAAAAATCAGAAAAATAAAGTGAAAAATGCATGTGCTATTAAAGTTACAGGAAGGTGAGCATTTTATAAAATTCATTTTTGGTTAATTAATTTCTGTTTGAAGACCCTCTTGGTGACATGTTTTATTAACATTTAATTTATTTGTTACAAGTTTGATACTTTTCAAAGCACTTTCAAGAGACCATCACATTTTTTTAAGAAGGGAAAGTGATTTACCATTGGGTAAATAAAAATCAAGATGGGAAAGTAATGAAATAATGAAGTTAAATTTGAATTTTAGAATGTAAGAGCTAGAAATCTTAGTCCAGATTCTTGGCCATTGGGACTATCTTAAAGCCATTAGATATAGAATTTTACTAAATGTCACTTAGCTAGTTAGTTACAGCAAGGGGACTAGAGTTCAGTCCTCTATTCTTTTCAGTGTTTTATGTTGTTTTCATTTGGAGAAAGCCACATGAATAGTTAGGGGTAGTGGTAATCCTAAAACTCAGTAATGTTTTAGGACAATCACTATCTCCCAAGTACAAGAAATCTCCCCTAGAAGCTCCTTTCTGAGCTCCCAAACAATGGAAGGTCTACACAATATGATATGATCACAATATTTCAACAGAACTCGGGAGACATTAAGACCCATTTATCATACCATATTCTAAGTAACTTAGTATGGAGTAGCAAGGGAATAATTTTGGGATATTCATGACAGATAGTTAAACAGTATCTGTAACTGATCTGGTTATCTGAATAGATCTGAAATGACACTGTTGTATTCACTGGTAAGTGATGGATTCTGTATCGCCCAAAGGGTAGTATTTTTTTTTTTTTTACCCAGCTATTTCTGGTAAGCCCATGAAGTCTAGTACTTCAAACTGGACTTACAGAGCTCTAAGTGGATATGTCACATTTAAGTATTATCTTCAAAACTTATTCTGTCTTATACTTATCTCTCCTCTTCTGAACTTATACGATTCAAATAATAAGGTAATGGAAAATAGATGTAAATAGAATGTTAGAGTTAATTTATTTTATTTCCTAGAATTTGGTGATGAGTAAATGTTATAGCCAAGGTCCCAGCCTTGGCTGATTGCTTATCAGAGATTTTTAACTCCCCAGGCTCTTCTCATAATCTACCTATATTATTTTCCATCAGCTAAGTATTGATTGATACAGCCCAATCTATGTAAAGTACTTGGTGTCTTCTTTAATGGTTTACATTTTGAATTTGTGATATTACCTGTCCTATAATATTTTATTACTTTAGACAAAACTTCTTTGGCATGTTTCAAGCCTAAGACAAACACAGTGCAAGCCTCAGGAAGCATATAAATAGCACAGTTGGTCAATCTAATTCAGTCAATTAAATATTTGTTCCATGAAGAAAACCCAAAGTTATTTTGGGCCAAATGATACTTGTTTTGATCTCTGACACCTTCTCAACCCCCAATCATTCAGTGTCACAGTTGTTTTACAGCTAAGCAGAGAATGAATCTCAGTTGTAAAATGTAGGGAAAGCAATATTTAGCCCAGGTGTTTCGAGAATTGAGAGGGTGTTGGGTTAGTGGGCAAGTTCTAATTTGGGTTTTAATAATGGCCTTCCCAAGCCAATAAACCGAACACACAGGAAGAAATTAAGGAGGAGGTGGACAAAGAACAGCACTTTATGAACAGCAGCATAACAAGCAGCTAAATGGGACTCACTTCCGTTTATCTAGAGGTAAGACACCCAGGAGAATTAACCTGAAGTGTTTCATTTGTTGTCTTGTACAAGATGGTTGCCTAATCTTGTAAGGTTGCAAATCTTGTAAGGACCTTCCCTTTGTTGAGACTGTTTGAACATTGAGAGCACTGCACCCTCACTGTGCATCTGTACTCTTCTTAATGGATTATGGTGTGCCTGCTTCATGTTTATTTTTGCCAACAATCAGTTAAGATCAATAGAACATTTTGTATATACTTTAACATCGTTGGTGGAAATTTTTGCAGGAGTAGAACTGTAATTTCCTTTTCCCATGCACAATTAGTGAAGTTTGCCTTTACTGAATAGGATTTGAACATTATATTAATTCAATTAGTGCTCTAAATGTGTGCAGAGAAACCAATGAATAACTTGCAAGATACTGACTATTGGAGTAGACTTTGCTGAAAGAGAATTGTTTAAAGCAAGAAGTTTAGGGAAGGAAAGGGAAAATAAAAAATCCGTCATTGTGTATTCATTTCTTTGTGATTGCATATTGGAAACACTTGGAGTATTTGTAGGTGTGGATGGAAGTTTAGAATATGAGTATACATTTGTCAGGAAAGATTATAACCTCCCCCCTCCAATCCTGAAAGGATTGAAAACAATACTGCCTTACAAACCTATCTCTATAATTCTGGAATGGATTTCTCAATTGTCCTTTTAGAGAATCAGACTTTTAGTATGATAATTAGCTAGTTTACTTAACTGAGAAACAAATATCTCTGTGATCACTCAGGCTGACAGAGCGAAAAGAACAGGAGAGCTAATCTGTATTCTAATGACTACAGATGGCAACACCATCACACATCTCATCTCTTCCTAGGCAGGAATTTTCTTATTAATACCCAAACTTATGTTCATTTCAGATTGAGGTGTTTTTTTAATATCACCACTTATTTCCCACTGGGGTTGGTAATTAAAAACTCTCCAGAGTAGATCATAGTTAATTTAAGTTTTTTCTTCCCTCCAGAGCTTTATAATTATAAGGTTAACTACATTTATGGCTATATACACTGCCTCATGTTTTATCCATTCCCAAAATAACACTGCTGTTTTTTTTTTTTTTAGGCGGCCAGAGATATAGCACAATGCATAGAATGAGATTTAGCAAGATAACAAGGATTGTTGAGTTATAGTCAAAAACAAACAAACAAAAATACAGTATCCAGAGAGGGTGGTCATGTTGGCAATTTGGGCAAGCAGTTGTAAGGTCAATTGCATAGCAATGATGACAGTGCTAGGTTGCCAAAGTCTCCTTTTGGCTTGGGAACAAATTGCTTAGGCTGCCTGCTCCTAATAGCCACATTTGTGCTAAGAAACCTATTGAAAACCTGGTCAGTTGAAGCCTAGCTCATTGCCTCATAAAAAAATTAACCTGCCTGAACCACATTACTGACACATTTGCTGCCGATTTTGATCTTCTGAAATGATGGTATACTTACTTGGACTTAATATGTTAAATGTAAACGTTGAGTTCTGTGGTTCCGATTTTTAAGGCTGTGCTAATGTAGTGGTAAAAGAATATTAAGGAAACAAATATGCATTCTTTGAAAAGGATATGAAAAGGAGAAGAGTAACATTTACTCTAGAGATCCTATTGTACTTTTCTAAATCTAGTGTCTCCATTAATATGTATATTATTTTGATTTATATGCTCTTGTTATTTAGTTAATTCTAAAACTGTAACACAAACTTAGAAACATAAAAGTGAGCTCACATATGGTGGATTTTACAAAGCAGTAAATACGCCTTTCAGTCAATATTGTTTTGAGCAGTTGAGTGGGTTGCTAATTAAAAGGCTAGTAGTGAGTGCTTAGTAATACTACTAAACTCTTCATTTTCATTAGCACATAAAAAAAGTCTCTTTGATCCTTTTTAGGAAGGAAGGAGTTCGTCTAATTTTATTTCATAAACCCAAGACCAAACACCCCTGAAAAATATGAACGGCACTGTGTTTTCAGATCTGAATTAAATACATTAAATTCATTTTCATCGATTAAATTGTAAGATATTATTTATATATGAAGAAGAAAATCCAGGTATAATGATTGAGCTGTTTGTTTTCCATTTTCAGAGATAGATTTAAGGATCATGAATTGCACTCCAAAAGGCATCCGGAAGTGGATTGGTAGATCCGTCATGTCATAAAGCATTCTCAGGGAATCAGCTGAACATCCCTGTGTAATTAAGGGATTCCCCAATTTGGCTTAAGCAAGGACTCACTTTGTTGAAGAATATTAGTCATTCAGCTTGGCTGAATAACTATCTAATTTTATGAATTTCTCTTCTCTTGGACTTAAAGTAAAAAGGAGAAATAAATACTGTAAAAATAATCTTTTTTTTCTTTTTATGACAACATATCTGGGTAGTCTCTTAAAAAAAGATGAATCAAACAAAAGTGATTAAAGTGAGATAATTATTTTCAGCATAAATTTACAACCAATATCACAGGCATTCATTGAACAAGCAGTTGTGTTACAAGACAGTCCATAGAATACAAAATATAGTAATTGTCTGTCCTGGGAGAATTTACATTTTAAATATCACCAGAAATTTAATCCAATTATATAAAGTAATCATTTGAGACACATAAAAAGGGTTTGTTTTCTGCTAACCAAAATGCCTTAGCCCACTATCATTTTTCTCCTTGCCAAATTTTCCTGTTGTCTAATATTTGCATATTGTGCTTATTTTTGCATCTTTATCTAAATAATAGTACTTTTTAGGGAAACAGCAAATTTTTAAGATAAAGATTTTTCTATCTGGTTTCCTGGAGAAATATTATAGGATTTGTTTGAAGGTAAATGTGGTTATATTGTGGTAGTTCAATTTTTTTCTCCTCAGCACTGAATATCTCAGTAAAATGACATTGTTTTTTCAAGTTTCAGGAAAGTAACACCCAAGAATAGCAGTCCCTCTGATTCTAAGGACAAACACCATAAAAGACTTTAAAATAACAATTAAGCAACACCAATGGGAAAAAGAATCCAGAGTTTTCTTTTAAAACTGATAGAACTAGGTTTATCAATCTATATCCAATAGAACAGAGAAGAGAAAAATATTAATTCTATCTGATTTTTGTAAAGAATATTACAAAATTATTTTATAGCATTCTCATATTATTTTTTTAGGAAATTTTAATATTGTTAAATATCATTAGCATGAGACTAAAATATATTAAGTAATCTATATTAAGTAATCCAGTTCACTAGACATAATTTAGGCAAGCATTATCAAAGTTTAAATTTACATGTGAGGAAATTGAGGCACATAGTAACTTTCTTGCCAATGGCCTCAGGGACTGTAAGCAGCAAACCTAAGACTAGAATCCATGTCTTCTGGCTACTAGTGATTTTTTTTCAAGGAAAACTTCCTCAAATCAATAAGCTGGTTTTAATGGTCCATTAGCAAAATGAAAACAATCAGAATTTCCTTCAAGAATCTAAGTGACGGTCTGAGACTGAAATCAAATGGGTTGACCGGTAAGATGCTCCAGGGACAACTTCTTGTGATATGATTTTCAATCCTCAACCTTTTCCTCAGTGACATTTGGTTATAAGATTTAGGTGCTTAAAGTGTACAAGATGCATCTACTCTCTGAGGAGAACTGCTATTGAAGACCCTATGCAGCTTAAATCTCATCATAAAAGCAGTGGTTCCCAAACATCAGCATGGTTAAGAAAGCAGAATCTGATTCTGGGGCAGAATCCAGAAATTTGTATGTTAAACAGACACTCAAAGTGTAAGTGATCCAGGTGATCCAGGGACCTCTAAATATATTTTGAATTAGTTTAGGCAATTATTTAGATGAAAGAATATAACAAATGAGGTAGGTACATTATTAGGCATCATGTAAGATAAATAAGTGTTTCATTCATTCACAAAATAGAATGTTAGAGCAGAGTGGCGCCCCCACATGGCCAGACTAGCTAACCTCACTGCTGACCTAAAGGGGCAGCTTTTAGATAAAGGTTGTAGCTGAATTTTCACAGCCCACTTAGTCCTTGTGTTCTCTGTTTTGCCTGTCAACAAAGGGGCCTATTAGGGAAGATGGTTTCAAGTACTTTTTTCAGAGACAAATCCCTTCCCACTAGGGAATTGTATAAACCCACCAACATACTTTGAATAACATGAGAAATCAATTCTAGGAGGGGCCAAAGGTTCTGATTCTGGGCCAGAGGAAAACAAAACCATTAATCTTTTATGGATAAATGAAAGGTTAGCCCACATGGATAGGGTCTCAGGCAAGGTAGAATCAAACTTTTGGAAGGTGATCTCACAAAGAAGGCAACACTGTCTGTGTATTTTAACTGTAATAATAACACTGAATTTGTACAATATAGCAAAGCACCAAAATAATGTAGTATATAGTTATTCAGAGCTGTTATGAAAACAACACAAAATGAAGAAATCTAGCTACATAAAAGAGGAAACAAAATGTAATCTTTTATTCTAAATTTTCATGGCAGTATCTTGTAAAACCTTTGTGTTATGGGAAGCTTTTAATCTATCACCCCACTCCTAAGTTTCCCATTGAAAGTACATTTTTATTGAATTGCATTTAATTATTTAGCCATTTTTATAGGCATAAAGTAATCAGATACATATTGTATCACATAGCTCCTCAAACGTCCCTGATGGATGCTGTCTTTCTGCTAACTAAATCTACACCACTGTTAGGAGGGGAGAAAAAGTTTTGAAATTTATTTTTTTTCCTTTCTTGTTTGTTTGTTTGTTTTTAATTCTCAGTTCCTTTTCTTTAAAAGGAAAATTAAAGGTCAGCTGTTAATTGGCTACTTTTGAAAAGTATCCATTAATATTACATAAATTACTGCCTACAAATCCAATTAAATTCTTAAGTCATATTGGAACTAAATAGATGATTTAATTTTCAGGGCACATTATGAGGTCTATAGGAGAAATCGATACAGACACAGAGAAGGACTAAGCTATAAGAGTGTGTGTTTGTATGAATATCTACAGGTTTTCTATATCTTTTTCAAGTTCTAAGTTCTACTGTGACTAAATAGAGGTACACTGAATGCTCAGGTAACCCTCTGGGTTACTGCTGAGACCAATAACCAAAATTTGCCTTAGAGGTACCTCAGTGGTTTAAAAAAATGAATGAATAGGGGATATGAGGGAAACAAACAAATACATAGAAATTTAGGAACGCTTACATCTGAGTGAAAAAAACTGTAATGACCTGAATATATGTGCACCAATTCATTAATTTAGGTCTTCAGAAAATATTCAGTTGCCCAGAATTTATTATGCATTAATAGTATAAATGATAATCGAACCATATCAATGTAGTAGAAAAACTGGATATTTAAAAGAAAGACAGAATAAAGAAATGATTATTCCCTAAATTTTATTTTGCTAAATAGTTTTCGATATTTATTCTGTCTTGTGGACCACACTATATTATGGCCTTAGAAGTTGTATTAGTTTTCTAGGACTGCCATAATCAAATACCACCGATTGGATTGCTTAAATATCAAGAATTCTAATTCTCACAACATTGGAGGCTGGAAGTCCAAGATCAAGGTGCCCATAGCTTTGGTTTCCTCTGAGGCCTCTCTCCTTGCCTTGTGGATGACTACCCTCTTGCTCTCTTTCCTCATGATATTTTCCCCTTTGTCTTGCATCCCTGGTGTCTCCCTGTGTGTCTTAATCTCTTCTTTTTATAAGGATTGGATTATAGCCTACTCTAAAAACCTCATTTTAGTTTAATCGCTTCTTTAAATTTTCTATTTCCAACTCCGGTCATATTCTGATATACTGAGGTTAGGGCTTCAACATGTGAATTTTGGGGAATCACAAATTAGCCCGTAACAGAAGAGTATCATGCATATTACAAGAGAACTGCATATGTAGTGTGACTGAGGAATTATTCTGAGATTCTAAGCAGTATAACAGTGATTTAAGTCATGGAGTTTTAATTTAGGAGTAGGTTCAAATTCACTAACCTACAAGTTGAAAAAGATACAACATGTTATTTAACTTCACTGAGTTTCAGCTTCATTATCAGAATAATAAATATGTCTGAAGATTTGATGATTAAACAAAATCTGTTTAAAGCATTTTGATTGTTGCACAGAACAAAGACGTGGACAATAAATTGTAGCTATTATTAAAAAAAATGTTTTGTTGAGGTCTAATTTATGTACCATAGAATTCACTCTTAGTAGAATTCAGTGATTTTTAATAAATTTAAAAGTTATGCAACCATCACCACGATCCAGTTTTATAAAATTTTCATCAGCCTAAAGAGATTTTGTACGCTTTTTTGAAGTCTTTTCTTGTTCCCATTCTCAAGTCTCTACAGATTTGGCTGTTCAGGGTACTTCATATAAGTGGACACATACAATATTTGTTCTTTTGCATCCAGCTTTTTTACTTAGCATAACATATTTGAGGTTCATCCATGTTGTAGCAGGTATTAGCAGTTTGATCCTTTTTATTTCTGAATAAAATCCCATTGTACGGATATATGACATTTTGTTTAATCATTCACTAGCTAGCTGATGGATATTTGAGTTGTTTGCACTTTTTGGCTATTGTGAATGTTCATGTACAAGTTTTTGTGTAGACATATGTTTTCATTTTTCTTGGCAGTTTCCTAGAATAGAAATGACAGAGTTGTATGATAAAATGTTGCTTAACATTTTAAAAAGCTTTCAAATTTTTTCCAATGTGACTGCACGTTTTTATATTCCCACCAGCATTATATGAGTGTTCCAGTTTCTTTACCTCCTCCCCAATACTTGTTATTATCTATGTTATAGCCACTCCATTCTAGCGGATGTAAACTTGTACTTCATTGTGGTTTGAATTTTAATTTCCATCATGAGTAATGATGTTGAATGTCTTTTAATGATTTTGTTAATTATCTACTGTCCTTTAGGAAAATTTCTATTTAAATCTTTTGCCATTTACAACAATTAGCTATTTATATTCTTAATACTGAGCTGCAAGTGTTCCTTACCTTTCAAATTTTCACTGCAAATTCTTTGTCAGATATGTGATTCGCAAACATTTTCTATCAATATGTGGTATGGCTTGGTTTTCATTTTCTTTGTGGTGACTTCTGAAATGCAAAATGCTTAATTTTGAGATTGTCCAATTTGTTGTTTTTCCTTTATGAATCCTGCTTTTGTTGCCATGCATAAAAAATCTTTACCTACCCAAGGTATAAAGGCTTTCTCCTATGACTTCTGAAATTTTATAACTTTAACTGTCTTTAATCTATTTAGGTCTGTTTATAACTTTAACTAAGTCTTTAATCTATTTAGGTCTGTAATCTATTTTGAGTTAATATTTGTATATAATGTGATATAAGGATCTAAGTTCATCTTTTTATGTGTGGATGTCTAATTGTCTCAGCACAATAAGTTGAAAAGTTTATACTTTCTTCACGGAATTATTTTAACAACTTCATCAAAAGTCAATTGACAGTAAATATGAGTTATTTTTTGGCTCTCAATTCTGTTCCATTGATCTGTCCCTCTTATGCTAATAACACATTGTCTTCATTACCATAGCTTTATAACATGTTTTAAACTTGGAAAAAAGTAACCCTCCAAATTTGTTCTTTTTCAAGCTTGTTTTGGCATTTTGGGTTCTTTGAATTTCCATATAAATTTTGATCATGTAACCAATTTCTGCAAGAAAAGCTTGCTGAGATTTTGATAGGGATTGCACTGAAACAATTCATCAGTTTGGGAAGAATTGCCACCTTCAGGCTATTGAGTCTTCCAATTTATGAACATTAATGTCATTCCATTGATATAGATCCTCTTTAATTTCTCTTAACATTGTTTTGTAGTTTTCAGTGTATAAGCCTTGGTCTTTTATTTCTTAGATTTAATCCTAAGCATTTAGTTTTTTGGTGCTATTTTGAATAAATTTATTTTCATTTTTGAATTGTTCATTGCTAGTATATAGAAATAAAATTGATTTTTTATATTAATGTATTCTGAACTCTCACTGACCTCATTTGTTCTTTCTTTTTTTGGAGAGGGAAGTATTTTTTTTAGGATTTTCTCAATACAAGTTTGTATCATCTGTGAAGAAAGACGGTTTTACTTCTTGTTTTCTGATCTTGTTGCAGTTTGTTGTTTGATTGTACTGTCTGGAATGTCTAATACAATATTAAATAAAAGTAGTTAGAACCGAAATCTTGCCATGTCACTGATTTCAGGGGGAAATAGTCAGCCTTTAACCATTAAATGTAATTTTAGCTCCATGGTTTTTGTGAATGTATTTTCATCAGCTTGAAGAAATTTCCTTCTATTCCTAGTTTGTTGAGAATCTTTATTTTTGAAGGTGTGTTGAATTTGTCAAATGCTTTTCCCACATCAATTAAGGTAATCATGTGGCGCTTATCCTTTATTTTATTTCAATGTCATGAACCTGGGTTAAGAATGGGAACATCCCCAGCCTAAAACAACTGATCTTCCCTCTTTTCACTAAAGTTCAATAGTTTTTTTGAATAAATGCTTCACAGGTCACTGTTTGCCCTTTATCAGTATCCAGAATACAGAAGTTGCTGTTTTGACAATTTTTTCTAGTTTTATTATTGCTTTTGAGAGAGACAATTTGCTGTGTTTATCATCTAGTCATTTCAGAAGTCACCCTCTACCACCACATAGCTATTACTCTTGATCCAATTATTTAATTTCAGACCTAAATTTTCCTCTTCTGTAAAATAGGATTACTAACCCTCCATTGGGTTGTTGGGAAGGTTAGATATGTAATATATTAGAAAATGATGGTGCAGTAACCACCTCATACATAGCATAGTCAATAAATATTCATTGCATTATGAATACCAGGTGTATGTTAGTAGAGCAGGGTCATTAAGAAGTGTCTGAGGGCTTCTCTGGTGGCGCAGTTGTTGAGAGTCTGCCTGCCGATGCAGGGGACACGCGTTTGTGCCCCGGTCTGGGAAGACCCCACATGCCGTGGAGCAGCTGGGCCCGTGAGCCATGGCCGCTGAGCCTGCGCGTCCGGAGCCTGTGCTCCACAGCGGGAGAAGCCACAACAGTGAGAGGCCCGCGTACTGCAAAAAAAAAAAAAAAAAAAAAAAGAAGTGACTGAAAAGTATTTGTGGGACTTCAGTGTAACCTGGGGAGCTCTTTTGATTCCCTAGTTAAACTAAAAGAGTAAAGACTCAAATCAGTATTTGTTAATGCATCTTTCTTCTTTGTTCTCTTGTATAGATACTTTTATATCCTTTTATATTCTATTTGCTTATTAAATCAGGGCTACCTTGTGACAATGTGTTTTTCTTCTTGAGAATCTTAGAACATTTTACTTTCAGCTGCCCTTTAGTTAATAAGTGTAGGACTAATTTTGATATACAGTTGACCCTTGAAAAACAGGGGTTTGAACTGTGTGAGTCAACCTATATGCATATTTTTTTTTCAATTGTAAATCCTACAATACTACAGGATCTGTTGTTGGTTGAATCCATAGGTTCAGAATCAAGGCTAAGGAGTAACTGTGTAAATGGAGGTCAGACTATAAGTTATATGTGGATTTTCAACTTTGTTGAGTGTTGACTAGCCTACCAGCTGCATTGTTCAAGGGTCAACCCTAAATCTTATTTATTGAGATCCTTTGAAAAGGCCAGTAGCAATACCCTAAGTACAAACTTACCATGATAGCACAGATCCATTTAATAAAAAGTGTTATTGTTTATGGGTAGGTTTTGTATATCACAAATATCTAATATCAACAAGCAGGCAAAAAGTCTTAATAAGTCCAGATAACATCAAATTTGCTGCCTTCAAGATTGTTTTTGCCTCCTTTCCCTTAAGATTTTGGTCTTGTGCTGTGGAATATGTTTTATTATGGTATGTGTGTTGGAATAATGGTAAACTTACAGAGAATTAAATGGCAAGGAAGAAACTAAACCTTTACATGAAACTTTTATATTAACTGAACTAGGATTCAGCCCTATCTAGCAAGATTCCATGATTTTAACTAACCCATGTGGGATCAATACAATATTCTGGAATTCTCTAAAATAGACTGTGTTCTTGACTTAAATCACTCATTAGTACAATTCAGTACCCACAGTAATGGCTTCTAGTGGGGAAGAAGTTATCCTGTTGGTGGTATTACATTGATTTCATATAGATATAGATATAGATAGAAATAGGGATAATTTAAAAGTATCCCAGCAGAAAAATGATAAACACATATGTAGAATGTAGGGAAAAAATCTAATAAATAAATAATGACAATTGTACTTGGCTATTTTTTTATCATGTATAGATATCTTAATCAATTATTTACTCCATTTTCTCTATCCCTCCTCTTTTTATAACTTTTCTCAACATATTTTATCCTCTCATATCTATTTCTCCTATCATTCTTTTTTTTTTTTTTTTTTTTTTTTTTTTTTTGGTACGCGAGCCTCTCACTATTGTGGCCTCTCCCATTGTGGATCACAGACTCCGGACACGCAGGCTCAGTGGCCATGGCTCATGGACCCAGCCACTCCATGGCATGTAGGATCTTTCTTCCTGGACAGGGGCACGAACCCATGTCCCCTGCATCAGCAGGCAGACTCTCAACCACTGCACCACCAGGGAAGCCCCCTCCTATCATTCTTTTCTACTGCACCCATGTCTCTCTTTTCCACAAAACACCTCACTCACACTTGTTTCTCTTTGTCTTTTCTGTACTATTTCAAACATGTCCAAGTGTATTGGGAGCATTTTACACTCCTCAAATAATCCACTTGAAGAAGCAGATAATGTTATATTTCTAATAAAGAATTTTAATCATAGTAGCCATAAATATCTCAAAGATGATTCTCTCTGCATTTTCATTAGAGCCAGGGTTTTGTTTGGTGTTTTGGTTTTAAACAAACACTTGTCCCAGCAGTGCAGCTCACCAATATAGAACAGAATTACAATGTACTTCTAGCCAAATTCAGTTTATTGTCAATTTCAGTAGTGTTTCTTATGGTAGAAATTATTCTCTGTAAGCCTGCAAGCAAGCAGCAGAAAACTGAAATCATCAAAGAGTTTTTATCTGTAGCAATTCCAGAAATGTCAGGTAGCTGATAGTTTAAACTTTAGTTCTCTGCAGTGGAGTAGTACATATAGGAGAATGCCATCTGCCTGCTCCTGGAGACTTTCTGAAAAATATATCCAAGTTAGTAAAGTTTTGGGGTGATATTCGATGACTTTGGTTACTACTGCACTGGATGCTATTGCACATCTATGACGCTGTGCTGCTGTCCTAGACACTCCAGAGACAAATTTCATTGGCATTGCTTTTTTTTTGTTTGTTTCATTGAATAAATCATTTATTAAGTTTACAAGAAACATTCCCAATACCCTTTTTCAGAGATAAAAAGGAGCTGGAAAGCTTGTACAGAGAGATGATTATTCTTTGTCTCTGTGTCTTTTTTTTTTTTTATGCATATATTTTTTATTTTCTCGCATTTTTTTATAACAAATTTAATCAGTTATACATATACATATGTTTCCATAACCCCTCCCTTTTGCGTCTCCCTCCCACCCTCCCTATCCCACCCCTCCAGGCGGTCACAAAGTACCGAGCTGACCTCCCTGTGCTATGCGGCTGCTTCCCACTAGCTATCTACCTCACGTTTGGTAGTGTATATATGTCCATGCCGCTCTTTCACTTTGTCACAGCTTACCCTTCCCCCTCCCCATATCCTCAAGTCCATTCTCTAGTAGGTCTGTGTCTTTATTCCTGTCTTACCCCTATGTTCTTCATGACATTTTTTTTTCTTAAATTCCATATATATGTGTTAGCATACAGTATTTGTCTTTCTCTTTCTGACTTACTTCACTCTGTATGACAGACTCTAGGTCTATCCACCTCATTACAAATAGCTCAATTTCATTTCTTTTTATGGCTGAGTAATATTCCATTGTATATATGTGCCACATCTCTTTATCCATTCATCCGATGATGGACACTTAGGTTGTTTCCATCTCCGGGCTATTGTAAATAGGGCTGCTATGAACATTTTGGTACATGTCTCTTTTTGAATTATGGTTTTCTCAGGGTATATGCCCAGTAGTGGGATTGCTGGGTCATATGGTAGTTCTATTTGTAGTTTTTTAAGGAACCTCCATACCGTTCTCCATAGTGGCTGTACCAATTCACATTCCCACCAGCAGTGCAACAGTGTGCCCTTTTTTCTACACCCTCTCCAGCATTTATTGTTTCTAGATTTTTTGATGATGGCCATTCTGACTGGTGTGAGATGATATCTCATTGTAGTTTTGATTTGCATTTCTCTAATGAGTAAAGATGTTGAGCATCCTTTCATGTGTTTGTTGGCAGTCTGTATATCTTCTGTGGAGAAATGTCTATTTAGGTCTTCTGCCCATTTTTGGATTGGGTTGTTTGTTTTTTTGTTATTGAGCTGCATGAGCTGCTTATAAATTTTGGAGATTAATCCTTTGTCAGTTGCTTCATTTGCAAATATTTTCTCCCATTCTGAGGGTTGTCTTTTGGTCTTGTTTATGGTTTCCTTTGCTGTGCAAAAGCTTTTAAGTTTCATTAGGTCCCATGTGTTTATTTTTGTCTTTATTTCCATTTCTCGAGGAGGTGGGTCAAAAAGGATCTTGCTGTGATTTATGTCATAGAGTGTTCTGCCTATGTGTTCCTCTAAGAGTTTGATAGTGTCTGGCCTTACATTTAGGTCTTTAATCCATTTTGAGCTTATTTTTGTGTATGGTGTTAGGGAGTGATCTAATCTCATACTTTTACATGTCCCTATCCAGTTTTCCCAGCACCACTTATTGAAGAGACTGTCCTTTCTCCACTGTACATTCCTGCCTCCTTTATCAAAGATAAGGTGACCATATGTCCGTGGGTTTAACTCTGTGCTTTCTATCCTGTTCCATTGATCTATCTTTCTGTTTTTGTGCCAGTACCATACTGTCTTGATTACTGTAGCTTTGTAGTATAGTCTGAAATCAGGGAGCCTGATTCCTCCAGCTCCATTTTTCGTTCTCAAGATTGCTTTGGCTATTCGGGGTCTTTTGTGTTTCCATACAAATTGTGAAATTTTTTGTTCTAGTTCTGTGAAAAATGCCAGTGGTAATTTGATAGGGATTGCACTGAACCTGTAGATTGCTTTGGGTAGTAGAGTCATTTTCACAATGTTGATTCTTCCAATCCAAGAACATGGTACATCTCTCCATCTATTTGTATCATATTTAATTTCTTTCATCAGTGTCTTATAATTTTCTGCATACAGGTCTTTTGTCTCCTTAGGTAGGTTTATTCCTAGATATTTTATTCTTTTTGTTGCAATGGTAAATGGGAGTGTTTCCTTGATTTCACTTTCAGATTTTTCATCATTAGTATATAGGAATGCCAGAGATTTCTGTGCATTAATTTTGTATCCTGCAACTTTACCAAATTCATTGATTAACTCTAGTAGTTTTCTGGTAGCATCTTTAGGATTCTCTATGTATAGTAGAATGTCATCTGCAAACAGTGACAGCTTTACTTCTTCTTTTCCAATTTGGATTCCTTTTATTTCCTTTTCTTCTCTGATTGCTGTGGCTAAAACTTCCAAAACTAGGTTGAATAAGAGTGGTGAAAGTGGGCAACCTTGTCTAGTTCCTGATCTTAGTGGAAATGGTTTCAGTTTTTCACCATTGAGGACGATGCTGGCTGTGGGTTTGTCATATATGGCCTTTATTATGTTGAGGAAAGTTCCCTCTATGCCTACTTTCTGCAGGGTTTTTATCATAAATGGGTGTTGAATTTTGTCGAAAGCTTTCTCTGCATCTATTGAGATGATCATATGGTTTTTCTCCTTCAATTTGTTAATATGGTGTATCACATTGATTGATTTGCATATATTGAAGAATCCTTGCATTCCTGGAATAAACCCCACTTGCTCATGGTGTATGATCCTTTTAATGTGCTGTTGGATTCTGTTTGCTAGTATTTTGTTGAGGATTTTTGCATCTATGTTCATCAGTGATATTGGCCTGTAGTTTTCTTTCTTTCTGACATCCTTGCCTGGTTTTGGTATCAAGGTGATGGTGGCCTCGTAGAATGAGTTTGGGAGTGTTCCTCCCTCTGCTATATTTTGGAAGAGTTTCAGAAGGATAGGTGTTAGCTCTTCTCTAAATGCTTGATAGAATTCGCCTGTGAAGCCATCTGGTCCTGGGCTTTTGTTTGTTGGAAGATTTTTTATCACAGTCTCAATTTCAGTGCTTGTGATTGGTCTGTTCATATTTTCTATTTCTTCCTGATTCAGTCTTGGCAGGTTGTGCATTTCTAAGAATTTGTCCATTTCTTCCAGGTTGTCCATTTTATTGGCATAGAGTTGCTTATAGTAATCTCTCATGATCTTTTGTATTTCTGTAGTGTCAGTTGTTACTTCTCCTTTTTCATTTCTAATTCTATTGATTTGAGTCTTCTCCCTTTTTTTCTTGATGAGTCTGGCTAATGGTTTATCAATTTTGTTTATCTTCTCAAAGAACCAGCTTTTAGTTTTATTGATCTTTGCTATCGTTTCCTTCATTTCTTTTTCATTTATTTCTGATCTGATTTTTATGATTTCTTTCCTTCTGCTAACTTTGGGATGTTTTTGTTCTTCTTTCTCTAATTGCTTTAGGTGCAAGGTTAGGTTGTTTATTCGAGATGTTTCCTGTTTCTTAAGGTGGGATTGTATTGCTATAAACTTCCCTCTTAGAACTGCTTTTGCTGCATCCCATAGGTTTTGGTTCGTCGTGTCTCCATTGTCATTTGTTTCTAGGTATTTTTTAATTTCCTCTTTGATTTCTTCAGTGATCACTTCGTTATTAAGTAGTGTATTGTTTAGCCTCCATGTGTTTGTATTTTTTACAGCTCTTTTCCTGTAATTGATATCTAGTCTCATAGCACTGTGGTCGGAAAAGATACTTGATACAATTTCAATTTTCTTAAATTTACCAAGGCTTGATTTGTGACCCAAGATATGATCTATCCTGGAGAATGTTCCATGAGCACTTGAGAAAAATGTGTATTCTGTTGTTTTTGGATGGAATGTCCTATAAATATCAATTAAGTCCATCTTGTTTAATGTATCATTTAAAGCTTGTGTTTCCTTATTTATTTTCATTTTGGATGATCTGTCCATTGGTGAAAGTGGGGTGTTAAAGTCCCCTACTATGATTGTGTTACTGTCGATTTCTCCTTTTATGGCTGTTAGTATTTGCCTTATGTATTGAGGTGCTCCTATGTTTGGTGCATAAATATTTACAATTGTTATGTCTTCTTCTTGGATCGATCCCTTGATCATTATGTAGTGTCCTTCTTTGTCTCTTCTAGTAGTCCTTATTTTAAAGTCTATTTTGTCTGATATAAGAATTGCTACTCCAGCTTTCTTTTGGTTTCCATTTGCATGGAATATCTTTTTCCATCCCCTTACTTTCAGTCTGTATGTGTCTCTAGGTCTGAAGTGGGTCTCTTGTAGACAGCATATAGATGGGTCTTGTTTTTGTATCCATTCAGCCACTCTGTGTCTTTTGGTGGGAGCATTTAGTCCATTTACATTTAAGGTAATTATCGATATGTATGTTCCTATTCCCATTTTCTTAATTGTTTTGGGTTCATTATTGTAGGTATATTCCTTCTGTTGTGTTTCTTGCCTAGAGAAGTTCCTTTAGCATTTGTTGTAAAGCTGGTTTGGTGGTGCTGAACTCTCTCAGCTTTTGCTTGTCTGTAAACGTTTTAATTTCTCCATCAAATCTGAATGAGATCCTTGCTGGGTAGAGTAATCTTGGTTGCAGGTTTTTCTCCTTCATCACTTTAAGTATGTCCTGCCACTCCCTTCTGGCTTGTAGAGTTTCTGCTGAGAGATCAGCTGTTATCCTGATGGGGATTCCCTTGTGTGTTATTTGTTGTTTTTGCCTTGCTGCTTTTAATATGATTTCTTTGTGTTTAATTTTTGACAGTTTGATTAATATGTGTCTTGGCGTATTTCTCCTTGGATTTATTCTGTATGGGACTCTCTGTGCCTCCTGGACTTGACTAACTATTTCCTTTCCCTTATTAGGGAAGTTTTCAACTATAATCTTTTCAAATATTTTCTCAGTCCCTTTCTTTTTCTCTTCTTCTTCTGGAACCCCTATAATTCGAATGTTGGTGCGTTTAATGTTGTCCCAGAGGTCTCTGAGACTGTCCTCTGTTCTTTTCATTCTTTTTTCTTTATTTTGCTCTGCAGCAGTTATTTCCACTATTTTATCTTCCACCTCACTTATCCGTTCTTCTGCCTCAGTTATTCTGCTATTGATCCCATCTAGAGTATTTTTTATTTCATTTATTGTGTTTTTAATCGATGCTTGTTTCATCTTTAGTTCTTCTAGGTCCTTGTTAACTGTTTCTTGCATTTTGTCTATTCTATTTCCAAGATTTTGGATCTGGGAAATAGAATCTTGGATCATCTTTACCATCATTATTCTGAATTCTTTTTCAGGTAGAGTGCCTATTACCTCTTCATTTGTTAGGTCTGGTGGGTTTTTATCTTGCTCCTTCTCCTGCTGTGTGTTTTTCTGTCTTCTCATTTTGCTTATGTTACTGTGTTTGGGGTCTCCTTTTTGCAGGCTGCAGGTTCGTAGTTCCTGTTGTTTTTGGTGTCTGTCCCCAGTGGCTAAGGTTGGTTTAGTGGGTTGTGTAGGCTTCCTGGTGGAGGGGACTAGTGCCTGTGTTCTGGTGGATGAGGCTGGATCTTGTCTTTCTGGTGGGCAGGTCCACGTCTGGTGGTGTGTTTTGGGGTGTCTGTGGACTTTTTATGATTTTAGGCCACCTCTCTGCTAATGGGTGGCGTTGTGTTCCTGTCTTGCTAGTTGTTTGGCTCAGGGTGTCCAGCACTGTAGCCTGCTGGTCGTTGAGTGAAGCTGGGTGCTGGTGTTGAGTTGGAGATCTCTGGAAGATTTTCGCCGTTTGATATTATGTGGAGCTGGGAGGTCTCTTGTGGACCAGTGTCCTGAAGTTGGCTCTCCCACCTCAGAGGCACAGCACTGACTCCGGGCTCCTCAATTTGGGATGATGTGTTGTCTATTCATGTATTCCACAGATGCAGGATACATCAAGTTGATTGTGGAGCTTTAATCCTCTGCTTCTGAGGCTGCTGGGAGAGGTTTCCCTTTCTCTTCTTTGTTCTCACAGCTCCTGGGTCTCAGCTTTGGTTTTGGCCCCGCCTCTGCGTGTAGGTAGCCGGAGGGCATCTGCTCTTCGCTCAGATAGGACAGGGTTAAAGGAGCAGCCTCTTCGGGGACTCTGGCTCACTCAGGCCGGGAGGGAGGGAGGGGCACTGAGTGCGGGGCGAGCCTGCAGCGGCAGAGGTTGGCGTGACGTTGCACCAGCCCGAGGCGCGCCGTGCGTTCTCCCAGGGAAGCTGCCCCTGGATCCCGGGACCCCGGCAGTGGCGGGCTGCACAGGCTCCCGGAAGGGCGGTGTGGGCATGACCTGCGCTCGCACACAGACCTCTTGGCGGTGGCAGCAGCAGCCCCAGCGTCCCACGCCCGTCACTGGGCTCCGCGCTTTCAGTCGCGACTCGCGCCCGTCTGTGGAGCCCCTTTAAGCAGCGCTCTTAATCCCCTCTCCTCGCGCACCAGGAAACCAAGAGGGAAGAAAAAGTCTCTTGCCTCTTCGGCAGCTCCAGAGTTTTCACGGACTCCCTCCCGGCTAGCTGTGGCACATTAGCCCCCTTCAGGCTGAATTCTCGCCGCCAGCCCCAGTCCTCTCCCTGCGCTGTGACCGAAGCCCGAGCCTCAGCTTCCAGCGCTGCGCGCCCCGGCGGGCGAGCAGACAAGCCTCTCGGGCTGGTGAGTGCCGCTCGGCACCGATCCTCTGTGTGCGGATCTCTCCGCTTTGCCCTACCCAGGTATGTGGGGAGTTTCTTGCCTTTTGGGAGGTCTGGGGTCTTCTGCCAGCGTTCAGTAGGTGTTCTGTAGGAGTTGTTCCACGTGTAGCTGTATTTCTGGTGTATCCGTGGGGAGGAAGGTGATCTCCGCGTCTTACTCTTCCGCCATCTTACCCGGAAGTCCTCGGCATTGCTTTTTTTTTTTAATATACGAATTAGAAACTTGGAGGCTTATCTCAATTTTCTAAGTATCTGGAGCAAGATTTTCTAATGTCAAGTTCCTTGATTTAATCTAAAAAATAGGGTGATTGCTGAGAGTTACATGAATAGGGGTAAATGTAAAAATGGGCAACCAGCTTTGGATTTATTTTTGAGAGAATTCTTAGGAGATTAGATCCAGGAAAGATTGTAAAATGTCACCCACATTATTCTTCCTGTTGATGATAATTTATTTAAAGCATACTAGACACCAGGTGGACCACCACTTTCTATAAATGTTCTAAAAGAAGATTTTTCTTTATTTCCTTGATCATTAATGTAACAAATATTTATTGATCTTGTTTGCCATGCCATGGAAATACAGTGGTAGGAAAAGCTATGAGGTTAAAACAGTGACCAATACAGAAACACTCTCTTATAACTTACATTCCAGCATAGAAGAGTATTAATAGAACAATTTCTTAAATACTATTATAATAATTGTACAAAGGAGTCAAGTAGATAGAAGTGCCATGAGGATATAAAATAAGGTGATGTGATCTGAATATTTGTGTCCCCCTCAAAATTCATACGTTGAAATCATAGTGCCCAATGTGATGGGCCCTTGGTAGATTATTAGGTCGTAATGGTGGAGCCCTCACAGATGGATTTAGTGCCATTGTAAAAGAATCATGTGAGCAACCTTGCCTCTTCCATCAAGTGAGGACATGGTGAGAAGTCAGCAGGCTTCAAGCCTTCACCAGGACCCAGCCATGCTGACACCCTCATCTCTTATATCCAGCCTCCAGAACCGTGAGAAATAAATTTGCGTTGGTTATAAGCTACCCAGTCTGTGGTGTTTTGTTATAGCATCCCGAATAGACTAAAACATAAGGGAAACTGATCTTGCCTCTAGAAACTTCCTTAAGGAATTTGATAAACCATAAAAGATGATTCAGAATTAACTAAGTAAATGAGAGACAAAAGTGTGTAAGATCAGTCCAGGCTTAGTGGACAGAGTAAGCAAAGGTCCTGAAATAGAAAATAATGCAGAATATTCAAAAACCAGAAAGAAAGACAGTATAGTTAGAACACAAGAGTAAGGAAAGACTTATTCAAGGTGAGTTTGGTAAGCAGGGTTAGACTGTGGAGGAATTTGTAGGTTAGGTCAAATATTTTCATCTGTATTTTAAGAAAAATGAAAATATACTTTAGGGTTTCAGGCTAGGGAGTATCATGGTTTGTTCTTTCAAAATAATTCAATCAGCAATGTAGAGAGTCAATATTTAAGGACAAGAATGGATATTAGGAGGCTCATGCTAACTTATCCCAGAGTGAAAGTAGAGATGAGAAGGTGTGGATATTTTCAAGTGTTTTAAATGGCAAAGTGACATGTATCAGGATGAATGGAATAGGGACTGGAAGATGCCAAGACTGATTCCCGTGTCTTTGACATGTATCAGTGGAGGTAACCAGGTTCAGAATTAGCAGAAATATTAAGCAGACATTTGGCAACACATGAATTTTAAAGTGAAGTAATCTAGCCTAGTGAAAAATATTGACATGTGGCCATTGAGGTCATAGCTGGAATCACCTAAGGAGTATGGAAAAAGAATAAAAGACTTCGGTTCTAGTCTATTAAAACTGCGATATTTAAAGTTTGATTAGAAGATGAACAGCAAAGCGTATATTGGCAGAGATGTACGGGAAAAAATAGGATCATCTGATTGCCTGGAAGAAAAGAAACCCAATATTCTCTATTAGTCATATGCTGCCAAGAAGTTAAAACACCTACTTGTGGGAAGTGTACTTCATTTTAATCAGCCTATTTTCATTTGTTTGACCCTGAAATAAAGGGGACATAAAAACTGCTCACTTTCATTATTGACTATGGGAATTTTTTTCTCTTGTAGATTAAAATTAGACTACTGTCTGGCTATAAGGAAAATCTCTCTTTATACAAATAGAATGTGTAAGTTTAAGCACGGAGTTCAGGTGGGTAGGAGCAGTACAGCTGGACCCAGGAGCCTCAATTCTGCCTTTTAGTTTCCTTTCCTCTACAAGTTTTTTCCTCTAAATATTATGAACAAATAAGGATCAGAATAATCAGTAGTGCAGATTGCATTGGTAATTCTCCTATAAAATAGATAATTCTTAGAGTTTTAGGGATCAAGGCTTTGTTTTAATAAGAAATTCATAGTAAGGTAAAATGTATTCTTATGATGTGTTAATATTAGTGAAATGTGTGTGGTTTAACCACACACTGACTGTGCTTGTACCAGCACTATTTTCTCTTGGAGGAATGTGTTAATCTGAAATGTGTAGTCTTGATGCATATATACATTTTTTTTTGCGGTACGTGGGCTTCTCACTATTGTGACCTCTCCCGTTGCGGAGCACAGGCTCAGTGGCCATGGCTTATGGGCCTAGCTGCTCTGCAACATGTGGGATCCTCCCGGACCAGGGCACAAACCCATGTCCCCTGCATCGGCAGGTGGACTCTCAACCACTGCACCACCAGGGAAGTGCTTGATACATAATTTTGATTGCAGTGAGGTTTACCTCATATACATTACCTAATTATATCTGCAAGGATTCTTAAAATTTTATTTTTATAATGAAAATAATGTTATTTTATATCAATCTTTTTTATTATAATAATGAAAAATTATAGTTATTTTAATATTATAGTAAACATAATGCAGGTTCATCCATATTCACAATGACAAAAAAGAAAAATATATTTTATATACTATACATAACACTATATTACATGAAATATATATCTCAACTTTTAAAATCTCTATATAGAATTTAAATATTTTATATGTTTATACACATATATATTTTTATATAGCTACATAATACATTAAGACTTTTAATTAAGATATATCATTTACATAACATAAAATTCATCATTTTAAAGTTTACACTTAAATGCATAAAGAGATTTTGACCAATACATGTAAAATCTTTTGCTCAAGATTTCATGAAATCCTTAGATAAATGCAACTAACAGAAATGTTTGTGTCTTGGTCTTAACATCTTTTTTTTTTGCCCCTGATTCTGATCCTCTTCACTCTCCTTCATGGGTTAATGTACCAGTCTAAATGGTTTTATGAGATGCTTATACAAATTTTCAGTTCTCTCGTTATGAATATTGAAAATTCATATTTTGGATTTCCGTTAGTTTTCTCATAAACACTACTGTAGCTTATAAGAAAGCTACATTATACAGCTATAAGATCTCTCCTATAAGAGAGATCTACCCACTCTTATAATTTGAAGGAGTTAATTCTCTATAAATATGTGATGTTAGTTATCATTGGATATTGAAATGATCCATAGGGAATTCAATGGTGAAAGCATAAGCTCTGGATATTGTTTTCTAACAATAATATGCTATTGTTACGAAGAGGAAAAAGTAATCTCTGTGCAGAAGACTTTCTGTGTCACTCTATCAAATATTTACATCTTATTAAAACTCTTTTGAATGTTTACTATATGACTTTCTCTTAGGCATTATATGCAAACTACATACACACTAGTGCTTGAGTTTATATTCCCTACTTTGGATTAGATAATCATTCACAGAGATTAAACAACGGTTATCTTTAATGAAACTGTAACTGAAGTTCTCATTCTACTAATTATTATTTTTCAGAATAAAGGAAAATTCACAAAATAACTAGAATTCTCAACTTTAGAACTTCTTTCTTATGAAAATATTGGTTGATTTTTTTTTTGATAGGAGATGTATAGGCTCATTTTCATGGAGGATATAGAAGTAGATTTACCTGTGTAAATGGATTTATCTTTTAAGTTCAGGATCCTTTAAGATATTGGAGCTGATGTAAGCTGATTTTAAATGAGCTTATGCTGAAGGATCTCTGATCAGTCACTGAAGAAATGATCCTGCTTTTTGCTACACATTCCACTGTGTATGATGATTTGAAAGAAACTTAGTAAAATGTGGCTTCTTGTACAGAAATGACAAATGACATTTTATATTCAATTCTTTAAAATTTTATGGTGTTCAGTTTCAAATATTTTAAAAGCAATTTGGCAATAAATGAAATAGTCACTTTGGATAGTTTCTAGCTTTTTTCACTGATCATTTTAAATGTGTCTTTTCAGGTTTTTTCTTTCCTTACTTCCCTTTAGTATTTTTTTCTCCTTATGACTGCTGCCATGAGTACCACTATTCTTACTCAGTTACTTCATTATAGCATCTTATACTTTACAAAAATGTTTATAATAATGGTTGCTTTTGATCCTCAGTAACTAAAACCCTATGAAGTGCTTGAGGCACCTCCCATTAAACTTAATTAACAGATAAGGCAACTGAGATATACAAAATGAGATAAAGTTCTGAAGGTGTCTTTGAGCTATGTTATCCAACCTGGAGCCATAATTTTCTGGATCTGCAACCTCTGATCATTGTATGATTCTCCTCTTTGTGAATTGTAAATTTTGCTCCCAGAACTAATTCCTAAGATTATTTGAGCATCTGCTACATGCTTAACACTATTCTGGGAAAGGTAGATACAGAGAACAGATATCCTTCCTGAACAAGCGTATAAACTAAGTAGGAACTGTAAAATTCCTTCTAGAAAATATCTAGAATAAACTTCAGTAAACATAACTATATAGAATGTTCTTTCCAAATATTCTTGGAACTGGTGATTTTTATTTAGGTTTATTGGAAGTAAGAAATATGGATTTGGAAGTGATGGTAATGAAACACATAGAATACAAAAAATGACATCATACAGACTTGGGGATTTGTAAAGAAAACTTTTGTTCTTCTATATCCTTGTTCAACTCAGTGGCTCTATCTGCCTTACTGAGTGCTTCCTCTAATTCTGTGGAAACATAGAGGACACTCTGTGGAAACAGAGAAGTACTATGGAAGAGTGCACATAAAATATGCAGGTATAAAGTGTATATATTTTTTTCAGTATGTCTATATCCCATATCTATGAAAACCCAGTCCCAGGTTGTTTTTCTACGTTCTAGCTAAATCAGTGTTTGAGACTTGATGGAATCATAGCATAAAAGTAATGTGTTCTTACAATGGCAGGGCTGATTGGATTTGCTCCCAACATTGAATGGTTCTATTTCTCATTTACTGACAATCTGGGTAAGTGTTGGGACCAAATGTGCTACCCGCCTAATAATAACAGGACAATAAAATCACATTTATAATACTGTTGTTTTCCTTCTCCATTGCTGGCAGCCAGAGAGAAGAGAGAGATCCAGTCCAAACTCATTTTCTCTGCATTATGCTTTTGCGATCTTTCTCTATATGATAAGTAACAATGGCTTGCAAATGATTCTTCTCAAAATAAGGAGAGATCTGCCACAAGCAAGATTGAAGAGAGAGGTCACTCAACAACAAAGTGTGTGGTTCACAAAGAAAAGCTACAAAGTTAGACTTTTAAATCTATAGAGAATACCTTGATTCAGTTAAAATAACTGGAATTCAAATTCCTCTCTGCTCTTCCATTTTTATCTCTCATCTTCTTCACTCTTCTTCTTCCTTCCTCCTCACCTTCCCTTATCTTTTCTATTAACACAGCTCTTATGATGGGATAGGCATTGTACTAGATTCGAGAGATGTATCATAAGTTGTCCCTGCCCTTATGTGACATAGTTACTGGGATTAAGATGGAGCCATAAGGATGAAGGAAAGATTTGTAGAATTGAAGAATGGGAAAATAAAAAGTTTAATTTGCATAACCAATAGATATAGGAGATCATAGAAGACGAAGTGTGCAGGAGAGTTGTCACAGAAAGTTCTGTTGACAAGACTATAACTTAGCTCCAGATCCAGTATATCAGTAAATATATAAATAAAAGCATGCACCAAAGAGGTAATAATCGTGACATATTAAGATAGTTCTAGGTTGTGCAGCATGATTTTTGAGAGGGGATATTTTTAAAAGGAATAAATGACATTGGTTTTCCTTGAACTTTTTTTATTTCTCTATACTATTTTTCTCAACTTTTTATTTTGAAAATTTTAAACATACAGAGAAGCTTAAAATAATAATAATATAGAATAATATTTTGAGCTCCATAATAGTACATGGTGCCTGGCATGAAGGTGCCAGTAGTTGGGCATTGCCTAATCCAAACTAGAGCATCCAAGAAGGTCTCACATTGCTCAGCCTGATCACTGATGGACTCCACCCCTTCCCAGCATGTGTTTAGCCCCCAAGATTCCTTTCCTTTCACTGCAGCTTTTAACTCAGAGCCAGCAAGCAGAGGAGGAAAGATAGGCAAGACTGCTCACCTGTCCCTGGCAGCCAGCCAAGCAGCCACTGTGACTTACATTGCAGGAGGTGGGTCCCACCATGGTGAGTGATGAACTCTCTGATCCAGAACTGATGTGGCATCTGGAGGGCTCAAAAAGAAGAATCCTGGGAAAAAAACTTTTGTGAGTGCTATGTCAATGACCCTCATCGAATAGTCCTGGACAAGCAGGAACACAGGGGCTTCCATGTGCTAAGCATGACAGGGGTGGGACAGACTCTGGTGTGGTACCTGCACAAGGAGTGACCCTCCCACACTGAGGAGAGGGAGTCAACCATTCTTTGGAGTCGTTACCATGGGCTCTGACTCCAAGACCCTGCCCCACTCACTGTCCTGTCCCTTATTCCCAAATCATCATTTTCCTTGGCCCAACACCACTGGGCAACGAATGGCCCTCTCTGAAACCTGCCTCAGTCAGTGGGGGAGGACAGGGACATGCCCTGGTGCCCTCAGCTGCCCCTCCAGCTTCAGGCCTGGTGTGGGCCCTGGAGGAGGCCATGTTTTGTGGCAGGCTGAGGAGCTGGCAAGAGCCAATCTGCCACTGGCAGGGAGCTTGGTGTCCCCATGGAGCATGGCTTCAGGACTGGGCAGGTGAGTCCTGCATAGTTACTTCAAACCAATAAAGGGTTGTGATATGTGGTTTAAAAAAAATGAAACAACTGACACTGCAGAAATAAAAAGGATCATGAGAGATTACTACAAGCAACTATATGTCAATAAAATAGACAACCTGTAAGAAATGGACAAATTCTTAGAAAAGTCAACATTCTGAGACTGAACCAGGAAGAAATAGAAAATATAAACAGACAAATCACAACCAGTGAAGTTGAAACTTTGATTGAAAATTTTACAACAAACAAAAGCCCAGGACCAGATGGCTTCACAGGCAAATTCTATCAAACAATTAGAGAAGAGCTAACACCTACCCTTCTCAAACTCTTCCAAAATATACCAGAGGGAAGAACACTTCTAAACTCATTCTATGAGGCCAACATCACCCTGATATCAAAACCAAAGATGTCACAAAAAAGAAAACAACAAGCCAATATCACTGATGAGCATAGATGCAAAAATCCTCAACAAAATACTAGCAAACAGAATCTAACGACACATTAAAAGGATCATACCCCATGATCAAATGGGGTTTATCCCAGGAATGCAAGTATTCTTCAATATACACAAATCAAGCAATGTTATACACCATATTAACAAACTGAAGGATAAAAACCATATGATAATCTCAATAGATGCAGACAAAACTTTTGAAAAAATTCAACACTTATTTATGATAAAAAACCTTCCAGAAAGTAGGCATAGAGGGAACTTAATTCAACATAATAAAAGCCATATATGATAAACACACAGCCAACATCATTCTCAATGATGAAAAATTCAAACCAGTTTCACTAAGATCAGGAAAAACACAAGGTTGCCCACTCTCACCGCTATAATTCAACATAGTCTTGGAAGTTTTAGCCACAGCAATCAGAGAAGAAAAAGGAATCCAAGTTGGAAAAAAAGTAAAAATGTCACTGCTTGCAGATGACATGGTACTATACATGGAGAATCCAAAAAATCTTACCAGAAAACTACTAATCAATGAATATGGTTAGGTAGCAGGATACAAAATGAATGCACAGAAATCTCTTGCCTTCCTATACACTAATGATGAAAAATCTGAGAGAGGAATTATGGAAACACTCCCATTTACCATTGCAAAAAAAAGAATAAAATACCTAACTATAAACCTACCTAGGGAGACAAAAACAATTTGTATGCAGAAAACTATAAGATACTGTTGAAAGAAATTAAAGATGATACCAACAGATGGAGAGATATACCATGTTCTTGGATTGGAAGAATCAATATTGTGAAAAAGATTATACTACCCAAAGCGATCTACAGATTCAATGCAATCCCTGTCAAATTACCAATGGCATTTTTTACAGAACTAGAAAAAAATATCTTAAAAGTTGTATGGAGACACAAAAGACTCCAAATAGCCAAAGCAGCCTTGAGGGAAAAAAATGGAGCTGGAGGAATCAGACTACATGACTTCAGACTATACTACAAAGCTACAGTAATCAAGAGAGTACGGTACTGGCACAAAAACAGAAATATAGGTCAGTGGAACAGGATAGAAAGCCCAGAGATAAACTCACACACCTATGGTCAACTAATCTATGAGAAAGGAGGCAAGGATACACAATGGAGAAAAGACAGTCTCTTCAATAAGTGCTGCTGGGAAAACTGGACAGCTACATGTAAAAGAATGAAATTAGAACACTTCCAAACATGGTACACAAAAATAAACTCAAAATAGACCTAAATGTAAGGCCAGACACTATAAAACTCTTAGAGGAAAACATAGGCAGAACACTATATGACATAAATCACAGCAAGATCCTTTTTGACCCACCTTCTAGAGAAACGGAAATAAAAACAAAAATAAACAAATGGGACCTAATGAAATTTAAAAGCTTTTGCACAGCAAAGGAAACCATAATCAAGACAAAAATACAACCCTCAGAATGGGAGAAAATATTTGCAAATGAAGCAACTGACAAACAATTAATCTCCAAAATATACAAGCAGCTCATGCAGCTCAAAAAAAAAATAAAAATCCAAAAATGGACAGAAGTCCTAAATAGACTTTTCTCCAAAGAAGGTATACAGATTGCCAATAGACACATGAAGGGGTGCTCAACACCACTAGTCAATGGAGAAATGCAAATCAAAAATACAATGAGGTCTCACCTCACACTGGTCAGAATGGCCCACATCAAAAAATCTACAAACAATAAATGCTGGAGAGTGTGTGGAGAAAAGGGAACGCTCAAGCACTGTTGGTGGGAAAGTAAATTAATACAGACACTATGGAGAACAGTATGGAGGTTCTTTAAAAATCTAAAAATAGAATTACCATACAACCCAGCAATCCCATTACTGGGCATATACCCTGAGAAAACTGTACTTCAAAAACAGTCAGGCACCACAGTGTTCATTGCAGCAATATTTACAAGAGCCAGGACATGGAAGTAACCTAAGTGCCCATTGAGAGATGAATGGATAAAGATGTTGTAGCACATATATACAATGGAACATTACTCAGCCATAGAAAAAGTGAAATTGAGAATAAAGACCCAAGATGGAGGAGTAGAAGGATGTGCTCTCACTCCCTCTTTTGAGAACAACAGAATCACAACTAGTTCCTGGACAGTCATCAACAGGAAGACACTGGAACTCACCAAAAAAGATACCCCACATCCAAAGACAAAGGAGAAGCCACAATGAGATTGTAGGAGGGGTGCAATCACAGTGAAATCAAATCCCATAACTGGTGTGTGGGTGACTCACAGACTGGAGAACACTTATACCACAGAAGTCCCCTGACTGGAGTGAAGGTTCTGAGCCCCACATCAGGCTTCCCAGCCTGGGGGTCCAGCAACGGGAGGGGGAATTCCTAGAGAATCAGACTTTGAAGCCTAGTGGGAATTGACTGCAGGACTTTGACAGGACTGGGGGAAACAGAGACTCCACTCTTGGAGGGCACACACAAAATAATGTGTGCATCAGGACCCAGGGGAAGGAACAATAACAGCAGGGGAGATTGAACCAGACCTACTTGCTAGTGTTGGAGGGTCTCCTTCAGAGGTGGGAGGTGGCTGTGGCTCACTGTGGGGAAAAGGACACTGGCAGCAGAAGTTCTGGGAAGTACTCCTTGGTGTGAGCCCTCCCATAGTTGGCCATTAGCCCCAGCAAAGAGCCCAGGTAGGCTCCAGTTTTGGGTTGCCTCAGGCCAAATAAACAGCAGGGAGGGAACACATCCCAACACATCAGCAGTCAAGTGGATTAAAGTTTTACTGAGTTCTGCCCACCCAAGCAACAGTCAGCTCTACCCATCACCAGTCCCTCCCATCAAGCCTCTTAGATAGCCTCATCCACCAGAGGGCAGATAGCAGAAGCAAGAAGAACTACAATCCTGCAGCCTTTGGTAAAAAACCCACATTCACAGAAAGATTGACAAGATGAAAAAGCAGAGGGCTATATAGCAGAAGAAAGAACAAGATAAAACCCCAGAAAATCAACTAAATGAAGTGGAGATAGGTAACCTTCCAGAAAAAGAATTCAGAATATTGATAGTGGAAATGATCCAGGACCTCAGAAAAAGAATGGAGACAAAGATCAAGAAGATGCAAGAAATGATTAACAAAGACCTAGAAGAATTAAAGAACAAACAAACAGAGATGAATAATAGAATAAGTGAAATGAAAACTGCACTAGAAGGAATCAATAGCAGAATAACTGAGGCAGAAGAATGGATAAGTGACAGAAGACAGAAGACAGAATGGTGGAATTCACTGGCATGGAACTGAATAAAGTAAAAAGAATGAAAAGAAATGAAGAGAGTCTCACAGACCTCTGGGACAACATTTAATGAACAACATTTTCATTATAGGGGTTCCAGAAAGAGAAGAGAGAGAGGAAGGACCTGAGAAAATATTTGAAGAGATTATAGTTGAAAACTTCCCTAACATGGGAAAGGAAATAACCACCCAAGTCCAGGAAGCGCAGCGAGTCCCACACAGGATAAACCCAAGAAGAAACGTGCCGAAACACACGGAAATCAAATTGGCAAAAATTAAAAACAAAGAAAAATTATTGAAAACAGCAAGGTTAAAAATGACAAATAACATACAAGGGAATTTCCATAAGGTTAACAGCTGATTTCTCAGCAGAAACTCTACAAGCCAGAAGGGAGTGTCATGATATACTTAAAGTGATGAAAGGGGGCTTCCCTGGTGGCGCAGTGGTTGAGAGTCCACCTGCTGATGCAGGGGACACAGGTTCATGCCCCAGTCCAGGAAGATTCCACATGCCACGGAGTGGTTAAGCCCATGAGTCATGGCTGCTGAGCCTGCACGTTCGGAGCCTGTGCTCCACAACAGGAGAGGACACAACAGTGAGAGGCCCACGTACCACAAATAAATAAAAGTGATGAAAGGGAAGAACCTACAACCAAGATTATTCTACACGAGAAGGATCTCATTCAGATTCAATGGAAAAATCAAAAGCTTAACAGACAGGCAAAAGCTAAGAGAATTCAGCACCACCAAACCAGCTTTAGAACAAATGTTAAAGGAACGTCTCTAAGTGGGAAACACAAGAGTAGAAAAGGACCTACAAAAAAACCCCAAAACAATTAAGCAAATGGTCAGAGGAACATGCATATTGATAATTACCTTATGTGAATAGATTAAATGCTCCAACCAAAAGACACAGGCTTGCTGAATGGATACAAAAACAAGACCCATATATAGGCTTTCTACAAGAGACCCAATTTAGACCTAGGGACACATACAGACTGAAAGTGAGGGGATGGAAAAAGATATTCCATGCAAACAGAAATTTAAAAAAAAACTGGATAGCTATAGTCATATCAGATAAAATAGACTTTAAAATAAAGAATGTTACAAGAGACAAGGAGGACACTACTTAATGATCAAGGGATCAATCCAAGAAGAAGATATAACAATTATAAATATATATGCACCCAACATAGGAGCACCTCAATACAAAAAGCAACTGCTAACAGCTATCAAAGAGGAAATCGACAGTAACACAATCATAGTGGGGGACTTTAACACCTCACTTACATCAACGGACAGATCATCCAAAATGAAAATAAATAAGGAAACAGAAGCTTTAAATGACACAATAGACCATATGGACTTAATTGATATTTACAGGACATTCCATCCAAAAACAGAAGATTACACTTTCTTCTCAAGTGTGCATGGAACATTCACCAGGATAGATCACATCTTGGGTCACAAATCAAGTCTCAGTAAATTTAAGAAATTTGAAATCATATCAAGAATCTTTTCTGACCAAAACGCTATGAGATTAGAAATGAATTACAGGAAAAAAAAAAAAAAAAAACGTAAAAAACACAAACACATGGAAGCTAAACAATATGTTACTAAATAATGAAGAGATCACTGAAGAAACCAAAGAGGAAATCAAAAAATACCTAGAGACAAATGACAATGAAAACACGATGATATAAAACTTATGGGATGCAGCAAAAACAGTTCTAACAGGGAAGTTTATAGCTATACAAGCCTACCTCAAGAAACAAGAAAAATCTCAAATAAACCATCTAACCTTACACCTAAAGGAACTAGAGAAAGAAGAACAAACAAAACCCCAAGTTAGCAGAAGGAAAGAAATCTTAAAGACCAGAGCAGAAATAAATGAAATAGAAACAAGGAAAACAATAGCAAAGATCAATAAAACTAAAATCTGGTTCTTTGAGGGGATGAACAAAATTGATAACCCATTAGTCAGACTCATCAAGAAAAAGAAGGAGAGGACACAGATCAATAATCTTAGAAATGAAAATGGAGAAGTTACCACAGACACCACAGAAATGCAAAGCATCCTAAGAGAATACTACAAGCAACTCTATGCCAATAAATGGACAACCTGGAAGAAATGGACAAATTCGTAGAAAGGTATAACCTTACAAGACTGAACCAGGAAGAAATAGAAAATATGAACAGATCAATCACAAGTAATGAAATTGAAACTGTGATTAAAAATCTTCCAACAAAGAAAAAGTCAAGGACCAGATGGCTTTACAGGTGAATTCTATCAAACATTTAGAGAAGAGCTAACACCCATCCTTCTCAAACTCTTCTAAAAAATTGCAGAGGAAGGAACATTCCCTAACTAATTCTATGAGGCCACCATCATCCTGATACCAAAACCAGAAAAAGATACTATAAAAAAAGAAAATTACAGACCAATATCACTAATGAACATAGATGCAAAAATCCTCAACAAAATACTAGCAAACAGAATCAAACAACACATTAAAAGGATCATACACAATGATCAAGTGGGATTTATCCCAGGGATGCAAGGATTCTTCAGTATATGCAAATCAGTCAATGTAATACACCATATTAACAAATAGAAGAATAAAAATCATATGGTCATCTGAATAGAAACAGAAAAAGCTTTTGACAAAATTCAACACCCATTTAGGATAAAAACTCTCCAGAAAGTGGGCATAGAGGAAACCTAACTCAACATAATAAGGGCCATAAATGACAAACCCATAGCAAACATCATTCTCAATGGTGAAAAACTGAAAGCATTTCCTCTAAGATCAGGAAGGAGACAAGGATGTCCACTCTCACCACTATTATTCAACATAGTTTTGGAAGTCTTATCCATAGCAATCAGAGAAGAAAAAAGAAATGAAAAGAATACAAATTGGAAAAGAAGAAGTAAAACTGTCACTGTTTGCAGATGACCTGATACTATACATAGAGAATCCTAAAAATGCCACCAGATAACAACTAGATTTATCAATGAATTTGGTAAAGTTGCAGGATACAAAATTAATGCACAGAAATATCTTGCATTCCTATACACTAATGATGAAAAATCTGAAAATTATTGAAACACTCCCATTTACCATTGCAACAAAAAGAATAAAATACCTAGGAATAAACTTACCTAGGGAGACAGAAGTCCTTTATGCAGAACACTATAAGACACTGATAAAAGAAATTAAAGATGATACCAACAGATGGAGAGATATACTATATTCTTGTATTGGAAGAATCAATATTGTGAAAATGACTATACTACCCAAATCAATCTATAGATTCAATGCAATCCCTATCAAGTTACCAATGGTATTTTTTACAGAACTGGAAAAAATCATCTTAAAATTTGTATGGAGACAAAAAAGACCCCGAATAGCCAAAGTAGTTTTGAAGGAAAAAAACGGAACTTTCGGAATCAGACTCCCAGACTTCAGGCTATGGTACAAAGCTACAGTAATCAAGACAGTATGGTACTGACACCAAAACAGAAATACAGATCAATGGAACAGGATAGAAAGCCCAGAGATAAACCCATGTACCTATGGTCAATTAATATATGACAAAGGAAGCAAAGATATACAATGGAGAAAAGACAGTCTCTTCAGGAAGTGGTGGTGGGCAAACTGGACAGCTACATGTAAAATAATGAAATTAGGACACTCCCTAACACCATACACAAAAATAAACTCAAAATGGATTTGAGACCTAAATGTAAGACCAGACACTATAAAACTCTTAGAGGAAAACATTGGAAGAACACTCTTTGATATAAATCACAGCAAAATCTTATTTGATCCACCTCCTAAAGTAATGGAAATAAAAACAAAAATAAACAACTGAGACCTAATAAAACTTAAAACCTTTTGCACAGCAAAGGAAACCATAAACAAGAGGAAAAGACAGCCCTCAGAATGGGAGAAAATATTTGCAAATGAATCAAAGGACAAAGGATTAATCTCCAAAATATATAAACAGCTCATGCAGCTCAATATTCAAGAAACAAACAACCCAATCCAAAATTGGGCAGAAGACCTAAATAGACATTTCTCCAAAGAAGACATACAAATGGCCAAGAAGCACATGAAAACCTGCTAAACATCACTAATTATTAGAGAAATGCAAATCAAAACTACAATGAGGTATCACCTCACACCAGTTAGAATGGGCAGCATCAGAAAATCTACAAACAACAAATGCTGGTGAGGGTGTCGAGAAAGGGGGAACCTCTTGCACTGTTGGTGGGAATGTAAATTGATGCAGCCTCTATGTAGAACACTGTGGAGGTTCCTTAAAAAAATTAAAAATACAATTACCATATGACCCAACAATCCCATTACTGGGCATATACCCTCAGAAAACCATAAGTCAAAAACGGTCATGTACCACAGTGTTCATTGCAGCAATATTTACAATAGTCAGGACATGGAAGTAAACTAAGTGTCCATCGAGAGATGAATGGATAAAGAAGTGGCACATATATACAATGGAATATTACTCAGCCATAAAAAGGAAAGAAACTGAGTCATTTGTTGAGACATGGATGGATCTAAAGACTGTCATACAGAGTGAAGTAAGTCATAAAGAGAAAAACAAGTATTGTATATTAATGCATGTATGTGGAACCTAGAAAAATGGTACAGATGAACTGGTTTGCAGGGCAGAAGCTGAGACACAGATGTAGAGAACAAACGTATGGACACCAAGTGGGGGAAACCACTATGGGTTGGGGATGGTGGTGTGCTGAATTGGGCAATTGGGATTGACATGTATACACTGATGGGTATAAAAATGATGACTAATAAGAACCTGCAGTATAAAAAAACAAACAAAAAATAAAACAATACTAAACTTTTTTGAACTATTTGTATGGAAATATGTTAATATAAATGTTTTGGACTTTACATGAAATTTCTAAAAATCTTATATATTCTGGTATAATGTTATGTCATAATTCTATTTATTACTTTAAAATGTATATCTCAGAAATAACAAAATATCATTGTCAATTGCATTATTATGTACTTTCATCAAATCTTTAACCATGGTCATTTTTAAGTCTTTTGTCATTTACAGACAGTTCTGGGTGTACTCTGATGCTTTTGCAAAAATGTTCCTATAAAAGGGTTTCATCTTCAAGGAATTCATGCAAAAGACTCTAACAAGTACAGGTTTCTGGTAACTGACTACACTGCTGAACTGAATGAATAAGCATTTTCAGAACTCTAATGGAAAACTGATGAATTCATAAAAGTGTTAACAAAAGATCAAGATAAAAAAAAATTAATTACATGGGACTGAGTGAACTGATGAGGGTGATCATAATTATATTTTTTGTGACTTTTTGTTTGAATAAAAAAAATCTCACAAAGACACAGAGGCAAAAAATATACAAATAAAAAAATGAAATTGAGTTATTTGTAGTGAGGTGGATGGACCTACAGTCTGTCATACAGAGTGAAGTAATTCAGAAAGAGAAAAACAAATACCATATGCTAACACATGTATATGGAATCTAAAAAAAAAAAGTTCTGAAGAACCTAGGGACAGTACAGGAGTAAAGATGCAGACGTAGAGAATGGACTTGAGGACATGGGAAGGGGGAAGGGTAAGCTGGGACGAAGTGAGAGAGTGGCCTTGACATATGTACACTACTAAATGTAAAATAGATAGCTAGTGGGAAGCAGCTGCATAGCATAGGAAAATCAACTTGGTGCTTTGTGACCACCTAGAGAGGTGGTATAGGGAGGGTGGAAGGGAGATGCAAGAGGAAGTCGATATGGGGATATATGTATACAAATAACTCATTCAATTTGTTATAAAGCAGCAACTAACACAACATTGTAAAGCAGTTATACTCCAATAAAGATGTTAAAAAAATGTAATGTGTAAAACCTTGATTAGGTCCTGGACTAAATAAATAACCAGCTCTATATGACATATATATATATATATATATATATATATATATATATATATATATATATATATATATATAGAGAGAGAGAGAGAGAGAGAGAGAGAGAGAGAGAGAGAGCCTTTATCCACTCCATCTAGATTCATCAGTTGTCAATATTTTGCCTTATATGCTTTTCCTCTCTCTTTCTCTCAACACACACATACACACAAAATTTATTTTTGTTAAACCATTTGACAGTTGCAGACATCATGACACTTTTAACCTAAATATTCCATCATGAGCATTCTACATAACAAAAATACCATTTGACAGTTGCAGACATCATGACACTTTTAACCTAAATATTCCATCATGAGCATTCTACATAACAAAAATACCATTATCATACAGAAGACCTTTAACATTGGTACAAAACAGTATCTAACATACAGTACATAGGCAAATTTCCCAATAATCCTCATATCATTTTAAAACTGTTTTTTACAATCTAGTATTCAACTAATGTTTACACATTGCTTTTTTTTGCTAAACCTGTCAACTTTGTTTTGGTCTAGAAAAGTACCCTGTCATATTTTTCACTCTTTCAGAGATTAACTGTGTTTTGTTTTTTGTGTTGTTTGTTTGTTTGTTTGTTTTGAGTCCTGACCTATGGTTTTATAGTATGTACCACTTTCTAGACATGCCACATTGTATTCTAATGGTTAAATTCAGGTCAAACATTTTGGTCAAGAGCACTATATATGTGACAATAGATGATATGTACTTCCTATTGCATTCTATTAGAAGTATATAGTACCAGGTGGTCCAGTTATTGGTCATACTAAGTTTCAGCACTGGCTTAAAGTAGTGTAAGACAACACAATTTTAAGGTTTACTGTGTGATGGTTTAATATAGATACAGATTATCTCCAACTTACAATGGTTTGGTTTACACTTTTTCAACTTTAGGATGGTGTGAAAGTGATACATGTTCAGTAGAAAACTGTACTTTGAATTTTGACCTTTTCCTAGTTTAATGATATGTGGTATGATACTCTCTCTTGATGCTGGACAGTGGATGTGAACCATAGTTCCTAGTCAGCCACACAATCAGGAGGCTATCTAACAGATATAACTATTTTGTAACCATACAACCACTCTGCTTTTTACTTTCAGTACAGTATCCAATAAATTACATGAGATATTCAACACTATTATAAAATGGACTCTGTGTAGGCAAATGGAGGCAAATGTAATTGTTCTCAGCACCTTTAAGGTAATGTAGGCTAAGCTATGATGTTTGGTAGGTTAGGTGTCTTAAATACGTTTTCCACTTATGATATTTTCAACTTCTAATGGGTTTACCAGAACATAACCCAATTGTAAGTCCAGGAAGATCTGTACATTGAGAAATGACTATCACAATCAAGTTGGTTAACTTATCTTTCACCTCAAATAATTACCTTTTTTCTTGGTAGTGGCGGGACATTATAAACATTTAAAATCTACTTTCTCAGGAAATTTTAAGTATACAACACATTGTTTTTAACTACAATCATTTTCTTATCCTATTTTAATCAGAGATCAAGTTTTTGGAATTTCTTGAAACTTCTTCTATGAACTTAGTCAGGGATATGTTTAAAAGATTATTTTCTAATTGTTGGTGAACTGTTCCAGATATATTATGGATATGTAGTCTAGATTTTGAATTGTGTTGTTGAAACATTCTTTGTTCTTATGATTTTCTCTTCTTTTTAGCTTGATACCCTAGTTAAAAAAAAAAAAAAAAGGTGGGGCTTCCCTGGTGGTGCAGTGGTTGAGAGTCCGCCTGCCAATGCAGGGGACATTGGTTTGTGCCCCAGTCCAGGAAGATTCCCACATGCCGTGGAGTGGCTAGGCCTGTGAGCCATGGCCGCTGAACCTGCATGTCCGGAGCCTGTGCTCTGCAATGGGAAATGCCACAACAGTGAGAGGCCCATGTACCACAAAAAAAAAAAAAAAAAGGTGCTGTAAAGTATCTCAAAGAGGTTTTTCCCTTATTATTTTCTCCTTGTAGTCTGATGATATCTACTTTATATACATGTACTTTTAAGTGCTCTTCTTAGATTCTTATAATTTAGGATTACATGTAATCTTAGAAAATTAAATCTTTAATCATAATGTAATTAGCTCTCTATTTCTATTAACACTTTTTGCTTTAAATTCTATTTTGTCATATATCAGTACTATAAAATTTATAGTATCGTTCATATTTTTTGCTCCTTCTAAGTTCTTATGTCTTACATTCATTATACAGCTGAAGTTTTTTTTTTAATTTTTTATTTTGTTTTCACCTCATAATATTATGCTTGGATCCTTTACTATTATTGAACTTCATGCTTCCTAGTGGTTCTTATTTTCTTCATTTCTTTTTCTCTCTCTTTTAGATTAGGGTTTCTCAATATCAGCACTATTCGTATTTGGGGCTAGATAATTCTTTCTGAGTAGGGAGCAGTCCTGTGCTTTGCTGGATGTTTAGTAGCATCCCTGGTGTGTACCTGCTTTTGTCAGTAGTAGCTCCCCACCCATACACCCCAGTTAAAATTACTGAGAATGTCTTCAGCCATTACCAAATGTTACCTAGGAGACCAAATTGCCCTTATTTGAAAAAACACTGTTTTGGTTTTAGATTGTTTGACATTTTCCTATTCATTGCTCCCTTCCATTAATATGGTCATTATGTAGTCTGTTTTCATTATTTTAATTATTTCCCTAACCATTGTAATGTTCTTATTAACTTACAAAGTTTAATGGAGGTCAACTTCTAGATAGAACCTTATGTGTGACTATCCCTTCTCAATTTATTTGCTATTATTGTTTGTATTTTTGTTCTATCTTTTTAAACCTGTAAGTTAGACATAATTGCTGTTGTATACAATCTATGTTTGTTATATTTATCTTGTATTTTATCAGTTTTTGGGTCACCGTTCTTCTCTACTATATTTACCCAGATATTTATGATTTATGTTGATTTTATTTATTCTGAATGTTCCTAGTTTCCTTCTTTTATCATTTTCATTTTTTTTTCTGAAAAACAGATTCTAGTAAAACTTTTAGAGCAGGTTTATCAGTGATAAATGTTCTCATTTTACCTACATCTGAGAATGCCTTTTTACTCTTATTTTTCTGAAAGGTAATTTTGCTAGACATAGAATTTTGACTTGACAGTTTTTATTTTCCTTCATTACTTGCAAACTGCAGTGCCTATTCCTTTTGGATTTCACAATTTCTGATGAGCAATGCACTGTTATTTAATTTTTCTTAACGTATGAGTAACAATGTAATGTGTTTCTCTCTGCCTGCATTCAAGGTTCTTTTTTAAAAAAACATTTGTTTGTTTGTTTGTTTCCTTTAGTTTCCATAAATTTGAGTATAATAGTCATGGGTTTCTTTACATCTATCTTGATTGATATTTGCTGAATTTCTTGAACCTGTAAATTTATGCCTTTCATCAAATTTAGGCAATTTCAGCATGATTTTTCAATTCTTACTCTCTCTTCTCTACTCTGGGCTTCCTATGATACAATTATTAGGCCTTTTGTTACTGCCCTACAGGTTCTTCAACTCCATGTCATAAAAAATATATTTCTCTCTTTTGTTCAGATTGGATGATTTTTTTGTTCTATATTTAATTATAATGACTCTTCTGTCACATCAGTTATCCAATTGAGCATATGAAGCAAGTTTTTTTTTTAATTATTACTCTATTATTTTTAGTTCCAAAATATAACTTGCCTCTTATTTTTATCTTCTATTTATTCTATTTATCTATTTTTCTTCTATTTATTTGCTGAAACTTTTGCACTTTTTTCAGAGTATCCATATGTGCCTGTTGTAATATTTTAATGATATGTGTTCTAAAGTTCTTGTCAGATAATTTCGACATATGTGTTATCTTGGCATTTCTGTCTGTCAATTGTCTTTTCACAGTCTAGTTGAGATTTACCTGTTTCTTGATATAATGAGCAATTTTTAATTTATTTTCTGTACATTTTGAATCTTATGTCATGATAATTTATTATCCATTAACATCTCTTTTAGCATTCCATCTACACTTTTAGGTCCAGAATGCTGATATTTGCCCACTGTGAGCTGTGGTTTAGATGTTAATATAGTCTTCCAAGTTTTTGCAGTGTTATTCTGGTCTGCTTTGCTTGTGTGCATCACAGAGAGTAATTTGAATGCTTGGTCATAGCCCACTTTGTAGTTCAGTCCACAAAGCATTCATGGTATTGATTGCAGTCAGTTTCACACACACTTTACTCTGGAGTTTGCCTAGGACTTAATGCACAGATTTTAAGAATCACTTTCTCTAGATCCTTCCTATCCATGATTTATTTTCATTATTTAGATTGGAGGAAGAGGACACACTCTCTATCATTTATTTAATTAAAGGGGACAGGGATATGCAACAGGGCTCCACAACACAACCTCTGCATTGCTTGAAGGTAAAGGATAGTTCCATATCATCATTATTTTACAAGAACTTTGTATATATTAGTCAGCTATTATCTGACTTCTTGCGGTGTTTTTGAGAAGTCAGCTGTCAGTATAAATAACGTTATTTTGTAGGTGAACTACTTTTTCTCTCTGGCTGATTCTAGAATATGTTATTGTCTTTTTTGATCTTCAGGTTTGCTATGATTTAAAAAAAATCTATTCTACTTGAAATTCATTTGTTATTCTAAATTTAAATGCCATGTATCATTTATTAATTATGAAGAATCTTTGCCCATCTTCTCTTTGATAATAACTTCTTCACCTTTCTCTCTAGTCTTTCCTTTTATAATTTCTATTAGATATATTTCATTCTTTCTCACTTTGTCTTTGATTTCTATTCTACTTCATGTTTTCCCTTCTGTTGGTTCTCTGTATTGTATTTTGTGATATACTCGAACTGGCTTATAGCAGCTTCTAAGAGCCAATTGCTGAATACTCAGAAAATTTTTGAGCCAGTTTTTAAACCATCATTGGCTTGAAAATGGTTATAATGAGAATATTTAGAATTGACAAATGCTACAAATCAGGGGTTATTTTGTAAATGTGATATTACCAGCACTTGCTGATTTTAGATGATTTCTTCAAATGTATCATCCAACTTCCCAATTATTTCTGTACCTCTGTCTAATCATATATTTAATAATCCATTATTGTCTAATTTCAGTGATAAAATTCAACAAGAAGGTAAAATTGATTCTGTGTCAAATCCACCGTATCTTTCTTAAACACACTATATTTTTTATTGACATATAGTTGACACACAACACTATGTTAGTTTCTTGTATATAACATAATGATTTGACATTTTTATACAGTGTAAAATGAACACCACAATGTCTAGTTACCATCTGTCATCATATAGAGTTACATATTTTTTTCTTTTGATGAGAACTTTTAATATTTAATTTCTTGGCAACTTTCAAATTTGCAATATAGCATTATTTACTATAGCCACCATGTTGTACATTACATCCCTGTGACACTTATTTTATAGCTGGAAGTTTGTAACTCTTAAACTTTCCACCTATTTTGCCTACCTCCAACTCCTCTCCCCTCTGGCAGCCACCAATCTGTTCTCTGTATCTATGAATTTTGTTTGGTTTCTTTGTTTTGTTTTTTAGATTCCAAATATAAGTGAAATCATATGGTATTTGTTTTTTTCATCTGACTTATCTTATTTAAAATAATAATATCAAAGTCGATCCATATTGTCACAAATGGAAAGATTTCATTATTTGTTATGGCTGAATAATAATCCATTGTGTATATATCTATGTCTATATATCTATATTGATATATATATATATATATATATATATCACATATTTTTTATCTTTTCATCCATGAATGGACAGCAAGTTTGTTTTCATATCTTGGCTATTGTAAATAAGCTGCTATGAACATTGGGCTGCATATATATATTTTTGAACTAGGGTTTTCATTTTCTTCAGATAAATACTATGAAGTGGAATTGTTGGATCATATGGTAGTTATATTTTTAATTTTTTGAAGAAACTCCGCATTCTTTTTAGTAGCAGCTGTCCCAACAACAGTGTAGCCATCCCATCAACAATGCACAAGGGTTCACTTCTCTTCACATTTTTGCCAATAATTGTACTTTTGATAATAACCATTCTGACAGTTGTGAGGTGATATCTCATTGTGGGTTTTTTTGTTTGTTTGTTTTATTTTAACATTTTTATTGGAGTATAATTGCTTTACAATGGTGTGTTAGTTTCTGCCTTATAACAGAGTGAATCAGTTATACATATACATATGTTCCCATATCTCTTCCCTCTTGCCTCTCCCTCCCTCCCAAACTCCCTATCCCACCCTTCTAGGTGGTCACAAACCACCTAACTGTTCTCCCTGTGCTATGCGCCTGCTTCCCACTAGCTATCTATTTTACGTTTGGTAGTGTATACATGTGCATGCCACTCTCTCACTTTGTAACAGCTTACCCTTCCCCCTCCCCATATCCTCAAGACTATGCTCTAGTAGGTCTGTGTCTTTATTCCTGTCTTACCCCTAGGTTCTTCATGACCTTTTTTTTTTTTTTTTTTTAATTCCATATATATGTGTTAGCATACAGTATTTGTTTTTCTCTTTCTGACTTACTTCACTCTCTATGACAGACTCTAGGTTCATCCACCTCACTACAAATAACAATTCCGTTTCTTTTTATAGCTGAATAATATTCCATTCTATATATGTGCCACATCTTCTTTATCCATTCATCTGCTGATGGACACATAGGTTGCTTCCATGTCCTGGCTATTGTAAATAGAGCTGCAATGAACATTGTGGTACATGACTCTTTTTGAATTATGGTTTTCTCAGGGTATATGCCCAGTACTAGGATTGCTGGGTCATATGGTAGTTCTATTTGTAGTTTTTTAAGGAACCTGCATGCGGTTCTCAATAGTGGCTGTATCAAGTTACATTCCCACCAACAATGGAAGAGTGTTCTCTTTTCTCCACACTCTCTCCAGCATTTTTGGTTTCTAGATTTTTTGATGATGGCCATTCTGACTGGTGTGAGATGATATCTCATTGTAGTTTTGATTTGCATTTCTCTAATGATTAATGATGCTGAGCATTCTTTCATGTGTTTGTTGGCAGTCTGTATATCTTCTTTGGAGAAATGTCTGTTTAGGTCTTCTGCCCATTTTTGGATTGGATTGTTTGTTTTTTGTTATTGAGCTGCATGAGCTGCTTATAAATTTTGGAGATTAATCCTTTGTCAGTTGCTTCATTTGAAAATATTTCCTCCCATTCTGAGGGTTGTCTTTTGGTCTTGTTTATGTTTTCCTTTGTTGTGCAAAAGCTTTGAAGTTTCATTAGGTCCCATGTGTTTATTTTTGTCTTTATTTCCATTACTCTAGGAGGTGGGTCAAAAAGGATCTTGCTGTGATTTATGTCATAGAGTGTCCTGCCTATGTTTTCCTCTAAGAGTTTGATAGTGTCTGGCCTTACATTTAGGTCTTTAATCCATTTTGAGCTTATTTTTTGTGCATGGTGTTAGGGAGTGTTCTAATTTCATATTTTTACATGTACCTGTACAGTTTTACCAGCACCACTTACTGAAGAAGCTATCTTTTCTCCACTGTATATTCTTGCCTCCTTTATCAAAGATAAGTTCACCATATGTGCATGGTATTATCTCTGGGTTTTCTATCCTGTTCCATTGATCTATATTTCTGTTTTTGTGCCAGTACCATACTGTCTTAATTACTGTAGCTTTGTAGTATATTCTGAAGTCAGGGAGCCTGATTCCTTCAGCTTGATTTTTCGTTCTCAAGAATGCTTTGGTTCATCAGGATCTTTTGTGTTTCTATACAAATTGTGAAATTTTTTGTTCTAGTTCTGTGAAAAATGCCAGTGGTAGTTTGATAGGTACTGCAATGTATCAGTAGATTGCTTTGGGTCGTAGAGTCATTTTCACAATGTTGATTCTTCCAATCCAAGAACATGGTATATCTCTCCATCTAGTTGCATCATCTTAATTTCTTTCATCAGTGTCTTATAATTTTCTGCATACAGGTCTTCTGTCTCCTTAGGTAGGTTTATTTCTAGATATTTTATTTGATTTGTTGCAATGGTAAATGGGAGTGTTTTCTTAATTTCAGTTTCAGATTTTTCATCATTAGTGTATAAGAATGCCAGAGATTTCTGTGCATTAATTTTGTATCCTGCAACTTTACCAAATTCATTGATTAGCTCTAGTAGTTTTCTGGTAGTATCTTTAGGATTCTCTATGTATAGTATCATGCCATCTGCAAACAGTGACAGCTTTATTTCTTTTCTGATTGTGATTCCTTTTATTACTTTTTCTTCTCTGATTGCTGTGGCTAAAACTTCCAGAACTATGTTGAATAAGAGTGGTGAGAGTGGGCAACTTGTTTGTTCCTGATCTTAGTGGAAATGGTTTCAGTTTTTCACCACTGAGGATGTTTTTGGTTGTGGGTTTGTCATATATGGCCTTTATTATGTTGAGGAACGTTCCCTCTATGCCTACTTTCTGCAGGGATTTTTATCATAAATGGGTGTTGAATTTTGTCAAAATCGTTCTCTGCATCTATTGAGATGATCATATGTTTTTTCTTCTTCAATTTTTTAATATGGTGTATCACATTGATTGATTTGCATATATTGAAGAATCCTTGAATTCCTGGAATAAACTCCACTTGATCATGGTGTGTGATCCCTTTAATGTGCTGTTGGATTCTGTTTGCTAGTATTTTGTTGAGGATTTTTGCATCTATGTTCATCAGTGATATTGGCCTGTAGTTTTCTTTCTTTGTGACACCTTTGTCTGGTTTTGGTATCAGTGTGATGGTGGCCTCCTATAATGAGTTTGGGAGTTTTCCTCCCTCTGCTATATTTTGGAAGAGTATGAGAAGGATAGGTGTTAGCTCTTCTCTAAATGTTTGATAGAATTTACCTGTGAAGCTATCTGATCCTGGACTTTGTTTGTTTGAAGATTTTTAATCACAGTTTCAATTTCAGTGATTGGTCTTTTCATGTTTTCTATTTCTTCCTGGTTCAGTCTTGGCAGGTCATGCATTTCTAAGAATTTGTCCATTTCTTCCAGGTTTTCCATTTTTCTTCCAGGTTGTCCATTTTATCGGTATAGAGTTGCTTGTAGTAATCTCTTGTGATACTTTGTATTTCTACAGTGTCAGTTGTTACTTCTCCTTTTTCATTTCTAATTCTATTGATTTGAATCTTCTCCCTGTTTTTCTTGATGAGTCTTGCTAGTGGTTTATCCATTTTGTTTATCTTCTCAGAGAAACAGCTTTAGTTTTATTGGTCTTTGCTATCATTTCCTTCATTTCTTTTTCATTTATTTCTGTTTGATATTTATGATTTCTTTCCTTCTGCTAACTGTGGGGTTTTTTTGTTCTTCTTTCTCTAATTGCTTTAGGTGCAAGGTTAGGTTGTTTATTTGAAATGCTTCCTGTTCCTTAAGGTAGGATTTTATTGTTACAAACTTCCCTGTTAGAACTTCTTTTGCTGCATCCCATAGGTTTTGGGTCATCATGTGTTTATCATTATTTGTTTCTAGGTATATTTTGCTTTCCTCTTTGATTTCTTCATTGATCTCTGTGTTATTATGTAGTGTATCATTTAGTCTCCATGTGTTTGTGTTTTTTACAGATCTTTTCCTGTAATTGATATCTATTCTCCTATCATTGTGGTCAAAAAAGACACTTGATACGATATCAATATTCTTAAATTTACCAAGGCTATATCTGTGAATCAATATATGATATATCCTGAAGAGAGTTCCATGAGCCCTTGAGAAAAATGTGTATTCTGTTGTTTTTGGATGGAATATCCTATAAATATTAATTAAGTCCATATTTTTTAATGTATCATTTAAAGCTTGTGTTTCCTTATTTATTTTCATTTTGGATGATCTGTCCATTGGTGAAAGTGGGGTGTTAAAGTCCCCTAGTATGAATGTGTTACTGTCGATTTCCCCTTTTATGGCTGTTAGTACTTGCCTTATGTATTGAGGTGCTTCTATGTTGGGTGCATACATATTTACAATTTTTTTACCTTCTTCTTAGATGAATCCCTTGATCATTTTGTAGTTTCCTTCTTTGTCTCTTGTAATGGTCTTTTATTTTAAAGTCTATTTTTTTCTGATATGAGAATTGCTACTCCAGCTTTCTTTTGATTTCCATTTGCATGGAATGTCTTCTTCCATCCCCTCACTTTCAATTTGTATGTGTCCCTAGGTCTGAAGTGGGTCTCTTGTAGACAGCATATATATGGGTCTTGTTTTTGTATCCATTCAGCCAGTCTGTGTCTTTTGGTGCGACTATGTAATCCATTTACATTTAAGGTCATTATCAATATGTATGTTCCTATTCCCATTTACTTAATTGTTTTGGGTTTGTTATTGCAGGTCTTTTCCTTCTCTTGTGTTTCTTGCCTAGAGAAGTTCCTTTAGCATTTGTTGTAAATCTGGTTTAGTGGTGCTGAAGTCCCTCAGCTTTTGCTTGTCTGTAAGGTTTTAATTTCTTCATCAAATCTGAATGAGATCCTTGCTGGATAGAGTAATCTTGGTTGTAGGTTTTTATCCTTCATCACTTTAAATATGTCCTGCCACTCCCTTCTGGCTTGCAGAGTTTCTGCTGAGAGTTCAGCTGTTAAACTTATGGGGCTTTCCTTGTGTGTTATTTGTTGTTTTTCCCTTACTGATTTTAATATGTTTTCTTTGTATTTAATTTTCGATAGTTTGATTATTTTGAGTAGTGGCTTATTTCTCCTTGGATTTATCCTTTATGGGACTCTCTGTGCTTCCTGGACTTGATTAACTATTTCCTTTCCCATATTAGGGGCGTTTTCAACTATAATCTCTTCAAATATTTTCTCAGTCCCTTTCTTTTTCTCTTCTTCTTCTGGGATCCCTAAATTTGAATGTTGGTTCATTTAATGTTGTCCCAGTGGTCTCTGAGACTGTCCTCGGTTCTTTTCATTCTTTTTTCTTTATTCTGCTCTGCAGTAGTTATTTCCACTATTTTACCTTCCATGTCACTTATCCATTCTTCTGCCTAAGTTATTCTACTATTGATCCCTTCTAGAGTGTTTTTAATTTCATTTATTGTGTTTTTCATCATTGCTTGTTTCTTCTTTACTTCTTCTAAGTCCTTGTTAAATATTTCTTGCATTTTCTCTATTCTATTTGCAAGATTTTGGGTCGTCTTTACTATCATTATTCTGAATTCTTTTTCAGGTAAACTGCCTATTTCCTCTTCACTTGTTATGTCTGGTGGATTTTTATCTTGCTCCTTCATCTGCTGTGTGTTTTTCTGTTTTTTCATTTTGCTTATCTTACTGTGTTTGGTGTCTCCTTTTTGCAGGCTGCATGTTTGTAGCTCCCGTTGTTTTTGGTGTCTGTCCCCAGTGGCTAAGGTTGGTTCAGTGTGTTGTATAAGTTTCCTGGTGGATGGGACTAGTGTCTGTGCTCTGGTGGATGAGGCTGGATCTTGTCTTTCAGGTGGGCAGGTCTATGTCTTGTGGTGTGTTTTGTGGTGTCTGTGGCCTTACTATGATTTTAGGCAGCCTCTCTGCTAATGGATGGTGCTGTGTTCCTGTCTTGCTAGCTGTTTGGCATAGGGTGTCCAGCGCTCTAGCTTGCTGGTTGTTGATTGAAGCTGGGTCTTGGTGTTGAGATGGAGATCTCTGGGAGATTTTTGTCAGTTGATATTACGTGGAGCTGGGAGGTCTCTTGTGGACCAGTGTTCTGAAGTTGGCTCTCCCACCTCAGTGGCACAGCCCTGACGCCTGGCTGGGGCACCAAGAGCCTGTCCTCCACACAGCTCAAAATTAAAGGGTGAAAAATTAGAAAGAAAGTGAGAAAGAGAATAAAATAAAATAAAGTAAGATAAAATAAAGTTATTAATATAAAAAGAATTATTAAGAAAAAATGTTTTAACATTAAAAAAAAAAAACAGACGGACAGAACCCTAGGACTAATGGTGAAAGCAAAGCTATACAGACAAAATCTCACACAGAAGCATAATCATACACACTCACAAAAAGAGGAAAAGTGGAAAAAATAATATCTCTTGCTCCCAAAGTCCACCTCCTCAAATTGGGTTGATTCGTTGTCTATTCAGGTATTCCACAGATACAGGGTACATCAAGTTGATTGTGGAACTTTAATCCGCTGCCCCTGCGGCTGCTGGGAGAAATTTCTCTTTCTGTTCTTTGTTCGCAGAACTCCTGGGGTTCAGCTTTGGATTTGGCACTGCCTCTGTGTGTAGGTCACCTAAGGGCGTCTGTTCTTCGCTCAGACAGGACAGGGTTAAAGGAGCAGCTGATTCGGGGGCTGTGGCTCATTCAGGCCTGGGGGAGGGAGTTGTACGGATGCGGGGAAAGCCTGCAGAGGCAGAGACTGGTGTGACATTGCACCAGCCTGAGGCATGCCTTGCATTCTCCCGGGGAAGTTGTCCCTGGATCATGAGACCCTGGCAGTGGCAGGCTGCACAGGCTCCCGGAAGGGTCAGTGTGGATAGTGACTTGTGCTTGCACACAGGCTTCTTGGGGGCTGCAGCAGCAGCCTTAGCATCTCATTCCCTTCTCTGGCATCCATGCTGTTAGCCACGACTCATGCCCGTCTCTGTAGTTCCTTTAAGCAGCACTTTTAATCCCCTCTCCTCGAGCACCAGGAAACAAAGAGGCAAGAAAAAGTCTTTTTTCTCTTCGGCAGCTCCAGGCTTTTCCTGGACTCCCTCCCGGCTAACCGAGATGCACTAACCCCTTCAGGCTGTGTTCACGCTGCCAACCCCTGTCCTTTCCCTGCATCCAACCGAAGCCTGAGGCTCAGCTCCCAGCCTCTGCCCATCCTGGCGGGGTGAGCAGTCAAGCCTCTCGGGCTGGTAAGTGCTGGTGGGCACCGATCCTCTGTGCAGGAATCTCTCTGTTTTGCCCTCTGCAACCCTGTTGCTGCACTCTCTTCTGTGGCTCTGAAGCTTCCCCCTCCACCACCTGCAGTCTCCACACGCAAAGGAGCTTCTAGTGTGTGGAAACCTTTCCTCCTTCACAGTTTCCTTCCAGTGGTGCAGGTCCCGTCCCTATTCTTTTGTCTCTGTTTTTTCTTTTCCTTTTGCCCTACCCAGGTACGTGGGGAGTTTCTTGCCTTTTGGGAGGTCTGATGTCTTCTGCCAGCGTTCAGTGGGTGTTCTATAGGAGCAGTTCCACGTGTAGATGTATTTCTGATGTATCTGTGGGGACTTACTGTTCTGCCATCTTCTCAAATCTTCCTCATTGTGGTTCTGATTGTATTTCCTTGATGATTACTAATGTTGTGCCTCTTTTCATGTTCCTCTTGGCCATCTGTATGTCATCTTTAGAAAAATGTTTATTCAAACACTGTGCCATTTTTTTAATGATTTGTAAATATTTTCTCCCATTCAATAGATTGATTTTTTATTTTGTTGATGGTTTCCTTTGCTGTTCAGGACATTTAAATTTGATGTGGACTTATTTGTTCATTTTTGCTTTTGTTCCCATTGCCTTTGGAGTCAGATCCAAAAAATGTTGCAAAGACCAAGTCAAGGAAATTCCTGCCCACGTTTTTTCTAGGAGGTTTACTGTTTCTGGTCTTACCTTCAATTCTTAAACTCAGTTTGAGTTAATTTTTGTGTTTGGTGTAAGACAGTTCTTTTCTTCTGCTGTGACTGTCCAGTTTTCCCAACATCACGTACTGAAGAGACAGTACTTTTCCCAGTGTATATCCTAGCCTCTTTTGTCATATATTAATTGGACATATAAGTGTGTGTTATTTCTGGGCTCTCTATTCCATTGATCTATGTGTCAGTTTTTGGTCAATATCATACTGCTTTGATTACTATAGCTTCATAATATAGTTTGAAATCAGGGAACATGATGCCTCCAGGTTTGTTTTTATTTCTCAAGATTGCTTTGGAGATTCAGGATGTTTTGTGCTTCCATACCAATTTCAGGATTCTTTGTCCTATTTCTAAGAAAAATGCTGTTGGAATTTTTATGAGAATTGCATTGAATCTGTAGATTGTTTGGGGTAATATGGGCCTTCTAACAATGTTCATTCTTCCAATTCATTATTATGGAATATTTTTTTCATTTGTTTATGTCTTCTTCAGTTTCTTTCATTGACATCTTCTAGTTTTCTGTATATAAGTCTTTCACTTCCTTGGTTAAATTTATTCCTAACTATTTTATTATTTTTCATGTAATTGAATATTGGACTGTTTTCTTAATTTCTTTTCTAATATTTCAATTTTAGTGTATTAAACAGCAGATTTTTGTATATTGATTTTGTACCCTACAAATTTACTGAATTAGTTTATTAGTTGTAAGTGTTTGGGGGCAAAATCTTTAAGGTTTTCTATATATAAAATTATGTCATATACAAATAGTGACAATCTTACTTCTTTGTTTCCAATTTGGATGTCTTTTATTTCTTTTTCTTCTATTTGCTCTAGTTAGATCTTCTAAAACTGTGTTGAATAAAAGTGATGAGGGTGGGCCCTCTTGTCTTGTTCCTGATTTTAGAAGAAAAGTTTCAGCTTTTCACCATTAAGTATAATGTTTTTTTTTTATTTATTTATTTTTTTTTGCGTTACGCGGGCCTCTCACTGCTGTGGCCTCTCCCGTTGCGGAGCACAGGCTCCGGACGCGCAGGCTCAGTGGCCTTGGCTCACGGGCCCAGCCGCTCTGTGGCACGTGGGATCTTCCCGGACCGGGGCGCGAACCCGTGTCCCCTGCATCAGCAGGCGGACTCTCAACCACTGCGCCACCAGGGAAGCCCAAGTATAATGTTAACTATAGGCTAGTCACATATGGCTTTTATTATATTGAGGTACATTCTGTCTATACCCACTTTGTTAAGAATTTTTATCAAAAATAGGTGTTGAATTTTGTCAAATGCTTTTTCTACATATATTGAGATGATTAGATTATTTTTATCCTTCATTTTCTTACTTTGGTATATCATGTTGATTGATTTGTGAATGTTGAATGATCCCTGGAATAAATCCTACTTGATCATGTTGTATGATGTTTTTAATGTATTGTTGAATTCAGTTTGCTAATATTTTCTTTAGAATATTTTCACATGTTCATCAGAGATATGGGCCTTTAATTTTTTTTTTTCTTTCCTGTCTGGTTTTGCTGCCCTTGTAATAAGAGTTTAGGAGCATTTCCTCCTCTTCAGTTTTATGGAAGAGTTTGAGAAAGATAGATATTAAATTTTCTATGAATATTTGATAGAATAAACCAGTGAAACCCTCTGGTCCTAGATTTTTCTATGTTGAGAAATTTTCAATTCCTACTTCACTCTCCCTACTCATTGTTCCAAATTTTTGTTGCAGTGAGATTTTTACATTCATATGTTTTCTTGATACTAATTAGTACCCTTTATTTTCAGCTTAAAAGTTACTTTAACATTTAATGTGAGGCCAGTGTAATGGTGATGAATTCTTTCCATTTTTGTTTGTCTGGAAATCTTTCTTTCTCTTTCAATTCTGAATAATATCTTTTCTGAGTACAGTATTCTTAGCTGGAAATTTTTTTTGTTTTTTTTCTTTTTTCCTTTCATCACTTTGAATACATCATGCCAATCCTTCTGGCCTGCAGAGTTTCTGCTGAGAATATGGGGGTCCCCTTGTACATAGCAAGTTGTTTTTCTCTCCTGCTTTTAAGATTTTTTTCTTTAACTGTCATTGCAATTATAATATGTTTTAGTGTGGGTCTCTTTACATTCATCTTATTTGGAACTCTCTGGGATTCCTGAATCTGGATTTCTGTTTCCTTCCTCAAGTTAGAGAAGTGTTCAGTCATTATTTCTTCAAATACATTTTCTGCTCTTTTCTCTCTCTCTTCTCCTTCTGTGTCTCCTATAATGTGAATATTACATTTCTTGATGTTACCCCATAGACCCCTTAAGCTATCTTCACTTTTTAATTTAATTTTTTTTTTTGGTGTTCTGTTTAGGTAAGTTTCACTGTCTTGTCTTCCAGATCACTGATTCTTTCTGCTGCTTCATCTAGTCTGCTTTTACACCCCTTTATTATTTTTTTCTTTCTTTTCAGTTATTGTATTCTTCCACACTGTGACTTCTGTTTGATACTTTCTTATAATGTTTATCTCTTTGTTGAAGTTCTCACAGTGTTCATTCATCTCCAGGGTTTGGTGGGATCTTTATGGGCAATTACTTTGATCTTTTTATCATGTAAATTACTTACCTACATTTTATTAAGGATTTTTTTCCTAGGGTTTTACCTGATTCTTTTGTGTTGAACATATTCTTCCATCTCCTCATTTTGCTTCACTCTTTTTGTTTCTATGTGTCAGGCAGAACTGTTATCTCTCTCAGTCATGAATGAGTGACCTTGTGTAGGAAATGAACTTTACTGTTTAACCTTCTACCTCTTCATTGTCACTTGAACCTTTGTGATTGTATAAGCAGGCAGATTTATTCTTGATAAGTCCCAGTTGTTGAGGGTATGTCAAGGCCTGGGAGTTTTCCAAAAGGAGAGGTCTCAGTAAGCACCTAGTTTCAGTCTGATTAGAAGCTAGACCCTCAGGCAGCAGCTTTTAAAATATGCAAATATGTACCTATACACCATCCTGTGGGATTGCAATTGGAAAACCTGTTAGCCTCCAGACCAGGCAATCCAGAGATGTCCTCTTGTTGACAGTTGGAAAATTCAGGACTCCGGCTGAGTGAGTGAGTTCCTTTCTGGGAGGTACCAGCAAGCTGTAGTGAGGCCAAGGGAGAGTGTAGAGATGGCATCCCCCAGCCTACCCTCAGAGTGCTTCTGTAGGGTCTAGGTGTGTGGTAAAGCTGAAGCATACCCCTCAGGCTGAAGCTCCAGGATGAGTAATTAGGCCTTTTTCACAGGGAGACTGGAGTGTTTTTCAGTATACTATCCGTGTGGTGCCCTGAGATTGGCAGCCTGCCAAGGACTGTCCTTTAAATTGTTTCAGAGTCCTGGGATTCAGAAACAAAATACTCCTGGTCACCAAAGCCAGGTTCTGAAGGACCATTCCCTGTGTGTGCTGCAGAAGTCTGCCCAGTTTTTGTGGGGCCACAGGATTGGTAATGGGATGGGGCACACCCACTGGCACTAAAAGATTAGGAAGAGAGTGAGAAACTGGTGCCCTGGCCCCTGGAGAGAGTGCCTCTATCCCTGTTTCTGGAGAAGGTGCCTACAGTCTCCTGCTCCTTTGGCAGATGTTTTAAGATTTACAAATGAGTCTCCTTCACATTGGTCTGGACACTTTTCAAACTGTTGTTTTTTCTCTGGGTCCTGGGGTGAGGGAGTCTACATGCAAGCTCTTTAAGAGTGGAATCTCCATTCTCTACATTGCTGTGGTTCTTCTGGACATAAACCCCATTGGTTTTCAAAGCCAGACTTTTAGAGACTCATCTCTTTGGTGGAGGTCCCAAGGGTTGGGGTGCCTGATGTATGACACAGAACCCTCATTCCTTAAGGAGATTATTTGTACTTGTGATATCACTTCTGATTGTGGGTCGCTGAATCAGCTGTGAGATTTTTGGTGAGACCAAGTCTCTGCCTCTCCTGCCCATCTTGATGTGGCTGTTTTATCCTTTGTTATGCAGGGACTGTTCAGCTAGTTCCCAGTTATTTTTCAGAAGGAGGCAATCAATATGTAGCTGTAGATTTGTTGTGTTAGTTGGGGGAGATGAGTGCAGGTTCTTCCTACAACACCACCTTGAACTGCCTCCTCCCACATTACCATTTTTGATGATCTCCTGTTCTTTAGTCATTTTTGATTACCTCATATTACACATATGTATATTCTATTTTTATTTGATAATTTCAATGGCTGTCATTTTAGTTTGCAGTTCTAATTTTTCAGATTTTTTAAATATATGACTTCTCAGTTATTCCCCATATCTTGGTAAAACTTATTCCTCGGCCATAAGAGATTTGTAAATGACCCCCAGTGAATTAACCAGCACTTGTTTTCACTCCAATGATAACTATTCTCTGTTTTAATTGTGGACAAAAATGTCACCTGTCAAATCAGTAAACAAAGGATGGTAAAGCCATCAACCACTTCAGCCATCCACAAAGGTGCACCCCGGAGGGGACTCAGAATGGAGAAAAACAGGATACTGGTCCTAGATAGTTAAGGTGCATATCAAAGGAATCCGAGATTCTTGCATCTTCCATACATAGCAAATTCATTAACTTGAGATGTGTTTTTTTCTTTAATTAGTGGTAAACTTCTGATGTTTGAATACCTTCCCCCCCCAAAAAAAAAAACTCCTATATATACTGGCTCCTCTCCTAGCTCTTCAGAACAGTCCCTAAGAACTATTTGAGAGGCTGTCTCCTGGGTTTAAGTCCTCAGTAAGTCCAAATAAAACACAATTCTCAATTTTATGTTGTACATTATTTTCAGTCAACATGTTTTCAAATAATTAATTTTATTTTCCAGCAGGTTCAGGAATACAGTTAAACACACAGCTTTAAAAACATTTTCCCAAAATTTTGGGGGTTTGCTTGAGCAAATTTTATTCTACACCTATTTTACCACATTGTTAACAATTGTTCATTTAAATGGCATATGCAAATTGCTTAGATCAACATTATGTAATTGATAGTTAATATTACTAGCATTGATTTTAAATTAGTATATTGGATAATATCATAATCCAATAATAATGTGAGAATAAAATTTGCCAAACCATAGTAAAATGGTGTGGTGGACACAACTTGTGATTAACAAAATTCTAGGTCTCCTCTTCTTCCCAGTGTATCTTTACTTGGCTTTAGTAATGGCTACATAATTCCTTGAATAAATGAATATGAACAAAAATGACATGTGTCATTTCTGGATAAAAGCATGTCAGAGGCAGTGTGCTATTATCTATGTTTTCTTCCCTAAATCTGGAAACTTATGTTAACATGAAGATTCCACAAGACTGAAACAACCTAGAATGTAGACCCATCACAAGAAAGACATCCGCCTTTGAGAATTGCTTAGTCCCTCAGTGAATACTGGTAGAGTAAGAAATGAACTTTTTAGTTGAAAGTTACTGAGAGAGATAGAGATAGAAAGATATATAGAAAAGTATAGATATATAGATATCTGCATAATATAGCCTAGCCTGACTGATACAGGCATTTTTTCTTTCTTTCTTTTTTTTTTGCTATGATTTATGCTCATGATAAGTTAGTTTTTACATTTATTAATAGTTGCTGCATTATTCTACTGCTTTGTATGTTTTACTTATTCCTCTCTAATTAGATAAAGTATCCTTGGATCCAAGGGTCTTCTGAACACTTTTTAAAAATTGTATTTACTTTATATGAAAAAGGAAGACTTGACTTTTCTTACCACATAATTTATAAATTCTTTGGAATATTGATAATACATTCAAATAATTTTATTTCACCAAGTCACCCAGACCAATTTGGTATATGCAGTGTATGTTCAATAATTATTAGTAAATAAAAACATGCTTTAGGGCTTCCCTGGTGGTGCAGTGGTTGAGTCCGCCTGCCGATGCAGGGGACATGGGTTCGTGTCCCGGTCCGGGAAGATCCCACATGCCACAAAGTGGCTAGACCCATGAGCCATGGCCGCTGAGCCTGCACGTCCAGAGCCTGTGCTCTGCAACAGAGAGGCCACAACAGTGAGAGGCTCGCATACTGCAAAACAAACAAACAAACAAACAAAAAACCCATGCTTTATAATGAAAAAATAAATGTTGTCACTTCTTCTTACAATCTCCAAGAATGAGCTCAAACAGTGAAATGCTAGAAACATTAGAGTATAATGCATATATTTTTTTCTATTCTATAGAATATTAAAAACATATGTTGAACAACAATGGTAATGTATTTGTGAAAGGTTCAATTTACAGGAAAAAATAAATTATTTGGATCAAAATGGTCCTTTCAAATGAAAATAATAATAATAAAACAGGTTGTGCTCATTTTTTGGCCATTCATTCTCTAACTTCAAAATAATACTGACTAGTTTCAGTCCATACCCCAAAGCTATAGCACATGTTTTATAACAGATGTTTTATTGCTTAGCACTTTGTAAAACTCATCCATCCAAAATGCTATAATGTGGCCCCAACCCCAACTACTACTGAAAATAAAACAGCAAGAATTGTAAAGTAACCGAAAAACAAATCCAGAAAAACTCATATTGGAGCTTAGGAACTCTTTTGTTCTTAAGTTTCTCCAGATGATGTGATTTCTCTTTCTTAATTAAACTTTGGTCTTAAAAACTGAGTACTGTGAAGTTTTGTTATTCTGCTTTTCCTCTGCACCAATGTATCCTACTCATCAGAAATCATGACTCTGGATAATATTACTTGAACAGTATCATTACTTTGACCTTTGTAAATCATTTGATTAAGAATTATCCAAACATATTTTCTAGAATTTTTAACATAATGGTAGAAGATGGACACCAGAGAGGAAAATGTATTCTTACTTTATTATATGCTTTTGTAAAGATTAATTCTGACTCCTATCTACCTGCCTTATAGTGTTAATCCATGGTTTTTAAGTACAAATGCTTCAAGTGTACAGACGGGCACAGTAGTCAGTCAATGGAAAAGAGAATGGTGGTACAATCATACAGGAATACAGTAACAATGGAGAGGATAACAAATAGAGAATATCAAATAAAGCACACTCAAATTAAACTGCTTTGTTACAAGAAAACTCAGGCTTTGGTCTGCTATTTGACATATTCTATTTAATACATAGTTTAACTGCATATTGTTTGCATCTAATTTATATAAAGATTCATATGGGGAAGAGTTGTTTTCAGTGAAATCTTTTGGTTTGTGGTACTTCTATGTATGTAATGGAATACCCTGAAATATACCAGCACTTAATTCCAAGGCCTGTCTGTTGTTGCATCTATTCCTTCATGTCTCTTGCTTCAACCATACTTCATATCTAATGGACTCACAAACAGTTTATTTCTATTTCCTTTTTCCCACTTCTGTCACTACCCCCTCTAAACATTAGCCTCTAAAAAAAGGGAAAGACTCTCTAAGTTCCTGTGATCTCATCCTACATCCCAAGGACATTACTGTCATCTAAAAACAAAGGACATTCTATGTAGAACAATTGATTGCACAGTTCTTTTAGGACAGGTTAAAGCAAGTCAATTTTATCATTATTTGGGAAGAGGTCAGAAGAGGCCAAACTATTTTTTTTAAATAATGACTGAATATTTTCTTCCTGACACTTGCTCCACTTTTGAAAGCAAGTGATTAAAAAAGAAGAGAGAAGGAAACACAATAGCCACTGTTTTGTTTTGTCATGAAGTCATGGGGATATAACAGTTTTGTCCTCAAAACTAAGAGATTTGATCTTTATTTTAAAGTTGTGAATACTATGTTCTGGGAGAAAAGAGTCTCACAAGAAATGTTCAAATAATGCCTATTAGCCTGAAGATCGTTCCCATAAATTAGTTATCCTTAGAGTATTTTAATTTTTCCCTGTCTAAATGTGTGGTTTATGTTCACCCTGTAACTCCCTATGAGAGCTTCTGGCATAATATATTATCTTCAATCAGTAACAATGTCCTCAAGGTTAACCTACATTAGGAACCCTGATAATTCTTTGTTTGTTCCTATGTTATTAAATAGAACCTACATACTTTATCATACCAGATAATTGAGATAGATCCTCCTTGCTTTGGTATATATGAGAGTTGCTAAAATACAGTAGATGGTAGAAGCCCTCTGGAAAGTTAGTTCCTCATCAATACCTGAGAGTCACCTGAGCAGGCTATAGCTGAAGGGTGGGGAGGAAGACTGATCATAAAGTACACAATTTCCTTTGAAGTGGACATTTAACATTAGAGGAACTGGGCTTCTCATGGTATATATAATGAGTGATCACCCACAAAGCACTCCTATAAAAGACCTGGAGTAGAAAATAGAAAATATATTTCCTTCTTTGGAGCCTTTTGTGAATCTGGAAATTTCCCAAAATGGTCTAATGGTATAAGATCATAAAATTTCTCCAATATGCATTTGATTTCATGGGTGAGTTAAGATTTAAGAAGTAGCCATAGGAAATAAGAGACTATAAGAAACCCCTCATTGATCATATTCATTTAATTTTGTTCACATACAATAATGAGGTCCTGAAAGTCAGAATCTTCCTTCTTTCTCCTACCTTAGTCTTCCTCAGTTCCCCCAAATTGGGTCTATTTACATTCTCCATATTTGAATGAAATCATGTTAGAATACAGAGCATGAAACTATGGTCTAACCAGTCACTGAGTTCCTTGTGCTCCCAAAGACAATAGCTGGCAACCTGGCCTGGGTTTCATTGCACCAGAACTACACCCCAAGCACGTGTAGCCACAAAAGCCAGCACTCCTACATTTCCTCTACTTCAATTCACTAATACTTTAACCAGATCTAGTTCTAAAAGAGAAAATGATTCACTGGAGGTCCCAGACTCCAGCTTATTTATCTTCCCTCATTGACAACGGGACCACAATAAAGCTGTTATTGCAAAAGCTATGCTGTGGTGTTGCCTGATGAGAGGCCAGGAAAGCATTGTTTGCTTTGGGAGGTGTAGACACAAATAAATGAAAATGAGATTTGAGGCTATTGGGAGCTGCATGACTGAGACAGAGACTGTGTGAGAGAATTCTTTTGTTTATTATGTTTGTTAATTATGAGATGACCCACTTGCGCAAAGTCCAAGGTTAAGTGGGAATCTAGATAGAGGCTGGGTTGAGGTCAAGGTTGGTGAACATACAGTCAATCCTGATTATTTATGGATTCTGTATTTGAAGATTCTGTGTTCATGAATTCACCTACTCAGTAAAATTTGTTTCTAACCCCCAAACCAGTATTTGCTGCATGTTTGTGGTCATTTGTGGGCATGCACAGAATGACAAAAAATGTGGGTCATTCATCAGTACATCCCCAGGTGAGGGTGAACAAAGCAAGGCTTTGCTTTCTTATTCAGCTCTCATGTTTTAAACAAGTGTCTTTTTCACGGTGTATTTAGTGCCACATTTTTTTTTTACATTTTTGTCTCTTTTGTTTGTGATTTCTCTGTTTAAAGCAGCATCTAAGTGTAGAACTGAAGTGTTGTCTAGAGTTCTGAAGTGTGAGAAGGTTGTGATGTGCCTGCCTTGCAGAGAAAATATATGTGTCAGATAAGCTTCATTTAGGCATCAGTTTTAGTGCAGTTGTCTGTGAATTCAATGTTAATGAATTAACAATATTTATTAAAAAATTATCCCTACACACACATACACACAAAACAAACTTATGTTTTGATTTATTGATGAAAATATTGTGACCAGAGGCTCACAGAAACCTAACCACATATGGTTTAGTATTTGCTAATTCATCGTTTGCAGTACCTTTATGGGACAAAAGTACCAGGAATAATGAAAATCAACTGTAATTTTTTGTTTAACTTCTGTGTTCAGCATTTTTGTGCTCAGCTTAGAAATGAATATATCTGTGGTACATTAAGCCAGTGAGAATTTTCCTTTAAGCAGAATATCAGGGTTCTGGTCATGCTCTTAAATGCTTCATTCAACCCCCTTGATTGTGACTTGTATCCCGTCATATGCTTCTCCTTTGTGAGAAATGATTCTAGATTTTGAACTGATGGAAATTTGTAGCAGGTACCTGACACATTTACTGCAGTTGTGGACAAATCTGCCTTTCCAGTTCTAGAGATATACTTAATGCAGCAGGGGTGAAGTCCAGCTCAAAACTCAAGATGATTCTTTTTTTTTTTTTTTTTTTTGTCCTTTAAGGCAGAGTCAAGAAACTCTCAAGATGATCAGGTTCTTGTTGTTTCTAAATATACCCTAAGCTAGGGGGATAACCACTCTAGTCACAGATGTCTTTACGTGATCATTTCCTTTTTTTTCCTGGAAATTATAGGGCTTCATGTGAAAAGAACCAAAATTTCACCATAATTTTTGCTGACTTCAAACTTGGTCTGCTTTTAGGAGTGAGAGAAATTTGGAGTTAGTATTGAGCTCGATAAAGACAGGTTTGCAAATTTATCTATATAAATACCATTTCTTCTAGAGTCCTGGGCTAGCCAGAATTCTGACACAAAGCCTTGTAATAAAGCTGCAAGATATCCACTTGGAATTTTGGAGTAACTAATTCATTGTAATAACATGATTCTCATAAAATTATGTAAAAAACTCATTTTATGGTTGTCAGGGGAAATAACTACCCAGATAAATAAGCATGAAAGTACCATAACTACAGCATAGAAAGTCAATTCAAAATTGGGCCCCATCCCCAATCTCCTAATTGGCATTATTATAGTGTCATAGGAATGAAAAGTTCTGTTAGCTATAGTTTTAGGTTTGGCTGACTGTTCTGTAAGATAGTTCCCTATATGCATTATTGCTTAGAGATTGTGCTGTATTTTGTTGTAGTAGAAAACATTTTTGCATTGATTGGTATGTAAATTTGATGTACTTAGGCAAATATTTAGGCAAGATTTCTGTTATTTAATTCTCATAAGTCTTTCTAGCACTTATTTCATGGAAGAAAGTCTTTTTATTAATTAAATGTCATGTTTTACAGTATTTTTAAATGTAAGTTTTCCCTTTGTCAGGGCTACTTATCATGTGATACTGTATTCTCAAATAAATGGAAATAAGATATAACACTTTGTTTATAATTATTTTCTAAAAAGAAAAGACTGTAACAGCATTTACAGGTTCTCAGTCTGACAAGTGTGTGAGTGTATGTAAGTAATTACTTCAAAACCTTAGAATACAAATTATTTTTATTAAAAATTATGTATTTTAATAAACATCTTCATGTGTACATGAGATTATATACAAATATATGAAAAAAACTGAAATGTAATGTTGAAGTTAGAACAAAGGGAAATTTTTATATATATTGCTGTGCATATATACACACACACGAATGAACGCAATTAAATAGTGGAGACTCTAACATAATCCTCCAAACCAGGGTTCCATCAGTGAATAACCCTCACAACTACTTTCTTTAAAACAGAATTATATATTCCCTCTTTTCCAGGAATACCCAAATATGGAAAGAATGTTCCACAAGAAGTTCACGGAACAAACCTGCCAGTGAAGTTTCATTGTCTTAGGGATATGGTGATGATAATTCAAAATTTGGCAGAAAACTGATGAATCCCTTTGTCTATTTGCCATTATAACCTGATTGACAGTGAAAGAGACATAATTCGAATGCAGCTGGTGGAATGAGGAATTGTGTTTTACCTTATGTAGGTGTGGGAGATATTCCTAATCCAAGAAAACCTGCGTGATGATGATGGAATGTCTTTCTGTTGACAAGTGTATGGGTGCTATATGTATATGTCTTTCAGCTTTTCCTGATCATGTCCAATCTGGAAAATGAGAAAAATGTAATGCACATCATTAACATATTCAAGTATTTAATATTATACTGAACTCCCAGCATCTACCAAGGGTTGTATATAATGCATACTGTCTGCCTTGTTTTCTCAGTAGAAACTTGATTAGGGAGTGAGATGTGGGGGGAGCTGGTAGAACCACAGCTCATCTAAGGACAATAGACACAGCCAGAGCCTTTATTTATTTATTTTAATTACTTTTCTCTTCCTCCTATTAAATGCTTCCCCCTTTGTTCTTAATTCGAAAGCATCCTCATCCCCATTTAATTACTGTGCTTGTGATTGACAAGAGCAGAGGACAGGAAAAAGAGAAAGCTGTCTCCTTCATGTCCTATTTGACACAATATAATGAATGTGTGATGGCTAGTTTATTTTTTCCTTGACAACTTAAATATTTGAAGACGAAATGTGGAATTTAAGAGCATAATGCCAGAGAGCAGAGAAAGAAAAAAAAAAAGAAAGGAAGTTAATTGGACTAAGAACCAAATATAATACTCATTTGTGCATTTGTCTAATAGTTTAATAACTGCCAATTTGATGCAGGGAGTCTGTGTAATTGTAATAAGAATTTCATCTTTAGTTCTTCCTAGGCAAGGAAGAGTCAGCAAATAGACTGTGTCCACCGGATGCCCTGGTCTTGTGTTTTATTATGTTTACTTTATAATCCCATCATCCCCATGCCACCAGCATGTTTGAGGGGTAGTGAAGGCAGAAGCGGCTGCTCCCTCCTGGCCCCCTGTCTTTCAGAGCTACCCTAAGGTACTTAAGAATGACAGTATAAAGAATATCTGTGCAGATGAGCCTGTAGATTTGGGGAATTGGCTGCTTATAGACAGGGATTCTTTTGGTAGACTTAATTCCTTTAGCAAGGGTGAAGAACCATCTGTGGGGATTCCTGTCATGTATAAGGAAGTTAGTCATGCTCTCTGTGGATTTGAGTTTCTTGAATTTTAATGAAACCCATGTCAATCTGTCTCCTCTATACACTAGTGTTAAAATCAGTGGTCAGCTACTCAACAATCACAACAGTAAATCACAGCAGATAAACCAACCAGGACAGCTCTGAAGAATTTAAAGCTGTGTTCTCCCTTCACCCCCCCCTTCACAACTAGGATGCTGAAAGAATACATAATGAACTGGTGGCATTTCTGTTTTAAAGGGATAGCCTTGTGTTCAAATCAGGAATCTAGATTTTTTTTAAAAAAATCCTTCTTCATTGGGAAGTTTTTCTTCTCTGTTATTGTTTGTGTTCCTTTTCATAGATCTGTCATGGATTCTGGGGCTTTTGTATAGGTTTGTGTGGTAAAGCTGTACTTATACAAAATGCTTGGAGAGAAATGCTGATTCTAACCAAAGAAAATGAACTGTTATGCAGAAATTAAGAGAAAATGATGTGTGTGCCACCTGAATATAAATTAACTGTGAATGATGTAACTGAGGGAAGCAGGTGGCTGTTCTATATGAGATATTTACAATTAGCTGTATGCATCACTCTGAGAGCACAGGATAGGAAATATCTTACCCAGATTGGATTGGCTCCCAGTGGGTTATAATAGCATTACAGACCTCAATGCAACTTTTTAAATTCTGCAATGTGTCACTACCATCTCAAAGACAAGGTCGCTGGAAAGTAACTTTCATTGTCACTTGGTTTGCATGTATAAGCCAAAATTGTTTCTATGGGGAGGACTGACAGAGCAAGTTGGAACTGAAAGTTCTCTTTGGCAGAACTGTTCTGGCACAAAATGGAACTCTAACTGGTTTCTTAATGGGAAAGCTAAAACCTCCCCTTCATTTTTCTTCTTGTTTGAGCTAGTAATTGGAATTATTGGATGGCTGTTTTCACAGATCTATTGTCTCCATTCAGAGTCGTATTTCTCTTTGTTTGATTCTTCTTCTTGTTGATAAAGGTATATGTCATGATAGCAGGCTGGCAATTTTATATTTTGCATCAAAATTTGTACACTACATTTAAATTATAGTGTATTTTCTTCTGGACTCCTTATTTAGGGTAAGGGCATTGATGTGTAGGTATATGTGCTAACCCACATTAAATCTCCATTGTCTAGCTTGCTTTCAGATTAACACGTGGATGTGTGTTAAGTTTTCTTTGTATTTTTCATGGCTTCATCCATTTACTATTATTTGACATTTAAATGTGACAGAAATTAAATTGATGCAAATGTCTTAATATATAGAAAAAACAGTATTTAAAGAAACATACACTATTTTGAGAAGTAAAAAGAGACATCTCTGTATTTTTTTATTGTTGTTGTCTTTTTGGTTTTGTTTTGCTTTGTTTTTAAAAGTGTTTTGGATTTACCTCTTAGCATTTGCTGCCTGATCTTGTCTTACACCTTCTTAACTTATTCAATGGAGGGCCTATATTAGTTACTCAACAAAGGAATGTGATTCATAATTATATAGTGCATTAGCTAATACATAAAAGCTCAATTATTTATTTTGATTGCAAACTCAGTCTTATGGAAATCCTCATTTCCACCTTGGAAGCTAGCAGCCTGCAAATACTATATTGTCAGTAGTCATTTGTTTATTAATTAATTTAGTTATTTATTTCAAGAAATATTTAGTGAGCATACACTATGTGACAATTAGAGCTCTAAGCTCTGGCAGGATGATGGAGAGCAAGACAGTTACGTCTTTCCTCTCTCAAAGGGTTACAATCTAGAAAGTACCATCTATAAATGATGCAAATGGATTGATGTCCTTAATGCAGATTTCAGTATTCCATCCATATTTTAGCCAGATCTCCCCTTCAGCACTGCTGTACTTATTCCTCCAGTTGCTAGAACTGTTAGCAGCTGATTACTCAAATTTAGATTCTCTACAGAACACTCCATCAGAACAAACTTCCTTCAATTTTACATTGCATCTGTGGGACAGCCCTCATCCACTGAATGATGAATGTAAGATTCAAATACCTGGACTTCTTTCCCCAAGGTGGGACTCTTCTGAAGGGACCACAATCAACAGGGCTCCAATGAGGTGATCTGAGACCTTTGTTGCAAGGTCATCACAGTTCAATTTCTCCCTCTGCCTAATCCTACCTCTCTCACTCTAATGAAAGAGAAGTACCCATATAGTCGTCCCCAGTAAAGTTTGTGGATGCAAATTGCCACCTTAAATTCTGTTTCTTGTGGAAGCCAACTTAAGTTAAGGCCTTGGTAGCTACCAGGGATAAAGCGTGTTATATGAATTCCTAAGGGTAACCTGATCTTGGACCAGGAGTATGGAGAACAAAGCAAACCTACTGGCATTTGAAATATGAAGAGGTATATGAAAGTCCAAAGTTGGGTCCCCTCTCATTTTCTATTAATCCCAAAACAATAGAATAAAATAGAATAGAATAGAAAAAAATAGAATAAAATAAGAAGGAATTTACCTCAGATTTCCCCTCTAAGAAGTTTTTACTTAAATGTCCACACTAAAGAATTAGCAGGAATTCTACACTGGCTTTCAAAGAATGTCTCCTCAACATCTATTGCTTATTAGAATAATTCCTATTCCATAGCAATTTCAACTATCATGAAAGTCACAAAATATCTATACTCTCTGCCAAACAATTAACTTTTTATTTTATTAACTTTTTATTTTATATTCTATCTTATTTTGTGTTTTTATTGTATATAGAGGTGCTTGTCTTTTCTTCCAGTTTATATTTTTTTCAACCTCTCTGAGGACAGGTGCCATATTTTTCAACTCCTATCTCCTCCACACTGCCCATCACTCCCAGCATTTGGTAGGGTGTGGAATATGTAATAATATCTGAACTTGAGAGTTATTAAAGAAGAGAAACTAAGTCAATGCATTTCTTTTTAGAAGCTTTGAAAATTATTTGGAAAATCAAAACTAGTCCATTAAAGATTGAACATTATCTCTTCCCTCTGCTCTTGCTTACATTTGGCTGATAAACGTTTAGAATGCAGTCTTGCAATTATAAGTTATGAAATTGAGTTATAATATTGTCTACTAATAACTACATAGAATATTAAAAATAAACAACAGAGAATCAAAAATGAATCAAAGCCATTGAAGAGCATGGTACCTAATTTATTACTATTTATATAATATAGTAGAAATTAAAATGGCCTATAAAACAAAAATAATCCAAATATATTGTTCCCTTCATAAAACATGACTGTGCCATCTACTTGAAGTTAATAATAACCTCTAAAGTAATATTTCTTGTAGTTTCTTGTATGATATTTTTTCACTACAGCTTCTAGTTTTTCAAAATGTTCTCTGTTCCTTGTCATCTCCATACAGACTTTTATTTTTTTGTAGTTGATTATTGTTGTTTTAACTATTGCTGTGATTTTTTCACTTTTTTTTTTTGCTAGTAGTGTAAAGAGGCTGGACTTCTGCAATTTCTGAGAGTCTTGAATACTCCTCATTTTCAGGAAGGAAATTCATTTTACACAAAGAACCCATTTCTCGAGTTGGCTGGAGTGTCATTTGATCAGTTGGATATAGTCAAATATCATCAAGATCCCTTTTCCCTCTCTGATATAATAAAGGAGGTGATTTCTTTCTCATTTTATTTTGGAAATCTCAGTAAAAATTAATCAAGAATGTTTTACTAAACCCCAGTTGTTAAGCCCTACAATTGATATATTCATTGCCTCTACTTACAAGGGTGGGTTGGATAGGGCAAAAGAAGTATGCACCCTTTTTATGAATGCACATAGATAGATTGTAAGAATTTCAATTACAGTACTTGCATCCATGACTTTATTTTTAAGATTGAATTTGGCACCCCATGAGTACTTATTTATTATTCATAAAGTATATGTTACTTTGATTTTATATGTTAATGGTCTTCTCAGCAGCAATGATATCACATCCAAGCCACTTTCTCTGTTATTACTGACATCTAAGAGAGACTACTTTAAGATGTTTTAGATTTTAACGTTTTCAAAATATTGTAGTGCCAATCCAAAAGAATAGAAATATAGGAAAAAATCCATTTTACCCTATTGATTAAAATATTTAAATATGAAATATTAGAAAGTATAGAAATATACTATACTGAGAAAAAAAAACTGGTGACATATATCAAAATGTATTTGGGCATTTTATTATAGCAATTTACAAGGTCAACCATATATATATATATATATATATATATATATATATATATATATATACTCTGCTCTCTCTGTATATACTATATATTATATATATATTTTAAGTTCTAAATAATGGCTTTATAACTTTTCCACCAAGGCTCAAATAAAGTCTTCATTTTTATGGATCTAGTTCAAATTAAAAAACATCATTATTTCCTCAGGGTGGACAATTGAACTCAATTTTCTATTTTGTTTACATCTTCAGGATCTACTATAGTACTCAGCCCACAGGAGACATTTTGTAAATCCATGTTATTAATAAATTAATAATGCAAATATTAAATGGTATTATGATATCATAAACAAATGGAATATAAGTTAATCCTTCTCAACTTTCTCTTGTTTTCTTCCAGCCTTCCCACTTTTTTCCTCCTAGTTCCAGTTTTCAATTCAATCCTTAGAGTAACAAAGAGAAACCAACATGTCTTGTCATATCCATGATGTGAATTGAGTATTGTGTAGAACCAGAATTATAATTAATATTCAGTGAAAACTCCCATCTCAACCAAAACTAAGTACTGAATGAGCCAAAGTAATTGCTGCAGTGGTAGAATACAGAAATGAGAAGTCAAGATTTCTGATTCCAATGTCTTGTCATGTCAAAAGGAGATAGATAGACATTTATCCTTCTATCTCTAATATGTGCTAAAATTGAGATATCAAGTTTTATATGCTATTGCCTAATAAATGAGCACTTAAATTTTATTTCAGAAGAATAAACATCTCTTTGGAATTTACAATCCAGGATAGAAGATTGCTTACATAAAATATCCTGCATGTCTGTC